>NC_134457.1:215909597-216548764 GCF_047948215.1 Lycorma delicatula
AATGTGAACATAGTTTTTGTTTCCTGACATGCGATACATGATTTTAATCTGTTTTTTGATGTTGAAAATGAATATGAACTCAGAATTTTTCTATCACCCACCATTATAATTACCATTTTAATTAAAAGATTTTTTCATTTTTCAACATACAGTTACGATTTTAAAGTCTATATTGCATTTTGTTAGTTCATTTTTGATTGTCTACCTTTGTTAACATAATTTGTAAGCTATAAATAAACAATACTAGACAAAGAATTAAACCATATCATAGTCACATAATATGAAATATGTATATATATATATATATATATATGGTTTGGCGTGAACCAAAGGATCATTTAACCGATTGTTACTTTTGTTTAACAAATGTGTCTGGAATTTCTAAAAATTCTAAACCTATGCAAAATATCCTTCACTGCAACATGCAATCAGGCATGTACCTCACAGTGAAATTATTTCAGTTCCTGAGCCACCTGTGAATGTATGTTTCGAAAGCAGCGATGAAGAATAAGGCAGTACTGAAGAAGACAACAATGATTTTGATTTTGAATTATCTTCCGATAAGCCACATCTTATATCACGATGTGAATTAAATAACTCGGTTAGGGATTTAAATTTATCAAAAAATGAAGCTGAACTGTTAGGATCAAGACTGCAAGGTTGAAATTTACT
This sequence comes from Lycorma delicatula, assembly GCF_047948215.1. Lineage (NCBI taxonomy): Eukaryota > Metazoa > Arthropoda > Insecta > Hemiptera > Fulgoridae > Lycorma > Lycorma delicatula. The sequence continues at coordinate 215,910,270 of NC_134457.1, forward strand.
TTAAAAAATACAAAACTTTCGGGCTTTCGAAGCCAAGAAAAAGAACTTTCTCGGTACTTTAGTGATGAAAATAATTTGGTTTATTGCCCAAATATTGATGAACTTATGTTGCACTTAGGACAAGTTCATAAACCTCAGGACTGGCGCCTTTTCATAGATTCGTCCAAGTGTAGTTTAAAAGTGGTTCTACTACACAACGGTAACAAATATCGTTCGATACCGATCGCTTATGGTATTAATGTAAAGAGACATACGACTTGATGAAAGACGTTCTTGAAAAAATAAATTATAAAAAACAAACATATGTGGTGATTTGAAAGTTATAGCTATTTTGTTAACCACGCAGTTAGGTTATACTAAGTACATGTGTTTTCTTTGCGAATGGGACAGTCGAGCTACGGATAAACATTAAGTTATCAAAGATTGGAAGAAACGAAACAACTCAAAATGGGAAAAATATTATTCATAAGCCCATAGTTGAACTAAAAAAAAATTTTTGCCCCCTCTCCATATCAAGCTAGGACTAATGAAAAATTTTGTAAAAGAAATGAAAAAAGATAGTCCCGGATTTTTGTACATCAGGCAGTAATTTACGAATGTAAATGAAGGAAAAATTAAAAAAAAGGAATATTTGTTGGTCCTCAAATAAGAGAATTGGTCAAAGATGATGTATTTAACTCGATGTTAAATAATGTAGAAAGTGTAGCTTCATTTAAAGACTTTTGCAAAGGTTTTCTCAGCAAACAAAAATTCGACAATTACCACGATATTGTTAATCAACTTCTTACTTCATACAGAGCTATGGAATGTAATATGTCTTTAAAAATACATTTCCTCCACTCACATCTGGAGTTTTTCCCGGACAACCTCGGAGACGTAAGTGTCGAACACGGTGAACGTTTCCACCAAGTCATTTCGGTGATGGAAAGCCACTATAAAGGGAAATGGAATACTAACATGCTAGCCGATTATTGTTGGACATTAATTCAGGATGTGCGTGAGGAAAGAAAAGCATCAACGAAATCATTCTATCACAGGTATCGCCATGCAAAATTATAAATTTTACAGATTTTAACTATATTTTCACTTAATTGTTTTTGAAGTGTAATTCATTCATTAATACTAAGGGTGATAGAAAAACTGTATTTACAGATCTGTAATGTACGTAAAAAAGCATTTCAAGAAATGGTTATCACACTTAGAGAAACATTAACAATTTTTTTTTTGTCTATCAGTGTAATTAGTTGAAAGAGAAGTAAGTAATCGTAAAAACATTACTTAAAGAGAAACACGATTTGCATGAAATAACATCTAATGGATTTTGACTGAAGATATAACCTTCAATATAATTTTAAAATTCCGCTCGTGAATCTATAAACAGTGAAGATGAAAAGAATAATAACTCGTTGAACTGCTACAGTATAATTGAATGAACACAATGATACCCAGCAGTAACTTAAAATAAAGAAAAGACAGACAAAAAATACTACTAGTATAATGAAATATGTAAAAAAAAATATAATGTTTATATATATATAAATTGGAAAGAAAAAGAAAATTACATAAACTGATATTCAGACAGGTCAAGCCAATAAATTAACAAATCGTTTTAACAATACTGGTGGTTAAATAGGTCACATGCCGTACGCCCGTATGTTATCTGCGGTCATTATTTGATCACTACCGAGCAATACTTTTTATTTTTAACTACCGCCAAACTTTATTAATGTGATATTTTGTTTGACATCCAATAATTTGGTTAAATTGGTAATAAACCATGTAAAAATTATAAACAAAACTTGTAGAGAATTTAATTCTGAACAAAATGGTATAAGATAAGTTGAATAAAAGAAAGAAAAGTTACAAAAATTCGAATTTTATTATAAACATTACATTAGACCGAAGTATTTATACGTACCGGTTTATAATAAACTTTGAAAAATGATCCCGCCATTTTTCCACACCTTTCTTGGCACGCTTTTGTATTACTTTTGCCGCTGTTATTAGTTGTTCTTCAGGGCTGTCCTTAACTTGTTAAACCACATCCATAATACCGACAAATAATTCCTCACGAGAAGTATTTTTTTTTTATACTTTTCATCCGTCCCCAGACGTAAAAATCTAAAACTGTTAGATCGGCCGATCTTGGTGGCCAGGAATGGAGACCTACACTGGAATGTTTGGACCGATCAATTTGTCAGGAAAATGATGATTAAGCGAGTGAAAACGGCAAAAGAGAAGTAGAGAGGGGCGCAATCATTCTGGAGGTATACATTATGTCTCAACGATAGAGGAACATCTATAAGCAGCTGTGGTAATTTTTCTTGAAGTTAGTGCAAGTAGACCTCAGCATTTAAGCGGCCAGCTCGAACACCCCCCCCCCCCCCGGGGGGGGAGAAGATCCCGCCAACGTAGCGTGTCCGGTCGCTACACCACCCCCTCCGTTCCTTGCCAGTAGTGGCTTTAACGGAGATTTAAGCGGTCAGGTAAAATAAACGGTCCAAACAGCTGATTGTGAGGAAGGCTGCACCGTACATTGACGCTAAATCGGTGTTGAAAATTGCCTTCCGCCGTTTCATGAGGATTTATTTCCGCCCATGTATGCTCATCGATAAATAAAACATACTTGTAGAGTTGTCGATTTGTCTTCCACCGGTTGCAGAACTCCAAGCGAAGCGGACCGTCTCGTGACTATTGATAACTGGTCGTTTACGATAAGGATAAGACTTGTTTTAAGTATCCTCCAAACTATCAAACGCGAAACTCCGACTAAAATTCACAGAAAAACTTGCTAACGACAGCACCGTTCACAGTACCCGATATATTTAATGTACCTTACAGACTGATTTAAACAATAATTCAGTATTGTGCATTCTTACTCACCTGTTGTTTTACTGCCAACTTTGAAATAATAATCGTTCAAATAATTTATTTTATTTCTGTCACTAATAAAAAAATGATTATCTAAGTAATTTTATTTTACAATTGTGTAATATCCACTTTTTAAAATTTTTTAACAGTAAATTTTTTTACACGTTTTTCAGATCAACGAAAAGAATTTTTTTTACATTAAATAAGTAGTTTTATGACAAACTTGGTAACGTACTGTTTCTAAAAAAAATTCGAATTTAATTTTTCTTTGTTTTATTCGACATATCTTACACCATTTTGTGTAGAATAAAATTCTCTATAAGTTTTGTTTAAAAGTTTTATGTTTATTAACCATTTAACCAAGTTATTGTACGTCAAAACAAAATACAGGCTTAATGATTAGCAGTAGTGAAATTAGCAGTATTTTTTGTAAATGACTTATTTGAAATATCTAAGTGTAACCTTTATACAATTTATTTTAGCTAAAAGGAAGTAAAAAAAATGATCTTTTGAATCGGTAAATGTAATCATCATTTCTCTACGTTATTTTTAGATTTTCAATTAACATTATTTATCGTCATTATTATTAGTAACAATTGTGTTTGAACTTAAATAACCTACTCGTATTTATCATCAAGTAATGAAATACTTATCAGTGAACTTCTCTTTAGTCATAGTAATTAAAAAATACTAACGTCTACTTACCGTAAAAATTTAATTACGACAGAATTTACGTATATCTTTTTTTAAATTTTAACTTCACACCTATCAGATTACAATAGATTAAAGTATATTATTATACGCTTACATGCTTCTGTTTTATCGTTATAATCATTTACATAATATTACATGAATAATATATTTTTGTACAACATTTATATGATATATATAATAATTATGATGTATGCACCACATGATTTCCTTGTACGCCTATTAAATTACATTTACACATTTTTTTAAATGAGTACATAAAATTTTATTTCATTTTTTCATATTTTTTTATTATTGTTATTATTGAATTATTATTATCATACAAAATTATTTACAATCAGTGGTTAATAATTATTAATAAATAAATAGATTTAAATTAAAAGAGAAAAGGAAATGAAGTTGGATTCGAACCGATGTGCCTTTCCCTTGTACGATTCAAATATGTCATTAATAAAAATTTCATTAGGCTATAACTCTGGAACCAATGAAAGTAAATACCACTTATGATATATCGTTGAAAAGCTCTCGATGAGGGCTTATTACTGCAGTTAAGAAAAATTACAAAATTCAGATTTTTTTTTTTTGATTTTAGGCTTTTTTTGGACACTTTTGGTTCAGTCGATTGCAATAAAAAGGGGTGGTGCACAACTAGATGTTACAACAATCCTAAATCCAAAATTTCAACATCCTACGACTAATCGTTTTTGAGTTAAGCGAGATACGTATATACAGACGTCACGCCAAAAGTAGTCAAATTGGATTCACGGATGGTCAAAATGGATATTTCGATAAATATATCGTTTAAAAGTAAAAATCTGTATTTGTTTTTGACAACAATTACCTGAAATACAGTATTTTACAATATTATTTATTTGTTAACTTATAACGTTAACAATTTTATATTTATTTGTACTATTTGTAGAGTATTTATAATATAGACTGCTGTGAGATAGAACATATTCAAATACTTAAAAATATTTTCTCTGTTAAATAATTTATTACTTACAGAAAGACGTACTAAAAAATATGAAACCTTACTTATCCGCTTCCGATTTCATTATTGTAGATATACGCCTTGATAATTTTATTTAACAAGTCTGATTGCGAGAAAAGCATTGGTATAAAAGTATATGACGATCAGTAAATCCTCAAAATAATCTACATGCACCTAAACGCCCCCGTTAAATTTTGGGAAATTAAAATTACGCCGTATTCAACAAAATTTATTTTTTTAAAAAAGGGTTTTATTTAAAAATCAAACTAAAAAATTGAGTCTGGAAGACATTGCGAGATAGAATAATTTTACTAAAAAATTAATTTACTTGTGTAAACTTATTGTACAATCTATTTTATTTATTTAAATACGTATTTAAATAATTCACGTCAGTTACCTTGGCTTAACGCGGATCATGACTTACAACTTAAGTACAGTGAAACAATAAGCTAAATTAAATGACAGAATGACAGTGACGGATCGGAACAATTTTGTAGACATTCTATTTAAGCAACAGCAATCATTCAGTTAACAGAAAAGAAGCACAATGTACTAACCGCTCATCAGCTTGTGTGGTGCTCATGACTCGATCGACTAGAATACTAATTATAGCAGATGAATCCTACGAAGGTTAAATCAATCGTTATTTATTATTTAATTCATTTAACTGTCTATCGGTAGATAAGCTACAATTATAAAATAAAAATGTCCAAATGAAATCAAATTTATTAAATGACAAGTTATTATTTATTTCTGTCTAATAATAAATTAGCATCCCCCGTCACGGCTTCGCCCTCGCTATATGCGTCTGGACTTTTAATATTAACAGTTACCGCTATTTATAACTTATATATATTTATCGAGGGTTGAAGAACTCGAATTCGATCCGAGCGTATACGTTGCTCATCAAGTCTTAGAGAACGTTCGGCATCAATTCAGGATGTTCACGATAATAAATTTTAGGTACCCTACAAGTTCTTCCTATCTGTGACCTCGACGACCTAGGCGTTATGAAAATATTAATACCAGATCGAAAGTCCAATTTAAGCTAGTTACGTGTACGGCTCAGGATATAAAAATCTACAGAGAGTGCTACTTTAGTCGCGTGAGGATGAGTTCTCGCGGTCGCCACCAAATTAAACAACGACATTAAATTTAGTAAAACGTATATCTTTCTGAAGAAATCGAAATTCTATATTCCTCAAACCGTTATTTTTTTTTTTAGATATTTAAGTAATCGGAATTCCCTTTATTTTTATCGTCTAATTTTACGTATATTACAATAATTCAAATTGACCTTTTATAGACGATGACATTAAATTCAATAAATCGCATAATAAGTGTCTGAGGAAGTCGATATTGACGTAGACGATATCTATTGATATAAATAATGACTAAATTAAGTGAAAGAAGTCTCAAAATAGCAGTGAGATAACAGAATTTGAAATATACGACTATACATTTTTAATGCTGGCCGCAAGTTTTGGGCGATTATCATCTACCTCTGGTTGTCGGCTCTCTACGAGTAAAAAAACCTTTCTTGTACTACCATAATTTTAAAAATAATGGGCGTAATGGATTTCCAGTTTTTATGAGAAGGCCTCAAAACGTTCTCTTTGGAAATATTTTCATAATCGGACTGTTAATGTTCTTTCTTACTAAAAACCCCTTAATCTCTACCGATCCAAACGGGTGTTTTGTGCGTTTTAGATAAACTTTCAGTAGATCTACGGAAAGATGTAATGACTTTCATTAAATATCCTATAGAATGGAAGTGTGTGTTGCTAATAGGCTTGATTATCACCAGCAAAAAGTAGGGCATAGCGTGCTAGTATGAAACAGCGTGTTTGGGAACAATGAAAGCGGGAACGGGAAATCACTTTATTCTTCTCTCCGAGTAAGCTTACCACAGGTTGTTTATTATTCTTCAAAATGGCTACATAATTTTTTTTTTAGCGATTCAAATCGCTCAAAATGGTTTAAGTCAGATAGCCCTAAACCATTAAACTAAAACATTAAACATTAATTAAATATAAAAAACTACTCTACAAAAAAGTGTGAAATATTAAGTTTCATTAATAACGATATAAATTTAAAGGTTTAGACAGATTCAGGTTTAAATTCCTAGTCTACACTGAACTTGTCGCTTCCTATTATAAATGAAGGTAATTAGATGCATCCTGATTCTTTCTTGATTGCACTAGGACTCTGGCTTATAGACAGTCAATACTTCCTGAACGCCAACCTTGTATGAATTAGAAGGTAGATGTACAAAGCGTTTAAAAAAGTAAACAAAAAGTAAAAGTAAAATATAAAGAGAAGAAATTTATTTAATAAATAATGACCGTTCTACTAATGAACTATAATAATCTACAATAAAATAATATAATCAAGGTTATTTATTAATATACTACGTACAGATTAACAGCCGATGAGAATCAACACTTCAATCAAGGACAAGGATTTTAAATTACGTCAAGTTTTTTGTTTAAAAGATCGACTACAGAGATTCTAATATTTGTTAATGAATTATTATAGACGTACAACAAGGCTTACTCACGGATTTAGAAACGTGCAACTCATCCGATAAAAAAAATAATACCGAAATTTAAAGTATTGAAAACTTTTCAACGCAACATTTTGTATTTTAATATGATTTTTATCAAATGAGTTTTATTTTCCATTAAAAACCTTAATTTAATTTTAACAATTTATTTACAAACGGATGGTAAAAGGTAATTGAAATAAAAATAAAAAAAAAACTGTCAAAAATTGTTTACAAAAAATTTACTTTACTACTATCTAAAACGAGGTGGTATTTTGATTGTTATACAATCAACAAAATAATAAATGAAAAGTTGGTAACAAAAACAATTATTAACTAATAAACTACAAAACGAGTATTTCTAACAGCATACGGAATGAAAGAGGCGATTCACAAATGTAACCAACTTTCAAGACTTTCTTCTTTAGTTTTAAGTTTATAATAAACACAGTTTCGAATACGATTCGTTAGCGAGTATCGGCGGACGAAAGATTTCGCCCTGATTTTTGCACATTTGGTAAAATTAAGCAATGACTGCAATTATTGAGACCCAAATTAATGATTAATAAATTTGCTGGATTTACGTGAAAAAAAGATGAGAAAAACTGAAGAAAAAAATAGGCTCAAGAACTATATTTTTAAGAGTTTTCAAGATTTGTACCCCCAAAAATAACTTTCTTAAATCGATAATAAACAAATAAAAGTAAATAAAAAAATAGTAGAAAATATGATTCTGAGTAACGCGGTATAAAGTCTACGGAAACTAAATAAAAATTTACCCAGGTGATACTCAGAATCAGATTTCCAAAATGTGTCCGCAGGCAGATAAAGCTCCCAAGCTCCAAAACTCAGTAATGTATTAATCGTGATAACATTTACTGTGACGAATCAAATCCTCATGAAATAATACAAAATAACAGAAAATTATCATCCTGGTTTAAATAGCCGAGCAAATATTTGGAAAATAGTGAACACTATGGGTCCGTACTTTCTAACAACACTGCGCAACAACATGATGCGGTTTCGTGTCATACGGCTTCTCGTCACGTATTTTTCATTGTGAAAATCACAAAACCCCAAAAAGTTGGAAGATTAATATCAATAATTGAATTAAAATTTCAAACGATTAAAAAATTTCGTAATCGAAGAGAATGACAAACGCTGTGGAAACTTTACGAATTTTAAACATAACTGAATTTGGAATAACTAAACGTAAAACAAAAATGTATCAGAATGAAAAATTACAAATTATTATTGATATTTTAAAACCTACTATCGCCAAAAATAATCAGTGAAATAACCTGAAATCGGTTGAGCATAAAAAAACATCGTATTATTTAACAACACATTTTATCCAACTGTTAAAGTATAAAAAAACGATATAAAGACGTATTTTTTCTGAAAATACAGAGTAATTCACGAAGTATGTAAAACTTTCACGACGTGTTCTATTGTTAAAAATAAAGAAGAAAGTTCATCCAAACATAAATTCGAAAAGGCTACTTTATCGAGCGTCGACTGGCGAAAGATAAAAATAAGCCAAATTCTTACGTTTGAATTAACGAATACTTTTTTAAAGTATTTTAATTTTTCAAAGTCTATTTATTGTACGAAAAAAAGCTGTTATAACACTTCTGTTTTGTTTTGTTTTTACCGATATAAGTTACCGACCTCCGTGGCTGAGCAGATAGCGTCTCGGCATTTCGTGCGGAGGTCCCGGGACCGAATCCCGGTCAGACACGGCATCTTTTCATACGCTACCGATATCTACCGGGCTAATGACCGTAGCTACTGATGCCCGCTCTTTTTGGGTTTGCCGAATTTTTGATTTGCGGATATTTTAAAGTGTATAAAGGATATCCGAAAAGAGTCGGATTCCAGAAAGTGAAAAAATTGTTAAAATCTGTGAATATGTAGCGTGCTACATAATCCTAGACGTGGAGGATTTTCTTTAATAAATCTTGCAGTTTACATTTTAACCGGTATCAGTATTGTATTGCTTCCATACTTAGTAGATATACCACGATTTTTAGAAAAAAAGTGAGCTGGGCGGGTACCCCTACTGCAGGGTCTAAAGATGTAGATTATTCTTTTCTACTTTTATCTCCTTTAACTTATCCTTAATCCTTTCTTTCCTAATATGTTTTGAAGGCTCTTGTAATTAAACGCCGATTACCTCCGCGCTAAGAATGTGGAGAAATGTAGAGCCAATGTATATCCCTGGAATTTTTACGAGTATTTCTTATATAAGCCCAAACAGAGGTACATACCAGTAATCTAATTATTCCTAATATTTACGTACATACGAATATTTGGTGAGTCGGAGCATCGGATTAACAGAAATTTTAGATTACAGCCTAGATTACGCTTCGAATGGATCGGTAAATAATAAAATATAGAACTGGTTCACCGAATATAAAATTATCAGAGAATACAATTCGTTACGATTTAACAACCGAAATACAACAAAACTATTATTTTAAAACTATATTTTAAAACTTACCTTCTTATAAAGACACTTGCTGTTCCTACGTACATAACTAATACTAATAACCATTAAAACAAGAGTAGTAAAGATAACATTTCTTTTATAAACAGTAAAGGTTGATAACATTAAATAAAACAACTTCAAAGTATCTATTGAATTACAAATTTGTACAGTACAATGTATTGTTATTTTAATGAAATAATGCATAACTCAGCTCTATGAGTGAATATTACGATAACTGTTACAATACTGCGGTACGGTTCCCGTTTTAACAAGGGAGGATGACTCGTGACCCATGAACTTTTGATCTTTGTTTTTTGTGCATAACTTATTGAATATAGATAAATATATATATATATACGTAACACACAAAGTATAAACAACGTCATAATGTTAGCTTCCGTAAACAATAATCGGGGTATATTATACAGTTAACAAAGAAATTAACAACAATGGAGCGTTCTATTATCACTTAGGTGCAGGTGCATTTAAACTAATAGCCGCAGTTTTAATAATGAAAATTAAAAGAAAAAATTTCTTAATAAAATAATATTTTAAAAATTACGCATTAAAATAAGAGTAAAATTAATTTTTACAGGTTTTAATATGTGAAATTTTGTTCGATAAGTAAAACAAATTAAATACAATGAGCTAAATTAATTTAAGGATACCGACCTTGAATTCAGATAATCAGATGTTTATGCGATTAAGATACTGAGAGAAAATGTTTATATAGTAATTGGAAGTTATATAATCAATAAAACTTTAATTTCGTATACACGGGGATCCTCAGTTATTTTTTTTAAATATATTTTGATTTAAATTTTGAAGATTCATTTTTAGAAACAATTTCAGAGGAGGAAGATGTGTTAAAAAGTTGATGGTGTTAAAAAGTTGATTTTTCAACTTTCTCTAGATACTATGAAGATTGTTGCTAAGTTATTTTTTTGTCTTCAGTCATCTGACTGGTTTTATGCAGCTCATCAAGATTCCCTGTCAAGTTGCAATATTTTTAAATAAAGTTTTTTCGATATTTAGTTACCCATAATCAGCTTTTCCTTCCAACGATTCAATATCTAGATCCGACACCGCATTGCTTATTTTTTAAACTATATACACTAAGATGAAGCCATGTGGAACTAGTTTTGTAATCAATAGTACCAGAGATAAAGCAACGAATTAGAGTATAAAGTTATAATTTTTTAGATATGGGTTTTCCATTTAGTCAATTTATGGATCGCATTAAAAACAACTTTACTTTGTATTTTGTTTCCTTTTCTTCCAGTACTCTTTCATTCTTTGATTTAACTTCATCTCCCTCTTTTTTGAAAAATTTTCTTTTTTTTCTTTGTTTTTAATTACAAAATTCTAGAACATTTTTATATTATTTCTGAATATATTTAAGTCTAAAATTTCTTATTCTTTAATTTAGATATTTTTCGATTTCTTAAGATAGTTAAAGATTCTTTTTTTAATCTGTTGTGTTACATATTTTTTAAGTGCCGTTAATCCTCTTTTTCTTATAGTATTTATTTTTACAATAAATTTTTAAATTTCTGATAAATGGAATTAAGATATTTTGATTATTTTTACATTTAGGTCCTATAAAAGTTTTCTTAAAATTCTCCTTTCATTTTTAATTATTTTCCCAACCTTGTACTTTCATCAATTTTTTTTTTTTTTTATAAGCATATAATCAATCTGGTTAAACGGTTGTAGTGTAGTGCTTGAGTTTTACGTTAAAATAATTTTTTGTTACATATATTTTTTTGTTATTCGATAATAGATTAGTTTCATTTCATGTTTAGACCTTTCAGGGTGTTATATTGTATTTTTTATCCGAGATATTTATGAAAATCTATCCGTTTATATAAATATATACTTTTTTTACAAAGAAAGTTTACCAAACATGTTTCGCGATTATATCGATAAAAAATATTTTTAAGGTGACAAAAATATTTTTTTTTATCAGTAAGGATTTCTCTATCGCTGTTTTATTATGTAGGTCAAATATTACTTTTTTCGGTACAATTAAATATTTTTAAAGTGCAATGACAATTGTTATTTTAATAAATAATAAATAAAAATCTGGCAAAAGAAACAAACAGAAATAAATACGCTTAAATTCATATCTATATTAGTAATTCTTTTAACAGAGATTTTTATATTTAAGATGTAATTTAATTAATTAACGTTGAAACAATTGCTTTTGAGATAATCTAATATTCTACTATTAACACATTAAAATAATAAATTTAAATTTTAGGGAAACAACCGCATTGAAAGTCAAACAAAACGCGTCAAATAGCAGTAAACTTCTACATTAACCTCAGTTAAGTAATGAATTTAAAATTAATATTATTCACTAATACAAATTTTTCATTAATTTTGTTGCAGATATATTAACTTCAAACCCTTATTTCAAACAAGTGAACGAGAAAATACATTTGTCGAGCCCGTACGCAACGTAATTCATTATCACTAAAAATATCAGTTTCAAATAACTAGCATGGAATTCAATCATATATTCATTCACAACGATCCAACGATCGGATATTATATTATCGGTTTACAAACGATCGCAATTCTTAATTTCATCATAATGAACATTATATATTTTACGCGAAAAAAACTTTCTTTAGAATAAATTTTTGACGGTGTTAAGAGGATTACATTATAATTCCATTCAAATAATGCAGCGTTTGATGTAATAGGATAATTCATAATGATGGTGGTTAGATAAATATTTAAAAAAATAATTTCTAATTGAATAGACAATGAATTAACGGCTACAAGTAGAACAAAATTGATATTTTATCACACATAAACGTTTGTATAACCGTAATGGACCTATATAAGATAGAGGTTTCGAAATTCTATTCCCAAAAGAATTATAAACATGTCCAATTCGGTAATAAACATGTTCATTCGCTTAGCCGATAATAAAATTTAAATCCGCTAAGCGTTAAATTTAGATATAATAAATTTAAAAAAAGCAGATTATCTACAAACAACATTTGGTATTGTGCAATCACTGCGAAAATGCAATTAACCGATTACTTTTTCCACATATTTTAATATAAGATCAAGGAGAAAAAACGCCGGCTTATTATACAGACATTTAAAAGTAAATATTCTTATATTATAAAAAATAATTAAACGAAAAATTGCTCAAAAAATATAAATTAATTTAAATATCTTTTGTCTTTCGGCACACGAGTGTGACGTTGGCAAGAGAGAAGAGTATTTCGACGAGAGGCAAGGTCATAATGTTAAATCATTTCATACAGTTTACATGTGATAACCATCATTCTATTAATAATTAATAGGTTACATTATAAAGTGATTTTATTCAATAAACTAATAAAAGTTTAAAATTACATAAATTAACAAAATTTAGATACTGAAAAAAAGTATTTTTAGTCTTCAAGCCTTTAAAAATTAATTAATCCTCTTTTTGGTAGCGACACTGATTCACCAAAACCAATAATTCAATCATTTTTCCGCCATTTATATTTTCTGAGGTGCCATTTTTAGTATAATTCAGAGTTATACTAATCGTTACATAAAAATAATGATTTTTTTACAAAGCGATATACCGTATTACCCCTAGATTATTTCTTCATTATTTTTGTCGGCTGAAATTTTTATTAATAGCAAGAAACAAACGATCACGGTCTGCAATCTAAGGAAAGGATGAGTGATAACGCATATCTATTACAGTTGCGTTCTGTTCCCGTTGCTCATATAAAACATAATCTGAAATTTCGTTTTGTTTTTCAACTTTCTGCGATGAAACGGTTTTAGAAATAAACAGAGTAGAAAAAGTATTCACGGAAACAAAATTAGACATTTATTTTTTGTTTTTGTAAAACAGAATTACTGCAAAATTTTAAATTACAAACGTCATACTAGATTTCATTTTATATATTTATCGATATTACGATACCAATTTTTATAACGTTATAAAAACGAATAATTACGTTACAAATGTGAAGTAACGAAAGTAAAATTAAGAAGTGGGAGCACATTACAATCAAAAATTGTTTGACGGTCGACTGATTTACGTGAAATTAAATTGTGAACTCGCATGTTTTTATATTCAAGTGAAGGTTGAATCGGAATGAACATAATTAAAATTTGCACGCTAAATTTTACACTTTTAAACTATTTGTTACAAAATAAGAAAATAAATAATTTCTACCCAAAAAACCTAACCAAAGCTTCGGTTGTTAAAGGGTTTCAAAATAAAAAAATTCTAACTTATACTATGTGAACACATTAAATCTCTTACCGCTGCTTATTACCCGTACACTCTCAATGAAAGGAGATGAAGGGGTAAAATGACCCGTTCTAGTTGTTAAGGGACGGAACGAAATATAAATTCGTTCCACTACATGACCTAATAATAAAATTTCAGTCTAATATAATAATAATAATACATAAATTATCTGACAACGGTAAAAATCTAGACTGTATCGTCATTGTTATGTACAGTAACTGTCATTAAAAAAATTACTGAAAAACAGGACTGAAATTCATGCAACAAACGCACACAAATGCGTATATTTTGCCTCCAAATCATCAGATACATTAAAATTGTTTAGTTTATCTTACAACAATAAACAATTTTGCATTTTGGTCTAGTTTTAGGAAATGTTTCGTATTTAAATCGCTTGATAAACGATCGTCTTGAAATTAAGAAACGTAGATCGACGTACTTGGCATATCTGATTTCTAGGTCCACCAAACTTTTACTTTTTCTGAAACTCAAAGATTATAAATAAATCTTTCTCTCTCAAAACTAATCTGGGTATAAGGTTATTAAATTCGTCGTTGTTCAAAACCATTTGTCGTATATAAAATGGAATATTTTTCAACTGAAATCGTAGTACGCGACGCAACAATTATTACAATTATTATTATTGTTTCTCGTAATTTTAATACATTTTATTCTCATTTACTCAGCCTATCAAAATGAACATTCTGCCATTTTTAATTTTTTTAAATACTAATTCTACTGAAATAACTAGTACAAGGAGAATTAATGATTAGAATACTTTTGATCGAAAAGCGGCCGAATTATGTGAATACAATGAGAAAAGATTACATTAGGTAGTGAACAAACACATTTAAAAAAAAATTATGTAGATATATTACATTGAATAAAGCCGAGTTACGTCTAAAAGTAAACGAGTCATTTTCTTATGCAATTGAAGAAAAAAATCAGTAATGAAATTAAACTGAATAGTTAAATTTAAAAAAATAATAATAATAAAGACTAGAGTAAAATTACAGCATCCGAAAATCTTTCGAATTATTAAACTTCAAACTCTTCGTCGAAGATATAATATGTAACTGGTACAAATTAATTAAATATATTAATATAATTAAAGGTCATTACATATATAGATATGTAATCACATTTCATAATACACGGATTTTCAAACATTTATTTACTATTTATTATTATATACTAGCAGACCCGGCAATGCTTCGCTATTGCTCTCTCTCTCTCTCTCTCTCTCTCTCTCTCTATATATATATATATATATATATATATATATAAATATATGGAGAGAGAATGGAAGAGAGAGAGAGAGAGTTTAAATGAACACAATTGAAAATTTGATAAAAAGATTAAAAAACTGAACTTCACAAATTTTATCTTTTACTTATTCTCCTTATCCTTTTCCCTTTCCAACTTCTCCCTTTCACCCTTCTCCCTCGCCCCTCTCGCAGTTTCCTTTTTACCCTTTCCCGTTTTCCCCTTTTCTCTTTCCACCTTTTCCCCGTTTTCCATTTTCCCCTTTTTCCCTTTTGCCCGCGCGTAAATTGGTCCATTAGTTTTTCGGTCTTTAGCGGACACACATACGAACATGCCTTATATATATATATATATATATATAGAGAGAGAGAGAGAGAGAGAGAGAATAAAAAAGTCTGTTTGTATATTTGTTTGTTTGTTTCGTAAATATCTCGACACCGGCCCCACCTAGCGGGTATGGGTTTTGCAAAAATATTTCTTTTTACGTAACTAATATTCATATTCTGAATATGAGGCAAATCGGGCCATAAATACAATTTTTCGAAATAGCTCGATGCCAGCGCCACCTAGCGGGTTCAAACTAATTCAGAAACCTTCCCTGGATGTGTCCAATCATTCCCCAAAGTTTCATCACTATCGGATGAACGGTTTAAGAAGACATAATAGACATACAGACAGACATGTAGATTTACATCTTTTCACCGAAAAACCATAGGAGAAAGGCTACGGACGATACGGTTCGTCTTCTTTTTCACATGCCGCCTTTGCGACAAAGAGTAACCTCTTCATTCGATGTACATTCAAATTCTTGCACCTCTCCATCCTTTAATCTTTCCCTAAATTACAAAAATAATAAGGCATACTTTGTTTCTCATTCAAAATGAGTTAGATGAGATAGTTCTCTCCTTTTATATGTCTCAAAACTTCGATTTTCATAACATGCTCTATGTTATTCTTAAAATAACTTCTTAAAATAATTACTATTTTAAAAATAAAACAAATATTTATTTTTACTATGAAGAATGCTACTGATCATAAATAAATTTAATCGCACTAAGATTATAACTCGAAAAAAGTCACAGATTAAAGATTAAATCGAAATCGGTGCAGAAGTTACAAAATTTTGAATCTGTTAACCAAATTATTGTGTAAAAAAAATATTAAAAAACAAACTGTTAACCTATAATTACAGCAATAAGAGTTTGGGTATTTGCTAATACAAAATAAACTGCGATTCGTACGTAATTTCAATTGCTAAACGTCAAAGCGATTTCGTTAATTTTATTTTTGGAAACATTTACTCGTATGAACTCATAGATACACGAACTACTGAATAAATTAATTATCAGTTGGAATAACAAGGTCAAGGTCAAGAACAAAACAATCGAGGAAAATAATTTTTAATTTGCAATATAGGAGGAATAGAGCTAGTAATTTGATGAACAACATTTATCAAATAATATGAGTATGTTATACGCAAAAAAAATGTATTAAGAGAGTGCATTGTCCTCTATTTTAAAGCTTCCAAGCGGTAGCCGCTGCGTGATGAGACATAATTATCTGTCAAAAAAAGTACGACACAAAAATACATTAAAATATTCGAATGAGAATATGAATATACTGGACTATGCAAAGGAAGAACGAAATAAAAGCGAAATGAATAAAAGAAAAAAGAGATGATTGAAGATGAAGATAAAAAAAAACGTTTGCTTGAACTCGATAAAATATTATAAAACCTACATCTAGTCGAATTTATATTGTTCACTTACGAAAAATCAACAGTGTTCTCTCGTAATTTGATATTATTAATACAGTGCAGGTAAAAAAGATTGTGATTTACAGGGGATTTAAAAGAACCGTTTTAAACAGGTTTTCATTTTTTTTTTTTATTAAAAAATTCCGAGATTTAATATTACGTAACACGTTTACTTTAAAAAAATAAAAAAAGTCAAACGACATAATTTTGAAGAATATTTTTATTTAAAACTCCCATTTAAATGAATAGAATCATACACTTATACATATTCTATACATATAAGCGCAGCTGCAATCTGACAGTTGGGTATTTTTCAGTCAAAATAAAAACAAAAACATGAAAAATTGCCATTAATTAAATCCTCACTGCCAAACGACACCGACACATTCGATTCTTAAAAGTAATATTTTAGTCGAATTTAGAATTGTGTTCCTATGACATTATATAACAGCTACAAATGCACGGCCTATATTAAGCGTTCAAGGGGCTGAAGGATAAAATTTCAAAGCTTAATTTTAAATAATATGTATTTAGATAACAATTTATATTTTACGTTAGTATTTTTCTTGGAAAAAATAGATCGAAGTGTATTTATAAAACAAATGTACAAAGATTATTATTTTAAAATAAAATAGTGAAGTGAATAAGACAGAAATATACGAGGGTAAATCAATTATTAATCGCAATTTAGTTATATTTTTGTTTATGTTGGTAGTACTGTTGTGTTGCGTAGATGACGCACGCGTGGTTAATTGTTGTTATGTCTGTGTAGGTTTGATGCTGATAGGTTAGTTCCATTAATGCACCGGGTTGGTCTAGTGGTGAACGCGTCTTCCGCAATTCCGGATTTGGAAGCCGAGAGTTCCAGCGTTCAAGTCCTAGTAAAGCCAGTTATTTTTACATGGATTTGAATGATAGATCGTGGATAGCGGTGTTCCTTGGTGGTTGGGTTTCAATTAACCACACATCTCAGGATTGGTCGAACTGAGAATGTACAAGACTACACTTCATTTACACTCATTCATATCATCCTCTGAAGTATTATCTAAACAGTAGTTACCGGAGGCTAAACAGGAAAAAAAAAAGTTAGTTCCATTACCGCTGCCCTGCCGTTAACCACGGCTGCTCCGCTTTCTGTTTGCACCAAAGAAGAGCAACGTTCAGTGATCTTTTTATTGTGGTCGGAAGGTGCATCAGAGGCCGAAATTCATCGAAGACTTTCGGTACAGTACGGGAACAGTGTGTTGCCGCAACGGAGTGTCTACGAACGGATTGAAAAATTAAAAAACGATCGCACAAGTGTTAAGCACGACGAAGGAGCCGGACGACCGTTTACCGCCACAAATGAGGAAAAAATTGAGTGTGCAAGTGACATGGTATTCTTAGACAGATGAGTAACTAACGATGATGTGGTAGATCGTCTGCAAATCAGTCACGGTTCAGCCTACAAAATCATTCACAAAAGTCTTGAGTTTCATAAAGTCTGTGCAAGATGGGTTCCAAAACACGTCACACAGTCTCATAAACGAACGCGCTTGGACATCTGCCATAAACATTTGGATCGCTATGGTAACGAACAGGACATCTTCTTAGACAGAATCGTCACCGGGGACGAAACACGGACCTATCATTACGTGCCGGAGAGTAAACGACAGAGTATGGAATGGAAACATCCAAATTCGCCCTGCAAAAAAAGTTCTGAAACTGATGCAAAAAAAAACTGATGCTTACGGTTTTTTGGGACTCACAAGTCCCGGTACTGGAACATTATGAGGAAAGGGGTACGACAATAAACAGTGCGCTTTACAGTGAGATGCTTACTGCCACGCTGTAGCCTGCAATTCGAAGCAAACGCCGAGGACTGCTGTCAAAAGGTGTTGTGTTGTTGCACGACAATGCCCGTCCGCATACTGCTGCCCACACTGCTGAAACGCTCCAGAAACTCAACTTTGAAGAACCGGCTTATCCACCATATAGTCCTGATCTTGCCCCTTCTGAATACCGCTTGTTTGGTCCACTCAAAGGACGGCATTAAGGGGCCGTCGATTTACCTTGGGCGAAACAGTGAAAGAAGCGGTGCATTCCTTGCTCGCAGCTCAACCGAAAACCTTCTTTTATGAGGGTATCAGGAAGCTAGTGCAACGATGGATCAAGTGCGTTGAAATGCAAGGGGACTATGTTGAAAAATGATGTACATGTGAGTATCCTATTTGTATTGCAATAAAATGTATAACTACATTGCGAATATTAATTGACTTACCCTCGTATTTAGGTAAATATTCTGCAAGAGTAAACGGTTAAACGTAAAATATTTGAAAGATAATCGATCTTAATAGGTGGATAGCTTAACCTAAAGGAGGAAAGAAAGTAAGGAAAATTAAAGAGATTAGAATACTGCGGAATATCACGAAAATTTTGTAGTCAGAAGAATATCAAAGACGAAACTTTAATGTAAAGATCAGGTACAAAAATGTATAAATAACAGCGGCTTGAAAGCTTAGAAGCGTCAACTAAAAATCACGAAAGTAGTCTAGGATCTTCGCATATCCTTCCTTTCGCAGGTTCTATTATCAATTCGGAAAGCTCTACTATTATCAACTCATGAGTGGTTACGATACCTCATTTGTGTCTTGCTTACATAAACATTTCTATTATTAGTTTCCCATGTAAATAATTCAATATGCTCGATTCAATTAATCAAAAGCGCAGCTTACATTAAAGACACATAAACAAAGCAACATAATTTCTGTCTTTTTCTTTTTCCTGTTTAGCCTCCGGTAATTACCATTCAGAATATTACTTTAGAGGATGATATGTACGAGTGTAAATGAGAAGTAGTCTTGTACAGTCTCAGGTCGACCATTCCTGAGATGTGTGGTTAATTGAAACCCAACTACCAAAGAACACCGGTATCCACGATCTACTATTCAAATCCGTATAAAAGTAATTACCGTAACAAGGATTTGAATGTTAGAACTGAAGTTGTTTTTGGTTCTGTACTGAACAAACTGTTGCTCTGAAGAAATTACAAAACACCCATAATTATTATAAATTGAACAGGCTTTAATTTTTATTTATCATTATTATTCTCACAAGCGAATTTAATAAATACAGCGGGGTCCAAGGAGCCCTCTGCTAGACGTGAAGGGCGAGTGAAGCACGCCACGACCGGCTAAATATCCCCTGACCAGGACGGGTAACGCAAATAATCATATAGCGCGGGCGAAGCCGCCATGGGAATGCTATTATATATATATATATATATATATATATATATATATATATGTTACAAAAATATAAAGGTTCTTTTGTGAAACGTTTTACATGTTAAGGGTACAAATCAATAAAAAATGTGTAATTGATAAAACTAAAACTGAAATGATTTTTTCTTTGGAATTTTATTTTTCGTTTTGTGGGATGGTGAATGGCTGGCTGTTTTAGACTACGATCAACGTACCTTTTCTTATTTAAGGGTGAATTTAGCAAATTATGAAAATTAAAGACAATAAATAACATTTTAAATAACCTTAATTACATTTTTTTTAAGGAATCTTTAGCCACGAGAATTTTTTTGTGATTGCTGGGTACGTATCACGATTTTATAACACAAAAAATAAGTGAAATAAAAATTTGAAAAAATTTTCATAGGAAACGTTTTTTATCATTTTGTTTAAGTTCAAAACAGTACTCTTCTGAACAGTAGGTACGAGTATGCACCATGCCTTGTAATTTAACTTCTGTTTTAAGTTTTGAAAAAAAATAATTTAGTAATTACATATTTCTTTGATTAAGACTGTAATAATAATAATAATATAATTTTGTATTATTGTTTCGCTGTTAGAGTTTGTTCAACCTCATATCATGTCTATTTAACTCATGTCGTTGGTAAATGAGGTGTAGTCTTTTACAGTCTCAGTTCGACCATTCCAGAGATGTGTGGTTAAGTGAAACCCAACCACCAAAGAACACCGGTATCCACGATCTACTATTCAAATCCGTGTAAAAATAACTAACTTTACTAAGAATTGAACGCTGGAACTCTCGACTTTCAAAACAGCGGATTTGGGAAGACGTGTTCACCACTAGACCAACCCGGTGGGTATAATTTCTGTCTAAACTGACACAATCTACGGCCGAGTACAATTTTACGGTATATTGATTTAACGACCTTTTGTTGTGACATAATCTATTCATTTTTTTTTTTTAATTCAATTAATTTTTATTTTTAGTTGAAACGTTTAAATTCTTACAATAGAATCTGTTAACGAACAAATAAAGTTAATTAAAATTTTTTCCCGTTAAACATATTACATCGGTTATAACATATTAGACCTGATATCACGTAGCATATTAATATTGGTATAGAATGTTTAATGCTACAACAACAATAATAATGAATGAGATTTTACTACAGAATATTTATTATACAGAATCCGGCAGAAATAACTCGCCGACTTCCCACAGCTGCTGGTGAAGTGCTAATAGTGCAGGACGTGGTGTTCCATTTTGTACCAGATGTGTTGCCATTTCAGTTACAACTATGAAGTGGAGTGGTGAGTATCGCGCTTACGTTATTGGAATGCATCTTAAAAATGGTTATTCTGTTATCAACACGCAGCAATTATTTCGTTCACACATTCGGCTAGGTCGATACACCGCAGTACACGATAAAAATATTAATTGAGTTATGAGCATCCAATTTTAGAACTACCAGATCAGCTTCGAAAGAGAAACCACCAGGTTGGCCACAAAGCATTCTAACACCTGAAAAATACTGAAGCGGTGAAACAAGCGGTTAAACGATCTCCAAGTCGCTCAGGTCTTCAGCACGCTAATGCGTTAAAAATCTCTGATCGGACTGTACAGAGAATTTTACCCACCGACTTACAGTTTCATCCTTACAAAATGACGGTCGTGCAGCAGCTAAACGAACGTAACTGGATTAGCCGTATCGCTTCTTGCCGAACTATTCTGGAAAATATTCCGGTGAGCTCGATTGTGCTGTCAAGTGACGAAGTCCGCTTTCATTTATCGGGTTGTGCTAACAAATAAAACTTTCGATACCGGACAGCAACTTCATGAGCGCCTCTGAATTTTAAGCGTGTTACAGTACAGTGCGCGGTTGCTAAATGTGGAATAATAGGGTCGTACATTTTTGAGGAATATAGGCGATCGGTTACAGGAACTTCCGAACGTTATGTAAAAATGTTACGCGATTTCTTGCTACCAAAACTTAATGAACTCGGAAATTTACGGGTTCAAAAGAATGGGGCCACTGTTCGTACAGCGAGACGATCGATTAAATTTCTCACAGAAAAATCTTCCGGACGTCTTAGTCGGGAGACATCCCATGGCCTGCACGGTCATCCGATCTTGCAGCAGGGGATTTCTTTTCTCTGGAGACATTTAAAGGCTGAAATCTTTAAACATAAGCCAAGAACCCTCGATCATTTAAAAGCTATTATCTATTAACAAATCACTGCAATACCGTTGGAGAAATGACAAGAAAAATAACGCGGAATTTCTGGGAGAGATTAAAGAACTGTATAGATAGTAAAGGTCGGCATATGAACGACATAATTTCAAAAATGGATAAAAAGTATGTGAAAATAAATTGCAAACACTGTTCCTGCAGAATATATTTAATTCTGTTATAATTTTGTTGTAATGTTCATTTTATTTACATTTCAAATCGGGGAGTTATTTCTGCCGGACCCTGTACTAATTATTTTTGTTTATGTTTAAATTAGTAATTACGATTAGCGATTTGATTTTAAAGCCTAATTTCATTATTAAATTTAAATACATATTAAATGCAGCTTTCAGCCAGCTACGGCTTATATCGCATAAACGCAGTTCAGTTACCCGGCCAAAGTCACGGGTACTCTCTCGTTTCTTATCTATAGGAATGTAAATAAATAATATAAGATAAAGAAGAAAATAGAGTGCATATTAATGTTATTGCATGAAAGTGAATTCGAATATCTTAGCGAAAAAATATCAATGAAGATACTAACATATGCTAAAATATCACTAACAGGAAAAGTAATTTTGCTTCACCAACCCGATAAGGACTACAGGACAAAGAAAAATCTAATCGAACAACAATCGATACGGAAAAATCCGCACACAATGAATAAACAAAAAATTGTAGTAATTAATGATTTTCTAACATGTTTCATTGTCGTAATAAAAACACTTTAAGAAAGGATGAAATAGAATAAAAAATGGCATAAGAATGAAGTAAATTCATTAAGAAATTAGCTGTATTTTTATTATTACGTATTTTATAATAAAGTTGACCTTTAGTAATCAAAGAATAATTTTGCCTATTCTTACAAAGAAAAAATACTTAAAATACAAAATTTTATAATCTGATAAAACCGATCATAACTACAAAAAACGTCAATTAAAAAAAAAATATAGATATATAAATGATAAAAATAATTTAATATCCATAAAAATGACATCTATATAATATAAAACGACAATTTATACAATAATATTAAACCGTTTAATAAAATTTGATGACGTATTAATTTATTTATTTTTAGATGATAAAGTTTTTTATCGACCAACATTATTTCTAAAACTTTTAGTTACATAAATATTTTTATTACTATACAGGTAATTAAATAAACAAAATAATTCTAATTAATATACACAAAACGAGAATACACCTCCTTTCTTTTTATAATTTATGCGTGGTGGGAAATTCTAAGAATCAGATTGTTAAAGGATGAGCGAGTGTACCAATAATGCAGTTTATTAGTCGATAAGTTAAACATAACTTGATGACTAACTCTAAAAAAGAATTGCTTCGGATAGTTTTGCCATGGCGAAAGACAAGCGAGAGGAATCATAGAGGATAACGCTGTTGTGACTTCAGTATTAAACAGTTTGTTAATAGGACTGTAATACAGAGTCATTCGCGGGAACCGGATGTTTTTGAGGCGGGTTGTACTCGGGCGTTCGTGGTGGGAGGGGCACGTGGCTGGTGTCTGACGTTTCCTTCGTTCATAGCATTTACATTTTAGTCGTTGAGATGGAGCCGTGGACGCTAGACTAATGCCTGTACGCGTATGACAGTTTTGTGTGAAATGACGAATCCGTAACTGCTGTTCAGCGAGATTTCCGCCGTCAGTTTAATATCCATCGTAATGTAAGCGTCCCTTCTCGTAACACAATATTGCGACGGGTAAACAACCTTCGAGCAAGCGGTTCAATATTGAAGAAACCGGGTCCCCGACGAACTGCTAGCACTTTGGAGAACATCGAACGAGTAAGGGAAGCCATTGCCAGAAGCCCACGCCGCTCTATTCAGAGACATTCAGCAGCGCTTCAAATGAGCACAAGTACGGTAAGACGAATTCTGCATACAGACCTGCATTTCCATCCTTACAAGATAGCCGTCGTGCACTGTTAAACGAGCAAGATTTCACGCAGCGATTACAACTTTGTCGACAAATGTTTACCGTTTTTGAAGAAAATGAAAATTTGTTATCGTTAATGAGTGAGGAAGCCCGTTTTCATCTGAATGGCTTCGTCAACAAACAGAATTGCCGGTATCGGGCAGAAAGAAACCCACATCGGGTTCACGAGAGACCACTTCATAGCCCAAAGGTCGGTGTTATTGGACCGTATTTTTTTGAAGAAAATGACGCTGCCGTAACTGTAACAGCTGATCGTTACATTGCGATGTTGAATACGTTTTTCATCCCCGAGTTACGAAACCGGGGAATCGATTTTCAAAATGTGTTATTCCAGCAGGATGGAGTACAGCGCACATAGCGAGGGCAACGATGGCTTTTCTCCGTAACTTCTTACCGAGACGGATCGTTTCCAGACTCGGCGACATTCCTTGGCCCCCTCGTTCCCCCGACTTGAGTAGTTGTGATTTTTTTCTGTGGGGGTTTCTGAAATCGCGTGTATACGGCGATAAACCGCGTACATTGGAGGACCTAAAGATCGCAATTCGTCATCACGTCACCCAGATTGATGTAGACATGCTGCAAAGAATTGAGGCCAGTTACCGTGAAAGGCTACAACAATGTATTGCCCAAAATGGACATCACTTGCCGGACATAATTTTTCGTTCACGAGTAAATAACTAATGCTTTGATTTAACAAGTGTTTCAGTACCGATAAATCATTTTTAAAGTAAATATTCAATTTTTTATGATTATTTTAAAAACATCCGGTTTCCGTGAATGACCCTTTATAAACTATTAAGGCTGTATATGCATAGTATATAGATAGATATATAATGTAAGGCTATAAAATACATTTATATATACATATATACTGATGTATTTCGATGTAATCTAGTAAGAAGATGAAAGATGAATCACTGTTTTATTACTATTTTTTTTTATCTTGGTGTAAGTTTTTATCGCTATTCTCATAATTACTATTTTTCTATAAACTATAAGTTTGTTTATTATTGACATTTCTCGTTAATTTTTCATATTTTTTTTTTTTAACACCTTGTTTCTTACAATTTTGGTTAACTCTACCAAAAAAAGCTACCGATACGGAAAAAAGTTTCGTACGAAATTTAAAGGAGAAAACGCGCGTTTCAATAATACAATCAAAACGATGCAAAGAAAACATTAAGAAATGCAAACTAAAAATTTACACGAAACAATCGGAGTGGCTTCTTCAACAAAATAAAGAAATAAATAATTATCAAAATCCGTTTTATGAAATAAACTTTTGAAGAAATAAACAAAATTATCCGTGAGGGTCAAATTAAGAAGAACGTTCTCCTTTTTTTTTTGTAGCCTGTTAAGAAAAAAATCTGTTAAGCTGTGCTGATCAGCAAAAAATTTAATAGCGTAATTATCTGTACTTAGAAGCTTATACCTTCTTATACAGTCTTACACTCTAATTTAAACAGTCTTTTAAAATTCAGTCGCGGAAACCAGAAATTTTCGCAAGAGGAATTAGTTTTTAGTTTAAGTTCCTGGCACTAGGGTGCGAAATAAATAATCGAGTATAAAAAGTCGGTAAGGTTACGTTAGTAAAAACGGTAGGTTAAAAGTGATTATGCGCGTTCTAGTAAACTTTGAAAAACTAAACTAATCTATCAAAGACTACATTAACATACACCGTTGCTAACGGTTCAAACGGGTAGCACAGCAATGTGAAAATATTAGTTGTCAGTTTTAAAACATGCGGTTAAAATAACGTTCTTAGAACATCAATGTTGTTCAGATATTAAATAAAAAAACTAAACGAATCGATTACGGCAACCGGTTAACGTTTATTAAAAATGCGAATACGACATTATATAACGTTTATCAGGAAGCGTGAATCATTTTCAACTGACATACGCACTAACCGAATTTGGTGGTAAGCGTTCAAAAAACACCTTTATGAAAAAAATTGGTATTTGGCGAAACAATTTACGGAAAAAGAGTATCGGGCCATTTTTTAAAACAATATTTAAATAAAAATGTTTATTTAGACAACATAATTAAATTTGTTGCTCTTTAAGGACCTGAAGAGTGTTATTGTCATCGAAAAATGAATAAGCCGAAAACATCCATTATTATTAACGTAATATTTTACCATCGTGTAATTTGACGGTTGGGTTTCAATAAACCGCACATCTCAGGAACGGTCTAACTGAGATTTTACAAGACTATACTTCATTTACAATCATACATACCATCCTCAGAAGTATTATGTAATTTTTTAACATCTGTAACATGTAAAGAATTATCATCTTTAGATATTTGGTATTCTGATCTAAACCCAACGGGTTGGTCTAGTGGTGAACGCGTCTTCCCAAATCAGCTGATTTGCAAGTCGAGAATTCCAGCGCTCAAGTATTAGTAACGTCAGTTATTTTTATACGGATTTGAATACTAGATCGTGGATCATGGTGTTCTATGGTGGTTGCGTTTCAATTAACCGCACATCTCAGGAATGGTCAAACTGAAACTGTACAAGACTACACTTCATTTACACTCTTACATACCATCCTCAGAAGGATTATTTGAACGGTAATTACCGGAGGCTAAAAAGGAAAAATTCTGATCTCACATCAATTTAATTAGTAACAATCATCGAACCGTTGAAATTAAAAGAAACTCAAACATAATTACTAGCGTATAAGATTTTTTACAGGCAGATGGTGAAATTTTACGTTATTAATTCTGCTTAAAATATTTGTTTAAAAATTAAATTATATCTGTTAAATTAAACAAACGTTTTATTGTTTTGTGCTGATTTATTTAATATGTTTCGGGCTGCGTGTCTTTCTGAACAACGTATTAGATAAATGAAAAATTATGCTTTTAACAAACATCATTTAAAAAACAAATATACAAATGAACGTTTTATTATTTACAAATCACGAGAATTGTGAAAACGTTAAAATAAATACGCACAGTCCTTGAAAGTTTAACCGATATACGTTAGATAAACAATACGAATTCCGAAGGAATGTTGAATCGTTTAACTTTGAAACGTACATAAGAAAACCCGACAACCTCTTAATATTTCATACAAATATTGTAACAATGTGCACACAAATAATCATTAAAACTAAAAGTTGTAAAATTAAACGCATCTTTCGTGACGAGATAAACGAAGTTTGTTTATAAAATGGTCTGGTCGTTGAGAATACTACGATAAATAATAAGTTTCTAAACAAAACACGCGCTTTCACGTACTTAAATAAAGGATCGACTTAAGTTTTCCGAAGCGCTCATTCAAGAGCGAATGGGTTGCCGTATATCCATCTAAGCCTCCATACTATTTAAGAGGAACGAACGGTTTAATATGTTGTATTTACTAAATAAATCACGTAAATTTAATTTTCAAAACTTTAGATATATATGAAATAGAAAAAAGAATAGGAAATGTAGAAAAAAGAAAAAAAAATATTTATCACCGAAATAAAAATGGGACCAACGTTACAAAAAGCAAAAAAAATTGAAACTGAAAAAATACATTTTATAATCGAGTTTATTTTCAGATACACATCTTTAAACTATAAAGATTGCTGAATTTTTCCAGAAGTTATGCGGAAGTTAAAAGTTTAGTCGTGAGCCATAAGTACTGTCCTGAAGTATCATAAAATGCACAAAAAATTTCCAACAGCTGGCTACTTGAAAAAAAAAATACAAAAAAAATTAAGCCCTGCTTTTCTTTGCACTGTACTGGAAAATAAATTTTTAACCTAATCGGTGCAAAATTGTTAATCAAAAATGCAGTGATTCGGTTAAAAATATCGCGATCTATCCGAGAAGGACGGTAGCCTAATCATGAATTTTAAACTTAACCTTAAAACCTTCCAGAGGGTACGACTGTTGTTTCTTGTTGCGGACTGTACGCGGATGGGTGATACTTTTTCAACATCTTTCACCGGTTTCTTTACTTTTTCTTCCGTCACGTCTGCTTCTGGATAAGAGGTCCGAGACCTGATAAGTCCGTGCTAACAATGCCCATACCTGTATAACCATCACGTCCTTCGTGTAGTCTAATGGGAGGAACTGTGGCTCTCTAACGACCGATCGGGGGACTTTATTTCTGTCCGGCGACTGCAAAGTAATCACAAAAGCTAACTACCTATCTGGTAAAGCCGGATTTCTGAACCCCTTAGTATATAAAATAAACACAACTTAATTAAAGAGTATGCTATAACATCTTTAAAAAAATTCAAATTTTTCACTTGCGCCGACAGGAATATTCAACAATTCCAATTTATGAAAGTAATTTTTTAGGGTTACACTAAAGGGGAATTACAATGTTGAAAATTACCCGTGTAATACTTCAGGGTAGTATTTTGTTAGTTTGATGGCATCGTGGCGTCTATGTAAAAAAAAAGCGTAGTCCGAGTCTAATAGTTCGCGAAATAATTTTAATATTATGATGTTTACGCAAACGTAGGGCAGAGCGTAATCCACCGTAAAAGTTAATTCACGATTTTACATGATTAAGAAAGATATGAAGAAAAGAGAAAATCTCCTGGAAAGCAACGCAATAATAAAAGTAACACGTGTACTCCATAGATTTGCCGTAGTAGTCCGAAGATATCACTAACCCTTTATACTTTGAAGCTTGGAGATTCATTGTACACGATGATATAGAAGAGAATACAATGATCGTGCGACAAAATTATAAAGTAAGAAATCAATCCGAATGGTCACTCCAACCGTGTGTCGAATTTTCAAATGATATTCAAAGCAAGAAAGACATTTTTTAAAACGTTCTCACAATAAGCCAATTTTTCTGGTCAATAGTAATGAATCCGCATAAATTCCAAATGTCAGAGTAATAATTAAAGCCCGAATAAATTATTCACCAAGTAAGCTCGAGGTTTATGTTTGTGGATAGCATGAAGCATCTTTGTGTAAGAAAAATGCCAAGCCCGATCGAGCTGAAACCCAGAACCTTCCGGATCGAAGATACTGTCACTCTCTTATATTTACATCATATAAGATTACAATCTAAATGCGCCTTAGTTATCTGCTTTCCCCTAAATGAGTACGGTGAATTTGTGTTCAACAAGGATGGAACAAAGGTGCTTTTATACGAATTTGGATACTAGATCGTGGATATCGGTGTTCTTTGGCGGTCGGGTTTCAATTAACCACACATCTCAGGAATGATCGACCTGAGACTATATAAGGCTACACACTTCATTTACATTCATACACATCATCCTCATTCATCCTCTGAAATAACACCTTATGTGGTTCCGGAGACTAAACAGAAAAACAAGAGAAGGATACAACAACACCATACGTTAATTCAGGCGTTAGAAGTACGCTCAATGAACAGTTTCTTATTCGACACATCGGTGGCCTATTTCCTGGACACCAAGATTCCAGGTCTCTTTTCGGGATTTTGTCTACGATACAAAAAACATAATCTGTTGAAATTTCGTGGTTAGACTGCTCGGTAAAGAATATCGGAAGCTTTTCTTGCGATCACGCCGGTTACATGAATAGGATACAGTTTTGATGTTATACTGAAAAAAGTGCAGACACCTGATAACATAAGTAAAAAATACACTTTTTCTGGAGAATTTTTATAAAAAAATAAAATTTCATCGAATAAAGAGCACCAAATACTGTGATTTTTTAGTCGAAAACTTTATATTTTTAATTATTTAAACAACAGTAAATGCGAATACATATTTTTTTTACTGTGAAAGTGTACACTAAGAAAAGATATTTTGAAATTCCGAGTTTAAAAGGTTAAAATTGATTTTTCAATTTTTTTTGAAACCCGGCTAAATATCGACTTAAGGTAAAAAATTGTACACAACGATTACAAATTTTCTCCGTTCCCGATTATACCGAACGAAATACTCACAAAATTGGGGCTACCAAATACTCTTCAGTTAATATCTAAAGACCATTTTCGGGTTTTTTGAATTTCCATTTTTTAAGGGGTGCGACGGTGTACGGCGCGGCGATCAACCAACACTGCCACTGTTCCTGTTACTGCATGTGCGACGCGACTGGCTGCACCTGCCTCCGGTTACTTGAAATTATATATAAAATAAAGGTAATTAAAAAAATGTTTAAAAAGATATTTGGTAATGCTAAGAACCGGACAAAATACATTTTTATCCGTATGAAGTACAATTAATCACTTACAATATTTCTAAGATGGAGGTAGACCGTTTTAAAATCCACACTCTTAGATCGTTCAAAGTTTCGGGTCCTGTACTGACAAATTGTTTCTCTGAAGAATTTACACTATCTTTTATAAATCGATTAAATTTTTGTCTGTCATTATTTTTCTCACAAGCGTGACTTTAATTAACACAGCGGGGTCCAAGGGGCAGAGCCATCTGGCTAGACGGGAAGGGCGAGCGAAGCGAGCCATGACCAGCTAAATATCCAAGTGACAGGAAATGCAAGTAACCATATAGCGTGGGCGACACCGTGACAAGGTTGCTAGTATTTTATATTATATATATATATATATATATATATATATATTTAATTTTTTTTGTTTTTAATATTCTCATATAGTACCTTTTTTTCCCTGTTTAGCCTCCGGAACCACCGCCAGGATTACTTCAGAGGATGAATGAGCATGACACGTACAGTGTTAATGAAGTGTAGTCTTGTACAGTCTCAGTTCAATCATTCCTGAGATGTGTGGTTGATTGAAACCCAACCACCAAGAACACCGGATACGATTTAGTATTCAAATCCGTATGAAAGTAACTGTCTTTATTAGGATGTGATCGTTAGAATTCTCGACTTCGAAATCAGCTGATTTGCGAAGACGCGTTCACCAGCAGACCAGCGGTGATCCGGTGGATCTCATAAAGCACCTAATAGTAGTTGAACACACTCACACTAGTCTTTCAGATTTTCGTTTTAGCAAATGTAATGTATGTAGCATGAAAAATGAAAAAAGGAACACCGAATACAAAATAACGGTAAATAAAAATTATTAAAACCAGTAATTATCACGACTATGCATCCGTAACGATAAAACGTGAGATCATGCAAATACGAGTGTATTATGCAAGGCCAATATATTGCGCACAACCATGACTAACAAATTACTAATACGCAAGCTGAAGTCAAAACAAACATAACGAATCTATCAGTTTCTTATATCTTTATTCAGATTTTTATTCCTTTATTAACAAAAACCGTCGGCCAAAAATCGTCCAAATTTGTCAAGGACGATAAGAAAGGATTAGTTTTATTCTGCAGTTAAGGAGACGTATTCTTAGAATTTATTTTATTGGATTTTTGCGTAAAATCTATTTAAGAGTTAAAAAAGTAGTCCAAAAAGGTTAATTTTTCTTAAGATTTCTTCGTTTTTATAAAGAAAAATTTTAATCGGGAAATAATATTCCAAAGGTAAACAGACAACTTAACTGAGGAAATTAAAATAAGATAAGCCATCCATTTTTATCGTTGTGAAGTAAATTTCAAAATCATCGAGCAGAGGTATAATTCCAGTATTATGAATGAGTGAATAAACCGCCGATGAATCTCTCCTACTAACAAATTCCGACCCTTAATTAAATTTATTACAGTAATTTAATTTTTAAAACGAATGAAATAAAGGCGGATTAATAAAGGATATTTTAACTGTAAAATCTTAAGTACAGCGGAGTTGTTCTAGCAAGGCGCTTTTCTTCTACTTACAGCTGTATCCCCTCCGCAAGCGCTTTTCTAAAACCGCTCGGCTATAATAATTAATACGAGTTTATTGAAAATCATAGAAAGTTCCGGATAAAAACCAAAAAATATCTCTAAATTTTAATTTTTGACGTATTGAATAGAAATAAATTTCAAATGGAAATTATTATTGAAGCTGCTTCCTAACAGCTGTATCAAAACAGAATATGCCCTGCATTTTGGTGGGCTACACGTGCTGATATGCAACGTATATTCAACTCTGATAAGGAAACGGCAGATTACTTCGATCCGTATATCCTGAATTAAGCCTGGCACCGGGTGCTTTTATTCTTAAAAACCGCTCGATAATTTCTGAAACGATTTGTATTCATGTCAAATCGCCTACGGCGGTAGTCCACCTCTGCAGTGAAGCGCCTCGGGAAGCGAATTGATGAAAACGCCAGGTTTGCGATCAAGGGCGAAAAAACGGCTGCCGCCGTCAATCAGATAACGATCGACATCGAAGCGGAAGGTCTTGTCCTAGGTGGTGCTTTCACAACTTTTGTACGGAACAGTCCGTCACGCTAGAAAGAGAGAGGAGGCCCTATCGCTCTTTCCCCCTGGAAAGGGGGGAAGGTGCATACGACTGTCTCCTTTCGGCTACGCAGCGGATACAGGACGGTTTCGGGCCGGAGTAGTAGCCGATCTCGCACACCTGGATCTTCTGGTTCGGAAAAGGGAGGAGATGTACAGGAAAGCGATTAAGGCTCCTCTACAGGTGGTAGGAGAGTCAGCAAGGATCGGTCGACAAGAGCAGATAGACCCGCAGACTGATCCAGAACCTCCAGAAACGGGGTACCGAGGTACCGGTTACGATTGTTTTAAAGCGTACGTTGAGACCCTTTGCGGAATGCGACGGGTGGGACATGGCAAAACACACGGTATTCAGATTACGATCGGTTCCTGCAACACAGAGAAGCATGTTGGAGGGAATTCGGCGCGTTTTCTCTCGATAACGCGGGAACTATGCTGCGGACCAAACAGGCATAGCACACGGAATAGGCGATCGGCTGAGATAATTTTTACGAAAACGGCGAATGAAGTGCAGATTCCCTCCTGATCCTGAAGTGCAGGGATCCCTCCTGATCCTGAAGTGAAGTCCTTCCTGATTCTTCCTTCCTTGAGGCTGGGTTGTTTATATTAAAACAGGTACAGCTCCAAGGTGGAGGTAACAAAAAAAGTCTACAACCAGAAGATAGTTATGGTATATATCATTAAAAAGTAGTCTTTATTTTACCATTTTCACAGCCGACCATCATTATAAATAGAAAAAACTGAATAGTCATCTTATTTCTGCGGTAATGATTTAAATACAGTCACCGTTTACAAAATAAATAATAAAATAAAGTCTATAGGTTGAGATGTAATACCTTAAAAATACCTACTCGATCTCTCATTAGATTCCCGTAATGTACTGGCTTAAGTTCCTGTATAAAATTTAATGATTTTAGATAGAACCATTTTTGAGATTCACGCTCAATGTTTTACCTAAATACACAAAAATGAAATATACTACTGTACCGACGTCGATATTATTTTATTTAAAACGAGATTCAAATTTACCAAGATATTTTTAGTTTTTAGTCACTTCTGCTATAAATACATTAACCTGATACCTGATAACCTAATTTTTCTTTTACAAGTGCGAATACCCGGACGGGTTATTGCATATCGGTGAAAAATCGTGCGGGTTAAAACTGTATATGTAACTTATGACCAAAAAAAAAATAGATTAACCGCAGATAAGTTAATTTTTACATACAGAAAAGATGTAACAAAATTGACGTTAAAAGACATAAATAATATTTTTTTAGATACGAGGAGATAGCCAACAGAAATCGAAATAATAGGTTAAAAAAAAAAAGATTTAAAACAAACAAGTCGAACCAAGATGACAGAAAACCCCATTAATTACGACTCATATTTAAAACGAAAACGGTAATTGTACCAAGTAACATCTGGTACCCTCCCCCTATCAGTAGTGCCATATAAACGAAGAACAAAGATGTAAAACAACACGTAGCCTAAGTAAAGATTAAATCAGGAACGCGTACCGACTGGTAATACTACATTAATCTACTAGTATCTAGGCATCAAGCCAAGAAATAGCCTTCGTCTACCGGATACTCCTTACGTCCGATGGGGATAACTTATAATAGGCTAAACGTAGCGGTATTTTACAATAATGCGTTAGTACAATTAAGATATTTCAACATTTAAGCTCAGTCACCCAAATTAAAAATTAATTTTCAAAAGGTAAATAAAGACCGCCTGTAGTAACTTCACTGGAGCGTATTGCAAAATATAGCTGTAATGATATTAATAAAACATTTTGAATTTTTTATTAATTTCAGACATATCTGACTGATATTTCTCATACGTCTAAGGACTCTTACACGTAAAAGTTTAGTTTAATTAATCTTTCTAACGTTTTACTGTTTCTATCTACCGATTTCAAACATTTAAAATTATTTTTTGCTTAAATAAGATGTTATCAGAAACAAAATAGTTTTAAGGAGTAATCATAGTCGTAAGGAATACCGACTTAAGAATCATTTTTATATTCAAACTATTTTCAAAAAGCTGAGAAATTTCAAAAATAATACGCATTACTGCATTTCAGATCGCCTTAGCTCATATGAGTGTCAGTTATTTAACCTTATTTCTCTACGTTTCTTGTTGTCCTTTGTTTCCATGTGGAGCTTTACACAGCGTTTCTCCCAAAAATAAGTAAACATTTTTTAAAAACCACTCATATTAAATAAACTAAACAATAGAAAATATGTAAAAAAAATGTAAAACAACACTATTAAATTAAACGCACTAAAAGTATTTCAGAATGGATTTGACACAAACTTTGATTGTGATATGTAAGATTATGTGAAAATCATAGCTTCAAATTTTTAATTTAAAGCTATGGCAGCTTTAAAAGTTCATATATCTTAAAATATTACTGTATATACCTGACTGAGCAAGATGGAGAAATTGTGTTTTTTGAATTTGATTCTTGCCGATAATCTAGATATGCACGTAGCGATTTGTTTTGGATTCGGTATATCCTGCTCGCACACGGGCTACGTCTGATGAATCATCATACATAAATATTGAATGTAACGGTTATATGAAATTTGAATTTTTGCCTCACCCGTAGAAAAATTAGTTCGTTCAATTTAATCAACTGAAATGACAATATCACAAACACGAATAATTATTTCACTAAGAAAATATGCATGTAAACGAGGTTGCATAAGTTCAAGGAGCATTTTTATCACTTAGCAACTTTCTTTCTTTTTCCTGTTTAGCCTCCGGTAATTACCTTTCAGATAATACTTCAAAGGATGAATATATATGAGTGTAAATAAAGTCTAGTCTTGTACAGTCTCAGTTCGACCGTTGCTGAGATATGTGGTTAATTGAAACACAACCACCAAAGAACACCGGTATCCACGATCTAATATTCAAATCCGTGTAAAAATAACTGACTTTACTAGGACTTGAACGCTGGAACTCTCGACTTCCAAATCAGCTGATTTGGGAAGAGGCGTTCACCTCTAGATTAACCCCGTGAGTTTATCACTTAGCAACTAAGAAGCTTCTTACGACTTGAAAATATTGCTAAAATGTGTTATCAGGAGCAAACCTGTATGAAAAAAAAACAAAAAAAGAAAAACAATCTCGTAAAAAAATGAGGGATTAAAGAAATTAATTAAAACTAAACCAAAAATTAAATAATTAGCCCAAAATATTTTCACTCCGGGAATTTTAAAGACATTTTATAAAATACTTGAAGCAAGGTTGAAGTGCTAATTTTTATGAATTTTAATTTTATACATTTTAACTACTTTATCATATTTAATAGTTTTAGATGTCTTCACCTTACAATAAATGACCGTTTCATCGACGATTTTTTTTTTTTTGTATTTTGATGAGATGTTCGTCTGGTAATTCCGTTGTACCTTTTCCAACATAGCTAAACAGAAAAGTGCATAATCGACTAAAAAAACTTTAAAACTATTTTTTTTCTCTTCTCGGATCAATAGAGAATAATAGATAATTTGACATCATTCAGTATTTACTTTTCTTCCTTTCTTTCTTTAGTTTTATTTATAAACGATAGATTTTTTTATAATGCACAATACCACTTAGACGTAGCTTATTTGACATAAAATTACTATTAACCCGGTTTAATTAAAGAGTTAATTATTCTAAAATCGATTCATCGAAAATCCAGCTTTCAACCGCAGTTCAATTACCCGACCAAGGTCAGGGTTACTTTCGCGTCTAACCCGCAGGAATGTAAGTGAAATTATAGTGCGTATAAGAGGTAATGAAATATGTGAAATTGAATTCGAATAACTTAGCGATTACCAATAAGTGGCAAATATTAAAACGGTAACATGTTACTAGACGTGGAATTAAACTACTCTACAATTATGAAAAAATACCTGATTCAATTATCGTCTTAGATTCACTAACAGAAAATTTAGTTTTTCCTCACGAATCCAAATTCAAAGCAGAATCTAACGGAACCGATTAACAATCGATACGGAAAAATCTATATATACTCGTAATGAAAAGTACCAAACAAAAGATCGTGGCAATCAATGATTTCCGTACGCGTTTCATAGATATAATAAAAAAACCGTTTAAGAAAGGACGTAATAAGAATAAAAAATGTCATAACAGTGGAAAAAGGTACATTAAGAAATTAAGTTACCATTTTAACAAAATGTATTTTATAAAATAAGACTTTTTCATTTTGCTTAGTCTAACAACGAAGAAATACATAAATAAAAACGTGTATTACTTGTTAAAACCGATAATGATTTCAAGAAAACGAATTAAAATAAAATAACAAAGATAAATGGTAAAAATAAATTAATATTTATAGAAACGAAATTAATGAGTATAATAATGTCAAACTATTTAATAGTTTGATAAACATTTGGGATTAACTGCGTGAATTATTTATTTTTTAACGGTACATTTTTTATCAAAATGTTTAAAAAATCGACCGGCATTATTTATAAAGTTTTTAGTAATATAATAAACATTAAAAAGGTTAAATAAATGATTAAAATATTTTTTTCTAATTAACATACGCAAAACAAGACTACACATAATTTTTTTTATAATTACTAGGAAAAAAACGGGACATTTTCACCCGCCGCGAAAATGTTGTTATTACGTGGTTTATATTTCATTACGCACGATTTTGTTAAATTTTTTTGCCAATTTAACCAAATAACGTTCCTGAATTTAGAGTACTAACAAAAAAATTTTTACCACGAAAGCTTCAAAAGCCTGAAATTTTTTTTTTAGCTCTTTCTTTTGAATTGTGATTTTTTAATACAACGCTAAATTTTAAATTAGATTCCGAGTAAACGTTTTCTACATCGGTTTGATGAATATCAAAATATGGTCAGTTGTTATACATAAGAATTAAATGTAATTTCAAGAAACGCCGAAACTGCATTTAGCTAATATTATCCGGACTATTACCGGCCTCATATTAACTGCACAAAATTATTCACAACACTTTTGTACTGAAACGTGTATTTATTTAAATTAGAAAATCAACGGAATTAAAAAACTATCTAAGTTTTTTTTTTTGTAGTCAGAGTATACCTCAATGGATATTTTATTCTTCTTTTCTAATCTTCTTAGGTCAAACAATTAAAAAAAAAAGAAAAAAGAAAAGTAGACCGTAACATTCAAAACGTAAGCTTCTAAAAAATTATAATTATAAATGCGTAGAAATGTAATACAACAAACCGGCTTTACGAGTGAAGCCGAGTAGCTGATGGTGATCCAACATCATTATGTTTCGAATTATTTATTACAATATTTTAGTTCGTTCAGGAAAAATACGCTTAAACGTACAATAATGAAATATTTAAGTAAATAAATATAATTAAAAAACAAAAACAAACGATAAAAACAAATTAATTATATATATATATATACACACAATGGATAATTAAGTAAAATGTTTAAACACTATTTATTAATATTTTTTCGTTGTGAAGTAGTTTTTGTAACCAGGCTATTTTATTAATTGGCAATTATTGCCGATTATAAAAAAACACTAGCACCTAAATAAGAATAATTATTTTAACATATATATTATTCTAAGCAGAACCTTCCTTACGAAGTTCAACGTGACTTAACTGTTTAAGGAGAACGATATCTTTAGTAATATCAAAAAAATACCGTATTTAAATTTAAGAAAGCTTTTTTATGCTACAAATTAAATAATAAAAACTTTCCGTATAACATTTCGTGTATAGAATTAAAAAAACCGATTATGTCGATATAAACAGTTAATTTTAATTTAAAATGTATTCAAATTAGTTTAAATAAGTTTTCCAGAATAAAAAAAATTTTGTATAACAATAGTAGGACAGATTTCAGTAGAACAACTACTTATACAAGGTTTCTTTACAAAGAAAGCGAACTTAAAATTAGTACCCGAATGAGATGATAGCGTGGTGCTATCCGATTTTTCGTGTGTGTAGCGAAGTTCTTTTTATTTATTTTATATCTTCATAAGTGATTTTAAAATACTTAGTCCACGTTTTATGGTGGTTTTAATGAAGTTGTATTCGGAGTTTACAACGATTTTCCTGTGAAAAAATTAAGGATTAATTTAATAATATAAACTTTTAAAAGAGTTTGCAAACGTTTCTCTTTGCTATTTTTAATCTCGATTACTGAATTTTTCTGAATTAGGCAGACGCGTATTTAGAATGCGAAGTGTTTCGCGTTTCATAAAATCAACAGATACGATTAAAATCTCGCATAATTTTCGACCGCATTCTACTTGTGCATCATTTAGACGCTTCTGCGTCATTTAGAAAAACCGCCGGCAGTAAGATCAGTTGATACCGGCATAATTCAGTGAATATGGCGTAACAAAGACGTTGTAAAAAGGTCATATTATTGGATTTCGCTTGGTTTACCTTTGAAAATGATTAAGTTTTAAAACTAATCATCGTCAACCGCCAAACATTGTGGAGAAATATCAGAGGTGAATAGAGTTATAATTTTTCCTAAAACTTCAGAAGCGTATTTCGTGTAACTGGAAATTACATCAAAAAATTAACAAATAAGTATTAATTGCGATAAAATTTATCCCACAATCCCTGGCCAAAAACAAAAAAATCGTGATTAGTGGGAAGCATTTGGATTAATTAAATGTAACAGAAACCCTTTGAAAGATAACACATGGTTCTGCGGTTAGGAAAGACAAAGTAAATCGTGAGAACCGTTAAAAAATCAGTGACAAAAAATAGTCGATTAATTAATCCCTCCAAAATGAATACGGTATTTTTTTTTTAACTAGAAAAGAGTTCATCAGCGGTTCGTTATGCGAGGTCAAACATTTAAAAAAATTAACCATTCATTCTATGTGCCTTATATGAAGGTTATTACGGTTTGTTAGAACCGATGAAAAAGAAAAAAAACCTAGGCGTGAGTCAACGATTTACGGATGAACCACGACAACACATCATTGGCACGAGATATACGATTATTATTTTCGGTTTGCTAACTCTCGAGATTTTGTTTCCCAGAACGTTTTCTTGTTTAAAGAATAAGAAAACAGGGTAAAGAAAAATTTACTACGGGACGTACGCAATATTCCAAAAAACCTTCCAGGAATTCCACTAAAAATTTGCTGAAATTGGTGGTCCATTCGCAATGCCTTCTATCTACTTCGGAGCGGAGCGGTAACGTCTCAAAATTTCATCCGGAAGGTCATCCTTTTGAATCCCGGTCAAGCACGGCTTTACAAAATTTTCATTCCGTATTTGCATGTATAAGATTACAACTTATATGGTGAATTATCAATCGAAAAGAAAAGAAAAGAATGAAAATTGCTTTAAAGGACATAGGTCCCAAAACGTGAATATAAAAATCAGACGATGATTGCAGGAAGCGGTATAATTTTAATTTAACAAATCTTTGGAGAGAAACTGTTACATTTTCACTACATTTATCCATGACACCGATACACTGTCTATCATGCGGATGCAGAATTAATGAAAGATTAGTTAGTTACTGATAATGAGAAAAAATAAATTTCTAAATATTTTTATAAAATTAATCATTATAACTATAATGGGAAACATTTATTAAAATTTTGAAACTATTACGTGTAATTGAAAAAAAATCCTTAACAAATTTTTGTCGATAGTAATCGACCGTAAAAATAACTTTATAAATATAAATGACTTCAAAATAGAAGAAATGAAAATTTAATTAAAAAAAAAAAATAGTTCCATTTTAAAATCTCATTCCTATATTTACTGTTAATACTGTATTACTGTAAATAACCAGAAATACTGTTATAATGGGTCGTATAAAGCTTTGCAACATCGGCTAATTGTACAATTAACAGACGTATATTTTTTTTATTTAAATGTTTCACTAATGTACATTAATTAATTAACTTCCTTTTTACGTAACAGTCAAGAGTTTAAAACGCGAGCTTTTAGCCGTATTAATACCATAATAAACATATCACAATCAAAATTCCTCTTTTACGTCTATGTATTTTATTATTATTATTATATCTTTATTACGATTCTATTATATTAATTTCTAAAATATTCAGGGCAACGAAATCTATACAAGTAGACCTAAATCCTTACCTATAAGCTTGAAGCTTAAAAATTACTATTCATAATAACAGCCTAAATTGTCTTATATATTCCCTAATTTACAAAAGAAATAACGATATTCTCCTAATGATATTTCTGAAGAAAAAACAAAAGAAAAGTTATATTTTTTTTATTACTTTTATCTTTTTTAAGCGGCAGTTTTTGTTTTGACAAGCTGAATAGGGAAAAAAGTTATGAAGAGGTTGGTATGGTATTTAAAAACATAAAATTTGTTTGAAGTATCTATTACCTGTTGTTATAGAGGGGACAAATCACTGAATCTTCATTCCGTACAGAATACCAAGCGTATTAACGTCGAAATTTAGAAGGCGTTAACACATAAATGCGCAGTAGTTCTATCTGGAATGTTGGCACTGCTAATAGCACAGAGGAGGGGATAATGTACCGCGAAAGGACGTCGTAGGTAGCAAGAAGCCAGTCGCGGTCCAACGCAACCCGTCGTTACCCTGAACTTGATATAAATATTATTTGAGAAGGAATACGAGTACTTCTCAACGAATTTTTGGCCGGAACCGACTTAAGTCTGTAAACAAATAATACGAATGAAAGTTTAATAATAATCTTCAACCGGTCTCCACTTTTTCAAACCTTTTCTCAGAGTCGGAATGGACGTCTAGCGATTAAAGCGATGATACTACTCGTAGTTTACTTATTAAATTACAGTACATATACTCTCAACCAAAGATTAATTTTGCTGGAAAACAGCAAAATCAACCGGTTTAGAAAGGCTTAATATCAAGATTAATTCTAAAATTAAATAAAATATTATACGTTGAATAGACGGTCAGTAGTTTCAAGCCCATACGATTAGAGGGCCTAATAAAAACAAAACTTCTTTTTGATCAAACAGCGACCGACTATATCTTAACCTAACACGTATGACAGTGAAAGAAAGAAATTTATTATGTTTATAGGTTGTAAAAATTAACGCTAAAAAAATTATGAAATTTTTTACAATTAAAACGATTCGTAGTATCGTAAAAGAATGAAATAAAAATATTTGTTGTTTTCGAATTCTAAAAATTAACAGCTAAAAATAATAATAAAAATTTATTTTGATTAACCATTAAAAAAACAATTTACATGAAAATGGGACTATATTTAAAAAAATTAAATATTTTAATTATTTGTTTTTTATTATCAGATTATCGTTAACAACGATTTTTATCAATGAATAATACAAACAATAAAGATAAGAAAAACTATTATTATAATAATTATATTAGATAATATGTACGGGTAATTAAAATAAATAATATAAATTAGATTTAAAAAAGAACACTACATTTCTTATCGATGAAATGTTCACAAACAAATATTTTTTTTTAATTTCTATTTTTACAAAAGCAGTTATTTTGTTTTAACTTCTTTGTCCGGCTGTAATTTTAACTGGAAAAGTTTTTCAAACTATTTAAAAATATTTGCATTTTTTGTCGTTAGTATTGCTTACGACAATATACTCGTATATTAATAATAATAATTTACGGTTATTAATATTATTATAAGCATTCTCCTCCTACAATTTTTTTAAAGAAAATTAATTTGAAAACTTAAGGGAACTTAAAAAATAAAAATTTTAAAGAACATATAAAAAATAACTACTTTTACATTCTTTACATATTTACTTTTATAACATTTTATCAAGTTCTAGTCGATTAAGTTTGTTCACTTTTATCTCAATTAGTAAATCATAATAAAAAAATAATAAACATAATTCAAACAGAAATACTGAATCCCTATTAAAATTTTCACTACGGAGACAATCTCTTTGGATAAACTTCGAACTTTTAAAATAAAAAAACATTATTTATATAGCAAAAAATAACTAATTTTAATTATTTGTTACTGAAATAACCATTACAATTCTATTGTTTATAATCTCTTAATTTAAGGAAAAAAATTAATTAAAAATCAAAAGAAAAAGTATAAAAAAAGTAATAAAAAGGTTAATTAAAAAAAGAGAGAAAAAATAAAGAAAAGATAATGAAATGTTTAAAAGAATACGTGTAAACTGACAGACAAGATTAATTACGAGCAATAATAATGTAAAAAGTGTACATTATATGAAAACTATTCATTTACATTTAGTATTTAATTGACTGTTTATTAATTTTTTTCTAAATTTTTTAATAAATAACTGCAGATAATGAACATCAAACAATATAATTAACCTACCAATAAGTTACATGAATGAATTATTATAATAAATTAAAGCTGAATTATAATATGGCAATTAAAAGGAGAAAATAATTACGTTGAACACACACATACACGCAGAAGAATCTATTCATCAAATAACTTCATTATCATTAATTAAATAAATGAGTCGAATATGATATGCATAGTCACTATTCCAATAGAAAAAATATTAAATTTTAGTACATATTTTTAAAAATATCACAAATTACAGCAATTTAAAAAAAAATCCTTTCAAAATAGAAATAATCAAATCGATAAAAATCATAACCCTTTAATAAATACTTATTAATAATAATCAAAAAATTCGTTCCTTTTTATTTCTATTTTTTCCCTTGGCACACAACGAGATGTCGTTATCATCAGCCAGACACACAATTACTGTTATTAAATAATTAACTAAAATTTAACTTAAAACGGATCTAAAACGCCTATGAGGTATATGCTAAATACGAAATAAAAGGAAGATAACGAATATTGACAATATCAAAACGCGCATAAATGGCATAAAAACCGGATTCGTGTCCTTTTTGTATATCGATAAAGCCTAAAGCAGTAATTTACCAGAGAAGGCCGCCAAGGTGGGTAATATAACATTAACAGTAAGAATTGGAGATAGGCAATTGTACGTTTAGAAATAAGAAAAGGAGATCAGCTCTGATGTCTACCGGAGCAGTAGACCCCTTACGTTCCTGATGTCGATTAAGAGAAGTGGATTGGAGAACATAAAAGCACGTAATTTATTTTCGTCTATTCCAAAGAGAGGGATCAACGACGTAAATCACTATAAGCTATAGGATAAAGTTCAATATCGTACATGTTTGGTGCACGGTTAATAGATAGATATTCATCCGTACTGAGCGGTAACATAATTTTGAAACGTGCTGTATTATAAGGAAACGAATTGGAAAAATTTCAGATCACATTGAAACATTGTACTCTATTTCAGTAATATACTTCCTTTCAGGTTATCTCTAAAGTAAAAGACCGTTTCATAGTAAAAAACTTTATTCTGAAAACTTTATAAATATTTTTTATTTCTCTTAAACTACCGTACCTTATGCTACTTCTCTATATAATCACCACATAAAGACATTTATCGTAGCGATACACCAGATTCAAATACTCTCGTCGTATTCCTCTGCCGCCGGTCCATCTAGCCACTGATTAACAACATTTTTAAGTTCATCGTCACCCCCCGAATCGCTTACCGCTCAAAAATTCTTTCAATTTCCCAAACAAATGGTAAACAGAAGGAGCTAAGTCCGGACTTTATGGTGGGCAACCCAACGTGTAGAAACCTTTCTGAAGCCTAAATGGTCATGAACAACACGACCGACAACAGCTCTTGAA
The DNA here is from genome assembly GCF_047948215.1 of Lycorma delicatula. Taxonomy (NCBI): domain Eukaryota; kingdom Metazoa; phylum Arthropoda; class Insecta; order Hemiptera; family Fulgoridae; genus Lycorma; species Lycorma delicatula. Next base: position 215,954,589 of record NC_134457.1, read on the forward strand.
ACATCAGGAAAAAGAAGGGCCAGGTCGGAAATTTTTGAGCGACGATCTTTTCTGATTTCATCATCGACGCGTTTCAGTAAGTCCTCGGTGATTATCGAGGGCTTTCCCGAACGTTCTTCATCGTGCACATTAATTCTGTTATTTCTAAACCTTTCACACCATTTTCGGATGTTTGTTGCATTCATTATATTATCAACGTACACAAAACCGCCTATGAATTTCAGCCGGCTTAAAATTTTGATGGTTTAAAAAACGTATTACTCCATGTATTTTACTGTCGGCGGCAATATCGATTTTCGTATTCATTTTATACCGTAATCAAAGATACCACAACGGGACAACTTACAGACAACAATGCAGTATATACATTACTAGCGTGGCATGGCCGTGAACTATGCCAACCTTAAGGAGAGAAATTTCCCAGCGGTCTTTACTTTACATATCCCTTGTATAAAACCACTAATACGTAAAAAAAACTCCATGTCAATTGGAAAGATAATAAAATTATTAACCTAATAATCATATATTAAAACAACTTTGAATCTATTATCAACGTCAATCAATTGACTTTAATTAAGATAATTTATCTATTATTTTGCGTTCAATGCTTCATTCATTCAAGCTAAAGTAAATTCATATTCTAGTTAGCCAATGAAATATGAGTCTGCCGAGAATCAACAACTGAGAGGTAAAATCGTTAGTCTGTAGCTGAGCTGACCAAAGATGTAACAATGTATTACAGTACAACACTTATAAAAGGAGGAGGATTTGTGTGTATATAATCAAAATTATGTTACTTCTCAAGTAGTATAAATGAAATCAGGTCATCAAATATGATAAATCCTAGTCTCAAACTGTTCGCCATCATGTTCAACACATACAAACCAACGATTAACAGTAGCACAAACAGCAAAGGCATAATGCAGTGGTGAACCATTTTGTTGGAAATACCCTCCACATCGGATTTGTAGAGTAATTCATCAATGGGGTACTGCTGCAATATCGTTAAGTAAACGTTTGAAATCAGTGTTGGGGTACCAAAAAGGTAGGACACAATTTCGGCAACGGTGATCGCAGCGCACCAATCATTCACATTTAGGGAGTCAGGTTCATGCTCCCGGAATCACTCGAGGATTTTCAGTGACCCAAAAAACTGTTCCATCGGTTTCAAGTCCGCTCGTGCGAAAAGTGATTTCATCGGTGATTGCCGTTATACATTCCAAATGTCTTCCTGGATACTCTTAACATGTTTTTGCGCCTTTGTTAAAGCTTAGATGACTTGCATGTGGTACAGTCGCATCTCAAGGTCGTGTTTCAAGATACGCCACCCTTTTCTGGGGAATCCCCGTTTCAAAACTGCACAGTCAGAATGACTTCGAAGGACTCTGCACTAGGACTTGTTACAAAACAGCACCAGTTTTCACAAAGTTGGTGATTAACTGATGATAAAAGTTCGATAACCATTAACAACCACACACAACAGAAGCTAATTTATGACAAAAGTTCGATATCGTATAAGTTTGGTGTACGCTTCATAAATAAATATCTCATTTGAGAAGTAACATAATTTTGACTCATCTTTATATTTTGTTTGTTTTTCCGGGGAAATTTGGTAAATGTAGCAAAATGGATAAACCTTTTTTTTTTAAAATAGAGGAGGTCCCTACAGTGGCTCTGAATAATCACCAAAATAATCTAAAAAAAAAATTATATTAATAAACTCCGATCTAGGGAGTAGATCGAAATATTTCTATACTGAATACGTGCCTTAGATTGCTCGATATTTGACGCATTCTCTCAACGGCTCTTTCGTTTCGCAATTTTTCATATTGACGCTCTTAAACAGTCACTCATTACTGGATGTGAATCTTTTTTTTTTCAGTAATTTCATTGCAAATACATTCATTAATGAATCGATGAAAAAAGGTGTGATATTGTTCTTGAGGTTTATGTTTAACACCTTTTTTATTGTAATGAATAATACATTGATAAATATAAATCAAATATTCAACGAATTAATTCTTAATCATAAATATGAATCGGTGACATCAAAATCAAGACGATGCCTTAATTTAATCCGTAAAGTGGCAATGTCACCTTGTATAGGATTATAATTACGAATAAACGTTCCAATCTTCGTTATTGAGGGGCTTATTAAACTTGTTTGTTTAATTAATGGCTTCATTAATGTAAATTAAATAATTAAATGATATTATAAAAATTATGATAACGTTAATAAAAAGCTAAGTATGAAATTGTAAAATAAATATGCAAATAATAAACTTAATCATGAGAGAGTGGTGATAAACAGTTTATGCTCAGGTCTTAGACCTCTGCCCGCCATGACGAATCATAATTGGATGAGATTGAAAGAATTTGTTTGCGGTAGTGATCATTAGTGATAGTACAGTATAGTTGCGGTAGTACATCATCAGAACCGATGTAGCTCTGATCTTTGGAATGTTTTGATTGTGGCCTTAATTCTTGATAAGGATTACGTTTATTGTTACTATCAGTATTATTATTGTTTGTACCTTTAATGCTATTTTGATAATCAGGATTCTGTTTTTCTTGCGAGTAAGGTAATGCATTTAAATTTATATTAATGGTAAGATTTGTTGGCATCCGTAGGTTTTTTTGTAAAGTAAAATCGTTGTTTTTTAGGGGTTATAAAAGAGTCTTCCCTTTTCAGATAATGTATATGTTTAGGCTTCGATTGAGGAAATTCTCATGGGATAACTTACGTCATCTATTTTGATAAATAGTGTTACCTCGCTGCGACAGATGATTATCATTGATATTTGAATGATCTTGTTTATTCTTAGAATATTGTTTATTATTTAAAATAGTTTGATCGATACTCAAGGTAGTGAACAAAATGTCTTTCGAAGTTCGACCTTTGTTGTTTAATCTCGATTTATTGATGCCCAGAATAGCATGAAACATGTTCTTTTAACTTTCCTTCGATTGTTTTTCTTCATTATATTGCCGACACGTGATACGATTCAATGAAATTCCTCTGCGACTCATTTTTAGATAAACAATAAGAATTAATTACAGAATTATTACTTTAGAATCAATAAATCTGTTTATATGGATGAGTGTATTTTGTTTCTGAGCGCAAATCTTATATCGATTTTTTGAATAACATTGATTAGTAGAATGGCCTTTACGCAGACAATTTGAGCAAGAAATTAAATTATTTTCCAAAAAGGCTTTACGACCATCAATGGACAAATTTAAAACCTCCTTACACTGGTATAAATAATGATTTGAGTTACAGAACGAACATTCATTTAAAAGGCGCTTGAGGATCAAATATCATGTTAACGTTCCCTTTCAGACTGCATATTTCTTTTGACAACTTAGTTCATGAACTGCAGCAATTAAATAATCTTTGTTCAAGTTCATGTATGATATCAGACTCCTGATAGAGACTCTTGACGCCGAATCCTACCCATCCTTTCTCTTTAATCTTTAAATAATTTTGAACGTTTTGTTTAAAAAAAAAAAAACGCTTTTTTCTTACGAGCAGTCTCTTTTGTAGGTTGCCCATATTTCCGCTTCGATGAAGTTTTTTGAACAAAAATAGATGACTAAAAAAAATTTGCCTTGAAAATCCCTGAAAAAATTTGCGATTGTGAGGGTTTTAATGGAAAAAATAAAACCCTCAATAAAATTCTTGAAACTTATTTTTTTAAGTCGGCTACATAGTTTTAGAATTAGCTAAAACCCTTCAAATAAATTTCGTAATCCGTATCTCGAGCAAATGGATATACACATTAACCTAAAAAAATGCAAGAGTTTATCACAGACTACATTTTAATGAAATTTTCTGTTGGTTTTTACTGATTTTCTGTAAATTAATTTAATTTTAAAACAGAAAGTATTACAAAATTAAAAGAAATAAAATTAAAAATTAAAATGAATTCAGCGGCATTATATTTTTTTATTAATAAATTTTAAACGGTATCGATTCCTACGGCCGTTAGCCGATGATAAATTCGTTTATTACATATGTTTCATTAATTGAAACTTTTATCCTTGCCTTCAGATCTAGGTTTAGAGAATTATCAGGTTGTAAAAGGTGCAATTTACCGTTATACCTAATTTCATTAACAATATTGTTTAAAAGAACAGGAACGTAAAACGAAAAAATTATACTTCATTGTTATTAATTGTTTACTTGGTTAACAATTATTTATTACTTCATTGATTATTCCTTACAAAACAGCTTAAAAAGCAAATACATCGACGTGACTGACAATTTACTATGAAAAAATTTTACGTTAGCCGACTTGGAAATTAAAAATAGTGGCGGTTCCGTACATTACTGATATTTGAAATTTTTAACAAAATTGAATTTTCTTTAACGAAAACCTATAGAATCTCACTAATTAGTTCTTGTAACTCATAGTATAACGCTTAAATGTAAGTCAAAAACGTTGCGAGATGCAATAAAAAACAACCCAACTTTGAAAATGTCAGTTTGTAGATAAATCGACCTAAAAAAATATAAAATAATAATATCCGATAATCCAGAGAAAAAAATTAAACTAGAAATAAATAAATAAAAGGAAAGATCTAATTTTTTTTACTTTTTTTTTTTTTTGATGAGATCTTTCCTTTTATTTATTTATTTCTAGTTTAATTTTTTCTCAGGATTATACCGGGTATTATTATTTTATATTTTTTTCCTATTCTTTAGCTGCCAGGATTTTAAACTGTCCAGGCGGTAAAATAAACAAAATCAAATCTCTCTCTATTATCTCTTTTTGTACGACACAAACCACAACCGATAACAAAAACAAAATATTATAGGCTACTGTTTATTCCCTACAACCGATCAGATCAGGAAGCTGCTGCTGTCTTTCCGGTTTGATAAAAAAAGCAAGCGATATCCATTACACGGGACGGACATTCACTGCGTCCCTATTCGACCGCATCGTATTTTCCGGTGGAAACTTAAACATTGTTATTTTTTTCCGTTAGGACAGTACCTCTCCTATATAAAGAAAACTATTATTCATCGGATGATAATAATAAATCGAATACAAAAAATATTAGTAATAATATTGTATCGTAGTGTTTAATTTATTTTTTTAAAAATCGACACCGATAAAATTATTTTTAAAATACATTTTAAATCCTTGTTAAATAATGAACGAATGATTTCCCTTTTAAAATATTTATTTAGAACCACTTTAATAGCTCTTCAACAGATTCAAACAAAAATCAAATAATAAGGCCCCAAAAACCCAAGTTACATCAAGTTTAATTACTTTAAGTAAAGCATTCCTTTGTAAAATAGATACATAAACGCCGACACGAATATATAAATAAAAACCTCTATAACCTAGTATTTTAGCATTTTTGAGATGAATATTTTCGTTTTAAGATGAGAACAAACGAAACTTTATAGTAAAAATTTAACGAAATAGACAAAACATTTTTTCTTTTTCTTCTCCCCCGAGCCGGATCCTGCAGCGACATATTACACAGCCAAGAGGAGTGTACTTTACTCTAACGGGCCACCACGTCTCGGCCCGCCGGTCTGACCTCACTTTGCGCCCGCCTCAAACCTCCAGAGTAGGCTCCAATAGGCCCGGCTATGCCGCCTCTGGGTCCCCGCTTCGGGAGCCTGGACTCGGTCTTTATGCCGATGCCTCTAACGGGAACACCCCCCAGTGGGGCATCCCCGCCGAGACTCGATGTTTTCCGCTCGGGGGTGCGACAGTCCCCGAGCCTCATCGCTACCGCCCACTCGTGCAAGCACGTGCGAACGGCAGCTCCGCAGAGGGCTGCGGAGATAAAATTTTTTAAGCACGATTTACAACAAACGGAAAACTGAGATACCATTAAATATTGAAATACAAAAATCCGGAAGAGGGTATAAATTTTTTAACCGACAGTAATTCTTCCTTAGTTACAAAACAATCGGCAAGATAAATAAAAAAGAAGACGTAAAATACTACGAGACGCTATAAAAATATTTTTCCTGAACCTAAGGCAAATCAATATCCGGTCATGAATTCATATAAACGTGATTAGGTATATTAAAAATTATGAAGATTCATAACCCAGTAGACTGGATAATTAATTAACTGGGTATAATGACCTATTTAACTAGCGAGTAAAAAATATTATCGTTTAGCATTAACCTGAATGTTTGAAGAAATAATTAATCCAGGTAAAATTATTACCACCGGGTTGATCGAATGGTGAACGCATCTTTCCAAATCAGCTGATTTGGAAGTCGAGAGTTCCACCGTTCAAGTCCTAGTAAGAGCAGTTATTTTATACGGATTTGAATACTAGATCGTGGATACCGGTGTTGTTCGGTGATTGGGTTTCACTTAACCACCCATCTCAGGAATGGTCGAACTGATACTGTACAAGACTACGCTTCATTTACACTCATACATATCATCCTCTGAAGTATTATCTGAACGGTAATTACAGGAGGCTAAACAGGAAAAAAAGGTAAAATTATTAAGTGTAACCAATAAGAATATTTAATCCTTACTGTACGTTAAAAAAATATTGAACTAAATTTTACTTTGAAAACACTACGTTACACTAAACACATAATTACTTTCATAAATCTTGTTAAAACCGTACCGATAAATATGTAAAAAAATTGTTATGAATACTATAAACTGTTAAAAGAATTTATAATGAAAAATATTATTCAGGAGTTTACGGCTTCTATAGTTAACCGTAACATATCTGTACTACACTATTAAAATATCAATCAAAGTTAAGAAATCAATAAATAAAAAAGTAAATTTATCAGTTTTTTTTCACGAAATCTGGTGAATATTGATTACATAAAAAAATTGCATGTATGAACATGCAGTCAGCCCACCGGGCTGATCTAGCGGTTAACTCGTCGCTAATCGGTTATTTAACGGGTGACTTTCGAAGTCGTAAGTACAAATCCTAGTAAAGGTTAGTAAAGGCTTATCTGTTTTCTTAAGTATTTCAAATATTTTATAAGTAGCTTTACCTAAAATAAATAACGAAGAGATTGAGTAATAAACAATATTTATTTGCGCCCAGCAGGCTTCTGTAAAGCTGTTAGACTAGGTCAATAAGCTTCGGTCATTAACACAAGGTTAACAACATATAATGATTTATTGAAGGTAGAGTAAACCTGGAATATATTAAGTTAATCTGATGCAAAGATAGATAGTTTGAATGTTTGATTAATAAATAACGATAATAAACTTAAATGATTATCGATAAATAAACAAGAATATAATTATTTAAAATGTCATGTGTCAATAAGTTCTTCATACACAAGTAGAAGTGTTAACAAGATTAAAATATTTAAAAAAATGAGATGGGAGAAAGATAAGAAAAGTATTACAATACTTTATTTAAAGTTTCACCTTTTGCAAAAACAAAATTTTCCACTTTTAAAAAATTATCTTTTACTGACTCATACAACTCACTCGAAATTGAAATGCGATTATTTCCAATATAACAAGGCAAAACAGTACATTTAATTCCCGGAAATTATTTTTTGATTAGATTTTTTTTTTTAATCAGGAATAAAATAACTGCAAACTATCTGTAATGTCCTGATTTTTTTTTGTTCTATAATAAATGTAAATTTTTCACGGACTACATCGTTCAATCCATTCCGATTCGTTTGGTTTTGCAAGCGATAATTTTTATAAATTTTGCTCAAAATTAGATAAAAAATGAACGAAGAGAACAAAATTTCAAGTAGAATACACCGGAGTATTTGAAGAGGAACAAATTAATTTCTTATACTAAAGAAGATCGGGCCAACTCAGAGGCTAAAGCTGTGCATGAGACTAAATTCGGTGATTATTCGATTGTACATCTGTAAATGAAATCTGACCGACGGTTCTGATTTCACAGACGGCTGTTAGTTGCTAATGCGTAGATGGATCAACCGACTGAGGTTTTGATTCGCAGGCGTAGTGTCCTTATCGTTTTTGTAAAACATGAAGGTTGTACGTATGAACCCCGTTCGAGTTCTAATCTACCCGGTTCGCCTCGTATCTGTTTACACCTAAATTATAAAGGTTCTTTCTTTCTTTTTCCTGTTTAGCCTCCGGTAATTACCGTTCGGATAATACTTCAGAGGATGAAAGAGGATGATACGTATGATTGTAAATGAAGTGTACTCTTGTACAGCTTCAGTTCGACCGCTCCTGAGATGTGTAGTTAACTGAAACCCAACCACCAAAGAACACCGGTATCCACGATCTATTTAAATTCGTGTAAAAATAACAGACTTTAAAAATGACAGGTTGATATTTTTTATTATTCCACACACAACAGGTACGGACGTAGACAGATATACTAGGTTTAACCGCTTGCCTGTATCGTTTAAATACGTAGAATAAGGTTTTACCTTAAAAATATTATGTAAATAAAAGCTATAGAAAAAACCGCAAATAAAAACTAAAATATAAATCCTATAAATTCACCACGGGGCTACCTGAGTAATGCTAGTTAAGTCTATAACAATTAGGATGTGTGGAATTGTCGAAGTGAGGGACTCAGATATATCGTGCTTTAACTACAACATAATAGTGGACGATATCCTCTGTCTTGGGCCCCTCATACGCTTCACCTGCAACAGGTGAAACTATTAACGCGTTTCCATAAATTGTACAATTTAATTTTTTTTTTTTTTTAAATGTTTTTAAAAAAATCAAAATTTTTATGCCCTGGACAATGTTTTTTTTTAATATTATTGTAAAAGAAATAACCAGTAACAAACAGGGTAAGAAATAAGAAAATAATCATTTTACTTTGTAAAAAAAAATCTATAAATCGTACAATCCTTCTTTTTAAAAGTGTTAAAGAAAGGATAATACGATCCTTCTTTCCTTCTACTTGGTTTTATAACCAAATAGTTTTAGCCGACCTAACAGGAGACAAAAGTCACTTCTGTAAATGGCATTGCCTTTTGCAAGAATAACAAGCCCTTCAGGCCAAATTTACTAAAAAGGAAAACGAGGAAATAAGTGATTTCCTACCCACCGGTTTCTTCCTTGAAATGAATATATAGGCCACGAGTTTTGTATACGTTAAGTTAAACTGCTCCCCTACATAATATTTTTAATCATGACCCACCTTTCAGCAAAAAAATAAAATTCGCAATTAAAAAACTTTGATTTTTTATGAAATGTATACGTTCAAAAATAATCGGGAAAAACACCAGAAGATAGGGTAAATTATAAAATTATAAATAAACTTCAAAACAAAACTTTTTGGATAAGCACCTACAATTCATACATAGAATTCACACTAATTAAAGGAAAAGTAATTAAATCGGAAATTATTTTTAAAAAATTAATATATATATATATAAAACAATCTGAGAAAGAGTTAACTAATACTGGAAACACAACATAACGTGCAATGTGTAATTGTTTACAATGACGTAATTATTAGACCAGATCAAACATTCATACAAGTGTATATGTAATGTAATATGCAAGTGCATAATACCTTTTTTTATATTCAATAACGAAATATAATAAAAAAATATTACGTTGTAAACTAATTGCAAAAAGGTAAACAAGTTATCTCAGCCTTTTTTTCACATTTTCATAAAATATACTGAACTTCACGATTATCATAACAGGATGTTACGAACTTTAAATGTTTCTTTTTTTAATTTAAATGATAATGAACTCAGAAGGAAAAAAGAATTAAAAATTTCAATTAATTATAACTACATGCCCAATTTAATAAAAAAAGATTTCTTTTTTACTGTAAATCATATTATTAAAACAATAAATTACATTTTTCGTTATCAAATTAAGAAAAAATAATACTCCGAAGAAAACAGGTAAAATCTTAAGGTAAAACCTTCCTTAAATCTGTCAATAATAAACGGAATAAGCAGAACGACCCATCTAAAATCGACTATTCTTTTTCTTTCAAATAGATCGTTTTAAAATTAGATTTACACTAGAGATTCTATAACGTTTATAGAAACAATGTTTTTTTATTATTTAGTAAACTTAATTAAAAATATTTCAAAAATTAGAAAATACTTTTTCAGCCCTTTAAATTTCAACGAACTAAGCATCAAATTAGCAAAAAAACCGCAACTCTTACTACCTTACTAATCCTTAGTTTGGCACAAATTTCAAAATTAATTTAAATAAGAACCGATAGATTTTCATTTAAAATGCGAAGAGCTACAAAAATTCAGCGAAAACAAGCTGCTCAAAAGAAACTCTAAAAAAAATGATCAACCTCTTTATAAAAATTAAAAAATGAACAGCACAGAAACGGCATAATTTTTTTTTTTTAAAACTGGTATTAACATTTTTTTTTAATTTTAGGACCGTCAAATTATTTTGAATATCAGAATGCCATCAGGTTATATATAATTACACTATAACAATACAATATTAAGAAATAATGAAGAAAAAAGCAGACTACTTTGTATTTAAAAATTTTCCATTCGTTTGAAAAACTTACTACGTGATCGTAAGAGAAAGTTCCTCACAAAAAATACTAAATCAATTTATTGAAAAGTAAAGCTTAAATAAATGAAAAGAATATATATTGTCGATTTGAAAACATCATCTTTTATGAAGTTGTTAAAAAAAAATCACCCACAGGAAGCAAGAGCCTCAAATTTTTAAATCAAAATTGTTGTTTTTTCTGTCAAAGATCGTTCGAAAAATAGTTTATACATTCTAGAAGTTCAATTACATTTGTAAAACTTGTTTTTGTTCTTTTAGATTAAAAACAAATTATATAAATTATGTGAATACTGCTGGAAAAAAAAATTAATAATTAACAAAACATTTTTTTTTTTCATGTTAATCATAAATATAAATCATATAACTATGAATTAAAACAACTTTTTTTTATTTATACACGAAAATTAAAGCAACTACAGTTAAAATGGTAAAAAAATAAAATTAAATACACCCTTTCACAATAAAGGGCGGAAATACCTAACGATTAGATTGATACCCGTGATAAAATATGAATCCCGTAACTAGATTATATAGGACAAAATTTTAATAATAATAAAAAAAAAATACATATGCAAACGCGAATAAAAAATATTATTAAATAATATTTACCAAAAACTGAATGTAAGAATGTTGAGCTGCCACAAAAGGTCACTCGTAAAATGATGTGTACAATTAAACATCTAATTAACAAACATTGTTCACTTAAAAAAGATACTATTTTATTATATTGTGAATCGGACGAACGATCTTAATATTTCGTAAAACGGTGTTAAAATCAAAACTAAAAGGCACTTTTATTTAGAATAACAATAAAAACATGAATAGTGTAAAATTACATTAACACGCTGACTAAAAAGTACACCGCATAACTATAACTAGAAAGCAAGTCTGACAGACTCAGACTGACAGTATACCAGAAGTCTCAAACAACATTCCAACTCGGTATCAAGTATTTACTCCCTACGCCGTTCCCCTCTCCAATAAATTCTCTCGCTCGCTCGCTCACACCCGTATACGTCCGGTTCATCCGTCTTTTTTTAACAAACCCGTATTAATATGCTCCTTCTTAACCCCTCCACTTGTTAAATAATATCCCCTCTCCGACGATTTAAACTACATGCAAATTGTGCCGCAATTATTCTATTATCAAAGACTGCTATTATATTACGATAACAAAAATGAAATATCAACTAATTAATTTCTGCAGTATTCAATATTATCATTTTAACGAATACAATTTGTAAAGCAAATGCGGTATGAAAGGAAAAAACTATCGACCGGCTGCAGTTCATCAAATCATTTAAACAAAAATCTTATATAAAGTACTCGAATATAAAAAAATTCTAAGTCTAAGACAAGAAAAGATGTTTCAGGAATCTGATTTTAAAAAACCGTTTAGCTAATAGAAACATTTTTCGTGTTTATATTTGTCAATATTTTTTTTTTTATTTTACTTGTATGAAGTAAGAAAAATATCAAAAGTAAAAGATTGTAACTAAATAAGGTTTGCCTTTACATATAAAAATAAACCTGCTCAACCATAGATTTTGAATTAGAATGAAATTTTTTTTAAATATTTCTTTTTAGTGTAGTGTTTTACGGCAGAAAAAACCGATCAAGCAAAAAAAGTGTATTTTAAAATGTCGGCTATTCTTCTTAGATATGGGATGCGATATGAGGCGATGGAGAGGAAGCTATTAAACGCCAAGCCAGCAATACGCCACCTCACGCGCTACTACTGACACGTCACTCATATTCAATCTGTCTGTCAGCGGCAAAGCGTTAGATACTTCAGTTTTAATATTTTACTCTTTATGCTTAATAATTACATAAAAAAGAGCTTCAAATGTTACATCTTATTAGTAAGTTCATAATACTACGTAAATACTAGCTCTGTTATGCGTTATTTCATATAATGTAGTTTAAAAAATAGAAATACAAAAAGCATCACGAGGTATGATGGAAGTACTTCTTAAACAGTTATCGATTAGTGGTCTTCGGTGTTCCCGGAAATAGTGCTGTAGATATTTTTCTTATAATGAAATTGTTTTCTGCGCCGGTTAAACCTTCTACAATTAATCAAGTTCGAAAAATTCCGGTAAATCTAGTTTAATCAAGGTTATTTTTAATTTTATTTCAGAAGCGAGGTCCACTGTTCACGAAACTACTAGCAAGACAAATAAACAGAGAATAAACTGTTAAAGAAAGATATTTCATTATTTTTTGGGTTTTAACGGGCGAAAAGAAGGGGAAATTATTACAGCATTAAAATTAAAAAGCACAGAATACATTATAAGTTTATTAAAATAACTATCGAATTTTGCAAAGAATTTCAAATTAGGTACAAATAAAAATTATCTAAGAATTTAATTAAAGATGAGACACATAGCAAAAGAAAGAAGTTCGTGGCGGTAAAAATAAGAAACGCTTCTTTAAATTATGCCGTAAGATCCAAACCGGAAAGGCAAAGCACCTCAACCAAGCTCTGGTTGAGAGAGTTCATTTCAATATCACACGTAACTTTATTCTGGTGACTGGCAAGGGTTGTTCTTAAGCAAATCTGCTCTGTTTACTGAGTAGCTTTGTATTGTCTGGAAGAAAAGCAATACAATTTAAATATATATTATATTTGAGCCGGTCGTGGAAAAATTAGTAACGTGCTACCAAAACAAAATTAGGGCAATTAATTAGAAATTACGGTACGTACAATAATAAGTGAAGAAGTACAGTATACAATGCATTATTTTTAAAAGAAAAATAATTTGTTGATTTGCACAACCTTCCTTATTTTCTTACGGCTATCATAAAAGTTAAGTATTTCAGGTGCAAAATCAACCATACATAACTGAATCTGAAAGTAATGATGTTCATTATATAACTTCTAGACGGCAGAGAGGTTTCACTTTTATGGCAGAAATATATTCAAATTCGTGGCAACTTCACTTTTCACTTTCTCTAGTAAACTCCGCACGAACTACTTATTATTTTAGGAGTGATTGACGTCCTCATATTTTTTTTATTAAAAAAAGTAGTAAAATTGAATAAATATTGTATTTCTAACAACCGTATTGAAATTCACAATCAAATAACGAGTGTCACCAATCACCAACATATTTCATATCGGTGGCCGATCATGTCAGAATTATTTGAATTAATAGTACGATTCATTCTACGTATAGATATTAATTTCCCTATTCAGTGCTTCGTATTATTATTACGTTTATATATGCAACTTTGGTGTTTAAAGCACTTGAATTTTCGTACAATAAAAAAAGACTGTCTCGTTAAAACTTAAAAAAAAAAAATTCTTTCTAAGTTACAAGTGTACAGTGTTCTGTACTGAATTACAGATAAACAACAAACACTCCACTGCAGCATTATGAATTGAGGCTAAAATAATAAAAAAAAAGATTGTTGCTTATCCGATATACACTTTTTAACATAAAAAAACTTTTGATAAAAATAATGAAAAAAACGAAAAAGTTTTTCTAAAGAACTGGCAAAATATAATTTTCTTCGAATCATATTATATGTATATATATCGGATTAACCGGGTAAAAAATTTAAGTTCTTAAATTTGGTTAAAATTGAATTCATCACTAATAGTTTCATCGTACTTCGTCTGTAGAGCTAAATTTATTCAGATAACTCCATTACTTGGCAAGCAAAAAAGCTTAGACGTAGAACCTACCGTATAATAAAGTCAATATATCGATGGATATCAACTTACGCGTATATAAACAAACTAAATCAAATTCTATAGTACAGAATTTTGTTTTCCACGGATGAAAATTAAAATATAGACATTTCATTTATAGATAACCGGTTTTAAAAGTACAAATTTAACAGAAAATTTTACCGTGCTATAATTTTTTAGCCTAGCGAGTCATAATTTTTTGCAGCAAGCGTTATTTATCTACGGAATATAATTACTAAATTAATACCTGTTCATTGCAAAGAACAGAAGCGTTTTATTTTCATGTTATCAGGTAAAAACTTTCATACACAGGTTTCAACAAAATTGAAGGATTTTTCACATTATCTCGATATGGAATGCACTACCACACAAAATAAAAACTAAAGTGAAAAAATTAATCGCCCATGATTTAGTGAACATTTAAATACTTATAATAATAATTTTTACTACTTATTAGGTAACTACTAAATTTATTTGATACACATGCTCAGGACAGGTTCAGCAAAAAATATTTTTGGATGAAAATAAAATTTCGAACAAATTTTCTTCGAAGTTCTTTTCATTTTGAATCGTTAATAATATCTAAGGTATATATTTAAAAATCTCCATTTTCATATTAATGGGCGAACAACCAAATAATGAAGATTTAAAAAAAATCTTTAACCTCTTTTCTTTTTATAATTTCAAACAAGGGTTCTGTTTACGTTCGGCGGGGATTTCTTCGGGAATTTTTCTTCTCTACACTTTTACTAGAATATATGAGTATATATTCTCCAAAAAATAAAATGTGAAACTTTTTTCATATAAAATATATATATATATATATATATATAAAATTTGATAATATAAAATTTATTTTAATTTGAAAAATTTTCCTTTCCAATACTTAATATTAACTGATACCTGGAAGAACATCGGATAATTCAGGTTAAGACCCGAACAGAAAAAATTTCTATTGTCGTTTTTAAATGTAATCCTAGCTTCTTACGAATTATTTAACTAAGGCGTTCCTCCTAATCGGGGCCAAGAAATTGGAGTACGGTACGTTATTCACAATAGAACTCAAGAGTTTTTGAAAAGATTCATATCTATTCATTAAGTGGAAAAGAATAAATTAAAACTGCTTATCTTATAAATTTAAATTTACGCTTAAATTAAAAATCCCAGGTGAGTTTGAGGGTTAAATTGTTACATCTAAAAAAAACAATCGAAAGGAATATTAAATTATTATAATATTGTCTTTGTTGGTTTAGAAATTCGATTTCTACGTAGTTAAATTTTAAGAGGGCTGACCGGTTGTCCACGAAAATCTACACTCTACATTTCTTCAATTTACGTTTTGTGTAAAATATCGACTTCCCTGGTGGATCGATAGCGTTTCGTCTATCGTTCAAAAGTTTTGCGTTCGAGTCCCGGCCAGACAATGTATTTTTAACGCGCTAATATTTTCCATTCAAAATTAACTGCGGTGAGTTTATTTGACGTCAGAAAGGTCATAAAAATCTAGCTAAATTCCCCCTGCCTAAACCGAGAATAAATAAAAATCCAAAAATTTTAAACTCGTTTGAAGCGAGAAAGAAATGCGGGTGTTGGAAATCAGTTTTACAAACATACCGATACATGACACCCAAAATTGTGCAGACGAGAACATAAATAATCTGCTGTTACAAGTGATACGTAGACTGTAAAAGTTTACAAAAACACTTTAAGGAAAGGTCGCCTATTCAAATGAGATTTTTTTTGTAAAATGTAAAAATTTTATTTTAAATACAATAAATAATCTAAATACCGAAAATAATTGTTCCCTTAATCAATATAATATTCCTGAAATTTAACAAAAAAAAAAATGTACAGAGAAAATATTTAGTACGTATATATAATAAGTTATACATGTTCATAAATACGGAGAGATTTTCTGTATTTCAATTGTAGAAGGAAAAAAAACTTGCATAACTTAAACCGTAATAAAAATAAGTACGATATAATTATTATATTAAAATTTCAATTTGCATTTTTTGATAACAAAAAAGGTTTTCCTACGTCAATAAGAAATTACAGAAAAACATCTACACCGGTATAGGTAATATAGATACCAAATCGGTCAAATTTGAATAAAAGAGAAAAACATTATTAAATAAATTAACATACTAATCATTAAAATACTTTACCTTGTCGGATGGGTTTTATTAGAAACAGGTATAACATGATTTTGACGTAATTAAAGTATCGAGTAAAACAAAGTTTTGCATAATTTATACGTTAATGGGATGATTTCAGTTTAATTTCAATATGATTTTGTTCTCTTTATTTTATTTTTCGATGTATGTAAGAATGTTCTGAAATTAGTAGTAAAAACGTTAGAGTTTTTGAAAATTCGTCAAAACGAGTAGAATTACTAATAAGCCAAACAAAAATCAAATGGAAAGCTTTGGGGGGGGGGGAGCAATAGGTATAGAAAGTTAGCGTTAAGATATTAGTAATACATAGAACTTACATTTACGAAATTCTTAAGCTACTAATCTTGGTTCCCTGAATCACCTGTAAATAATCAGTAAAGAACAAAAAACACATATAGAACATAAAGAAGGTAGGAAAAAATGAATAAAAGTCGTTTAAATTCATCAAAATATATGAGCTCCTGGTCTTGTAAGTGGTAAATTGTAACGTTCCGATGTAGTATTCTGTACCGTTGCTTTCAAAAACCGACTGTATATTTTAAACAAAATACTACAGTAAGACTTGTTTATATACGAATTACGCAATGCTTATAGTAAACTGAAAAAATTATATTCGCGTAAGCAAAGACTTTTTTATTCCTACGGGAAAAGTCACATATTTTGAAAGAAAACCATCAAACATATTTTCTACGGTTTATTCCCGGTAAAAACCGCTCAAAGTTATGAATGTATAGCGATTCTTTAAAGAACTACGTAAAACTTATTTTCAATCTTACTTTTATTATTGGATTTTGAAATAGTTGCTCAAAATAATATATTTTATCAATCTACAAATCCGCTCCCAATTTCATCCTCATTAGTCGTGGTATCGTCAAGTAGGCGACTTACGGATTCCATATAAACATAAAATTCCATATTGGAAAATTAGTTTGAGTTTTAAATTATTTTTTTGGGTAGAAACTATTCCCAGCCGATCCTGGCAGCCTTTTTTTTTGTAAATTAATTAATATATACTCTTAATAGCCGACACCTTATCTCAACTTGTACAGTAGAATTAGTAGACGCAGATTGCAGTTTTCCTTCTAATCGTCTCAAAATAACATTACCTTAGAGAATTTTATTTCAAATTCCTGCCCAAGAATTACGGATGAATGAATTCCATCCGTAATTAGCCATAAATTTTCTTTAAATAAAAAAAAAATCGAACAAAACAATAATTCTTTTTTTTTTATTCGGAAAGACCAAAAATGAATGTACAAATAAAGGAAAATATCTAAATCAACATTTGCACGACCAATTCCAGAAATATAATTAAAATTCCTAGTTTGTACAACTGAACTACGTTAAAAAATTATTTAAAGGAATACTAAATACAACGACCAAACATTTTAATTATATCTTTAGTCTTAATTATATGAGGAATTTAAACTTTTAAAAAATTAGAAAAAAAACATTCACCAGAAATGATGCGATTATTTAAGTTATTTCTGAAAAAAATAAAAATAATTAACTAACTTATTATTAGTTCTATTAACCACAAATTCTAAAAAACTCTATTATTCAAAATAAATAATTATTTACGTATGCTACATTACATCGTCTTAATAGAATTACTGCAGCTCTACTTCTTTTATATTTTTCTTCAATTCCTTTTTTTAATTCGGCAAAACTATTAATTAATACATCTCCTGCGTCTTCGAATTCACCATCTCGTTGATTATCAAATTTGTTTGCCCACACCCCACATTGACAATCAACAATTTTTTAGCGCCCCCAAAATTGTTAAACTTACAATCTGTTAAAAACAATAATTGTAATTGTAATTATTAGAAGAAAAGTTAATGGTACATATCTCCCGATCTAAGCGAAGTATTGCTATACGAATAAATATGGAAATTAAACGGCTTTGATCTAGCTTTAATGACAAATTGTGAGGTCTTTAATGTAGCGTTGCAGTTTTTGGGATTCGTTCATTTTGTGCCGAGGTACTGAAATCTTTAATGATTGAGACTGTAACATTATCTCGGGTTAAGGTGAGAACGGGTGATACATGTTGCAGTCTCGATCTTTAAAGATTTCAATACTTCGGCACAAAATGAAAAAAAGCCAAAAACTGTAACGCTACATTAAAGACCTCACAATTTGTCATTAAAACCAGATCAAAATCATTAATTTCCATATTTATTTGTATCAATACGTCGCTTAGATTTAGAGATATGTAGCATTAAAGACAAAAGAAGCCTTTTCTCGTTAAAGTGGAATATTTCGGTTCAGAAAAACCGTAGAGTCATACAAAAAAAGGAATGATTTTAATGCAGTTTACTGAAAAGATTTCGTTTCCCCCATGCGCTCGATCGAATAAGAAAAACTTTCAAATTTTTAAAACTTTGCTTCTCACTGATTTTTTTCTAATTTGATGATTTTTGAAATCTGAAGTATACTGTATAAGATGTAGAATATTCAAACTTTAATTTCTTTTTTATCCGTCTCTCTAAGCCTCTTGGTTGTCAAGTTAAAGTAGTTGGAACACAATAATTTTTTTACCATAAAATATATGTGTCCCTTTAATCGTTTGTACTAGTGTAGTAGGTATTCAATTTTAGTTTGAAATATCAAGAAAACATAATTTTTGCCATTTTTTAATCAGCCATTGCCTTCCTACACCGCCTGAACGTCCCCGACTTTCTGTGGGCCTCCAGCGCCCACAAAGGGGCGTTATCGCCCACTTTAAGAACGAATGCATCATCTTATACGTTAATTTTTATCTTTTTCACATCAAACACTCAGCGGCTAATTTACGACTCGACTTCAAACCAAGTGTACGACTCGCCGACTGATGCTTAGAAAAATCTGATAAAAAAGTATTCTGATCGTTTTGTGATCAGAATACTTGTACTGAAACTACGAAAAAGTAAAATATTATTTTTAAAAGTCTGTACAATTGAATTGAACAAACAGCCTATATTTATTAGCGATGGCATACCGAGTAGGAGTTAGCTCTCACAATTACTTAAAAAAATACTTTTTTTTATTACAATATGCGTAATATTATATTTTACATCAAAATAATTACTCAAGATTTGTCCCTCTGCCTAAACGCATTCGTGGTAGCGTTTAACCACTGTATTCCCTACTTTTTTCATATTTATCATTTAAATTTGAAGAAAGTACCATGTCTCTGATCGTTTTCCGGAACGAAAAATCAAAAGACGTCAAACCGCTACAACGTGGTGGCCATTCAGTTTTATCTCGGCATCTAACCGTTCACGAAAAACTTGATTTTGTCGATCTCAAACTTAAAGAGCATAGCGAGGAGGTAATTACATCTATCACACAGAGAGTTATCTTGTTATCTTGTTATCACACAGAGAGACGGCCGATGTCAATCGTAGAGTTCTTTAATAGTTCAGGAATAACATCTCCTAACATTCCAATATACGAACCGCTTGTTATACTTCTGTCGAAGAAAAACTATCTTCCTTTTTTGTGGTTTTCACTACACATGAACTCGAAGAACATTAAGTTATCGCTTCATTATTTCGCGAGATTTTTCATCAAACAAAAAAAGGAGTACAACTAAGACGCTATACTAGGCTATTCAGTACGAAGCATTATTCAACAATCACCTTGAAAAATGAGGATCTACCTCAACGTGAATAATACATTGCTCGCAAAATTCCTCTGTTCTGTCAAAATCATCTTTAAGAAAATCCACGCATCTAACTCAACCGATAATACTTAAACTTCAACAACTCCTTTACAATCTTTTGTAAACTTGTTCTGGTATTTGCAGCCTAACGCAAGCTTTTTCGTTGACCTTTGTAGGCTCTTTACTAATATTTCTCCCACTCGTTTGTTTTTTAAAAAGCGTTAAGCTTTTAAGAGGGAATACGGACTGAACATTTTTTAACGTACAGAAAATGTTATACGCTTAATCGGGATCTTCCGAATAAAAGGCTGAAACGCTACCACTCCGCCACGGATCGACTTTTAACAAAAAAAAAAAAGCAAAGACTTTTGAATAAAAATTTGAGTAAGTGATTTTCGAATAATCGATTAGGTAGCTCGGTGAACTACAAGTATTTACAAATGTTAGCTTTATTTATGCACAGCTTGTCTATCCGTCTAACCCACCGGGTTGGTCTAGTGGTGAACGCGTCTTCCAAAATCAGCTGATTTGGATGTGGAGAGTTCCAGCGTTCAACTCCTAGTAAATTCAGTTACTTTTATACGGATTTGAATACTAGATCGTGGATACCTGTGTTCTTTGGTGGTTGGGTTTCAAGTAACCACACATCTCAGGATTGGTCGAAATCCAATCAGGTAATACTTCCTCTAGTATTACCTGAAAGGTAATTACCCGAGGCTAAACAGTAAAAAGAAAAGAAAAGCCTGTCGTCTACCCGTATATTATTACGGTTTGAGTTTCTTCTAACACAAAAGTATCGCATTCCCCTTGATTGTGAATATAAGACGGCATTCCTCTGCAGATTCAAACTACTGCATCCAAAGTGTTTTGAAAATTTGATCAAAATGTTATCTAAATTTTAGTACGTCTGCTATTGGTTTTCATTTTTGGTGGAAGTGCTTTATATTTCCTCCTCAATTAATAGCATTTTATACATATTTTTTACTACTTTAATAGTTAATTTTTCTTAGTAACGGATATTGTTTATTAAGTTTTTACTTCAAAATTAGATAATAACATTTTTAAATACGGCATTATTTCATTATTGTTTTGTTGGGCGATACAGTTTTAATACTGCTCAATACACGAATCATTTCAAAGTTCCTGCTCATAAATTAAGCTAATTAAAAAAATTCCGCTGCATACGGGTCTGTATCTAAATAACAATTTCCACTAAAGTTTTATAACGTGCCCCAAATTCCCACCCCCGATCAAAATATTCAAACTCGAGAAACTCTACTTACAACGTTGATAAGTGTCTGTTTATTACAAAAAAAAAATGTTAAAAAAAGCTTATCTCTTCAACAGTAATTGAAGAGATTATTATTGCTACTTTTTTTCAAATAAAAGTCATCTTATTATTTATTAATTTCATTGTTTTGTCTTTCTTTTATCTAATAAAATTCACACCAGCAATTGTTTACTGCAGCTTAATTATGTACATTTTATAAATACGACGTATGTTTTATCGTATATAGAATGAAGTATTCTTCTATGCATATATATTTTCTTCGATTGTTTTGATTCCATTAATATCTATTATTATCTGATGTGGAAAATCGCCTGTTTATCCAGCCTTGTGCTAAAGTTATAAATATTTATGCGATGATAAATAAAGAAATAAAATAAACTTCCGTAACTCATTAATAATAATAAAACCTTGTCGATGGGATAGACGCGTATAAAGCAGCTCAACCAAATTTTCTATTTTTTTTTTTTATTTAGCATGTTATTTCATGTTATTATCCTTTATTGGCTATTAATTAATTGATTAAAAAAATGATGTACCTCACGATGATATTTTGCGTTCTAAAATCATTTACACTTTAATAACATTAAGTATTACACACACACGCGCACCCCCCCCCCCCCCCCACACACACACACATATAATAATGATAATATCTTGTTTAGTTTTGTGTGTCAATGTTCCCTTCAAACTTATTTTATATAATATTTACTGAATGTTGAAGATTATTTACGACCAAATTTATCCAGAATTATGTCATGACTGGAAAACCATTCGCGCTTTCACCGAGAGCATGTATTATTTTATAGAACTATAAATTATCATCTTTATTTATATACAGAGTATCTTTACAGTCTCACGAATATAATAAAATGTTTATTTTGGTAACTCAGCAAGTAGAATTTGGTGAACAAGCGAGATGTCAGCAATTTAATAAAAACGTTTATTTCTTTATATTACAATATTAACGGGCAGGCGAACGTAATGAAATAATTTTTCGTAGCGAGTGCAATCTATGAACTTTAAATATAAAATTAAAGTTAAATTTTTAAAATCGGTTTTACGTCCATCTTCGCATTTTATATAAAAAAATAACCCATTATTTTGATTGTGCCCTTAACCGCATCAGTTCTTTATGTCAATTTGTATGTAATTTAATTAATACGGTTTTTAATTAACGTATTTTATTCATTTAATTGAAATCTTAGTCGCCTGTTATAATTTTACTAAAAATATTTACTATTATTATTATTATTACTTCTGTTATAATATTATATTATTATTTTACTAAAAATGTTTAATATTTTGTTAACATTTAATCGCTCAGGATTATACCCGGACTTTTTTTGGCATTTATTTTTTTAATAAAAACGAAATATAAAATTTTCTCTTTAATTTCGTAAGTTGTGTTATCCTATTTCTGATCAAACTGTTGACCAGTTTGGGCATTTCAAGCGATAAAAATTTAAGTAAATTCTAAAATACTTTCGTGGAATTTCTTTTGAAATTTCATAAAGATTCCTCCCCTTATTTGCAACAAGTTTTTTTATGAAATAATTTTCACATCAAATATTTTTCTTCAAATTTAAATTAACGATTCTCTCCGGGTAACTGATAAAATCTCGTGGAAAAATAATCGAATAATTCCGACTGTAATAATTAAATTATTTTTAAAAACTCTTTTGACCAAGGAGATTTTTTTCTACGAACTAATGTCTACCTAAAAGACATTCCTTATGCGTAGAAGTTAATATATTTACCGAGGGAATAAATAAAATTACAAGAGCAATAAACGATTTTAAATGTTAAGAATTTAATACGTATCAAACTGAATTTAAAAAAAGATTCACACACCAACGTTCGATTGCTTCCGACATGCAATCTGCGCAACGGGACTACACGTACTTTAAATTACACGTACATTATAAGAGCTTATAATGATTTTCGTACATCGAATATTTTTACCTTGAAAACAAACCGTTTAAAATACATTATTTAGATATGGAGTTTTTAAAAGTAAATCGGTGTAATTTCCTTTTAAATATTTATTCAGCATATATTTGATATTAAGAGATACACACTTCCGTAACAGAAAGGTCAGATGAAGATCAATGAACCGAGATGTAATTAAATTTTAATTTGGTCTAATAAATTATTTTAACATCTACTACTGAACACGTAACCGAAGACTGCATTACTTAGAAAATAAATAAATTGTTAAACGATAAATCGCATTCAGCATGACAAATTAAACGATTCGCTTAAATATCGGTTTATCCTATCGTGTGAATAATTTTTGATAGTTTCGATATCGCTTAAGCCACCGAGTTAGTCTAGAGGTGAAAGCGTCTTCCCAAATAACCTGATTTGGAAGTCGAGAGTTCCAGCGTTCAAGTCCTAGTAAACTCAGTTATTTTTACACAGATTTGAATACTAGATCGTGGATACGGGTGTTCTTTGGTGGTGGTTGGGTTTTAATTAACCGCACATCTCAGGAATGGTCGAACTGACACTGTACAAGACTACACTTCATTTACATTCATACATAGCCTCATTCATACTCTGAAGTATTATCTGAACGGTAATTACCGGAGGCTAAACTGGAAAAGAAAGAAAGAAAAAGTTTCGATATGACTTGTATTCCATTTGGAAAATAACTTTCAAGACCGGAAAGAACTAAATGAAACCTTTATTAAAGGTCCAACGGAAAAAATAATTCACCGTTTGGGTTGTTTCTCTTTTGATTATTAACAAAAATATTTAATAGTTTTTAGTTTAGCGAATATTAAAATAAGTACAAATTAAGCGGAAAACTGTCAGCGATAACTTTATCCTATTTATTATTTCGTAGGGTAATTATATTTATCCTTTTTTGAAGGTAATATAAAATATAAAAAAATTATCAAAGCGAGAAACGAAAATTCGATAACTCGAGTTAGGTCTATATAGCATTACGACAAAAAAGGAAAAACTCAATTTTTTTTTAAACGAGAAGAAAATTCTTACTAAAACAGTCATCTCATTGTAGATTCCTACCACAGCAAGCTCCTTCGCTTCGGTGACGAACACTGAAAGCTTTATTTCAATATCTTCTTTGTTAATTTTAACACAAAGGTATTCGATATAAACGTTTTTTAATTATCTCGACCGATAATTTTCTTCCACGGCGCGTATTATCTCGGAAGTCCATACCGACAAAGTTCAGTTTGTTTAATTGAATGCTAAACACTAATTCATAATTCAACTGATGCTAAAAAAACTAATTCATAATACATAACTTGACACAGTATAAGTAACCTATGATAATACTGAAAATGTAGCGGTCGATCTTTTTCTTGATTAATTTGATTACAAGATTAGCAGGTTGAAAAATGTTTTGGCCGATCGCAACAATTTCCCTATAATATTTAGAGCTAATCGATAGAAGACGTAGGAGGTTTGAGATCTAAACCTGTTATCCCTATTTTTCGGATTATTCGATGGTGACTTAGTTTCACAAACACCGGCTGTTCAGCATTTACGCGCAGGACTTAAAATGCGAAATTCAAAGGCACATCGCAACGGTATCGATGAGGAAACATGGACTGTTGATTCGATAATGTAGAATGTTGAGCGAGGAATATAAGCTGCCCAAGGCAACAAAGTTAGTCATAAGCTGCTCCCCTTAAACAAACAAAAATAAATAAACACACATAAAAAAAACAACTGACATTTGAAAATGGTTGCCAACAACAAATTCATATCTACGAAATCATTTATTTAAAATTAAACGTAACAGCATTTTTCTAAATACTAAGAAAATTATTTTAATTTTTTTTAATTTCAATCCATCAGTTTTTATGTAAAAATAGGTTTTACATAGAAATAATTATGTATTTATTACATAAATACTCCTTTAATTGTTATATCGTGTTGACCAATTACTGTTACAGAGAGTTTCAGAAGTCGTGCGCATCAAAATAACAGTATAGTTGAAAACGTTCCACCGGCTACCGCAAGACAGTACCTTGGGTATTTTTTCTTATTCTGTTTAGCCTCCAGAAAAGTACCGTAAGGTATTACTTCAGATTGCCATGGATATTAATAACAACAAACCAAGACGCCGTTGTGATGTGAATTGATCATAAGACGCATTCAGTAGTGCTTTGTTTATCGATCGGTAAACGTGTAATTTTCCCAAGAACAACGAGTTTTCATTACTGAATATTATTTTTCCAGTCGTTCTTATGCACGTGTCGTAGATGAATTTCGTGGGAAATATCCAGATGTAGCAGCGCCTAACAATTCGACCGTAACCGGAATAATCGCCCGTTTCAAAGAATGCCGATCAGTTGCAGACGAGAGAACCGGGAGACCGGCGTTTTGGCTGATGCTAAACCTGCTGAAATTAAGAACGTGATGCAACATTCACCTTCAAAAAGCTTGAGGAGACTGTCAGCGGATCCTCAGATTTTATTTGGAGCGCTCAGAGATCGATGAAGCGGTTACATTTTCGTGCATATCGTGTTCGAAGTATTCAGGAATTTAAAAAGCCGGAGAACGAAAAGCGCGTAGTGTGCTGTACATAACTTCGGTCATTTGATCGACTGAAAATCCACATGTGTTACTCTCCCCCCCTTATACTCTCAAAAAATGGGTGCGTGGTGTGCCATATTGCGTCGTCGAATAGCGGGCCACTTTTCTTTGAAACTACAGCGAACAGTTTTGCGTACAGAGACGTCGTTACACAGTTTATTGCGCTTCTTGAAGATGATTAACGAGATTGTCGGTTCCAGCAGGTCAGTGCCACATATCAAACATCTAATGAAACGGTGCATTTCTTGCGCGAATTTTTTGGCGAGCGTATCATCTCTAAAGCCGCGTGCATTACTGAACGGGACAGACATTTTGAGTATAGTTGTAAAAATAAATAAATCTTTAAATGTATTACTTAATGTCTGTTCCGTTCCACGTCGAGCCGTCCGGTGCTGCGATCTAGTGGGTACTACCGCTCACCGGAGAGTTAAGTAGTACTAGCATTCTACGTTAGAATCCCGCGCAGTGCAGTCGCATTTTTCATTTCGTCCGGATGGACAATCAGTGTTACTCAGTTACTGGCATTAGGCGCTCGAATCTGATCCAAGGCGGTCACGTCATACTGTTAGTCCGGATGGACTCCATTCTTTGTTCGGATGAGCGTTAGCTTTAATGTTGTATTTAATTTTATATTTTTTATATGTCAAGTTATACGTTACGTTACAATTCATTTAATTAATTGTAAAGACGACAATTCATTAAACCGTTATTCAACAAGCAACAAGGCGTCTTCTTCATACATCACCTATGAACATACAGTCCAACCTCATTCTAAAATCTACCAATGTCTTTTTTTTACTACTTTGATGTGCGTGACTTTTGGATTTTTCGATAGGATTGATGAACTGGAAAAATAGCTTCTTTGAACTCTACTTCAGGTTCGCTGATCATCCTACTTAAGAGGTAATGTTGGGTTATGATAAAAAGGACACGCTAAAAAGCTGACGATGTAATTTTCGTAAGGTAACAAACAATACATTAGAATTTAATCCAAATAAGCCTAATTATAGCAACATTTATACAAATCAACTATATTATCAGATTCTAAGACAACAAATTCGTCCTCCTATATGGCAGTTTAAAATTCGTCAGATATTTTGTTTACGGCGGAACGAATTTTGCAACAAACGGACAATCGGAAAAATGTCATCGAAGCGTGAAAGTGAAGTTAAAATATCTTCAAATACGATGATCTGATTTATCGAGTAACGATTTCACTTTTAATTAAATTCTCTTTAACATAACTAACCGATTTACCATTGCTGCTTGCTTAATTACTTTATACGATTTTACTTTATATTTTATACTTTTTTCACTTAATTTAATAAACTTCGGTTAAGAATAACTGAAGTTTAAAAGATACGAATCATATCATACTTGAAATATTTTTACTTTAAAAATAATACATACCGCATTCCCAGTCACAAACTTGAGTTAAAAAAAAAGTAACTGTGTTAAAAATTAATTCACTTACACATTCAACGGTTGATTTTGTAATCAAATAAAATAATTATTTAATTTTATTATAATTAAGAAATGATTAATGTCATTTCCAATAATTTAACAGTTCTCCACGTCAGTGAACCCTATTAATTTGTTGTATAATTTATGAAACGATACTAGGTCACGTTTGTTTAGGACACCGTTGAAAAAAAAAAAAACAAAATGACACGGTTGATTTTTCATGACCTTGAAAATATATATTACTTATATTTACTATTATCTTTTTTATTATTAATTAAACGGTTTAATCGTAATAATAAAATTCACATAAGGTTCTGATAATAATACAGTTATAAAATAATAAAATTCAAGAAGACCGACTTTTCAAACAGTACATACCGCAATAAACAATATACAGAAGATAAAGAAACAACATACTAAACCACGCTTCTAACTTGCCTCCCTTAAATTGAACGTAACTCAAGAATGATTCGACCAATCTTCATCAAATTTTCACATGCACAACTTCAGTTATATTACAGCATATTTAAATTTCAATGAAATTAACCTAGTAAGTTCTCGATATTTTCGAGGTACAAAATTGTATTCTCAGGCTTATATATAAAAATATACACGAGGTGAGTGAGAACAGTAATGAGATTGGTAACACTGAGAGCGATCTGGCAACACTGTGTCTACCGGTATATGTTAGACCGGTTTGTTCATCCCTTCCACATGTTCAGTACGAGTTTCAACTCCGTTCAGCCAACACATTATTTTTGATAGCGCCATCAGTGAAGTTGTGTGTACGAAAATGGAGCATCGGAATTTAGAGCGAAGTTATGCAATCAAGTTTTGTGTTAAACTTAGGGAATCCGCGAGTGTGACCTTTGAAAAGTTGAAAAAGGCCTATGGGGAACATCGCTTATCAAGAGCACAACTTTTCCGCTGGCACAAATCAGTTTTGAAAAGCCAAGAACACGTTGAACATCAACCTCGCTCAGGCAGACCTTTAACTTCAAAATCTGACGAAAACGTTGAACGTGTGAGAGTTCTTGTGAGATCAGATCGTCGTTTAACAATAAGGATGATGAGTGAACGGTTAAATTTAAACACTTTCAACGTACATTAAATTTTTACAAACGATTTGAACATGCGAAATTGGTGCCGAAAAATCTCACAACGGAACAGAAGAACGATCGAAGAAACGTGTGCGTTGATCTTCTTGAGAGGATTGACAACGACCAAGAATTCTTCAATCGTGTGATCACAGTTGATGAATCCTGGATATTCGAGTGCGATCCTGAAACAAAGCGGCAAAGCGAAGAGTGACACACTCCGTCATCTCCTCGATCGAAAAAATGACGAATGAACAAATCAAAGGTCAAAACCGTGCTGATTTGCTTTTTTGACAGTACGGGTATCGTACATAAGAATTTGTTCCTCCAGGGCAAACTTTCAACCAAATGTTTTACAAAGATGTCCTTGAAAGGCTCAGGAAAAGAGCGATTCGCGTGAGACCAGACATTGCAGACAAGTGGATGCTTCATCATGACATTGCCCCGCGTCACATGGCCATTTCCATCAGAGAATTTTTGACCTCAAAACGCAATCCTAGGGTTCCTCAACCCTCCTATTCACCTGAATTGAATCCTTGTGACTTTTTCCTTTACCCGAAATTGAAACGTGTCTTCAAAGGACGTCATTTTGGAACTCTGGAGAACATTCAAAAGACTGTGACCGACCAGTTAAAAGCCCTACCAGTTGAAGCCTTCCAGCGCTGCTAACAGGAGTGGGAACAACGATTCCGCCGGTGTGTAGCTGCTCAAGGGAACTACTTTGGAGGGGATAATACTGTTGTTTGAAAAAAATAAAAACTTTGGTAAGTAAAAAGTTAGTCTCATCACTTTCCTCACACACCTCGTATATATTAAAACATCATTTTAAGTGAATGGTATATTCCTACACCCCATACCTCAAAATGTAAGTAAAATTCTTTTTCACCCTCCATTTCCACCGTGCGACCAAAAGTAATACAGTATTTTGTTTCGAAAAGTCGTGAAAATATTTATACATACGATATAGCACTTTTATCACATTTTGATAAAAAAGAAGCAAATACTTTGATCTACTCAATGATTTGAAATTTTAGTAAAAATCAGAGATTCATAATTTAAAGTATACTACAAAAAAAGTAGGAGGGTCGTTCAATATTTAGAAACAAATGATTGTGGAAAAATTATTATTCGTTCAATGACAATGCCGAATTAACGCTACTTTTCAATGAAATCTCGGTTACATTTACGCATTTAATTCTTTGAGCTATCTTATTCCAGTTTTCAAGAATTGTTCGCTTTGATATCTGGACCGTGCTTGTACCACATTCTTGACCGGGTCATTTTTTCCGAACTTGAGGCTACATAAATCTTTAAGAGGACCAAACAAAAATTTGTTAGTGCGAGATAGAGCTGTAAAATGAAGTTTTGACTAGCTTTCTATGTCGTTTGAACGATAGGATGGTGGTTGTTATCAGGTAAAGAATTACGCTATTTGAGAGAGAACAACGCCGTTTCCTTTTTATAGCGAATAGTTTCACGTCATTTTCTAGCTTGTCACAATGTGCGTTGTTCTTCCAAACAATCGCTATAAATTTGGCCTTTATAGTCCCATAACACCGTTAGCATCACTTTACCGGCTGATGCGTAATTTTTTAAAATTTTTTCTGGCGGGCTATCTCGGATGTTTCCATTCCATACTCTGATGTTTGGATTCAAGTTATTATGTGAACTAAAAACTATTATTTTCCGCTAAAAACCATTAAGTTCCGTACAAATGTAAATTCGGATGTCTCGGTGATTTTGAGCACTGTCTCGGTTCCAACTTGATTTGCGGTAAATCAATTTATCATAGATAATGGATCGGACAGCGCCAATAATTTTTCTACAAATTTCAGCAATTTCTTAAATTTGTATGCTTATGTCCTTATGAATAAGACTATTAGTGTGATTTTTCAAACCGTTAGTCGAAACTTCCACCGG
Organism: Lycorma delicatula; assembly: GCF_047948215.1. Lineage (NCBI taxonomy): Eukaryota > Metazoa > Arthropoda > Insecta > Hemiptera > Fulgoridae > Lycorma > Lycorma delicatula. The sequence continues at coordinate 215,984,946 of NC_134457.1, forward strand.
TCCTCCGCTACGATAAAAATCGGTAACATTTGTTCTGCCCGATTCAAACTGTTAATCCGTTTAATAAAACTTTGTTCCCGTATTGCATTAATTTCAAAAAGCGAATTCCGGCCGGTTTTACACCTTTAAAAAATAAAAATCTCGTCACAGCATCCTGTTCTTCCACGGTACACGTTTCAAGCGGAAGACATTTTGAAATAAGCAGAGATTATAATAATGAAAATTCTTTTCCGGACAGCTGATACTTAATTGGAAACTGATACAGCTGAACTTAAAGTTCACACATATATGTGAGTAACTTCGCATCAAATTTTTCAAATACTACGTCTTTGGAATGGAGCTGTATTTATGATCGGAAATTTCTCAGCATTTATAAAATTAATAAAAGTTTTATGTAACACAGTTTTTCTTTCAGATATTTAAAATACACTACACGATTTATTAAAATATGTTCACAATTTATAATAGACATGACGTAGTTCTAACAAAAAGGTTATACCAAAAAATAAAGTAACAAAGAAAAGTTATCGAATGAAAAAAGTTTGTTACAAAAAATACTTTACATGTTACATAGAACTAATGAATAAATAAATATAATCAGCCGACTTATTTTAAAGTTTATAAAAATGTAATTCAAATATCTGTCATTTTCTTCAATACACTTCTGACAACGCAAGAGTAGAATTACACGCACAACTCTCTATCACCGTTTAGCGTTTATATTCAAATGCAATGACCGTTTTTAAATGTTCCATACTTCTGGATTTCTGTGAAAAAACTTTATTTTTAAAACCCCATAATTAATAATCACAAAGTGAACGGTCAAATGACCTTGTAAACCAACCTGTCCTAACCCGTCTTCCGATCTATTCTTTAAAGTTGCCGTTGTGGAATTCCCGTACACAGAAGAGTACAACCTTATAGCCAAATTATATCCGTATTCTCAAACAATGATTACTTTGCAATAAAAAATATAATTTATAATTATGTTTCAATGATTTCTAATAATAAAGTTAAATATTAAACGCTTTTATTATTCTAAAAAATAGGCTTTTTTAATTTGTTAATTATATTACGAAATGGAGAATTTAAAAATACATCAAATGATTCTTTTCTAAAAAAATCTGATGTGGATACCACATGACTTCCTCGTACGCCTATTAAATTACGTATACTCATTTTTTTAAATGAAAAGTACATAAAATTTTATTTCATTAATAAACTTCTGATATATTTTCCCATTTTTTTTTTACTGTAATTAGTGAATTATTATTTACTGTACATTTTTTTTTTACAATGAGAGGTTGATAATTATTAATAAATCAAAATATTTGATCTATCCAAAATCCAAAAAATTTGGATTTTGGGGTTTTTTGGATACTTTTGATTCAATCGATTGTAACCAAAAGGGGAGGTGCACAACTAGATGTTAACAGTCCTATATCAAAAATTTCAACATCCTACGGCAAATCGTTTTTGAGTTATGCGAGATATATACGTACGTACAGATGTCACGCCGAAACTAGTCAAAATGGATTCGGGGATGGTCAAAATGGATATTTCCATTTTGACCAACGTTAAACCGAAACTTGGGATTACATTGAAGTGAACGCAATGGTGACAAAATCAGAACTGTAGCTGCCGCTGTCTGAATCATTTTTGTATGCCTCCGACTAGGTGGCAGCAGCCGTAACAAGATTTCTGTTCATGTCTGTAACGTTAGAAGCGGTGCACTCTATAAAGTAGGCAACGATAAACATCTTGAGCGTACGTGACTATAAAAATGAAAGAATAGAGGTGTATTTTTGTGTACGATTTAAATCTAAATTCTCTTGTCTTATTTTGTTAAATTAAATTTATTTTTATAAACGACTGAAAAGTTTTCGTGCTAGAATTAACATTTGCGACCAACTTTAGTCTTATAGAAAAAAGAAGCGACGAATCAGCGGTCTCCTTCAATGAATATTTGATGATATCGGAAGGGTTAGGTAGTCGTCTTAGAGAACAACAATAACATTCTCAGTACTGCAAATTATTTACATTCCGAGAAATACTGGTCTTTTACTGAGGGGGTCACCGTAAGAGATTTCACCGTATATGATACATGTTTGAAAATTGTGTTTCCTTTAAACTAGCACTTCAACTATTAGAAAACATATTTTTCTCAATACTTACCGCAGAACTTTAATTCTAATTTATATAAATTTTATTAACAAATCATAAACACAATAATATCAGCGTAATTATGAAAATACCATACTACACTTTTATCAAATCCCTGTAGTAGACAAATTTAAATTGTATTGTTTTATTATTGAAAGAAATGCATTATTTACTGCTCTACAGTATTCATTTTGCAACTGAGATATAGCAGGAGGCGTATTGCTGTACACATAAGCTGACGGATGGCTTACCGCGCTATTACCTATCTTGAAGAACTCTGACAATGTGCCGCATACAATGTAATATAAGTATAAGCGATATACGAGATGTTTTCGTAAACGAATGACTAATTGTTCCACCCGTCCTATCGATCTATCTCTCGAGCACCCAATGTGCACACCTATATGCCGCCAGATATACATGTACCTTACATAATGGTTGCTTTCTCTGAGAGTAACGATGTCCATTATATAAAGCGCATTACGGTATACAAAGCGAAGGTAACATTTTAGAGCTAATCTCTTGCATTTCAGTGGCTTAAAATTTAATAGGAAACCACTTCATTCCCGACTTTCCTCAATAAGCCTGGCACGGAATACATGTTATTCTTATGAACGGTTATCTCATTTTCGTAATTAACTTCTAATTTATTTTACGTTATGTACACCCGTTAAGGATGCAGCATTAAACTTTTATATTACTTTCGAAAAGATATATGCAAATATATTTTGTGTTTCACGCACCGATGATAATTTTGAATCTAAACAGCACGAGGCGTTTTTATCTAATTCGTACAGAGATAAAATGGGGGTTTAATAACTGATGAAAATGCATAAAATTTACTAAGAACACCATAAAACGTAAATATAACGGCACGATACACAAACGAAGATTTACGTAGAAGTATTAAGCGAAAGTAATTAATGATATCTCATCAAAAAACATAATTCAGGTAAGTAACCCTAACAGATTAATTCGATAAAAATAGCGCGCTCATTTAACACTTAAACACCCTAATAAAATTTTATGGCAGTGCTCAATACTAAATCGTCCAAAATGAGCTAATATAAAAAAGGCATTGCAAATCATAAAAATATACATCTCAACAGAAAGATTAAAGTTTGATATTGTCTTATTAAATCTTATAAAATTACGTAACTGTAGTATATAAAAAGGCTTAACAACAAAATGCAGAAAATCCTAACAGATTGCAAAACATGTAATGTACAATAAATAAATGCACAACTTACAACTGCACATGTAAACTTTCATAAAAATATTTTTACAACGTATTGTTCGTGAAACAATCGAATATAACCTTAAAAAACAAGCTTAGTTTATAGAGTGAGATTATTTATAAATAGGTTTATATGAAGTAAATTTAAAAAAAATACTATTGTTTAATATTTCTCTAAATTATTCTTTGAGGTCGGCCCAAAATTAAAAATTACCAATCACATACGATATAGAAAATCTCTTGCGCCGAATTAAAAAAAAAATAAATTTAAAGAACCCTTAGATCTAGAAGCTTTTTTTTTTACTTTTTATTATTTTTTTAAGTTACTTTTGATTAATTTCTTAATATTATTTATTTAACATATAGGTAGGCTAATAAATCAAGTTTTGATTGTTAAACGAATCAAATTATAAACAAATAAACATAATAAAAAAACAAATTTTTTTAAATAATAAAAACAAAACCTAAAACGAAGAACAAGATAAAAATTATTCGATTTATAAGATATTCTACGAGTATTTAAAAAAAAAGTATACGTTTTCATTTTTATTTTCTATGATAAACCCATTTTGATGAAATTTTGAATATGAGGCAATTAGTTGGTAAGATTTAGGAGTCAATATCTTCAAGGAGAGGGTTGTTTTTCTTTGAGGATGGGTTAAATTTCTCGAAATTTAGCAAAAATAACTCCACTTTATATTAAACTAAGTACATTAAAATAGGAAAAGATATCTCAGTAAATTGCCTAGGCTTTGCGGACGATTTAGCCCTACTAGCCCAAAATATAGAAGAGGCCAGATACCAACTGTCAACACTGGAAGAGATTGCAGGAAAAATAGGTCTAAAAATTTCATACGAAAAAACCAAAATTATGGTGAGAGACCCGCTATGCATAAGCAAAGTAAAAATAAACAATAACGACATAGAACTAGTAGAAAACTTTAAATATTTGGGGGAAAACAACACACACAACCTCCAAGAAAATCCAAACTAGAATGAAAGAATAAATAAACTCATCAAAACCACAATAAAAACACAAAACATCTATAAAAAAAAACATGCATGTCCATAAACACAAAAATAAGACATTATAACTCAAGTTATTCGACCAGAAATACTTTAAGGATGCGAAACCATATTTGGACCGTACCAGACAAGGTTTACCGACAAACTGGAAAAGATTGAAAGACAGATTCTACGACGATGCATCGGGAAAAACATTAAAAAAGACAGGATTTGGAGAATTATTCCAAACGAAGAGATTTACAAAACGATCATCCCGATAACTAATAAATTTAGAAAGAAGAGAATTTCCTTTCTAGGACATATCAGACGGATAATTGAACTTTTCTGGAACAAGAAAAGCAGACCGAACTGGTTATACGAAGTATAGAAGGACATGGAGGAATTAGACATAACCCGTGAAAACCTAAAAACGAAAACCGGAAACTATGAGAAATTAAAAAATAAAGAAACAAGATTCCTATCAAAACCCAAGAATAAGCCGGGTGTACTCTGAACAAGAAGATCTGAAACCCTTAGAAATTACTGGAAAAAAAGAAAAGCTGAACAACAACAAATCAGAAAGAAAAGAAAGAACTTGCCAAAAAAATGAACTAAAGTGATCCATTACGGTCTTAAAAGAAAAAAAAAAAAAAACTAGGTACATGCGCGGATTCTTATCTTACCATTTTTAAAAAACTTTCCCCAAAATTCTCCCTTCACCAAAAATCGAAAACGCTATCTTTTTATTTAATGCATATTTTTTAACAGATTTTTTAAAATGTCTTCTAGGCGTAATAGTACAGCGAGCATCCTTAAAAAATACTTTATAAACAATAGGGTGATTGAGGGAGCCGACAAAGGTACAAAAATATAAATTCTTTGAATTTTTCATAACTTTTTTGGGTTTATTTAAACTTTTAGTAATAATATTACATAAAAGTTTCATCGTAATTCACCCCACACCACCAAAAAGGAAATCTTAGGTAACTTTTTATCGGTTGTAAATTTTTTAGTGAAATTTTTTTTAGTTTCGTCCATTTAACACAGTAAACGTATAAAAAGAAAAAAATAAAAATAAAAAATCGTGGAAGGTGATTTTGGAGGAGGGGAGTAGAAAGTTTATTTTTTGAATTTTTAAAACATCTTTTGGTTTATTTGAACACAAAATGGTAATTTTACAATAAAACGTCATCATAAATTTACCCATCTACCCGAAAAAAGAAATAAATCTTAGGTAAATTTTTTCACGTATAACTATTTTTCCTCTACATAAGAATACATAACCGATGCCAGGTAAGTGTTTTAGAACTTTATTGCAAGCTTCATTTAAATACAAGTAATTTTTTACATCGCTGCAAAACCGATTTTTTTTTTACTTGTAATTTGATTAATGTTTTTATTTTGAATTTGATTATTTTATAATGGTAGTGCGCATCCGTTTGAAGATGTTCAGAGTTTCTTATAGTTTATTTTGTTTCAGAAACATTTAACATAGCTTGGAAAAAGAGTAAGTAATAGAATTAAACATTTTTATCGACTTTATTTTAATTTAAAAATAAAACTTTACCTAATTAGGCCGATCTGTTTTTTGTTTTTTTTTTTTTAATTAAAAAAGGGACGTGAAACAATTTTTTACGGAAATATTTTTCGTAACCTTCATGTACGACATTTTTTAATAAACAGATAAGAAATATATCGTGAAAAAGGACGCATAATTCCGATTATTATTCGTAATAGAGGAACACTGAAAAGCAAAAAACGGAACGTATATTTCATTTTAAACAAATTAAAAGTTGTGCAAATTTATTTTATAAAAACAAAAATTAAGAAATCGTGTAGACTTCCACGAAAGAATTTGTTTTAGCATCTCTCTTTTATTCAGAAGAATCTGAGTTCGAGTCCCGGTGATGCTAGGTATCATTACAAAGCTTAAAATTCCACGTATTATATTCTCACGTACAAGTTTAGGGAAATAATCCATTTAACTATTTTCTTATTAGCATTATTCATTACACACGTTTTAGGTAGATTTCATAAGAAAACACCTACCTATTGTAACGGGTACCACGATTCGACTTCCAGAAAAATTTCGACATATCTTCGCGTTTCACATCTACCAGACCCCAAAACCACCGTCAGCTCAAACGTTTATATATACATATATTTCAGTTTCTTGTGGACATGATAACTGCCGTAATTTTGCGCCAATCACTTTTAAATTGTTCCTTAAAAATAACTCGTCCCGCAATCTCGGTCGAGTTCGTTGACGACCAAAATCGGACCATGGGGGTAAAAATAGGGAGCTTTTCCGAAAACACAAAATATCGCTATAACTTTCACATTAAGTAAAATATCGAATTCGTTTAAAATTCCTACTATTCTTTGTATAACGGGCTAAAACATATGCGAGTAAACTTTTTTAATATCACCAACAAACGGTCCAGGGGGTTGAAAAAATGATGTTTCGAAGACAAAAAAAGTCATACCTCTTTTAATAGATACAGTATCGAATCGGTTTAAAGTGGTCGTTAGTCCTCTAAATATGACCTAAAACGTTTGGATGAAACAATTTTTGATATGACCATCCCTTACGGCAAGGGATGACCAAAATGTTACTGGAATTATAAGAAGATGGGGTTTGCCGTATCTATTTTTCGTATATACATGTGAAACAACTTTTTTCACACGCAACCGTTGTCGTATTAAGTAAATTTTAAGTTTTTCCTAACTTTACGGTGGAAATCTTTTTTATTCCCTACTTAGCACCGGTGAAATCTACGTCCACCGTCCGGCGTGTCGAAAGGCATTTTTATACCTTAGCTTGCTCACGTAATGCACGGTCTCAATGGAGTTTTTATTATTATCATTATTACTATCACCATCGTTATTTTTGATGATATGTAGTGTAGTAGGTACCCATTAGGGTTAGAATACCGGATATCCGTCCTGAATTATTATAGGTGAAATAAATAAATAAATAAAAATAAAAATAAATATAAACAACCGGTTTAATTTACTGAATAAGTATTCCATTAAAACAAACCTGAAAAAATCGAAGCAAAAATGAATTAATGAAAGCTTAGTGTAAAAAGTATAATGACGCATGAAATGTACTAAAAAAAAAATAACACAGTGGTTTAACCAAGTATAACTGAATAACAAGAAATACCTGTAGCGGATTGATTTAAAGTATTGCGTTAAAGACAATTAAAATGTTTCTTCTTCGTTATCTACATAATTGTTAAACGATAGCTAAAAACCAAATGTAATTGTTTAAATGTATAATTAATTCTTTCCAGTAGTAATTTAGAATTATGTTATACAAATACGGTACAAGGTTGATGTGTTTTTTTATTTAATACCGAAAGAAAATGCGAGTAGTCTACGTGAATATATAGATCAAGAGGACTAAATTCCCAGTTCTGTAATAATCATCTATCTAGAAACTTTTCGTCTAATCATTTTTACACGAAAAAGATCTTCACAGTTTACAAGTTATGAATTCACGAGTAGTCGAAACCAGGAACCGTTTAGAATGTAACGGAAATTTAGAGATAAAAAAAATTATATATAAACCGGCAATAATACGAAAATTAGTAATAATACAACTAAATATCGTTGTTTTCTGAACATTTTTTTATAACTTATTATAACTGAAGTTTTATTTGTGTACGACGTTTGGAGTGTGCTTTTACATATGGAAAACTGGCTAAAATTATATTCTTAGCGTTGTTTTGTAACTTGATATAAAATAAATATCCCCTCTTCTTTATTAAAATGTATTTTCTTAAAAAAAAAAACAAAATATGGGAAAATATTAAATGCCGCGTATGAAGGCAATCTTTTTGGAAATTTTAAACAGAAAGCCCGTCATTCTCTTTTACGGAAAAAGTCTCCTAACAAAGTGAGTATTTGGTAATTAACTTTACGGGAAAAATATCGATAAGAAATATGTTAAAAACCGTTTATTAAAAAAATGATTTTCCAGTCGTCTAATTTACTTCTTTTTTTTTGTTTGTTTAACCTCCGAGTCTACCGTTACGCATTGCTTCAGAGGATAACATGAATGATTTGTAGCGTGTGTGAAAATGCCACGCCTGACCGGGATTCGAACCCGGAACTTCCGGATGAATGGACGAGACGCTACCACTCGTGCCATGGAGGCCGGCCAATCGTCTAATTAACTTTACCTTTACCTAACGTTAATGTTTTCACATCGCTGTCGACGAGACTTTTTTTTTATGTACAAGATAAAATAAACTTTTAATTTACTTCAAAAAAAAGGAGATGATTTCATTAACAAGGGCCATTCCTCCTAAAATGTATTTTACGATTACTTCCGTAAATTATACGCGATAGTGAATTCGTTCTTAAATATTTATTCATATCTAACGAAGTATTTCTAACGAAGCGTCCATGACACTCGGCCAACATTAGAACTCAATGATTGAACGGGGACACCTGAGGTCTTTACGTGGGCAAAAGAAAAGACAGAGACCCGGTCTGGGGTACTCCTGGATTAGAGGTATGCGCTAAAAAAGACCGAATCACGGTCTCTGGGTGGTGCTGTCGGGAACGGCAAAGCCGGGCCTTGCATGGTCGCCCAGGGGATTAGAGGCAACTGGCACCCTCAAAGCCGCGTTATACGGGAATGTGAGACCGGCCTTGAGGGGAAGGGAGTAAAAAAAAAATTAGAACTCCGCTAAATATGAACGTATTCATACGGCGCCTCATCGTAGTTCATTCTAATCAGTCTGCCGCTACTTTGCAATTCGCACAGACTTTGAATTTTTTACGTTTACCGCTCTCCAAATAGTTATACTTGTGATTAATCTTAAAGCGTTGAAAATCAGCCGCCTAAGTATCGGAGAGCAATCCGCTCCTTAATGATTAGAAATAAGCATCGAATCCCTCTTTAAGATCGGTTTTGATGGTATCTGTTATTTCGCCGAAGGATGTTTCTAGAATAATTTCGAGGGTCATTTTTGTAAATCTATAAATCCCACCGAATATTAGAACACATATGGTGTTATTCTTCAGCTTCGTAAGCCATCTTTATTATGATCATTTCTGTCGTCCACAACGTTTGCCATGGTATTCGGGAGTTGTCGTTAACATAAACTGCCAAATACAAAAAATAATTAATCGATATTTTTCCTGGCTCCAGCAGTAAATTAAACGGATTTAATTTTTAAACTAATTTCTTATTTGCAAGCTTACTTTTTTACGGCAATATTGCACGTTTTTAGCAAAACCACCGTTAATGCCTCAAATATTTTAAGTACCTATTGTTTTATATAACTATGTTCAAGCCTAATGCGCGACCAAATGTACCGATTTCGGGGATTAATTTTTTTATTTTATAGAAAAAATTCCAGTAGTTATCCAGCAATAAATTTCATCTAAATTATATCAGTCCAAGACTTTTTGAAGGAAAAATTACACGGTTTGGCAACACAATTGGAAGAAATTATTATTGTCATTATCATCACTTTGTTTAGGATATTTTGGATAGTTACAGAATAACCAAACACCGTACGGCATGAAGTAATTCTAACATTTAAAGTATTTTTACATTATTGAAGAAGATTAATAAAAGTTATTATTAAAAAATAAAAAAAATAATATAGGTTTATTTCCCGAACTATTTCCTCTACACTTCTTTCCATATTTTTATTAACACGCTAATTCATTGCCTTTTACAACTGTTGCGAATATTTTTTTTCTCAATTCAGTTGGCATTTTTCTAAGGATAATTATAGTTTAAATAAAAATTAAATTTTTTAATTTTACTGTGCAATTGTTTTAATTCAGATCTTTTTGAGTCATCAAATAAATTTAAGGGTTAGTAATAATCGGTAGTAATTTATTTTTAATTCCGACTTCAGAATGTCGGAAAATAAAAAATGTAGCGTATTTCATTCAGAAGATCCAGCCAGGATTTGAATACCTGTCGGATTCGGCAAACTACGAAAGAAATGAAACAAAACGGTTTTCCAGAAATATTTCTCAAAATATAGAACAGTAGTTTTAACTTACTCCCCTGACTTCTTGCCGAAACAGATTCACGATTTATTAGCCGAGAATGGTTTTTTCGGGAAAAGAGGTTTAAAGTATTAATATTAAAGCAAACTGAATTGTAAAGAACCTTTATAAACGCAACTTTTTTTAAATTTTAAACAGAAGTTTGGTACTTCTCTGGAAAATAGATATTAATTTGTCAAAAATAAGATACGAAATTTAATACGCTATTTATTACTATCGATGTTTTATCTCGCAAAAAAATACGTTACAAAATTAAGCTTTTCTTGGTATTCACGTTCAATAATAAATCGCAGTTTCAATATTTATTTCTACGGGAGAAATCCGATTTGGCGTTAAAAGTAAATAAAACAAAGATATGAAATATGACAGGGAGCAAAACAATGTTGCAAAATTTTGTTACTCAACAAAGTTAAGAAGACTTCAAAAACAGAAAAACACAAATCAGAAGGGCTTTAATATGAAAAAATAACACGAATCTGAAAACAAAAAGAATCATCATAATCATTCATTAAAGGCTACGCCTTGTCAATTTAGCCACGTCTCCCTCATCTCCGCTTCTCTGTTAAAGTCATTATACGAACCACGGCCAATCTGTTCTTTAACATTATTGATGATGGTTGCTCTCGGTATACCTCAAGGCTTTTACCCAAACTCTTGCCTTCAAATATATTGGTCAAGAACTAGTACAACTAGTATATACGTCATGTCGTAGTAGATGACCAATTAATTTCGCTCTTCTTCTTCGTATAACATTTAGCAAGGACCTCCTCTCACTCACTTCTGCTAACACTTGATCATTTATATTCCTATCCACCCAGCTTATTCTTCTCCAAATTCAATAATTCATTGCTTCCAATCTTCTTCTTTCCGCTTTCCTAAGCGTCCATGTTTCACATCCAGAAGTTAGAACCCTCCAGACATAAGTTTTAGCGAACCGTTTCCTTATTTGCATATTCATATGATTATTAGTAAGTATATTCTTTTTATCCAGGAAAGCTCGTTTTTCCAGCGCTATTCTTCTTTTTACTTCTGTGGCACCTTTATTATCGCTAGTGACGGCGCTTCCCAAATAACAAAAACCGTCTAATTTACTATCAACCTTTGTACCTTCCTTTGTTTTTCCTAGAGTCATAATCTTTTTCTTCTCCTTATTAATTTTCAGTTTAAGTTTTTTGTTAGTACTTTAGATGGTGTTTCTAACAATGTCCATTCTCCTTGTTGATTCCACCAGTAACACAATATCATCTGCAAAGCGGATACAATGTATGGATTTTCCATTAATTCTGATTCCTTTTGTTTTATCTTTCGTTTCTAGAATAGCTTTTTCAATAAACAAATTAAACAGAAACGGTGGCAGTGGACAACCTTGGTTGACTCCCCTTCTTATTTTGGCCTCTTTCTTTAAGCCGTTGATTTCAATCTCCGTTTTCTGCATTTTATACAGATTCAAAATCAATCTTCTATTTCTCCAGTCGAGCTTTATTTCCGTCATTGTTTGAAATGACAATTCCCAATCCACCTTGTCAAAGATTTTTTTCTAATTCTACAAAAGTCAAAAAGGTCTTCCTATTAACCTCAATTCTTCTCTCTAATAATACTCTCAGCGCTAGTATCGCCTCTCTAGTTCCCTTCATAGATCTGAAACCGAAATCGTCTTCTCCCAAATTTGCCTCAATTTTCCCTTTTATTCGGTTTCTAACAATGTTTAACACGTTTAGCAAAAATAATAAAAGAATTTAAAAAGTACTGTTAACAGGAAAATACAAAATTTCAAGTGGTTAGAAGTTCAAAATGAGAAAATTTTGAGATAAAGAAGAAAGAATTAATATAAAGGATTAAGAAATCGGAAAAGACAGTAGAATCTCGGAAATAAAAAATACATATTTATGTCTTAGACGATTTGGTAGAACAGATGAACAGAATAATCTACACTGCAGATAAAAAGAAGTTCAATGCAGCAAGTATATACGTTTTATTATTTCGGATAAAAAACTAGCACGATTATAAAGGAATGGAGAAATCAAAAGACGCTAGTCAAATGACAAAAAAAAATTCTACCAAGCCGAACACGTATGCAAATGCATTTACTTTTTCACGATACACAAGTACATTAAAACCCATATATAAAATAATTGTGGGCAAGGTTACAGTACAAAAAAGATAATCCTCAACTGGAATACTCGTTCTTAATAGAACAACAATCATCCTATCCAAGCTTAGTACGAAAAGAAGTGGGAAACTAAATAGCTTAATTCCCGTTGTCTTATTCTCCGAGTCAAATATATTGTTATAAATTGGAGTATATACCATCAAAATGCACGTATTGGCTCTACAAATTCACCATGCAGACTTCCTGAATCGTGGAACATCATTAATTTCAGAAAAAAAATCAACTACATCTGATGCTTATTATTGACCGCGGTATTTTGCATGCGTGTGAAGAAAGACTAGTACAAATAATATAAAAAAGAAATTAATGAATCCCTTCCGTCAAGAAATAATTCATTATTACGTAACTTCTCTTAATTAGTAAGGAAAAATCTCATAGTTGCAACAATCAATTTTAAACTTTTCAAAATTCTTCAAACGATTTAAGGAATTAATTAATACATATGTCGTAAAAACAATCGTTTAAAAACATTTATTAGGTCAGGAAGATCGAAAAACGGTAGATACAAATTCATAAATACACACACACACACACACTCTCCATCAATTCTCGAAATAGGTTCCCAATCATTCCAAAATTTTATTTTAAATAAACAAACGGAAGTATAATTTAAAATTATACGAAGCAAATAGAAATAGATAAACAAACCAAATTTAGAATTAACATTTTTTAAATATACCAATTTTAAATTAATAAATTTACATAATTACTATATTGTTTTTTTTTTTAATGGTCAGATTAAATCTGTTGGAAGAGTTACATTATCTATTTCCTGTCCGAATAAAAATAAGTATAAAACAATAATAATTTATTCGTTTCACACTGTGAAAAAAAGTCATAAAAATAAATAGTTAAATTATTAAGAAAAACTGCATAAATGAATTTGTAATTCGACATGAGATAAAGTAAGCGCGTGAATACTAATAGTTCGTGTTAATATAAACAAACCTTTATTGATCATCCTTACTCGAAACTAGAGTTAAAACTATTTCATTCTTTAAATATAAAATCCACAAGGTCGAGTTAAAAATTACACAAAAAATAAATTAATAAAAAAAAATCATTATAATTAATATTTCTTCTAAATGAGAGCGAGTGAGGGTGACAACGGCATATAAAGTATCTTTTTAAATCGTTTTATTAGCGCTTTACTAACTAATACGGCAAAGCTTTTATTTAAATTTACTCTTTATCGTATTAAATAGCATAATAATTTAAGTAACACTTAATTAAATTACACGTTTTATAAAATAAGTTGACAGCGTCAGAGAATCTGTTAATTTATTAATTAAAAGATAAAGTTTTAAATGCGGTAAAGTTATAAATAACTAGATAAAAGTCTTATCTTTGATACAGTACTACACCTCGGGATTCTACGACGATCTTACTACATAAAATTATTAAAACAAAAGGACATCGTACTCGACGCCGGTTAAAATAAATGTTTTTCGCATTGACCGACATTAAGTTTGTTTGTAATCTTAGGTATCCCAATTTTTGCTTTTTGCACCTAAATGGTTGTTAATAAAAAAAAAATTCCTTAAATTACATTAAGTAATTAAGAAAAATGTAAACTTTTGAAATATTTAGGAAACGACAGAATTAACTAAATAGGTCTTGAATGACGGCTTCCATTTATGTAAAATTAAGATTAAGTACCACACAAGTAAATAAATTACTATTTAAATGTAACAGCACTTACGGTAGTATAAATAATGTAAATACGAACCTCTTTATTCAGTTTCACCCTCCTACGGACGTTTACGGGAAATTCCCGAAACATATTTATAGGATTTAGTCATTAATGTGTGTACCAAATTTTGAATCTCTATTTGACAAGTTAGAAATCTTCACGGGAACCAGGGAATCCAAGCTTATCGTATTTTACTCATTTTCGTTGAAGGTTAAAAGGGAAATCTCGGTTTTTTTCCTAGATATAGTCGGAATGCTTTCGAAGTTAAATTTTATTTCAATTACGTCGCAAAATACAGTATAAGGGATCTATGTAATCCACTTTCACCCTTTTTCATGTAGTTTAAATTGAAAACTAAAGTAAAAAGACAATAAAACCACTAAGTTGAAACACAAAAATCCTACATGCGTTTTCATAGAATATTAGAATTAACATGTTTGTTAAATTTACGACTGGTTTTTGACGGGAAAAATATCGGGTTTTTCTGATTACCTATTCCCTCATGAGATGTCATGAAAAATACATTACTAGTGCTTATTTACTATCTAAGGGGAATACCCTTATTAAGTTTTAAGTTTCCAGCGATTCAATATCGAAGTCATTAAGGATTGTTAATCGATAATTCTGCTTACATTCCCGCCGGAATAAAAGCGCGAAATTTTACCTTCAACTCATTCGAGAAACGGCAGACTTTACGGTGAGCGAGTTAACGAGAGTTTTCTCGATTACATAAGTACATTAGTTTACACCCCTTTTTTTCTTAGGACTTTAAAAAATCCCTTCATAGCGGTAGCTAACACGCTAAGTAGAACCTATCTACCAAGTTATAAGTTTCCAGCAGTTCCGGCATTTCAATTTAACCCCTATTTAATGTAACCTCGGTAGAAATTAGTTATTCCCTAAATTCAAACCCAAAAATTTCCTAAACTAAGATTTGAAAACGTATGGGTTTTCATCAACGTAATTTGTGCTCGGTTTTCCTAAAAACTTCCCTTGGAAATTTTTTTTTTGTCTTCAGTCATTTGACTGGTTTGATGCAGCTCTCCAAGATTCCCTATCTAGTCGTTTCATTTCAGTATACCCTCTACATCCTACATCCCTAACAATTTGTTTTACATATTCCAAACGTGGCCTGCCTACACAATTTTTCCCTTCTACCTGTCCTTCCAATATTAAAGCGACTATTCCAGGATGCCTTAGTATGTGGCCTATAAGTCTGTCTCTTCTTTTAACTATATTTTTCCAAATGCTTCTTTCTTCATCTATTTGCCGCAATACCTCTTCATTTGTCACTTTATCCACCCACCTGATTTTTAAAATTCTCCTATAGCACCGCATTTCAAAAGCTTCTAATCTTTTCTTCTCAGATACTCCGATCGTCCAAGTTTCACTTCCATATAAAGCGACACTCCAAACATACACTTTCAAAAATCTTTTCCTGACGTTTAAATTAATTTTTGATGTAAACAAATTATATTTCTTACTGAAGGCTCGTTTAGCTTGTGCTATTTGGCATTTTATATCGCTCCTGCTTCGTCCATCTTTAGTAATTCTACTTCCCAAATAACAAAATTCTTCTACCTCCATAATCTATTCTCCTCCTATTTTCACATTCAGTGGTCCATCTTTGTTATTTCTACTACATTACATTACTTTTGTTTTGTTCTTGTTTTTTTCACGCGGTAGTTCTTGCGTAGGACTTCATCTATGCCGTTCATTGTTGCTTCTAAATCCTTTTTACTCTCGGCTAGAATTACTATATTATCAGCAAATTGTAGCATCTTATCTTTTCACCTTGTACTGTTACTCCGAATCTAAATTGTTCTTCAACATCATTAACTGCTAGTTTCATGTAAAGATTTAAAAGTAACGGAGATAGGGAACATCCTTGTCGGACTCCCTTTCTTATTACGGCTTCTTTCTTATGTTCTTCGATTGTTACTGTTGCTGTTTGGGTCCTGTACATGTTAGCAATTGTTCTTCTATCTCTGTATTTGAACCCTAATTTTTTTAAAATGCTGAACATTTTATTCCAGTCTACGTTTATCGAATGCCTTTTCTAGGTCTATAAACGCCAAGTATGTCGGATTGTTTTTCTTTAATCTTCCTTCTACTATTAATCTGAGGCCTAAAATTGCTTCCCTTGTCCCTATACTTTTCCTTAAACCAAACTGGTCTTCTCTTAACACTTCTATTCTCCTCTCAGTTCTTCTGTACAGAATTCTAGTTAAGAGTTTTGATGCGCGAGTAGTTAAGGTAATTTTTCTGAATTATTTACATTTATCTGCCCCTGCTTTCTTTGGTATCATGACTATAACACTTTTTTTGAAGTCTGACGGAAATTCCCCTTTTTCATAAATATTACACACCAGTTTGTATAATCTATCAATCGCTTCCTCACCTGCACTGTGCAGTAATTCTACAGGTATTCCGTCTATTCCAGGAGCCTTTCTGCCATTTAAATCTTTTAATGCTCTCTTAAATTCAGATCTCAGTATTGTTTCTCCCACTTCATCCTCCTCAACTTCCTCTATAACACCATTTTCTAATTCATTTCCTCCGTATAACTCTTCAATATATTCCACCCATCTATCGACTTTACCTTTCGTATTATATATTGGTGTACCATCTTTGTTTAACACGTTATTAGATTTTAATTTATGTACCCCAAAATTTTCCTTAACTTTCCTGTATGCTCCGTCTATTCTACCAATGTTCATTTCTCTTTCCACTTCTGAACACTTCCCTTTAATCCACTCTTCTTTCGCCAGTTTGCACTTCCTGTTTATAGCATTTCTTAATTGCCGATAGTTCCTTTTAGTTTCTTCATCAATAGCATTCTTATATTTTCTACGTTCATCCATCAGCTGCAATATATCGTCTGAAACCCAAGGTTTTCTACCGGTTCTCTTTATTCCGCCTAAGTTTGCTTCTGCTGATTTAAGAATTTCCTTTTTAACATTCTCCCATTCTTCTTCTACATTTTCTACCTTATCTTTTTTACTCAGACCTCTTGCGATGTCCTCCTCAAAAATCTTCTTTACCTCTTCTTCCTCAAGCTTCTCTAAATTCCACCGATTCATCTGACACCTTTTCTTCAGGTTTTTAAACCCCAATCTACATTTCATTATCACCAAATTATGGTCGCTATCAATGTCTGCTCCAGGGTAAGTTTTGCAGTCAACGAGTTGATTTCTAAATCTTTGCTTAACCATGATATAATCTATCTGATACCTTGCAGTATCGCCTGGCTTTTTCCAAGTGTATCTTCTTCTATTATGATTTTTAAATTGGGTGTTGGCAATTACTAAATTATACCTCGTGCAAAACTTTATAAGTCAGTCCCCTCTTTCATTCCATTTGCCCAGCCCGTATTCACCCACTATATTTCCTTCCTTGGAAATAACCGAGGTAATTCCAGTTGCTTAAATAAGTTGTACTATTATAATTTAATCTGGAGATTATTTTCTAAAAAAATGTGAACCCGATTATGGACAGTGAGTGGGGAAATTTCAAGTGTTTACATGGATTTAAATAGACACACAAATGAAGGTTGGTTAATGATTATACGAGGTGTGACAATAAAGTAATGAGACTGATTTTTCTTTGCAAGATGTGGCAACCCTGCAGCTTGCGTAGGCACACCATCTTTGACCTTGGTCTATAAGCTACTTCTAGTCCAAGCGGCACATTGATGCAACCGCTCAGTCGTGATTTGTGCTGTAGAAAGTGAACACGTGTTTGTGTCTCTCGTCACAGAAATGAAACCGCGAAATATTGCGCAACGGTATGCCATTTATTTTTGCGTTAAATCGGGTGAAAACGCTACGACAACTTACGGTAAGCTTCAGACGGCTTTTGGAGAGGAGGTTATGTCAAGAGCTCAAGTTTTCGGTGGCATAACATTTTTAGCGAAGGCAGAACGAATGTTGAAGATGAAGACCGCAGTGGACGACCATCAACCTCACGGACAGATGTCAACTTGACCAGGATGCGTGAAATCGTACGATCTGATCAAAGATTATCCGTGAAAATGATCGCAGAAGAACTCAAAATCGATCGATAAACGGTTCGTCTAATATTAACTGAAGATCTTGGTATGAGAAAGATTTGTGCAAAAATGGTCCCCAAAAATCTCACACAACAGCGAGAAACACGGAAAAATGTGGCAGCGGGTCTGTTAGAGCAAACGGAAATCAATCCAGATTTGTTGAGCCGTGTTATCACTGGCGATGAAGGTTGGTTTTTTCAATACGATCCAGAGAAAAAACGCCAAAGTTCGCAATGGTGCTCAAAGGGATCACCCAGACCAAACAAAGCTCGCATGTCAAAGTCAAAAGTGAAATGCACGCTCGTGTGCTTCTTCGATTCCAAGGGAATTGTTCATAAAGAGCGGGTGCCTCCTGGACAAACAGTTAACCGATATTTCTACAAAAAAATTTTAGAAAGACTTCGTAAACGAGTTCTTCGTGTCCGTGCCGACATTGCTGATAATTGGATTCTGCATCACGATAATAAGCCATCCCATACTGCTCTGACAGTACAGCAATTTTTAATCTCAAAACAAATTTCAGTAGTACCACAGCCACCTTATTCACCAGATATCGCTCCGTGCGACTTTTTTCTATTTCCAAGAGTCAAAATGGTGTCCCTTGACCGCCATTTTGACTCTTGGAAATAGAAAAAACAACACAAGATTTCCAAAAAGCTGTGACGAGGGTCTTGGAGGATATTACAAAAGATGAGTTCCAGAAATGTTACCATCAACGGCAAAAGCGCGGAATAAGTGTGTGCAATCAGAAGGGAACTACTTTGAAGGAGACAACATTAAACATGACTAAAACGGTAAGCAACATTTTTTTCACATCAGTCTCATTACTTTATTATCGCACCTCGTGTGTATATATATATATATACTCGCCGGTCGGGGCTCGCTTCGCTTATCTGTCCGTTTAGCCAGGGAACTCAGACCCCCTAAACCCCCCGAACCCAGGCGAACCCCTCAGCCGACCAAGGGACTATCCGGGGCATAGCCCAGGGCCGCAGAACTCGCTTCGCTTGCTATTCCCGTCTGCTCCATATGTCCATTGCTGAGGTCCAGAACCTCCGCAGTGTTTGTTACCCCCGTGATTGTGAGAATACTGATAAATAACGATTGAAGTATTCAGGCTTTATAAAAATCTGAAAGAGAAACTAACTTATAAAAGACAGAATAGTAATAACTATGGTGACTTTTCTTGTCAAAAGTGTTGCACTTATGACGAGACAAATTCATAAAGTATTTCTGTTGCCACGGCTACAGAAATATAATAATGAAGTAAGATAAATCTTTTTTTCTTTAATGTATATCTTTAAATCACGCCTTCACCGCGAAGGGGGGTCAGGGTCTCGATCTATGACTTAAATTCTCTCCTGGGATAACACGAATGTAACTTGCTAATTTGAAAGCAAATTCGATCGGTTTTTGCGTGATTCGAGAACAAACGTACAAAAAGTTCAGCTTTATATACAAGCTAAAAATAAATTACGAAATAAAAAGCAATATAAATTAATATAACTGTAAGGATTTATACGAATTGTTACTCAGGTTAACAATTACGTAGAATCTTTGTAAAGCGTTGGAAAATGTAAAGATCGGAAGAAAAGAGAAAACTGTTTATAAATTAATTACTTAAATAATTAATTATACTTTAAACTAAAAACTTTTGAAATGATAAACAAAACCAAATTTTATAAATGTAACTTTTTAATAATTTATTTTAAAACGTTTCAGTTGACCTTGCGATAATTCTCAATGACTTTTGCATCTGTTCTCATACGACGGTTTTTCTTTTACTTACGCAGACATGTAATTAAAATTAATTAAAAGGTGAGGTGGATTTTAGTTCTGTTTTCGTTTAATATAGCACTGTCGTGTATTTTTATGTATTTATATAATTTATAACATTCAAAGTGGTTTTTTTTAATTTTTATTATATATATATGAATGCAATATCAAAATTGCTTTATCAATATTACTAGATTTGCGTTTACAACATTGACAAATGTAGCTAGAGAGGGTTTTCAAGTATTTTTCGCATTATTGTGTATAACTGCATCGCATTCGACCAACGTAGAACCCTGTACAATCGTAACAGTTGAGTTTACTTTATTTCTTTTTTTTTTTTTGTCTTCAGTCATTTGACTGGTTTGATGCAGCTCTCCAAGATTCCCTATCTAGTGCTAGTCGTTTCATTTCAGTATACCCTCTACATCCTACATCCCTAACAATTTGTTTTACATATTCCAAACGTGGCCTGCCTACACAATTTTTCCCTTCTACCTGTCCTTCCAAAATTAAAGCGACTATTCCAGGATGCCTTAGTATGTGGCCTATAAGTCTGTCTCTTCTTTTAACTATATTTTTCCAAATGCTTCTTTCTTCATCTATTTGCCGCAATACCTCCTCATTTGTCACTTTATCCACCCATCTGATTTTTAACATTCTCCTATAGCACCACATTTCAAAAGCTTCTAACCTTTTCTTCTCAGATACTCCGATTGTCCAAGTTTCACTTCCATATAAAGCGACACTCCAAACATACACTTTCAAAAATCTTTTCCTGACATTTAAATTAATTTTTGATGTAAACAACTTATATTTCTTACTGAAGGCTCGTTTAGCTTGTGCTATTCGGCATTTTATATCGCTCCTGCTTCGTCCATCTTTAGTAATTCTACTTCCCAAATAACAAAATTCTTCTACCTCCATAATCTTTTCTCCTCCTATTTTCACATTCAGTGGTCCATCTTTGTTATTTCTACTACATTTCATTACTTTTGTTTTGTTCTTGTTTATTTTCATGCGATAGTTCTTGCGTAGGACTTCATCTATGCCGTTCATTGTTTCTTCTAAATCCTTTTTATTCTCGGCTAGAATTACTATATCATCAGCAAATCGTAGCATCTTTATCTTTTCACCTTGTACTGTTACTCCGAATCTAAATTGTTCTTTAACATCATTAACTGCTAGTTCCATGTAAAGATTAAAAAGTAACGGAGATAGAGAACATCCTTGTCGGACTCCCTTTCTTATTATGGCTTCTTTCTTATGTTCTTCAATTGCTACTGTTGCTGTTTGGTTCCTGTACATGTTAGCAATTGTTCTTCTATCTCTGTATTTGAACCCTAATTTTTTTAAAATGCTGAACATTTTATTCCAGTCTACGTTATCGAATGCCTTTTCTAGGTCTATAAACGCCAAGTATGTTGGTTTGTTTACTTTATTTCAAAGAAAGTTATTACCAGCGTGTTTGGTTGAAGATTTTGTTAGCGCGTAATGATATTTTTCTTGTGAAGATCACAAATATATTCTGATTTTTTTTTTTTTTTAAATGTGTTAATTATCTCTTACTTTTTGCTCGTTTAAAAGTTTATAATTTCAATAATTATACTGCCGATCGTCACGGACTAAAACGTATTATATATACTATTTAAAATATATTATTTACTCTAACGCTAATTATGAATACGTTATTTCAGACCGTTACAGTATTCTATTCTTTTTTTCCAGGCAATAAGAACGACCACAAACTTTACGAGAAGTTTCCGCGTTTGAATCGTTGTTTATTTATTTTGTAACTAATTACAGTACGCATTTTAAACAAATGTACTATTTAATAGTAACCTTTAATAATGCAGAAATTCAGTCGGCATTGTTTTATTCACTTTTTGCATTGTTTCTACGGTCGTAAAGCGTAAACAAAATTTATAACTTGTTGACTAAGAAATCGTCATGACAAAATGGTGTTTTTTTTATCTGATAAAATGTAAACACCATTAATATCACAAAATATAATAAAATGGTTATTTATTGTCGTCAATAATGTCACAAAATAAATAAGGTGTATTGATAAAATGTTTTAAAATAAAAACTGCGTAAATAACAAATTATTACCGGTACGTCGGTACGTAAATAATTTACGTACTGTAAATTATTTTTTTGTCCAGTACGTAAATAATTTACTAAACGTCATTCCCAAATCGTTCTCCTATATTTTTCCAAGACTTAATTATAATGAGACTTAATAAATTAAATGTTTTAAGCGCTTGAAAGTCCTTCCTAGAAACGTTTGTCCTTATTGTCATAGATGCAAATCACAAATCTAGTAACGTGGATAAACAATATAATTTATTATTTCGTTATTTTTCAAAATAACGAAATAACTTAAATTCAACTTTCGTATAACGCTGAAACTTAGCTAACGTATTAAAAACATACATCGGAATATCTATTCAGAAGGAAAATCTTTTTCGTCAGAAACGACTAAGTTTATGTAAAAAATTTTAAATAATAAAATCTGCGTATTTTGTTTAATTAACAGCTGAAAAAAGTACCGATTATTATATTATGGATATTGCACATAATTAATTAAGAAATAATAAATTTTAAATTAGACATGACTCCAAATTTTACGACTCCCACCGATTTGATAAGTAATTTCAAACACAGGCTTCATATTTCATTTTTTGCATTGACAAGGTTTATTTCATAAAAAACTACGGAATTTGTTTCACCAATAAATTATATCTTTTCATAGGCATATTATTGCAAAAGCATAAAAACAATCAAAACACAAACAAAGGTTAAAAAAAATAATTAGTATACACTAAACGTTTAATTTTAACCAAAACGGTATTATAGGTAGCCAAATTGAATAACATCCATAAAATAAAAGACAAATTTGTTAAAAATTAACATGTACTAATAATACAAAGCAGAAATTAAAATTAAAGTACAGTTAAAAAAAAATTCCGGTACCGGGAATCGAACCCGAGCCTCCTGGGTGAGAGCCAGGTATCCTAGCCACTAGACCATACCGGAGCTCGATAGAATGGAGCAAAATTATTTTATTTACATACTCATCCTCCACAAGACAATAAAACTTAACTGTCGTTCAAAGTTGAATACGCAAATCAAATTATTCTAAAAAACCTTATTAATTTTATTCTGTTAAAATTAAATTGTATTGTATTTAGTGACACGCATGTATATACGTACGATAAAATATATAAGAACTTTTTTTAGACAGCAGTGCACTCTATGAAGGATTGAAAGAACTCTCATTAGTTAGAAGTATTAACAGTCCCATTTATATTGTTCTGTACTCAATTCAACCAGATAAACGAAAGCTTCTATGATAATGGCCGTAGTTGACACAAAAATAAATGAAAAAACAGCAGTGATTATTAATTCAAAATAAAATATATATATATACAACGGCAAACTGCATAAAATTATAGCAACAGGATAAAGTTATTAACAAAATTAATTTTTCCCAATTACCGCCTAGTTTTTATTCACATTAAGTACTTTCATTAAAACCTCCGTTCCACATAATTCTGTTTTGCTTTTATAAAATTCAATTCAAAACATTAATATTACAGAGAAATATAATTCCTATCTCAGTCAACAATATAAAATTACTGTATTGATATTACAATCTGTTTTTGGATAATGAAAATATTGTTTTTGTTACCATAACGTGGAAAACAAATTTATTACATTAAAAGATATAAAAAAATAAATTTTATATTCTGTTAATTATAACACATAAATATTTGAAATACTTAGCACAGATTTAAATTACTTTTAAAACAGACATTAACAAATAAGATAAAATAATTAATAAAAAGTTTAATATTTATAATACAGTAGAAGTTTATGAAATATGGAGTGCGAAAAGCAAATTGTGAAATATTTTGCATCAGAATGACAAACAGAATTTTTATATAACGCTTACTGTACATTTAGAGGCATATAGAAATAAACAAAATAAACTTATCATGTTAGAGAAAATCAATAAATATTTTTAATTAAAGAAAATATTTCAATATTATAAATCAGTAACAAGAAAACTAAATCCTATACTCTTAAAAAAGGCAAAATAAAAATAATTAATGAAAAAGTTAAATTTGAAAATGGTATTTGGATTAGGAAAACATTTTATTTAAATATGATACAAAAAAACAAGTTTGCTTATCTACTAAAACAAATTTTAATTATAGTAGAATAGTTAATTTTACATCAGATACTCTTAAATAGTAAAAATACAAGTACACCTCTGCAGTTTTAATATTTTAAAGTAAGTTTAATTAAATTTATATTAAAAATAAAAAACTTCTGATGAAGCAGAGTTATCTTTGCTGAAAGTAATTAAATAGGATAAAAACAAAATTATTAAATGAAAAAAATTAATATTATAAATAACACTGGGGAACAAAAATGATATTTTTTTGTCTCGGTAAGAAAAATATGTGATTCTGATAATATTTTTTCTCCTGAATTCAAATATGATATCGGTTTTACCAATCATGCAAGGTTTCCAAGAGACAGGCATTTATAATTTCAAAAATTTTAATACTTCTGCATTCTACACAATAATCAAACATTTGACTCGCCTAGAAAGTAAGAAATGACAATTTTCTGCTATATTGTTTTGCCTGTGGAACATCTCTCTTGATGGTCCAACAATATTCGGCCAGTATATTAAGGTTCCAATTATCTTGATATCTCCTTTCCGTAGCTGAAATCTCCTGAAGAAAACATTCCCCATGCTCATCGCTTACTGCGTCACGATTTTCTGGCAAGAAGTCTAGGTGCGAGTGCAGTAAGTGTACATTTAAGGACATATTACAACCCAAATTTTTATAAGATGTTATAAAATCGTTGACAATGATTTTCCACAGTAATTTTCCGCCTTTCAATTTCCCAAAAAACACTAAGTAACATTTTTGAATCCTTGCCAAGCTCCTTTCTCGAGCGGATTCAATAGTTTCTCAAATTTTCATCATGCATCACTAATAGTGATCACTAATCGCTAATAGCAAAATCACTATTAGTGATTTTACATCACTAATTTTAGGAAACTTCTGTTTTAAGTACATGAAATCAGGAGTATTGTCCTTAGCCTTCATGAAATAGTTCATTAATCCTAGTTTGATATGTAACATTTTTAGGTTTACACAGTGGGTCATGTTTCACATTTTTCTGTTCTTCAGGAATGAGTGATTCACATTTACGCTGTTCTTTTCTAATGAAATGATGTTTTTCTGTCCCTATTGCCTTATACACGCAAAAAACAACACCACTTTGTGTAACCAAGCTGCAGACCAAGAATAAGAGCAATTACCTTCAAATTCATACTGAAGCTTTTCCAATATAAAGTTTTCATATGTTTCTTTCATACTAGCAGAGTGAGCCACAAGTACTGATGGAATTTTTTTGCCATCGTGCAGAAGAACAGCTTTTAAACTAACTTTAGAGGAATCAATGAAGAGGCGCCATTCTGTTAAGTTATGTTCATAACACAACAAATGTCATTAAACACACTAAGCCATTTTCTTCAGAAAAATAAATAGTCTTTAAATTCAGAATGACGATTGTGATAAAATATCTCTGTATTCCTTTGAAGAAGATTTCATCCTTTTAGCCTGTTTTAGACTGTTTTTTGGATAACTTTAAATCTCATATGAGATTGTTAAGATTTTCTTGTATCAGTAAATGAGGCTCAGATGAACTGCTTTGTTCAAAAGTTCTATCACCAGAATCTGTTTCTTTTCTTCCTTACTTCTATCAGACTCTGAGTTGTCTTCATCTATTGTTCTGGAGGCTTTGGTATGGGCAATTCTTTGCAGTGTTGAACTGGTCTCATTGCAGATTACAAGTTAGGGTACATTACTATATGTTTTGATTTTGACGTAATCCCTTTGTTAAGAAGAAATAACAGTCACAAAAGTGATCTTTGGGTTCCCTCCAAATCATAGGGATAGCAAATGGCATATGGCATGTGCCATTTTTCCATGCAGTGAGAAGCCTAGAACACGACAAACAAGAGATATGTGGGGCTCAGGCCCTTGTTTGGTCTCCAACTTTACAACCAAAATAAAGTTCATAACACTTTTTTCTAGTGGATTAAGGTTTTGCTTTTTAAAACTTGGGCGTCACTTCACCACGTACATAACAAAAATTGTTAGGATGATTTAAACAAACTCTAGGCATTTTGTAACTAATGACTAATTAAAAGAAATAAAGTTTTAAATATTCAATACACAATAATTCAGACACACAAAGCACTCACAATGACATGTTTACTGGTTCACTATCCACAGCTGGCATCGTTCTGATGAATGTGTGCTACACTAGATCATGTTTGTACATGTCTATATTCTTTTTTGTCACTTCTAGACTTGTAGTCATATTCTTATACTGTACTTAATAGATGATTTCTTACATTAGTATATATATTTTTGGTTATGTATTTAGGCAATTTCATTAAGGGGGGTTAATAAGCCTAATTTTTTTGTGTCAGTTATTTCGCATGAAATCTTCAGAGCAGGTAAACAGAGTTTTATGAAATTTTATACGATGACTTCTGAATATGGGTCATTTATGTAATTTAATTTTGGTTAAGATTGTTCAATGAGGTGGAGAGATACAATCTCAATGAGTCCCACATCTCAAAATTTCACTCAAAGAGTAGAATAATATTTTTTATATAATTTACTTGCATATTTTATACTTTAATGTTCCAGTAATTTTCTTTCTAGTAGTATTCTGTCAAAGATGAAGCTCTCAGTAGCCAGAGGAACTCTTTACCAATTTTTTTTAATAACATTGAAGCAATCATGTATGATTTCAGTAAACTTCTAGTACTGGTCTGCTTAAACAGACCAAGTATGTAATATGGTTACGTACTTTCAATTTATTAGTTATAGAATGTATTTAAGCTTTAATAGAAAATTGTTTATCAATAATTGTTCCCATCCTGAGAAATGATATTCCTATCTCAAGCTAGATGCAAGTGAAAGTATTACATTAGTATAATGGTATATATATATATATATATATATATATATATATACATTATACTTATAATGTATAACCATTATAATAATGGTATCATATATATCCATTATTATATCGGCTAGATTACATTACTGGTATTCGGTTGCACATGATCCGACATGACAACTTCAGAAAATTATGTCGCCAAAGTTTTCCCAAGAATAATAAGCAACTCCTACCAAGCTTGCTAGACAGAGCAAGTAGGAAAGTGTTTCCTTATCTGACATTACATATTAGCATATCAAGCATATCAATGTATTACAAATAACAAAGATGGACCAATGAATGTGAAAATAGGAGGAGAAAAGATTATGGAGGTAGAAGAATTTTGTTTGGGAAGTAGAATTACTAAAGATGGACGAAGCAGGAGCGATATAAAATGACGAATAGCACAAGCGAAACGAGCCTTCAGTAAGAAATATAATTTCTTTACATCAAAAATTAATTTAAATGTCAGGAAAAAATTTTTGAAAGTATATGTTTGGAGTGTCGCTTTATATGGAAGTAAAGCTTGGACGATCGGAGTATCTGAAAAGAAAAGATTAGAAGCTTTTGAAATGAGGTGTTATAGGAGAATGTTAAAAATCAGATGGGTGGATAAAGTGACAAATGAAGCGGTATTGAAGCAAATAGAAGAAGAAAGAAGCATTTGGAAAAATATAGTTAAAAGAAGAGACAGACTTATAGGCCACATAATAAGGCATCCTGGAATAGTTCCAAAAAAAAAAAAAAAAACATATCAAGCCTACCAAATTGCAGGTGGTATTCAGCTATACAAGAAATATCTTAATTTCATTCACCACAAAGACTGGCTACATAAAAGTTTTACTCTAAAAAAAAATCAACCCGGGTGTCTGGGTCCTGGAATCAATCCCTTAAAGTTTGACAAACACCTCCCCAGACCCTCTGTATACAACGCTTCAATTCAACAGGGCATTTTTTTTGTTTTTTTGTTTTCAGTCATTTGACTGGTTTGATGCAGCTCTCCAAGATTCCCTATCTAGTGCTAGTAGTTTCATTTCTGTATACCCCCTACATCCTACATCCCTAACAATTTGTTTTATGTATTCCAAACATTGCCTGCCTACACAATTTTTTTCTTCTATCTGTCCCTCCAATATTAAAGCGACTATTCCAACGGGCCATATTGAAGTAATAATGACTATCTTTTGGACTACATGTTATCTGTATTTAAATAATTTCCGAAATACCAGAAGTTTGATAATTAAAAAGCCAGCTACTGATCTATCAGTATGGTTCAGAATTTTTGTTTTTTCCCAATATTTTGTAATATAATAAATCTCTTAATGAATGTAATGGAAAGTTTCGCATCATATGTTGTATATAATGGGATATTGAATATAAAAGCGTTATAAACAGGTCTGCCATTTTATAAATTAATAATTTAATTTAACAATTTCTAATTTTAAATTAATACACTCAAAAAAATAATTACAATGGTTTTTAGAATTATTAAATATGTATTATTATATATGTATGTTAATTAACATATATATATATATAATTTGATAGGAGTAGAATGCAATGACGTAATGATGTTACAAAGCAGCATGCACTGTTTATTTTTTTTATTATAACTAGTAAATAAATTCAGTATTGTACTAAGGGCATTAATGACTACAGTTGAGAATCAAAAGTTGGACACCTTTAGTGTATCAGATGGGCAAGCTACCTTCTATATTACCTAGGTGGTCACTAAAGTAAGATGGTTCAAAAACCGGGATGATAATTACTACTCAAATTGATAATTCAGATTAACCAATTTATAATTTATTGTTACTTAATATGCAGTATTGAACAACTTTAAACGAAATGGTGTTCTATTTGCCAACCGTCAGAATTGTATATCAGATTAAGTGGTTTGATTGTTTTTTTTCGCATTTATACATGTTTCATTTAAGAAGTAAAATGAAACTCCAGTACTATTAAATTAAACGGATAAAAGTATTCTACTGTATTTTACATGAGTTTTACAAATCCAAAGGGAAATATCTATGAAAGTGCACTAGAAAACAACTGTTATCAAATATTTTTTAAGTTTATCCTTTAAGCTTATTCTTTTAAATGTGTAATAGCATTTAAAAAAATCCTTTTTGACTTTTTGAACCTTTATATTTCTTTTATTTTATGCTAATTTCCTAAAATCATATTTACTATAACTGATATCCTACATGATATGTATTACACACCTTCCATTTTTACTCTGATATCGCTTACAACTTTTACTTTGAACACATCAATTACAAATTAACCAACCTCTCAAATCGAAAAAATCATTTTATTATCGATAAATATGTTTAATAGTATGTAAATTCTTATACTGCAATAAAAAAAAAAAAACATGGGGAGAAAAAGAGTGAACTGGTCTAAACAGGTATTGAAATAAAATAACAGATTGAACGTTAACTCAAAAGAACAAGGCCCAAAAAAATATGTAAAAAGCAAAAATACATATGCAATTTGATCGTTGAACAATTATTATTACTATTATTGTTATTAGTAGATATAAAAATATGTGATACATTTACTAATATAAAACTGGTACAAAAAGGTATATAAACTGACTTTAGTTGGTATACAACACACTTGTATGCCTACTTATACTTTACAACTGAATTGGAATCGTAAAAGGAAAATGATATAAACTAAAATGTAATTACTTTTCTATCCATTTGACTTTATAAACAGAATCATTGGTTTTTGATAGACTTCAATAAAAGGAAGAGGTTTTCTATTCGATACATATTATTTTTTGTGTAATGCATGTTCAATGGTAACAAGCAGCCGATTTAAATTATTTTTTTATTTTTTATAGAGCGTTTCCTAATGTTCATATAAAAATACCACATCATGACACCACCTTATGACAGGTGATCCTATCATAAGCTTTTTCAAATAACTAAGTGAAAGATCTTCTAAAGAAAAAAGAACTGGATTTCCTACATGGATGATTTAAAAATATATTTCTCACGATTCTGCTGTGAATATTTCCTAGTACCGGATATTTGTAGCATAATGATACACATTTCATTTCATTTTATATTCATCTTCATTTCATTTTATATTCAAAGTATTTTAACGTGAAAATTAATTGGAAAACGTATGGTAAAAATAATACGTACTTTTGCATTCCAGAGAACTTTACCTTTTTTTTCTTATTTTTTATATAACATTTTTAAATTCACAAGGGGCGACTGGCATTCGCCTAATAGACGTTATCTCAGTCACACCCGTGAGCTGTGGTGGCGAATAAGCCCACCCTAGCTTACTGGCCCCCCCATCAGGATCCCTCCTGGGTCATCAGAACTCCCTGATCTTTCGCTTCTGGAAGGCCAGGGTGTCCCTCCCCAAGAGGACTGCCCTTCCTGTACCTACACCCACTCAGGGTCTGGGTAATGCTCCCCACATATACCCCCGTCCAGCGCGCCTGCTCTGCATACCTTGGGGTCCTCATTGCGTCATCAGCACGCCCCAACCCAAGCCACCCTTCCTTGTGGTTTGGACCCTGGCGCCCTCAGCAATGAGGCTGCCCCCTGACCCAACATGGTTCCTTGTTTCAAACTCAGGTTCCCATATATTTTTCACCCTTTTTTTCCCCCCTAGTATATATGTATCAGCATTTTCGCTATAGCTAAAACACCATCCTGGCAGGAGGTAGTGTCTGATCGACTGCTATACACACAAAGAAAGATGGCACCTTTGCCAAAAAAACACAAACATATACAATCCAGATCAAAAAACACAATATTAAAATACTAGTACACTATCAACAACAAAT
The DNA here is from genome assembly GCF_047948215.1 of Lycorma delicatula. NCBI lineage: Eukaryota > Metazoa > Arthropoda > Insecta > Hemiptera > Fulgoridae > Lycorma > Lycorma delicatula. The sequence continues at coordinate 216,015,944 of NC_134457.1, forward strand.
TACAACTTGTAGCAATCACTTCTTATCGACACAACAATTCGGTGGGAAGTGTTATGTCACCAAGGTATACACCATGCAGGCTCAGCCCGACACATGTGCATCAAGACCGGTTTGAAAGATTACAACCAGCGGCACAAACAAATATGGATTACAGTTTAATATTAAACATACAATAAACATACAAATACACCTATCACAAGAATAAATTACACATTCCAAGTCACCTATCAACGATGCAATAACCCAAAGGAGGGTGTCATTTACCCAATACATACGCAAGTGCAAGTTCCTCAGCGTGAATAGAGAACCTTACCTAACGATCAGCAGTAGTCTCGATCTCATTTTTCCCCCATTCATTGTTCTATTTTATCCATTTACCGACCATCGAATTTTCTTACAAGCGACTTTTTTTTTTAGAAGATAAAGTATTTTTTAAGCTTACTAAGATTTTAAATAAGAAAAGTAATTAATTGCAAAATAAATTAAAATAAGTTAAAACCGCACAAATTGTAATTTTTCAATTAGTCTCCGAATTTTGAATATTTCAAATCGATCCGAAATTAAAGGTTACAAATTGTTAGTAGATTTTACTTTCCCAGCTATTCTGTTTGTTATATTAAGTATGTTAATAAGACTCAAATTTCTCAGGTCAGGGTTTTTTTTCATATCTTGACGTTTCATACTTGCATATCTTGTACGGATGTCAAGAAATGTATGTCGGACCGATTTGGATGAAATTTGGCACGATGATTTCCGTAAATGCGGCAAAGATGCCGTCGTTTTATTTTGATCACGATCGGTCAAAGGGAAAAAGATAAGGACTTCATGGATCCGCATCTCAAAAGTTTACAACAGTAAAATAATTTTATTTACATAAATTATTCGGGTACTTACAAAATTTAACGTTCCAGTAAATTTTCCTCGTAAGTAGTCTGTCGAGGACGAAACCCTCGGTAGTCAAATCTTCGCCGGCATTTTTAATTTCGCGGAGAATTTAAAACTTATTTAAAGCAGTATTGAAAAAGTATTAGGTTTAATTTCGGTTAGTTTTTTACGGTTATGTTTGTTTTTTTATTACATATTATCTAATTTTAATATAAATAGCAAATATATAATATGTTCAAACAATACGTATGTATTTACATACAATTTAACTGTATGTATAATAATAAAAATAATAATATACGAGTATAAATACAATTACATATGAATATATATATAAAAATAATTCTAATTAACACCGATTCCTGAATAAGGATAAACACAAATCTGCATCGTACTAGAGTAAATTACCATACATCAGTCAACATATCAATTGAAAGAATAAGAAAAAACTACTATAAAAAACACACGGTTTCTGATGTCGGGATTCCTGTTCGGGGCTTTAAAAACAATAAACAACATTTCCGACATTCTTTAACGTGTAATATTACTCGGGTGCTATTCTATTAAAAAGCGTCGTCAAAAAGCAACACACAATTTTTAAAAAAATTCTAGCGCAAGGAAGACACTCTTACACACTCTAAATTCAAATTCGGCTGGAAAATTGTTGAATACCTCAAGAGGCTGAACGAGAATGAAGAAGGGGCTCAAAAGCAAACGCAAATAACTGCCGCCGGATAATTTTATTAATCTAGTACGATATCTCCTCATCAAATAATCCTACCTAGCGAAACAAAAACGAAAATATAATTTAACTTTTTTCTAAATTTCAATTCATCACATATGTACCTTACCTGTGAAGGAACGTCATTTGGCTCTGCGTACGAATTTCACCTCCAGAATAATATCGACTTAAGTAAAATTAAAATGTAAATAAACGATGTACCAAAATTTCAAATTAATTAAAATCGAGTAAAAGAAATATGTCATATATATATATATATATATATATATATATATATATATATATATATATATATAACACTCTGTATGTAGTGAGTGTTTCTAAAATGGTGGTCTGGCTATACTTTTTCGATTTCTACTTGTAAAATTAAACAAAAAGTATCCTTAGGAAAAACGGCAATTTCTCCTTCGTTCTCCCACTGTCCGCCATTTTGTTATTTTTATACAAAAATTTATATCTCAAGTTCGGATAGACAAATCACATTATTATTTGGTATGCGTCTTAGTAATAAAGTTTTAAAATTAGCAAAATATCAGGAATTAAATACTTTCGCAAATAAGAAAATAGCGGCCATGTTTATTTTTCAATCCATTATATCTCTGTAAATATTAGTTTTATCAAAATTAATATTACTTGCTTAAATATTAAGTCTTTTATTTTGAACAACACGACATTTTATTTTTTTAAATCGGTTAACAAATAGCCGAATTATGGCAAAAAATTGATGTAATTTTGTGTTTGTTTTCATGTCCTCCTCTTTACATTCAATTCGATTAAATATTGATTGTTTTTATTTATTGTTAATTCCAGTATTGTAAATTAGTATCAAATTAAGAAATAATTTTCTCACGACAATAGACCTAATAATTAAAACAATAAAAAACTACCTGTGATAATTTTACGTTAATTATTGTAGAACATTAGGTGTATCGTTAAAACTTAACGTTAAACTTATCAAGAGATGTTCAGTGTCCACCATTAGAAATTACACAAGTCTCCAGTCTTTTTTTGAGATATTGTCTTAACCGTTCCATTCCGGGAGTATTCCTAATTTCTTGAAATTCATTTTGGATTTTTTGTTGAAGATTCTCAATGTTGAGTTGAATAAAATTGTTAATTGATAGTCATTAAAATTGTCTGTCCATACGTTCAGAGAAAATCTTTGTTGACGGCTACTTTGGAAGATACCATGAAGATTTTTGTCCCTCCAGACACGCTGGTTGTGATAGTTTTCAACACCATTCTTGTTGAAAGAAGTTTCATTTTTACACTGTTAACGTGATCAACAGAAATAGTCGCTGTATAAAATTATTCAAAAGTGAAAAATTAATATCGATTGTTTTATTATTATTATTATTTAATATTAAATCTTATTGTGAGTCAATTATTACTTAATCTGATACTAATTTACAATACTAGAATAAAAACAATTAATATTTAATCGAATTGAACATAAAGTGGAGGACATGAAAACTGAAACAAAATTACATCAATTTTCTGCCATAACTCGGCTATTTGTTAACCGATGTTAAAACATAAAATGTCACTTTGTTCAGAATAAACGGCTTAATATTTTAGCAAAAACATACATTTTGACCGTGTGCAACACGATCACAATTTTCGATAATTTAAGCGATCGGTCACAATTTCATAGACACTTCTTGAAACTTGAGGGCTCTTCAGATAGCGAAGAAATCGTAAAACGTCTGCTCTCTCTCGCTTTTTCGTTAACTTTTGTGTACCAATTCTTCAGTAACGACAGAAGGTCGTCCATTCCGTTCCTCAGCATGAACATTCTGGCGGCTATCTTTAAAAGCTCGTACACCATTCCATCGCTCATAATGTTTTCTCTACACACTTCAGCGATCTGAAGATGAATTTCAGCCGCTTTCACGCCTTTAGCAATAAGAAAGCGAATTACACAACGTATTTCACAATCGGCGGGATTATCGATCAGGAGAGGCAATTTAAATACCCATAAACAAATGTAAACAGAGTCGAATATTTCCGTAATGGCGTCTGTGGCTTGCCAACAGATGCGGATACACAGTGGGCATGTGTGTAATGCCGACCGCAGCGTAGCAGCGGCGGAATTTCAAAACGGTACTTTTAAAATACGCCTCGTATATACTAATTACATGAAAAGAAATATTATTGCAAAAACTATACCCGCAAGGTGGCGCCAGTGTCGAGATATTTTCGAAGCAAACAAACAAATATACATACAGACCTTCTTCTTCTATATATATATATATATATATATATATATATATATATATATAAAAAAGGCAATGTTCATATGTGTGTCCGCTGTAGACTGAAAAACTACTGGATCGATTTACGCGCGGGAAAATGGGAAAAAGGGCAAGGAGGAAAAGGGATTAAGGGGTAGGGGAAAATGAAAAAAGGGAAATGGAAAGGGGGTATTGGAAAAGAAATAGGGAACAGGGAAAAAGGGAAAGAAATAGGGAACAGGGAAAAAGGGAAATAGGATAAAAGTGAACGGGACTTTGTTAAGTCCCGTAATGTTCAGTTTTTAATGTTTTATCAAACTTTCAACTGTATTAATTTAATCTATTATATATATATATATATATATATATATATATATATATAATAGATTAAAATACGTATGTAACATATATATATATATATATGTATACTCAAATTTAGTAATAGCGAAGCATTGCCGGGTCAGGTAGTTTAAAATAAAATAAGGTTTGTTCAATTTCGATTAATATATTACCGGTTATAAACGCGTTCAATACTTAGCGTTACGAGTAGTGCAAACGAATGAAATGCAAAAGTTAGTTCTTATTCGTAATTTATCGACTACTTTCAGCCGTAAATCTTTAATTCAAGAATATTTTATAAGAATTTAATTTTAAACAAAAGATACTGTTACAAAATTATAATGCCGCCGAAACTGCAATAGATCCTGCGTTCATTTTGACTAGTTTTGGCAGACGCCGAAAATAGGCAAAATGGATTCAGGGATGGTCGAAATGGATATTTCCTTTGAAATTAGAAAACCGAAATTTTTCGCGAACCCAATACTTCCTTTAGTTCGTACAAGGGAGTAAAAATGAATATATTCAAAAATTTCAAAACGCCATAAAAAAATCTTTTAATCCGTAAATATAAGTCATCGAATAATGTTTTACTAAACAAAATGTTAAGCCTTTCGTATTGTAAACAAAATGACATCTCATTTGTTCAAATCGATCGACAAACTTAATGTAGTCTGACAATTTTGTGCTTTTTCCTTTCCCTTCGCTAATGGAATTAAAGGTAACAAATAATAATTTATATTATTAGTAAACTGTAAAAAGCAGACGGTTCGCATGAATAACGGTTAACTTCACTGCTTGCGACCGCTCACATCTAGCAACAAAATTGGTAGTTAAAACTTGTAAGATTTAAATTTTTCATTAAGTCCAGCCGCAGCAGAGAAATTACTCCTGAATCCCATTTATTCGGTATCATTGCCCAAATACATAGAAGTAACCGTGATAATTTTAAAGATTATGATCTAGCTAATCCCAAAATATTAACTCAAATAAAATGCCACGCCTCTTTCCGACCCACCTTCCTTCTTTTCACTCCCATGGTTCCTTTATCACGCACACACACACACACATACATACACACAATCATGGAAAAACAAAATTTACCTCTCTTTTTTCCATTTTTTAATGTTCGGCCATTCAAAAAAAAATATATACATAAAGATATTCGGCAGAATTACCACACATTCTTTATGTAATATTCTCAAAACGGTAAATAAAAATATGTACAATACATATACAGAGTCATTCACGGGAAACGGATGTTTTTGAAGTGGGTTGCACTCGGGCGTTCGTGGTGGGAGGGGCACGTGGCTGGTGTCTGATGTTTCCTTTGTTCATAGCATTTACGTTTTAGTCGTCGAGATGGAGCCGTGGACGCTAGACCAACGCCTGTACGCGTATGACAGTTTTGTGCGAAATGAACTTGCTGTTCAGCGAGATTTCCGCCGTCAGTTTAATATCCATCGTAATGCAAGTGTCCCTTCTCGTAACACAATATTGCGACGGGTAAACAACCTTCGAACAAGCGATTCAATATTGAAGAAAAAACCCCGTCGAACCGCTAGCACTCCGGAGAACATTGAACGAGTAAGGGAAGCCATTGTCAGAAGTCCACACCGCTCTATTCAGAGGCATTCAGCAGCGCTTTAAATCAGCACAAGTACGGTAAGACGCAGCGATTACAATTTTGTCGACAAATACTTATGTTATCGTTAATGAGTGACGAAGCCCATTTTCATCTAAATGGCTTCGTCAACAAACAGAATTGCCGGTATCGGGCAGAAAGAAACCCACATCGGCTTCAGGAGAGTCCACTTCATAGCCCAAAGGTGACTGTCTAGTGCGCAATAGGAAAGGTCGGTGTTATTGGACCTTATCTTTTTGAAGAAAATGACGCTGCCGTAACTGTAAAAGCTGATCGTTACATTGCGATGTTGAATACGTTTTTCATCCCCGAGTTACGAAACCGGGGAATCGATTTTCAAAATGTGTTATTCCAGCAGGATGGAGTACAGCGCACACAGCGAGGGCAACGATGGCTGTTCTCCGTAACTTGTTTCCGGGACGGATCGTTTCCAGATTCGGCGACATTCCTTGGCCCCCTCGGTCCCCCGACTTGAGTAGTTGTGATTTTTTTCTGTGGGCGTTTCTGAAATCGCGTGTGTACGGCAATAAACCGCGTACATTGGAGGACCTAAAGATCGCAATTCGTCATCACGTCACCCAGATTGATGTAGACATGCTGCAAAGAATTGAGGCCAGTTACCGTGAAAGGCTACAACAATGTATTGTCCAAAATGGACATCACTTGCCGGACATAATTTTTCGTCCACGAGTAAGCAACAAATGCCTTGATTTAACAAGTGTTTCAGTACCAATAAAACTTTTTTAAAGTAAATATTTAATTTTTTATGATTATTTTAAAAACATCCGGTTCCCGTGAATGACCCTGTATTACATATAGTATAGTATGTTGTGGTACATTCTGCGAATATTGCAGGGAAATGTAAATTTTTTTAGAAAGATTTCGTTAAAAATGAACAAAAAAGAAAAAAAACAAATTTTTAGGCCCTCAAAATAGAGTTGGTTTAATAGAACTAAAAATAAAAAGCACGAAGTCTTGCTCACGGTTACAAATGCTACGACAACAAAGATTATCACAAAAGAAAGAAGGCGCTAAGAACTCCTTAAAAAATTATCAAAATATTCTATCTCTTTTCAACGAAGAGCGTCCCACGCTTTTGTTTTCGGTACGTAAGATCGACACTGTTTTAACGGCTTTAAAAGAATTTTACTTTTCAGTTAATTTTAAATAACTTTTTTCCTTCCTTTACTGTCGTTGATTAAATTGTACAGAATTTTCAACGAAAAAATTTTAAATACATTTTACGTAATGTTATTAATTATATTAATAGTAAAAATTATATATAATCATTTTTTTATTTATTGCAGTACTACATTTTTTACATTTTCGTTTTGAAGCGCGTCTATTTAATATTTAATCGTTTCTAGTTTATGAAAGATTCGTGTCTGTATTTTATACGGTTATTGTCCCTTCCAAATAGTTTACGTACCGGTAATCACAAGCACGATAGGAATGAACTACGCGATACCTATTTTATTAGAATTTTGTTGAAGCTACAGTAAAACAAACGTAAATAAGTAAACTACATTAAAGCAAGCTATCTTATGCCGTTCATTAAAAATGAAATGAACATAAAATCATTGTATTACGTTATTAATAAACTCAAAATAAGGCAATGATAGTCGAAAAAAACGCACTTATTAATTTCACAATACAAATGTAAATTAATACAAATAAAGATAACAGGGGCAAAATATATATAACTTATAAGGAAGTTATTCTAAATAAAAGCGAAACAGACGACAGTTAATGATCGTTGTCCTGACTAAAAAGACCTTCAACCGATGTTTCGCACGAATTTCTCCATCGAATTAATTTTAGATAATACACAATACAAGGAATAAGGAAGAAAACAGGAACTGTACACCACGGATCACTCGCCTCTAATGGGTCATTGACGGACGATACTACTAGCAATAATGATCACGTGCGATGGAAAATAGGTTAGGTAACGAAAAAGAAAAGAAAATTTTAATAATAAAAAATAAAGAATCGAATAATTTTTTGTACAATACTATTATTTTAGTACATATTTAATACCTAATATTTAGTACCTAATATTTAGTTTAATAATTAATCGCCTATTTTTAATTGAATGATATATTTTTTTTTAATAATTAAAAAACCGACTTCGTAAAAAAAAAACCTTTTTGATTTCTTTCAATTTAAACATTTTAGAAGATGGCGCCACATTAAAAACTTTAAATTTATTTATCCGTAATTTGGCGCTTATTTTAAAAAGTTTTAATTTAAACGGCCATTGAAATGAATTATTTTGTAATTATTAGTGGATTTTTTTTTTAGTCTTATTTTTATTTATTTTTTACCTTTTTATATTCTTATAAATATATTTTTTTTAATATGGCTACGACTGCTAAAACATCGCTTTTATGCAAAAAAGAAATCTATCATAAGAAATGCAAAAGATGAAAGATGAGAAAAACCCTGTATTTTGTTGGTAGAAACAAAAAGCAATATGGTGAAACGTAATAGGGCTAAGATACGCTGTGATAACAGAATATTATCTTTTATTTTACATCTTTTCTGTAAATTTTCTTGAGATTTGCGAAATAATATTTTACATATTAAGTAACATTTTCTAGCTACATATCATTACACTAAAGCAATCACATAGTAAGCAATGATGATAACAAATACTAAATGATCAACTTAAAAACCAAGGCGGCTCGAATTGCAGTTGCGTTAAGGTTCTCTAAAACGCTGCACTAGTCGTATTAATACCACAACGGTTGTGTATGTTACTACTCTCATTTATAGTTGTCAGCTGTTGTCCTTGGTTCAGTGCAGTACAGTTTCGATCTTTGCAATTGCATTTTTCTAAAATGACTTTTTAAATCTAGGGAAGGGTTGCAATAGCTTATCTGCGATCTTTGGATTCTTTCGAGAAACGCGTTAAGTATTCGGAAAATAATTTCTAATGTCAGTAATCCAGCAGCAGGATCACAAACGATTCTGTTAAAAAGTAGAGTACAACAGGGTCTCTTTCAAACGCAAATCGAAATAGGCGATCCTTCGTTAGGACTTCGGAGACCATAGCCGACATTCAAAGAAGAATTTCTGCCGATCCGAAAATATCTATACGTAAGATATCACGTTAAAGCGATGTAAAATACACATGTTGCCGTAAGATTCTTCACGACTTAGATTTGAACCGTATCGTATTGCACAACTTAAGAGAACAGTCAAACCGAAACGTCTTAATCGTTGGGATTGGTTTTTCGAAAAATATTTTCGACGAGCAGATAAACTCGACGCTGTGTTTCATGTCAGACGTAGCGTGGTTTCAATTTTCTGGACATGCTAATTCACCCACCGGGTTGGTCTAGTGGTGAACGCGTCTTCCCAAATCAGCCGATTTGGAAGTCGAGAATTCCAGCGTTCAAGTCCTAGTAAAGCCAGTTATTTTTACACGGACTTGAATACTAGATCGTGGATACCGGTGTTCTCTGGTGGTTGGGTTTAAATTAATCACACATCTCAGGTACGGTCGAACTGAGAATGTACAAGACTACACTTCATTCACACTCATACCTCATTCATACCATACCATACCATATCATCCTCAATCATCCTCTGAAGTATTATCTAAACGGTAGTTACCAAAGGCTAAACAGGAAAAAGAAAGGACATGCTAATTCGCATAACACCAAGTATTGGATGAGAAATATCTTTAACAGATGTTTGAGCGTCCACTTCAAGATGAGAAAATCGTCGATGTGCTGTTTCTGGAAGTTATATTTTTTGACCGAGCTGTCGATACAAAAGCGTACCGAACAATTTTTTTAAGAATTTTACGTTCAGTTAACATGCAGTGAAAAAGAGTAGGGCTCCTTCCGACAATACGGAGCAACGTGTCACGCATCAAACGATTCACTAGCATGTGATCGTGGAGGTTTTACAAAACAACAAACTCTCAACAAAGTGCGGTGACCGCGTTCCGCAGATTTATCTAGTAGTGATTTTTACCTTTGAGGCCATTTCAAGGATATATTTTACGAATGAATTAAATCTCCACACAACCACTGAAAACGAATAGTCAACAAGAAATCGACGGCACTGACAAATTTGCGTCAGGCTACTCAATACGGTAACTCTGGCATAAAAGTACACATCTGCGCACTACGATCGCATCGAACAATAACTTCGCTCGTGTGTAAATACATAAAATTTTGCAAATATAAATACAGGATTTAATTTAATTTACGTTTTCATTTAATTCATAAAGTGTTACATGTTGTAACAGTATTTAGTCTGTAGCGGTTCGGTTTTAAATTATTCACCCGTGTAAAATATCCTCACATCGTGTACGAAGATTATGTACTTGTTATTTGTCGGTTAAAGTTTTCCGCTTAAATTATGTAGTAAAAACCGTTCAACGGGGCGACCAGAGGAGCTTTCTCTACATAAAACTGATCAATCAGATAAAAATTAAGGTTTGTACACAAAAACATAACGTTAAATCGGAAAAAAGGTGTCAATACTTTTATAATTTTTTTCGTTTCCTTTTCCTGTTTAGCCTCCGGTAACTACCGTTTAGATAATTCTTCAGAGGATGAATGAGGATGATATGTATGAGTGTAAATGAAGTGTAAGTCTTGTACATTCTCAGTTCGACCGTTCCTGAGATGTGCGGTTAATTGAAACCCAACCACCAAAGAACACCGGTATCCACGATCTAGTATTCAAATCCGTGTAAAAATAACTGGCTTTACTAGGATTTGAACGGCGGAACTCTCGACTTCCAAATCAGCTGATTTGGGAAGACGCGTTAACTACTAGACCAACCCGGTGGGTTAGAATTTTTTTTTCTATTAATCTGCCTTTTTATTACGCTACAACTAAATAACCGTAAACCGATTTCAATAAATCCAATCCTTCGGAAAACCTAATTCATTAGAAGACTTGATAAGACTTTTTAAATTGAAGTCGGCACCTTTTTGATTAAAAAAGATTTTTCTTTCATCTTCTCATTTATTTAGTATTTTAACATAGCACGGATGGAACGAAACACACGTAAGTTGTTTAACGATTGATTTTCGGAAGTTGGAAGTTCAAATCCTAGTAAAACTTATTTGCGTTTATACGGATTTGAATACTAAACAGTGGATATCGGTGTACTTGTTGGTTGGGATATAATTAACCACACATCTCAGGAATGGTCGGCCTGAGTCTGTACACAAGACAACACCTCATTTACATGTCATACATATCATCCTCATCTCATTGGCGTAGAGAGGGGGAGAGTGGTGGTTGCTTATTGTTCACTATTACGACGAATATAAATTGTACTTATTTTCAACAATTTACTACACATAAATTTAATCAGATAATTTCACGATTGGATGAACAGTAAGAATCAAAACGAAGGCGTATTATATTTACACATAATGTTTCATAAATATATCATGCCCTGTAATAATAGCTATACATTACTTAAATGACGTTTATAAAAATCAAATAAACTGGTCTCCATATACCAGATTTTTAGTTTAATATTTTATTGTTTTATAAATTCCTTACGTAGGGGAAGACAATTTTCATAATGATATCAGCGTAATGTAAAATCAAACTATTTGAACCTTACTGCAATTATTATTAACGAGGATACACTTTTAAATATTAAATATGAAGAATTTTTTTTTCTTTTGTTACTTTGAGAGAAATTTAGACGTAAGATTTCTAAGAAAATGATTGAACGGTGAGTTCTAAATAAAGAGCACTGTGTAATAGCGAGTAAAATTTAGTAAACATTAGCGTCTTCTTTTTTTTTTTTTTAAATTCAAATTGAGCCATCCGTCTGATCTAATAGAAGATGTAACAAACGATTTTTTTTTTGTAGTACGTTTTGCGTAGGTATGCAAATGCAAACATTGATTGATGTAATTTTCGTAGCGTGCGCTAAGTACGAGTAAAAATAGTATGTACGATTAAATGTTTCATTTGTAAATTTCTAATAAAGCGCATTTTAAATTCACGATGTCATTGCACGTGATACAGAAGTGAACTAAATACCCATTATTTCAATTTGTGTTTACTATCAAGTTACTAGATTATGTCGATTTGTATATGTTTTTCTGTTCGTACGAGATAACAAAAATTTTAATAAAATCTGTGAACAGAATCAGAATAACGATTTACAAGTTTGAATTTTTATTTTAATATACTTGCCAGTGGAGGTTTCCTTTCTTAAATAAAATACATTATTCGCATTACTCAGGAATTGCGAAGCGGCAAAAAAAAAAAACTCAAAAAATTAAACCGGTTCCCTTTGTGTTTACATTAACCGTTTTTAATTATAGCAAAAATAACGGTCGAAAATAGAATTTGTAACTTAATTTCATTTAGTTCTTATCTTTATTTCTAATAAGAATAGTAGGATAATAACCCCGACTTCTCTTAATGGTTAAAAGTTAATAAAACCTCCTTTCCTTTCGGTAAAATTTAGTAACTTCAGATGCATTTTGGAGAGAAATTTCAAACGATGAAAATTAAAACAAAAGTTATGATCAACTTTTTTTGAAATGTCAAAAGAGTGTTTCCCATAGGCATCTTGTGAAAAATGTTTTACTAATTTAATATCCGGGAATATTTTAGTAAAAAATTTCAGGAAGATAAGAATTAAATTTGTAGTAAAATATGCAAATAAAATTTGTAGTAATTCATTCGTGAAACTTTTTAAAAATTTTAATCGACGATTCCCTTCTGAGTAATCGATAAGAACTGTCATTCAAAATTGGAACACCTAAGCTATTCATTCACCTTCACGAGAAAATTACAAATTGCTAAATGTATTTACGCATGTTACAATATATTTTTACCCCATAATAGATAGATATTACGGGATAAATTACATCATGTATAAATACATGATACAATGAACTTAACATCTTATTGTAAGTCCCTTAAGGTCGGATAAAATCAAAAGTTATCTCGTTAAATAACCTTTTAACGATCTTGCGGCAGAAAACTTCGAGGAATATTTTTAATAAATTAAAAATTAATGGCTATTAAATGTTATTACTCGACAATGAAATTTCTGCGTTATTGCTGAGAATAATTTTCCCATTGTTTAACCCGTTTCTTCACGAACATCATTTAAAACGTTCATTTCTTATAAGAAGTTTACAGGCAATGCTATCTGCTGCCGATTTCTTTGGCTTTTGTATTTATATCGATACTTTATTCTAATGTTAATCTTTCTTTTAGTTTGCCTTACTTACCTTTAATTGCAATAATTATCTTCGTAAATAAATTTACATATGACCGCTTTTTCAACAGCTACGGTCATGACTTTACAGTTTCCTCGGATATAAGTCAATTTCTTTGACGTAGCTACGGTAACGTAAAAAAAGAATTCTTCTGAAGACGATTATTTTTGTCCACGTTTTATTAGATTCTTTTCCTTATATTATATTCTGAAGCGAGGTTATTTTGCTGTATTTATCCGTATGTTTCTGTACGCAGTCTGCGGTTTGTCTACCGAAACCGCTGAACTCGAGTTTACTTTAACAGAACTCGATTATCTGCGACTAGCTTCCAGAACAAGCGACTTTACTCTGTAAACCATCTTATTAACAGCTATAATCTTATGTTAGGTAGAAGGAAAATAATCGGTGGTGATATATCTATACAAATACAGCCAACTAATTTATCGTCGATTAATATATTTATAAGCGTTTTTCGCCCACAAACAACCAAAAAAAAAAAAATATATATATATATTTATTTTTATATATGTCTTTTTAATATAAGAATTCTTCAGCTTCTATCAATGGCCTTTTTAATAATTGAAATGGCGTCTAGTTTTATATTATTTTACTAATAAACTGTTTACGAGCGATTTCTTTTAACAGTCCAATTTATATCGGATAATCGTAAATTAACTTTAAACAAACAGTATTGTAAATAAATTTAATACATTTATAATTACGCTTGAACGACAGTAACAGGAAAAAGTTGAAATAATTGTAAATAAGTAAGAATTTATAAAAAAATAAATATTTAACATTTTTCTAAATAAAAACAACCGTATTTAAAAGAAAATTATAAATTAGACGTTAATCAGGTCCGTTGACCTACCGATAGTTAAAATGAAAAAGGACACTGTCATGCACGACTGTTAAATCACGTATGACCGTATGACCGAACGATGCGGGCAAGGACATGAGTATAAACACGTCAATGTACTTCAAACTCTTCCCGTATTAAGCGGTATGATCCGCTAATAACATAACATGTTTTCCTTTGCATGCGATTTTGCGTGTATTTAGATAGACGGTATCCCGGTAGCGAGCAACAGAAACTGCTATAAATTATAACAAACAGTTACTTTCGACGGATGTATTTACGAGAGAATCAATAATCAGCATTGTTAACTTAACGAACCGTTCGTAAATGTTATCGAGTCGTTACAACGATGTAGATACAACGAAAGGAATAAAATTAAGCAAATTATAAAAGAGTAATTCTATTCAGTCGCATTAATCACGTTTAATTAATAATGAAATCGTTAAATTTATTTATTTCAAATTATTAAATTTACGAAACCGATTAAAAACATTTTGTAAAGATGTTAAAAGTTAATCGGTAAACCCGGTTATAAGATTAGAGTAAATTCAGTTATGTAAGGTATTTAGAAGATAAAAGAAATTTTATTCGCATACAAAATTACAGATTTTGAACTATTTAAAAAAAAAGTTCAAAAATTTTCCTTCTACTTCCTCTGTAGCATAGAAAACTACTCTTACTACTGCGTAACACATATCTTTTTTCATGTTGGTTCTAAATAAAATTATCGTATTCGAACAATAACTTATCTACTATATCTGTTTTGCCCTCGCACACCTTCATTTTACAAAAAAAAAAAAAATAAATAATGATAATAACATACCTGCACCTATAATGCAACTATACTCAATCTCAACGCCCAGCAAAATGTACTGAAACTTACTTTTTTTTTTAATTTCTCGGTAACAAATGAAAATATCAACTTGATTTTCGGTATGTGTAATCCTTACGTAAAATAAAGGTAAAATAAGTTTGAACAATGCTTGCAAATTTTTCTCATTTCCGACTACAGTAAAGGAGATATTCACTATACCGGGCTTGTAAATACACTTCAGATAAATATTTAAAAATCATTTTCGGGTTTCTTTGAATTTCGATTTTTTTAAGGCGTGCAACATGGTGCGGCGGCTTAACCTACACAGCTACTGAGGATGTACTATATGTGCGACGCGACTGGCTGCAATTGCTTCCGGTTACTTGACTAAAAAACATAAAAGTAATCCAAAAATTTAGAAAAATGAGAAACTCAATACGGTCACCTCCTAGTGGTGTTCGTCGAGTATCGCTAAAGCGAGCAAAATACAATTTTACCTGTACGAAGTACGGCTAACCAGTTATAACTAACATTTCTAAGATGGAGGCCGACTGTTTTGATACCAACATTCTTAGATCACTTAAAGTTCGGGTCAAGTACTGACTTCACAGTTGCTCTGAAGAAATTACACTGATATATTTTATTAATTGAACAGGCTTTAATTTTTATTTATTATTATTATTATTCTCACAAACATTAATTTAATCAACACAAGGGGAGTCCAGGCTAGACGGGAAGGGCGAGCGAAGTGAGTCATGACCTTCTAAATATTCCCTGAACGCGATGGGAAACTTGCGTAATCCTATAGCTCGGGCAAAGCCGCGACGGGGATTCTAGTGTGTGTGTGTGTGTGTGTGTGTGTGTGTATATATACATATATATACAGCAAGCAGTAGCACTGTTTTTGGCACTGACTATCTCTTTCACAATCAATTACGATCGATAATTATATATATATATATATGTGTGTGTGTGTGTGTGTGTAAACACACAATTATCGAATTATATATATTATTAATTAAATATGTCTCTTAGAGTGAAAATAATTAAATTCGATAAAATTATCGATAATTTTATCAAACTTAATTTTCACTCTGTTAATTACATTAAATTATGCTGAATATTAATTGAATTAAATTTAGCAGATTAATTTGTTAAAATAGAGAACTCAATTCGTTAAATTCAGTAAAAAAAAACTGTAGGTTGTTTCTGATGCACGGCTTAATTAAAAATATTTATCATTTTATTTCAATATAATATTTTTTGATTAATTTAATTCAATTATTCTAACTAAAGCGCGCGCGCATGCCCTATTTAATTGGCGCGGTTGTGGTGTCCACATCAAATTGTTTTCTTAATTAAAATTAAATAAAATATAATTAGGTATCATTTTATTATGTCGTGTTTGTTAGGTGTCATAACCGTTAACGATTGCAAGCGAGTTCGAGTCGACACGATTCACTCCCGAAAAACAGTATACAAAATTCTCAAAATGTAAGCTTCCTTTGCCAGACTGAGTAAGAGACCGAGGAGTGAAGTGGTTTTATGTTCTTTATTCGCTTAACCGTATAGATGATTGGATGCAAACCCCATTTAAATGTAAAATAGATGGCTATTCAGCCTTACAAGTGAATGTCACCTCCGTTCTGTTCATAAGAACCGTAACGAGCAATCTATCATTTTTTCTTACTTTAATGAGAAAGCTTCCTGTTTTAATATTTAACTCTATTACCTGAATGGATGACCTTTTTAACGAAAAAAGTTTTTTATACGGTCGATTTTTTTACATTTCATTTGTAGCTATTATTGCTTTGTATTTGTTTATTGCTGTATTTATTAAATCTTAATATTCGGAGTATTTTCGTTCGAAAATTAGCGTTATAATTTGTCTACATTTAGATAACTTAGTAAAAAATGAAATATTCTTCGGTGTTTCAGAAAGAGTCCTCAAGCTCGGTAGCTAAGTCCTTTCTTATTTCTTTTCTTATTTTTATCAAGATTAAGGTACGTTTTTTTAAGAAAAGCCATTTATTACATAAATGAAACTATTTGTAAAGTTTATATTTTAAATATAAAAAAAGGATTTAAAACCAACTTTTCAATCGACTCCTAAAAAAAAAAAAAATAAATTATACATTATACATTTTCAATTCTTTGAAATTTCCGACTTTTTGGAATATGTGACAGTAAACTATTCGTAGCTTTCAATTTGATCTCGACTTCAAAATGTTGAAATTTAAGAAGTGAAAATCGATAACTAAAATAAATAACTTATGCTACATGAAAAACAGATAAGAATAAGTCAATACGTCGTGCAGAAAAGAATTTCAAGGATGAAAAATTTCAGGATCAGATTTTCTGTCTTCCAGAACGAAATATTTTCTACAAAAATTGCAAAAAAAAAATTAAGAAAACTACAATGACGGACTTATTTAAAAGTCTTCCTAACATGAACGGATAAACGTTTAAAACACAATAAACGTTTAATTTAAAATAAGAATTATTAAAAATTTCCTGTTTTTTTAACAAATTCGGCAGAATTTAATAAACAAATTGCTAATTATTTTATAAAAGGTAGGCGAAAGCGACACAAGGATTTTAAAAGTCAAAATAACAAGTAAACTGATGACAAAATTACTCTTTTTTTGTTGGAATAAATAGTTACGATCGCATGCGTGTGCGGGTATGAATGTTTTCATCGATATTTATAAAATAGCAATTTCCAAATTGACGACGTTAAGGTTATAAAAGACAAAGTTAAAATAAAAACGAAATTTTCCAATTTGGATATAATAGTAATAAAAGTTTAACGGAAAACGGTGATGCGTGCACCGATGTAATTTATAACACGGTAAAATGTTTTTAGTATCTATATTTGATCCTTTGAAGACAAAAAAACGAAAAATAAAGTAAATTCAGTAACTAACAGTATTCTATACTGCATAAAAAAACTTCAAAAGTAGGAAATTTTACTTCAAGTTATCCACAACGTTAAAATTAGTACGTTTACGTATAATATTTATTATATTATTATCATAATCATCCTAAAAACACAAAACGAACGTTGTTAAAAATATAACCTTCAAATCTTAATGTTTTAAATACAATAGATTACGTACAATTAAAGAAAATGTACTAAATTATGTTACGAATAAAAAGGTAATAAAAAAAAAAATTATTGAAAATTGAATCATATACGTTTAAAAGAAATCCTTTTTTTTGAGAAAGGCAATCAGTATTTGGTTTGAACCGTTTACCCATTCTTACAAAGCATAAGACAACAAGCTTCCATTTCAAAAATAATCTTATTTTTCTATAGACGAGAGGTTATCTCGTTCAAAGACCGTTTCAATTAAAAAAATTTATTCTGAAAACTTTATAAATATTTTTTATTCCTCTTAAACTACATACCTTATACTACTTCTCTATATAATCGCCACATAAATTAAGACATTTATCGTTGCGATACACCAGCTTCAATATACCCTTGTCGTATTCTTCTCCCGCCGGTCCATTTAGCCACTGATTAACAGCATTTTTAAGTTCATAGTCACCCGCGAATCGCTTACCGCTCAAAGATTCTTACAATTTCCCAAGCAAATGGTAATCAGAAGGAGCTAAGTCCGAACTATATGCTGGGTGATCGTAAATTTCCATCCAAATGTTCTCAGTAAATCACGAGTCGGACCCGCAACATGCGGACGTGCATTACTGTGCAGCAAGATGACGCCGTCGACCAGCCGCCTACGTCGCCGATTTTAAATGACGCGCCGTAACTTACGTAGAGTTTCGCAGTAGGCTTCTGCATATATGGTCGTTCTACGCGGCGTGAAATCAATCAGTAGTACGCCAAACCGATCCGAAAAGACTGTGGCCATCAGTTTGCGTCCAAATAGGTGCGGCTTGACCTTTATCGGTCTGGTTGGTGATCGAGGATGAATCCATTCACTTGACTGCTGTTTTCTCTCTGGCGTGTAGTACGAAATCCACGTTTCATCGCCGGTAACAATCGACTTAAGGAACCTTAAGTCCTAAAAGCCCTTAAGTACCTCTGTGTAGCGCATCAAAAATTCCAAAGCATATCCCGTTCGAATTTTTTGCGACGTTCCGTTAAGACGTGCGGCATCCAACGTGCCCAAACCTTTCTGAAGCCTAAATGGTCATGAACCGGTCATATGCGACCGATAACAGTTCTTGAAACATCAGGAAAAAGAAGGGCCAGGTCGGAAATTGTCTGATTTCTGATCTTTTCTGATTTCACCGAGGACGCGTTTCAACAAGTCCTCGGTGATTATCGAGAGCCTCCCGATGAACGTTCTTCTCGTGCACATTATTTCTGTTATTTCCAAACCTTTCACACCATTTTTGGATGTTTCTTTCATTCATTACATTATCACCGTACACAGCAACCTACTGCCTATGAATTTTAACCGGTTTAACGTTTTGACGATTTAAGAAACGTATGACCACGTATTTCGCAGTCGGCGGCAACATCGATTTTCCCATTCATTTTATGACGTAGTAACTCACAGGTAATCAAAAATACTACAACGCGACAACTTACAGACAAAAATGCAGTGTGAACATTACTAGCATGGCCATGAACGAAACAGGTTCGGCAATCTTAAGGAGAGAAATTTCCCAGCGGTCTTTTACTTTAGAGATATCCCTCGTAAATTGTACAATTTTTTCATTCTGAAAAAACTGCTTTTGCAATTTTAATGTTAATATTAACAAAATAAATAACATTAAATTTATTCAGCTACTAAAAATATAACCAAGATTAGATCAAATAAATTTCTTTTTAACAGATTTTTCTATAAGCAGTCTTAGTTTAAAATAAAGAGTATCGAATTAAAGAAAATTAAATAGTAATGCTTACGGCACGGCATTAAACAACGGTGAAAAAAAGATTTTACCAGCCCTGTGATGATAACCAGCCAAGATATATTACTACATAAATATAAATCTATTATAAAAAGATAAAATTATTTGAAAAGCATCAATAATAAAAACCGTGGAAAACATGCAATAAAAGACAAGAAAAAAACTAAATCCATCAAGAAAAAACTACTATATCCAAAAATAATTGTTAAGTAAAATTACGTTAAGATAAATTCGGTAACCATTTTTACAATTTTTTACCATTTTTTATTATGTAGTAGTTTTTTCCGTACTGTTCATGTTTATTACTACTTTTTCCTCCTTGTTATGACAAAATATATTTATAATTAATCCAATTGTCATCAGTAAACTTTCATACAGTAATTATTCAGACTGAAATATGATTTTTTTGTAATATTTTGTTCCTTTTCCTTTTATTACTTCGAAACGAGGAATTGAAAATTTCATTAGTCCGATTGAGTTTTATAAAAAGAGCATAGCATAACGTAACTGAACGTTTTCGTTCATCGTGTCTGAACGGACATAATATGAAAATAATAATTTCGAACCGTAAATAATTCGTGAGTAATGCAGTAAGGACAATTCGTTACTTTGAGGTCGGTATACGTCAAAATACGCGATTAGAATCCCCAAATTTACCGTACCAATATACTTCTGTTTATACACTGACGGTCTTTCAGATTCTAAAAGCCTAAATTAGGAATAAATCACAATACCAGCGTCGATCGGAGTAATTATCTTAGGAAAAAGATTGCGCACTCTAACCTTTGAACATTGAAGGCGTAATTGGTGGTCCAAGAATGATGATGGAAGTTGAGGAACCGCTGTTCGCTCGTTGTAAATTCGATGCGGACGTATACCACAAGAACAAAAGGTTTTTCAGGGATCTGTCGTGAGACGAAGGAAATATTCTAAATAGAACGGCTGAAACTTAAACACCGATAATTATTGGATTATTCACCGGGTACCAAAATTATTTCAAATAAATTACGCGTATATCGGATCTGAAAAGCTAATACGGATTACATTTAAACGGTCAACCGTTCAGAAAATTGATCTATTCAACACGTCGAGGGCTGGACTATCGCGAAAAAGTTTTTTTTTTTAAAAACACCAGTCGGGTGTCTAGATATGTTAGATACATATTCGAATTCACGTGAAGGAAAGACAACGTACAGGAACAAACAGCACCGGCTTGTTTACCTTAATTCTTACTGACATTTCAGGGTTTTCATCGTCAAAACCGATAAAACGGATAGGTTAGCTTCATTATCGTATGTATTAATGCACATTATTCATATTAACATTATACATTAACGTTTTAAATAGACGGGTAAAACGGAATTTAATCTTAATCAGTAACTATTATTTAATTTTTTTTTTATTAACCTTACAAACTTGAAAACATATCCAGAGTCATTTCCTCCACAGTTCCCTTAAATCCATTCCCGATCGAAATATAAAAATAAGTAATAAATAAATTACTATTTCATCTCATCTTCCTCTTAATAAAACGTAAAAGCTGAACAGAACAAGCTGGCAACATGACTGCGAAAATTTCCATCGATATTCAACCCACCACGGGTTAAAGAGGAAATAACCCCGCCACCCCTTCACCAGTTTTTAAAAAAAATTAATTTAATTATTGTTAATAATTAATATCCCATATACAGAATTCACATCGATGATTAATTCAATTTCACAATCGGTCTCAGATATATTAAATAAACATACGTACACACAAAATTGCGCCTAATTTTTTTTTTCTTTGCATCTCTTGGGCTCAAGTGAACTCGATCGTCGAGAGGAAAAAACGGGTACATAAAATTTAAACCGTTGTAGTTTAGTATTCTGTACTGTAACAGTCGGGAAGAGGGAAGTAAAAATTTAACGAAATTAATTTTTTTTTTTTTACAGTAATTATTAACTTTAATAACATAACTTCAAAATGTAAAGACAGAATTTTAACGATAGAATGACATACCTTTAACTAATACGTATATAAAAAACACTCGTAAATTATAAACCTACATATATTTTCATATAATACATTAAAAAAAAGTTGGATGAATAGATGTAACAAGAATAGTATGGAGATATAAAGAGTAGCGTATAGACCACCCTTTTTCCGACCCTTTCAAAAAAATAAAATCGTTGGATGTATTTCAGCGAACAGTGTGAGTCTCACTATTTTGACGCCTAGTAAGAGTAAGAGAATAGCAGAAAAGAAAAGAGAGAGAGAAAAGGATATTGTTCTGTCAGAGAACCATCATCGCGATGAGTTCTGCTACATTTGCTTCAAACCCGACCTTGTACAGAACTCCGATGAGAAATGAAGTCGTAACCTGGGGATAAAGTAAATTGCGAAAGAGAGAGAGTATATTTCGGGTGCTGATACGTTAGCTACATTGGCTTCTGTCCAACGTATAGGTTAACTTAAAAATCAATCGTCCAACCGACAGAGTGGACGAGGATATAATATATATATATATATATATATATATATATATATATATATATATATATATTATATACGTCTGCCTTTTGTAGCATACGAATGCGCTTAGTTATTAGGCTTGTGTTAGTGCTGGATAAACGACAATTTTTACGTTCCCTTGATCTTCATCCATCACGATATTTTCACGCTTCAAATATCGTGAAAACAAAAACATCATTTCATCTTTTATAGTAAAAAGCCATAAAATAGTCGGGTAAATATAAAGAGATTTATTTATATATAAAAAGACTTAAAAACGTGATCGGCAAAGTCGATCTACGGTATTATATAATTTTCCTATCTTAACATATATAAATAAAATTGAAAATAAGTACAATCTGCAGAACCAAATCATTACCTTAACAAATCTATTAACGATGTTACTGATATTTTCTAAAATAGAAAAAAATCATATTCATATTAAAAAATTATATTAATTCATATTAATATTTATATTAAATTTCATATTATTTATTTAGAATACACAGTTACTAGTTCCTTTTAAAGAATAAACAGATAAACGAGACTTGAAAAATTCCTAAAAGTTTCGATTGTAAAATTCTGTTTCCAATTACTAACCTTTAATATGTAATTACTCCAAAAAATAAATCTACAAAATACCACTTTGGACATTTTACGATTTGTTTTTTAAAAGTCGAATTTACTTTGATTTTACAGCTCATTTTATTTACATTTTTTTTGTCTTCAGTCATTTGTCTGGTTTGATGTAGCTCTCCAAGATTCCCTATCTAGTGCCAGTCGTTTCATTTCGGTATATCCTCTACATCCTACATCTCTAACAATTTGTTTTACGTATTCTAAACGTTGCCTGCCTGCACAATTTTTTCCTTCTATCTGTCCTTCCAATATTAAAGCGACTATTCCAGGATGCCTTAGTATGTGGCCTATAAGTCTGTCTCTTCTTTTAACTATATTTTTCCAAACGCTTCTTTCTTCATATATTTGCCGCAATACCTCTTCATCTGTCACTTTATCCACTTATCTGATTTTTAATATTCTCCTATAGCACCGCATTTCAAAAGCTTCTAATCTTTTCTTCTCAGGTACTCTGATCGTCCAAGTTTCACTTCCATATAAAGCGACGTTCCAAACATATACTTTCAAAAATCTTTTCCGATATTTAAATTAATTTTTGATGTAAACAAATTATATGTCTGACTGAAGGCTCGTTTCGCCTGTACTATTCGGCATTTTATATCGCTCCTGCTTCGTCCATCTTTAGTAATTCTACTTCCCAAATAACAAAATTCATCTACGTCCATAATCTTTTCTCCTCCTATTTTCACATTCAGTGGTCCATCTTCATTATTTCTACTATATTTAGTTACTATATTATATAATTTTCCTACCTTAACATATATAAATAAAATTGAAAATAAGTACAATCTGCAGAACCAAATCATCACCTTAAAAAATCTATTAACGATGTTGCTGATATTTTCTAAAATAGAAAAAAGTCATATTAAAATTTATTAGTTTTTTTTTACTTAGAATACACAGTTACTAGTTCCTTTCAAGGAATAAACAGATAAAAGAGACTTGCAAAAAGTCCTAAGTTTCGATTGTAAAATTCGGTTTTAAATTACTAACCTTTAATATGTAACCACTCCAAAAAGTAAATAAAAATAAATCCACAAAGTACCACTTTGGACATTTTACGATTTGTTTTTTTAAAAGTCGATTTTACAGCTTATTTTATTAACATTTTTTATTTTATTTAAAATATGAAGATGCCCACAAAAACGTATTCCTTTCCGTCAATCGCAAAGTCAAGAAACCTACGAACTAATAAAAGTAAGTGTAATAATAAAAAGAGGTAGTCGCTACTGGTGTGAGTTAATATTCTGAAATGTGGAGAAATGCTTAACCTTTTCTCTTTAAGTTTTCCAATTATTTTTTTTAAATCTTTGCGTGAAAATATTATGAATATCGCTGTATCATTCGGCTGCAAAAATCAAATATTAAGTAACAACGACTGCAAGAGAATAAAATATCGTCTGTAATGACAAGATAATCTTTATTTTACAAAATTTTACACTCAAATTATCTGCAAAGAATTAAATATGAACGTACTCCATTCAGAGGAAAATACTCTACAAAACCTAAAAAACATTCGTCGACATCAGTCCATTTGAAGAAGATAAAAAACTTGAACATATGTAAAAAAAAAAATTATATAAGAATCAAACTGAAAACATCTTCATTCTTTTAAGACCGTTAAATAACATATGAAGATTCGGACGATTAAAAAAATTCTGTGCTAAGATATTTCAGTCAAATAAAACATTTGAAAAACAAATTATTTTTTATTTAAAAAAAAGCGTCATTTTCCTCCAGTTTTTCTGAAGAAAAATTGGGAAATACCGTTACTTTAATTAGTAAATATTTAAATTTAAAAAAAGTTATTCCCTTATCCTCGAATCCAAAAACAGTAGTTCCTCCTATGGACCTACATCACTCGCTTTTTAAATGCAATCTACTTTAAAATTTGGGGAAATTTTAAATCCTGAACATTTAAACATAACTTGTTTTCATTTAAGAGAAGAAAGAGAGGGAGAGAGGGAAGAAGATGTCTATAAAAGTGTTTGAAAGACTTTTCACCAAATTTCACCCAGATCGCGGGTCCGAAAGGAATCATCTTAATCAATGACGAATGCTTTGGATTGACCTTTTTTTCAGTCGGAATAGTCGAGACCTTGATAGTGTCACATTATAATAGCGGCAATGTTTAGGCTTTCAAATATTCTCCAGTCAATTTTTCACTAAAATGCATCTACTTAAAATAATAATCATGTGTTAAGAGAAACAATCGGCTCTCTCTATTCCGATTACCATAAAAATTTAACAATAATTGAATATTAATGCCTCGTTTATACAAATCACAATGTTAAACAACATAATTAACCGTTCCTTAGATACGACGGTAAGTCAATTATAATCCGCAATTTAGTTATATTTTTGTTTATGTTGGTAGTACTGTGTCGTGTTGCGTAGATGACGCATGCGTGGTTTAATTGTTGTTATGTCTGTGCAGGTTTGATGCTGCTAGGTTAGTTCCATTATCGCTGCCCTGCCGTTACCCGTGGCTGCTCCGCTTTCTGTTTGCTCCAAAGAAGAGCAACGTTCAGCGATCCGTTTTTTATGGTCGAAAGGTGTATCAGGGTCCGAAATTCATCGAAGACTTTCGGTACAGTACAGGAACAGTGTGTTGCCGCAACGGAGTGTCTACGAATAGATTGAAAAATTCAAAAACTGTCGCACAAGTGTTACGCACGACGAAGGAGCCAGACGGCCTTTTGAGCGTGCATGTGACACGGTTTTCTTAGACAGACGAGTAACTATCGATGAAGTGGCACATCGTCTGCAAATTAGTCACGGTTCTGCCTACAAAATCATCCACAACAGACCTGGATTTCATGAAGTCTGTGCAAGACGGGTCCCAAAACAACTCACATAGTCGCATAAACAAACGCGCTTGACATCTGCCAAAAACATTTGGATCGCAATGGTAACGAACGGGACATCTTCTCAGGCAGAATCATCACCGATGGCGAAACACGGATCCATCGTTACGAGCCGGAGAGTAAACGGCAGAGTATGGAATGGAAACATCCAAATTCGCCCTGCAAAAAAAAACTTTTTTTTGCAGGGCGAATTTGGACCCAACCGTCCGCAGGAAAACTGATGCTTACGGTTTTTGGGACTCACAAGGCCCAGTACTGGAGCATTATGAGGAAAGGGGCACGACAATAAACAGTGCGCGTTACAGTGAGATGCTTACTGTCAAGCTGAAGCCTGCAATTCGAAGCAAACGCCAAGGACCGCTGTCGAAAGGTGTTGTGTTGTTGCATGACAATGGCAGTCCACATACTGCCCCTCACACTGCTGAAACGCTCCAGAAACTCGACTTTGAAGTACCGGCTCATCCTCCTTATAGTCCTGATCTTGCCCCTTCTGACTATCACTTGTTCGGTCCACTCAAAGAGGCATTAAGGGGTTGTCGATTTACCTCGGACGAAACAGTGAAAGAAGGGGTGCATTCCTGGCTCGCAGCTCAACCGAAAACCTTCTTTTATGAGGGCATCAGGAAGCTTGTGCAACGATGGACCAAGTGCGTTGAAATGCAAGGGGACTATGTTGAAAAAGATGTACATGTAAGTTTCCTATTTATATTTCAATAAAATTTATAACTACATTGAGGATAATAATTGACTTACTCTCGTATTAAGGAAAATAGCCGTCGATACTCAACACAATTTAATTATTATAAAATATATGGAGAAAATTTTTTTTTTACATTTACGTCCTTTTTGAATTTTTTTATTCACAGGATCTCAGAACAATAAGAGAGGCAAAATCAGTGTTCCTAAAACTTCGGGGATCCCCGATCTCCATCCGATGTACGCACATTTATATATTAATATATATAATCAATCTCGTTTACAATGCCGATATCATATTGTTTAGAAATAGATGATTTATTTGAGATATTTCAGATAATTGAAATACTCTTGGATGAAATGTACAGCGTTGATTTAAGGCTAGAATCGTAGAGGAGAAAGAGTAGTTTTAGTTGCGCGTACGACCGTGGATTGATTCCCTAATTTTCCTCTTTACTAAGCCACTAACAAGGATGGCGATTCCTGAATAAAAAGCCTTTTGAGTTTTGCAGTAAGCTAAATATAAATCTGTAGTTATTTAAACGCGGGTTCTGTTGAAAGTTTAAGTGTGATCCTCCTAGTTGCAATAACATTTGTCGACGGTAAAGTCTCATGCGACCGGATATCTAAAGATATGTAAAAAGAAGAGCACGGGACGACAGTGAAGAAAACGTGGGAACTTTCCTGCGTAGTCCGAAAAAATCTGTTAGGAAGGCCAGAGGTGAAATAGCGATGACGGTGATGACAAAGTGGAATGTTTTAAGAAAACGCTTACGTATGCGTACATAACCCTTTACCGTTGTTTCAGGCTTTGAATCCTACCGACTACGCTGTGCGTTCTGAGTGAGCAATCGAAATTTTGCAGCACGAACATGACGACTTTTTTGATCGTATTGTGTTTGAGTCAACATTTCATAGGTGGAAAAGTTAACACTCATAATGTCCGCATCTGGGAGGATCAGAAACCCCCCCCCCCCCGTAAACTCTTACAAAGCGAAAGGGACTCCCCAAAATTAAATGTTTTCTGTGCAGTATCCCGACGGCAAGTTTACAAACTGTTCTTTTTCGATGAAGCAAGCGTGGAAGGAGTTGTTTATTTGATTTGCGGCGTTATACGGCTCTTTCCTCAACTGCAAGATAGACCAGAGAATTTTATTTGGCAACAAAACGGCCATCTCATCGTCACAAATCTGTACTCGATTGATTGAATGACCTTTTCCCCAACCGCTGGATCGGTCGGCCCGGACCCGATGACAGAACTTATTTGCGGTCTCGATCTAAAATCGTGTGATTTTTTCTTTCCGGTTTATAAAGGATCTTGTGCACGCGCCATCGTTATCTACTGATCTACCCGATTTGAGGTACGAACAGTTAACGCTTGTCTGTTACTCCAGACAAGCCGGTTAAAGTACGGCACGAACTCTCCTACGGTTTGGATGTGTGCCGCATGAAGAAAGGCGCTCGCATTGCAAACTTGCAGGTGACAACTGTAGAAGCTACTGTTTCATTTTATTTTGATTCATCCACTAAGTCAAAGTTAAGGGATATTAAATAACTTTAAAACCCTGATATTCTTTTTTGCAAGCTCTGTATATACAGAATTTTGTAAAAAAAAAAAAATTATTATTTTAGTTCCCACATTACCTAAAATGCCAAGGAATATAAAATTCCGTGGTGGGGGGAGTCATGTTTGACATACAATAATTACTTTTCCTTGTAAAATGTTTTATAATGGTAACAATGTTTTATATGGTTATCTAATATGCATTTTGAGAAAGAAACTAAATAAATAAGAAAGTTTTGTGGACTTAAAAACAATTTTTGTTTTTGTTAAAAAATTTTTAAACATTTCTGATTTTAAGAAAGGTAGAAGCAATAAAATAATAGCCAGTTGATAAACTAATATAGAAATTTTATTGCCAGAAAAATCTTGTCGATTTTACCAGGAAAAGAAAGTCAAGGCGACAGAAATATATTACAAACTGGAAGGAAAGATACTACAAAAATAAGCACAGGAAAAAGAAGGTACGGGATAGTAACCGATTTAAAGAAAGATGAAAGTAACAAGAACATGAAGGCAAAAGCTGAAAAATAGAGAGTTGGAATGGAAATAAGTCCGATTCAGACTTGTTTTTGGATGGATTCATCAATAACGATAATAATTTTTACAAACTAATTTTATCTTCTTCTGTAGTTTAAACTGATATACTTAGTAACAAAAATTTAGAAAATTATTTATTTTCCTCAAAACTTAATATTATAAGATTACTTTTGTAATTTCCCAAATTTACAAAATTTCTAATTATACATCACAATTTCATAGTAATACTTACATTTATATTAATTTTGTATTAATAACAGTAAATAAATTTATCAGTAGTAATAAAAAATAATAAATAAAGCATTGATAAACCTTAATTCAGATAACCAACACGGATACCAAAAATAGCATTAATTTATTTACTATTTTTTCCTATGTTTATTTTATATTTCTAATGAACAATAAGAAAAAGAAAATAAACAACATAATAATAAAAAATGTAAACAAAATATTAATAATTTCTTTAATGAATGATTTAAAACGATCGTGTTAAAGTTTGTAATAATTATGATTCATCCTAAACATAAACATAAATTGATACGTTATTAGCAAACAAGAATAAATTAAATAAAAACATATATCCAATAAACAGATAAATAAGAACAAAAGAATTCTCTGAGAAGTAAATAGATTTACTCTTCAGAGTAATCACCATGTACTAGTAAAAATAAAATAATATATTTTTTTTAAATGATTAATTCAAACCTAGGACAACCTGGATGAAAGTTGAGATGCCATTTCAACAAGTAATTAGCATATAAGATTGTAATAAAGCCATTAATTTTGTTCAAAGCGGTAAAGGAACCCAAAGATAATGAAAAGTGTTATTTTTATTTCAGATCTGATTACAAATGAAGTCTACAACCTAATTATGAAAAGAAGATATAAATTCAATAAAAACAACAAACATGATCGTCATTAAATGAATCAAAAATCTATTAATGCAGGATATGATATGGAGATTAAAGGCTTCAAAGAATATACAAAGATGTATCAGAAGAAATGAAACATAGATTAATAAACGTGTGAAATAAGATAGATAATAAAAGAAAGTAAAAGAAATAAGTTATAAAATTGTTAGTGTCAATTCTCTAAGTATAGGGTGCGGCTGAGAAGTGGATTTTACTTTAACACCAAATTTGCTACAACCAGCTCATAGGTGTAATAATCCTCTTTATAGGTACTAATGATAAAAAGAGAAACATTATCTGTTTGAAAATATTTAGAACCGTAAGACTCAGAAGGTGCAGATAATTGAAGTGAGACGCTAGCTTATGAAGAGAAATTCATTGAACTTCCTCGCATACTGAACCGTCAGATAATAATAGGGTCAAATTATTTATAAACTTCATAAAAAGATTCTAAAACATGTTTTTTAGGTTGCAGTGCCCAGTAATGGATCCCATAAATATTTGTCATCAATCAATAATTAATTACAATGGTCAACATAAAATTTGGAAATGGGAGTAGCTGTTCCATACAGTATTTTATATGCTGAATCTGAATATGTATTCCGAAACAACCCATGATTTAATGTTCTTAAGTTGCATCCCCTTAAATTTATTTGTTCCATCATTTGTGGAACAAACAACACAAATAAGTTAACACGTCTGTATGTTTGCTTATTTAAATATTAATATTGCGATGCATGCTGTAGACCTATGTTTAATACATAACAGTCGAATGATATCATTTCACGTCAAGCCAGACACGTATAGACATGTCAGCGAGTCAAGTAATGAGTAATTCAACGTGATGAAATTTTCTTCGGTATGAGTTCAGCTATTGGTGTGACTTGCTGTGTTCTTTTTTTATATCACACACATATCAAAATTGTTTCATAACTGATGCCATAAATTTAGTAAAAGTTTTTATGACAGAACAACTTTTGTTATTATTTTATTGAACATCAAGATTTATTAATTTGTGTCTGTGTCTGTGTGTATGTGTGTGTATTTCACGCTATGTTTTATTGTACTAAATGATGAAACAATTTTATTAAGTATTTTAAGTAATTAAGCATTTATTAAATTAAAACTTAAATATTATTATAATTAAGTAAGTATTTATGTAATATTTTAGTTTACTTTTATTCATTAAAACATTTTGAATTTTACAATGAATAAAAGTCAGGCTTGTAAAAATTCTCCAAATATTTTTTGTTACGTTTGCAGAGAATTCACCACAAAAAGTCAACGAAAACCAGTATCGAATTTGCTGAAAACCGCTTACAAACATTATTTTGACGGTCCCTTGGGAGACCAAGATAAATCCTGAGCTCAACATGTAGCACACATCAAGTGCTGTGTTTAACTAACCCAGTGGTTAAAAGGAAAAAAAGAGCATTTGCCTTTTGGCGTACCTATGATTTGGCAAAAGCCTACTAACCATTATGATGACTGCTATTTTTGCTTAACATATGTTGCTGGTTCAAACAGTAAAAGCTGTATCGCATACCCAAATGTTTGTTCAGCTATGGGAGCAGTATTTCATGGTGTTGATTTACCGATTCTGATTGGTCTAACTTCTGATTCCCCAGAAGGCTCTACCGATGAATCCTCAACTTCAATAGATATTAATTACATTCCAGATATTAATTAGATTCTACACATTAATTACTGTGACCTAATTCCTGACTTGTATTTGTCGAAACAACATGCAGAACTCCTAGGTTGACGTCTTAAAGAATGGAATTTAATAAACAAGGATACTAAAATTTCAGTATATAGAGATCGAAACTAAAATTTACTGAAATACATTAGAAAAAATTGTTTAATTTGTTCCAGCCATGATGTTAGAGGGCTAATTTCTGAACTGGACATTGAATATGTTATTTATGATTGGTGTTTATTTATAGACTCATGAAAAAGAAGCTTAAAGGCAGTGTTGTTGCATAACTCGAATAAATTTTCTTCTATATCCATAGGAATGAAAAAACAAATGAAAGTTTGTCAAAAATTTTGAAAGCTTTTTAGTATGATGAACACTCATAGTGAATCATTGCTGACATGAAAGCGGTAGGTCAGTTTACCACAGGAAAGGAAAATGTTGTCAAAGCTTGACAATAGCAGATAATATTATTTTACCACCTCTATACATAAAACTAGGTATGATGAAGAATTTTGTAAATGGGTTATATAAAGATTGAGACAGCTTTAAAAATTTAGCTGAGTTTTTCACAATTAACTGAAGCCAAATTAAAAGAGGAAATATTCATCAGGACACAAATAAGAAAATTAATTCGTGAAAATATATTTGACAGCAAGCTGAATCCTAAAGAACTAGCAGCACGGAAGTCATTCAAAGATGTTTTTACTGGTTTTCTTGGAAACAAAAAAACTCTTAGTGAACTACAAAAATTTAGGCTGCAGAATGTCATTGAAAATTCATTTTTTACATATTCATTTGGACTTTTTCCCTTTAAACTTGGGTGACTGATTTGGTTTATACTTGTATTTTATGTGCTGACATAGCTGATATTTTAATCAAGAAAATTACTATGTCTGGATAATAATTTTATTATGCAAGTTATGTAAATCAAACAAGGAGAAAGGTTTCACCAAGGTATATTGCAGATGGAACAACATTATCAAGGCAGACAGGATGAATCTATGATTAGTGACTACTGCTGGATAATAAAAAGAGAAGACTTCACTGAAAACAAAAGGAAAATAAGAAAAAACAAATTAAGATAAACGTAAATGTCTGCAAAATAAAGGTAGGAAATTTAATTGTAATTATTATTATTATTTTTGTATTCTATCATTTAAGAAGTTTCTCAATATTTTAAAGGGTCATAACTAAAAATTTGAGGGTTATGAAGAAAAATTGATTTCATTTTATGATTCAGCATAAAAAATACATTCTAATTCACCTACTTTTATCTCGGTTCCAAATTATTTTTATTTTTTTTTTGCCTGTGTTATCATAAAAGTGGTAATGAATATAGAGTGAAGTCATACATATTTTTTGGTAGGTTGCCATAACTTTGTAAGTACAAGAAAATGGGAGTACAAAGAAAAGAATGTGATGTGAAAATATTAATAAAAATAAAAAAAGGTTAGTTGAAATGAATTGGCTAGTATTATAATGTTCTTAAATTTTTAAGGGAAACTCTAAATATTAGAAGAATGACATTATCAAGCAGATCCTGACATGATCAATTACGAATAATCAAGTACCAATCAGAGTAAAATATTTACTTATTTCCTGTACTGAAAAAGGAAAGAATTAAATATTTTCAAATAATGTACAAATACAATGCATTATTTTGTACATGATATTTGGTAAAAGTTTATGACAGGATGGCCAGAGGCAAATTCTTAAATAAATAACCATTAAATTCATTGCACTAGATGTACAGCAGAAACATACATAAAAGTAACATATTGAGAACAATATTTGAAAATTAACATATTTGATAAAGTTGGTTATTAAAACTCATTTAGAAATACTGCAACAAGAAAATTGTTCAATCTGAAATATATTAAAAAGGAAATCCAAAGGAAGAGATCCTCTAGTATGACAAAATAAAAATAGGAAAAAATAAAGTGAAATAAGTAGACAATGGATAAACTAAGGCCACATCATTTCAGCTTACTCCTGTAAAGCAAACATCATCCAACTAAAATCACTTAAATAAATAAAAAAAACCTTTCTGATAATTACTGATAATTCTGAAGCGTTAGAAAAAGTCAGAGACAGTTAATATTAGCAATGAATTCACTAACCTGATTAGCAGGTTTACTCCTTGTTTGTAATTAGCTCCAGTCTCTAATTGTACATTTATATACTAAAGATATACTCCTTTTTACTTTTTAATCTGCCGTTCTACAAAATAATCATTAAGGAGATACTAGAATGACTCAATTTTTTACTGATATGTAATAAAATGCGTTTTGAATCGTTATTTACAGTAAACACAATTTATTACATACAATAACTAACATATAAAGCATTCTTGAAGTTTAATAAAAATTTTTTTTGCAAAGCTGAGTAATGAATTGAACTCGTTTTAATTCATACCTTTTACTTGCACAACTCGTTAATTTTTTTGGTATGTTCAAAATTTTTGCTCAAATTACGTATAAAAAGTACATAACAAAAAATCCTAATTTTATGTATACAATAAAAATTAATTTAAAAGAACAGCAATAAAGCTAAAAGAGATATATTGAATTAATGTAACTAAAAGAAAAAACTCTCTGACAAAATGAATATTATTTTTAGTCCCATTAATGAAGATATACAGTATATTAGACTATATCTGATTATTAATGGTAATAGAAAAGGTTACTGTTAGTTAATTAAGGGTCAATGTCATGTCATGTCATCGAATGGCACAATTAAGTAATATCACCTTGTTTTCTGCATAAACCAGATAATAACAATCAGTGACAATATTCATTTAACTTCTTTTAATAGATACAAGAAGACAATGATGAAATAAATAGATCGATAAAAATAATAATAACATAACAGTTAATATTACAGGGTGTGTAATAAATCATATTTCTATGGTATTGTAGAAGCTCAGATATCTAGGACAGTTCTCTTGATTCAGGTGCTCTTAACAACTATCCCCTTGTTTAATGAATGCACCTGTACCTCCTTAAATATATGAATCGATACACTGGGGGTGTGTAATTATTAGAAGCCAAGAGATTGGTGGCTAAGAACAGTATCAATAGTAATATGATATGTGGTGTTAATATGAAATGAGGTTTGAAGATGGAGAACTCACTGGTGAAATCTTGCAAAAAGAAAGGCCAGACAAAATAACACAAAATGGGTAATCATGAAATTAAAAAATAATCGATTACTGAATAAGATTTACAGAAAGAAACTGCATTAACCACACTATTATAAACTGAATACCCATACAATATGATACTAACACTGTGACAAAAAACATACTCACGGTATGAAGTAGACATGAAGTAAGGATTAACTGTCAACAGCTGCAGTAATATCAAACAAACTGGTTTTTGTTTATTCCCCTGCTGGGTGATCAATCAACTTATAAAACTATACTATGAACTATAATATATATATATATATATATATATATATATATATATATATAATACATTATGAAGAAATTGAAGAATGTGATTTTGACTACCAATGAAAAGATTAACAATGAAATTTTCTACTCAATTATTGATAAATCATGAATAGTCTGTACTTAACTCTGAGAATCAAAATAAAATTCAGTCTATTATGTAGATTTCATTTACAATTGTAAGTTATGAAATGTGATTTATAGTAAGATAAAACATTACTATATAAAAAATTATTCTGTAAGTATGACACACTCTCAGTGAGGCAGAACCTCACTGCCCACTTGGTAATGAAGTTATCTAGATGAATTAATGCCCAAAAACCATCTACAAAGTTCAATAAATAGGTTAGTAAAAGAAGTTTAAATCTAATATCAATAGAAATAAACACAAAACCACGGGCATTCTGATTAATACATAAAGTTAGGCAACATGCAAATCATCACATTAAAAAAAATAACATTACTATTTTTAATAATGCACATAAATTACTACATTTCAATAATTTTCTGATTGCTGTCCAAAAAATATGACTTAACATGCGATTACTTCTTTACAAATCTACCATAAGGTGTATAAATATATGTATTTAAATTCATTTATAATATATATATATATATATATATATATATATATATATACTTATATATATATATATATATATAAGTTTGTGAATATATATATATATATTCACAAACACTTCAATAACTGAAGATCACGCTGTCAACATGGTGCTAAACAATGGCAATTGGGGGCAATGTCAAATGAATTGCAGTGATGTAATAATGATATTTTTTTACACTACTGTGTTTAAAACTGTAACGCAACTATTTTTCTTAAATTTATAAATAGACAAAAAGTGCTATTTACTTTATTAAGCGATATGCCATTATTTTATTTTCTTGCTTTATCTTTTTAAAGACGATAAAATGTTTATAGTGTCTAACACATGGAAATTTATGGTTCTAAAATTATTATAGATAATCTATGCACTGAAGACCAGGTACTAGAAAAAAATTTAATTATTTTTCTTTCAAGAAAGTATAATAAAAGGAAGAAAAATTAAATAATTGTAATTAAATAAGCTAACCCTCTTTGTTCAAGTACGTTATACCTTAATGCCCAATTTTTAAACGAAAGGGCCAAAATCAATATCTAATAAAAATTTTTTTAATGATTTTTCAAAAAGATTTTAATTTTTAGATATGAGCTGAAGTAGTCATTATAATATTGAGACCACTAAAAATGGAATTGTTTTTTGAAAATAGTCAGTTAGTGAACTGACTATTTTCAAATTCAAATTTTTGTCAGTTAGTCAACAAGTGAACCCACCGGCTTGGTCTAGTGGTGCGTCTTCCCAAATCAGCTGATTTGGACGTCGAGAGTTCCAGCGTTCAAGTCCTAGTAAAGGCGGTTATTTTTACACGGATTTGAATACTAGATCGTGGATACCGGTGTTCTTTGGTGGTTGGGGTTTCAATTAACCACACATCTCAGGAATGGTCGTACTGAGAATGTACAAGACTACACTTCATTTACACTCATACATATCATCCTCATTCATCCTCTGAAGAATTATCTAAACGGTAGTTACCGGAGGCTAAACAGGAAAAAGAAAGAAAGAATTACGGAGGAATTGAATGGAAGGTTAGTTTCAATTAGAAGATTTTATTAAATCTTAGTCTTGTAGACGATTCATTAGCAAGAAGAAATAATCAAAGGAGACTAAAGTAGCCACCGATTCTTTAAATACATACCAGCTCTTAAATATTACATTGAATCCTAAGATCTTAAAGAAAGTGAAAGGAGTTACTTGAAGGCTGCAGAAAGATGAGGACTCTAAGAAAACAGGATGTACAAAGTATGATAGGATCCAAAACAGCACTACAAAATGTCATTGAAAAGTGAACCTATACTGTAAGAGAGAGAAAAATATGAAAGAGATGGATAATAATAAAGAACTTAAGTAAATTTTATTAAGCTGTTAATTCACATTCTTCAGAGTTGGTTATTTGATTAAAAATATTACAAAATAAAAATGTATAATCTTACTTTTCAGCAAGTTGTTTTAAGATAACTGACTGAAGAATAATATTTAAATTTTTAATGTATTTATTTTTAACTGAATAGAAAGCTCTGAAGATGAGTCTACTGAAATATATTAAGCCTAAATAAAAAAGGTACATTACCAACTTTAACTCAATATCTTTATTATTAACATTCATGAAACAGCAAAGTTGTAGGATCCATTTATTTGCTAACAGAAAGTTCAGTTAATAGACTTGGTCATGCCGGTAGAATTGGAAAGGATTAGTATTTAAGAAAGCCTTTTTTTGGAAGCAAACTGCAAAGGAAGAAAATTACAAAGAAGAAAGAAGCAAAGAAAAATTTAGTTTTTTAATAAATGCCCCTTGTAAAAGCAAAAACTATGGAGAAATACAAAGAAAGCTATGGTTATAAGTAAAACAGATAATTGAAGCTGTCTTAAGACATAAATATTGTGAGGTTAAAAAATACCATAGAGTAGAAAGGAAAACAAGAAAAACATTAAACAAAAGTAAACGATAACCTAAAAAAAAATATTCAAATAGCAAAACTCAGGTTGAATAGAAAATGAAATAAAAACTAACATACTCGTATATTCACTTCTATCAATAGCTAAAATTTTATATCTTAAAAATTATTGTTTGGCATTGCATTTTTCACGTGCTACAAAATTCATTTATCATTCATATAGTAACTACAAGAGGGTGTAAGCCTGTTGTTACTATGTAAATAAATAAAAAAAATTATGGAAAGATTAAATTAAAAAAAAAACACAAAAACCTAATAAAAAAAAAATGTTTCTTAAAAACTATTTAATTGGTAACTTAAAAACAGTCTGATATGTTTAAATTACTTATTTTGGATTTTTCAGTGCGATTAACATCTTTTTAATTTTGCTCCAGAACTAAAACTTGCAGAAGTTCAATCTAAAAAAAGGTTATAAATAAATATAATTGTGTTTCTTCTACCGTTCAAAGTAGACTACTACACAGAAAAGAGCAGAAAGATTCAACTGAAAAAAAAAGTAAAAAACCAAACAAAGAAATTCCACAACAGAAATTCTTAAATAAATTCCGTATGAGTAAGAGAAAGCTAACACCAAAAATCATCATGATGAAATCAAACTAAAGAAAAA
Source organism: Lycorma delicatula (assembly GCF_047948215.1). Classification (NCBI taxonomy): domain Eukaryota; kingdom Metazoa; phylum Arthropoda; class Insecta; order Hemiptera; family Fulgoridae; genus Lycorma; species Lycorma delicatula. The sequence continues at coordinate 216,053,615 of NC_134457.1, forward strand.
GAAGTAAAACTTTGAATGTCTGACATAACTATAAAGACAAAATGATACCTAAATTAATTTAAATAAAAAACAAAGAAAAACAGAAATGGTAGCACATTAATTACTCCCCTTATGGGAGGGGATTGATTAAGTGTGGTGGGGTGGAGAGCCTCCACCCCAAAAATTATGTTTTTACTTATGGGTATTATTTATTTGTGTTTGATTTTATATTGGATTCTGAAACTGTATACATATATTTCATTATGTAAAATTATTTATATTATAAAAAAATTGGTTTTTTAAATAAAATTTTCAAAATTGCTGACTAATAATTTTATTACTTTTTATTACTAATTAATAGGGGCCATTTAAAAAAATAAATGAAAAGTAAATTCTTTTATTTAATTTTTATATTTAGAAATACATTTTATAATTAAAAAGCCTTTAAAATTAAGTTTATTAAATAGTATAATATTCTTTAAATAAACATTTTCTTGTAAGCACTGGTTAAGTTTGTTCCACAGTTCACCCATACTCTGTAGCATTTCAATAATAATTTAATTTACTTTAAGGTGGATTTAATAGTTCGCCTCCTGAAGATTGGAACGCAGTGACCTAAATATCTGAGTTTTCTTATAACTCCAGAAAAAGAAAATCGCATATTTAAAGGTCAGGTGATCTAGTACAACTACACTGTGTTTTTGCAACAGGAGATGACATCAGTTAGAGAATGATTCCACTTAACAGTTCTAGAACGTCAAACTTTGTGGCTCCATCTTGTTGAAAATGTTTCTTATTTAGTGGTTGATGACTAAATTCAAGAACTAAAGTATCTAACATGTAAATATAATTGCTCTAGTGACTTAGATTGTCACTAGATCATTTTAAAAAACATATTTATCATTTTAAAAAACGTAAGGTCGTGTAATTTCAAAGAAAGAGACCAATTAGGCTTATTGTGTGCAACCTCTATATATGAAAACTAACTTAGTTCAGAAGTATCACACTCTAATTAGGTACTAAGAAAGGACTAGCTCTTCAGATACTATTATCTAATGTTGCTGGGACAGACCTACACTCAGAACTGATAATTAGGAAGAAGAAAGAACTAAAGAAAAGGGTAGGTGTTTTTTGATAAATTACAAAAAAACACACATGTTCATAAGTCCATTCGTCTTATTAAAAAATATATAAACAAATACATCTCACACACACACACACACACACACACACACACACACACACACACACACACACACACACACACACACACACACACACACACACACACACACACACATACACATACACACACACACACACACACACACACACACACACACACACACACACACACACACACACACACATATATATATATATATATATATATACACACACACACACAAACAAAACTCTTCATTGTATCCATTCGTCTTAAATATATCACATCCCTAAACAAATTTAAAAAAATAATTTTGTAAATCCTCTTGGTATGCATTTTCATACCAAATTTCATGATTGTATATCATTTTAACTGTAATTAAGAGATATAATGAAATCACTTTATACCTACACTCAAATTATTAGTCGTTATAAATTATATAATCATAATTTGGCATTTTTGAACTCGTAGACCTCATAATATTGAAAAGTCCAAAAATTCAAGAGTTGGCTTTTGTAACTTTTCCCTCTTTTTTTATGCAGGTCTTCATAAAAGAATGGTGGGGTTTTGAACATGATTAAATGAAAATAAAAATACTTACAGTTGATGTTTATTTATCAAATTTGTCATCTCAAACAGTTTTTTTTTCATAACTAACAAATTTCAATAAGTGCACCATTAGTCACTTGGCAAATCATAAAAGAATGGTGGGGTTCCTGTAATTCAGATTAAGGCAGTAAGGAAATTTTTGGAATTTATGTTAGTAGCCCTGATAGCCTCCAACCCAAACGTTTGTGTAACAGTTCAAACCACCACACCAGTTTTTGTATTGTTGCTGAGGTGTGTATTTTGTTCATTACTGAACACTATTGAAGAAAAAGCAAAGTGTGTTTTGTGGCAAGCTGAATTAAAGTCCGTAATTTTAGTTCAACGTGCATTTCAAGTTAATATGGAAAGCAGCCATCACATGAAAATAATATATGATGTTGGTTCAACCAGTTCGAAGCTGGATTTGTTCTCAAGGAAATATCAGCCCACAAACCACGAGTATCAGACAAAACTGTTGAATGAATTACTGTCCTAATAAATCCATTTAAAGGAATAAATATTTAAGTACACACCTTAGCAGAAGAGGCACAAAATTTAGGTTTATATAATTAGCAGCCTTCTTAAAAATTAATAATATCTAATATACTAAACCTATCAGATCGCTGGAACAAGTTTTCAGACTTGTTAGTGGCATTTAAAAACTAAAGCATCTGACAAATTTACGACTTAAGATTTAATTAATCAATTCAGACTTTCAATAAGGTTATTTTACTTGATATTTCATCTTCAATAATGAAACACAACATAATACAAACGTTAAAAATTAATTTATGCATTTACTTACTTATATATTAAATACAGATAATATACGTATAGATATTTTAGATACTTAGAACAATTAATATTTTACATGCAAGAATAATTAATAAAAAAAAATAAAAAAAAAATTATCAATAACTTACCAAAATAAGTTTGTGTAGCTCTCTTCCAGAGATGTTTTCTATCACCTAGGACTTAAGAACTCCACCCGTCGAATTTGCAAATATAAAAATTAACAATAACAAATGTTTCACTTTTTAATAACCAAATGCCACATTATTACTCTTGATTGGAATTTAAACCACGTACTTACTACAAATATTTTATCGCTTATTACCTCAAAGTAGGTCAAAATATCAACATATACATTTGATCATTGGGCTTAATTAACAGCACCATTTCAATAATGGTTATCTAAATAAAAGTAACAAGATAAGACATCACCATTGTAATAGAAATAATCTAATAAAAATGTAGAATAACAATATCAAGGTTTTCATATATCAATGTAACAAACGCTGTACATTTTAGGCAAAGTTATGAATCATAAGTTGTTTGAATTAATCCGCACCAATTCTCAATGAAAATAATTTGCAATGTTAATACAAGGTTTCACACCTTGCAAAATAATCCACGAAAAGTTAATCAAATCGCATAGAAATTTTGAAAAGAAATTAACTATACGATTTTAAATATGTAAGATGGATCTAAATAACATAACATGTTTAGTTTTTAATAATAACTTCTACACACACTATTTATTCCAATAATAATACAATCTCTATATCAGAAAAAAACAAATAACTACATATTTTATTCAAATTATAACATAATTAAACAATAGATAAATATATTTCACAATGAATGGTAAGTGTGCCATACCATCGATAACAAAAAGGAATTGTTTTGACATTTTCCTGAAAGGATTAAGTGAAATGAGGAAAAACTTCAATAAGAATAGTATAAACAAAGTACAAAACTAATGAATAAAAATGAGAATTGGTTAAATACAATTTATGAGTAATTTAAAAAAAATACGTCAAACAAAACAGTAATGTAATATAATTACGTAAAGGTAAATTATTAATAAAGAAAATTTCTAAAAAAAAACAAACAATTTTTAAGACAATAATTGCTGAATACTTGAAAACTTATTTAAGTGTTATTATTTAAAAGTATTCAGACATCATCAGAGAGAGACTATGTAACTTGTTATAAATATAAACAGAGAGATAATAAGGTCCTTTCTAATATGTCATATTGTTATATTAGGCAATACAAATATAGTTCTGTTATCTTGTTTGATAATTATTATCTCATTAATGAATAACAAAATAATTTGCAAAGATTGGTAACAACACCTAACTCTTCATGTTCGTTTTATTTTTAGGGCAAACAAAAAGCTTAAAAATTCAAATAGTGTAATTAAATTAATAACAAGCTAAAGGATATAATAATAAACAGTGAAAAATTAATAATCAAAGTTTTCTTTAATTATTACAAGACTGAAATTTGTTTTACAGTGTTTTAACAACACTGTATAATTCAGCTATGTAGGAACTCTTTTTTAACTGTTTGTATGTCAGCGGTGGAGGGGGGAATATTTTAGAATAGAATGTTAGCAAGTCTGACTGTTTGAATATTTAACTGACAGACAGTAAAAAAGCACAATTATATTAACAAATGTGTCGTCTGGTGAATTCATGTGCTGCAGGGCAATTCAGTAGAGTAAGTAATTCTCCCCAACACAGCTGGATGACAAAGAGCTCAAACTGCAGTACTTTATTTATCTCACAGAAATATTTTTTTAGAAAAAAATACAGTTATTTCTATAACCGTAAAGGCTATCAAAAAAAAAGGAATGAAAAAACCAGGTAAAAATATCCAAAATGCTAAAAGCAAAGTTTTATTGTAATTAACTGCTTTCTTTGGTAATTTGCACATTTACATTTTATAATAAAAAATAAAAGCTAAATTAAAAATCTGAAAGTCTAAATAAAAAAAAAGCTAATATGAAAGAACAAATTATCACCAAATATCCACACAAAATAATATTTGTATAAAAAAATTTTAAGGCATGAGCTCCACCAAAAAAGCAGCACCAGGGTGCCAAGTTGCAAATCAGTCTAATCACATCAACTCCAAATAATATATATAAAATATATTACTACAAAACAATCCCAAAAATAATTATTACCTATCATTACAATTTGTCAGAGACAATCAACATTCACTGTTATTAACTTATCAAATTTTTACAAACTGGACCAAATTTAGCAAGTATAATGTTTTGAACAACCCATGTCATAATGCTTTTAGTAGCTTTTGAGGTCATCTTCAGTCACTGATGCAATTATTTCGTCTTGGCATCAGCTGATGCTGCTTCCACTTGGTTTTGCTTTTGATTTAGGAGACATATATTTGGAATCCTTGTGTGTTTAATCGACTTGTATTTTATGATGTAATGTTCCTTTTGTTCTGTATTTGTAGTATATTGAAGTAACAACAATAATTTTGGTGAATTTGTAACAGAAAAACAAAACAGGTAATTATAGCAACATCAACAACTGATGAGGACTGCAAAATAGCTGAACAAGTAATTATACGATTTTTTAAAAATATTTTCTTTTATAAATTTGTTTCATTTTGAGATTAAAAAGATTTGATAGCTTTACATAATTTTCTCACAATTTACCATCACGATAAAAAAAATAGCAAAAATTATTTTACTAATAACTATCCTTAAGATAATAAGTAAAAAAATTAAAGCAGGAATCACTGAAATTAACTTCTGAATTTAACAATCAATTCAATTTTCAATTTTCAACAAAGGTAACAAAAATTACTACGTTATTATAAGTTTATATCTTAAGTTTAAAATATCTAAAGATTATCAGATAAATAATGAAGTTGTAAGATTTCAATCAGATAAAACGTAATAATTTTTTTAATTTTTCACTAATGTGTGTGTTACTCCACAGAAAGAAAAAGTAAATGTTTATAATCCACATACAAATAAACATAAATACATAAAAGTACATTAATATTGTATAACTGATTGTTAGATTTAGGTTATTTTACTTACATCCTCGGCCGGTATGAAATGACTTGGTCCAATTTTTACTTTGTGAAACGGTACAGTTAATCCACAACGACCCTGTTGAAAAGAGAAAGTAAATTAAAATACCATCCTGGAAACTGAACGGAATGAGGAAAGGATAACATTAAAATCCCCATTTAATAAACCGATGAAGTTGGGGAATACTTTAAATATTATGTCTTTATGCATACTGTTGGTACTTATTAATAAGTAATGACCACAGTAACCCAACGCTACAATGAAAAATATATAAATTAATAAAGTGAACTGAAATGCGTTAACATAAATGGGTTTTTAAAATAAATAAGATCTGGGGGTTTGTGGGTTTAAACTCCTCTAAGTTTTGGATTTCACTATATTATTTTATTACATATAACTCTCATCTTCACTAAAAAAAAAATCTACTCGTAATTGAGAATTAGCCTGTAGCTGGTAAAGTACATAAATAAATGAAATAGTAGTAATATAAAGCTGTTGTAGAATAAATTGAAATTTTCATTACAGAACTGATTAGAAGATATAAGACTGATATTCCAAAGGTCCTAAATTGAATAACTGGCTCGGATTTTTTTTACTCTTTATTCTAGATCTTTTCATCACTTACACGCAATATCTCATTACAACACGGTAATGACAGCTGAAAACAACTGGTTATGAGCTAAAGCTGATAATATAAATCTGATGTCACTAATAGAGGAATATGTTAGTACTAAATACACACTGGGGAATTATTTGTAAATGATGTTTCATGAATTCTATTCATTCATTACTTACACTACATCCTTCTATTATATAAAACACATAAATATGTATTGTTATTAAAATAAAAGAAATATTTTGTTTTATTTTCAAAATTCAACTAAATAAAAAAAAAAATTAAAAAAGAATTCAGATCAACATATTAATTATATTTTAACAATGAACAATGAAGTTTTAGTTATAATAATAATTTTAGTAGTTTGCATTATATGATGTATGCATTTTTATGTTTAGAACATATGATTTAGATACAACCTAATTGTATGCATATAGTAAAAGGGAATGTACTATTATTTTTTAAAACTATCTTTCTTTTTTAAAACAAAATAAATACAGTCAGTGTTTATTCATTGCCTGGATAAATTCTAACTTTGTTATATTACACCTAAACATGAGAAATTCTTACTTAATTTTTCTAATTTTCTTTTTATCCAGAACAACAAGAAACAATTTATATGAAATAAATTAAATGAATAATATTTTTAATATTTAACCGATATCAGAATAGCTTACTTGTTATCAGGAGGAGCTAACAGGTCATATTAATATAATTAAATCTTGGAATTTTGCCAAACTTATAAATTTGTTAAAAGCTTTTATTTAACTCGCTTTAGGAATAATCAAATCTTGCAACTGCTATATCTTTTCATCTATCGTATGAAAATCAATGAAATTTGGTAGACGTATGTAACTTCGATGACAATACAGCACTCCGGTGTCGGAATTTGATATGACCCACCTCCACATGCATTTAGTTGAAAATTTTCATTTCTCATGAACTATCGTATGAAAATGATTGAAATTTGGTACACGTATGTAACGTCCAATATTTTTACTTTTTTTTTAGTCTTAAAAAAATACAAAAAACAAAAAAAATTATGAAAATATATTTGATTACATATAAAAAATTATTTTTTAAAAAGCTTTTAATATTAATATTAACATTAATAAAAAAAGGAAACAAATTAGAAAAACTCTCTAAAAAGTAAAAAATAAGAATTAAATGAAATTGAGAATTTTAAACAAAAAAATAAAATATATTAACAAATACAAAAATGCACTGAAAAGTAAAAAATAAATTATATAAATATCTAATAAATAACCAATAAATAAATGCAATAATTATTAAATTTTAAAATTAAAAGTAATGAAAATATTTGCGTTTTGGGTTAAGAGGTTGTGTGTGTATGTATGTTACCATTTTCCTCAAAAATACTGGGCCGATTTTGATGCATTACATGGTTTTTTTTTTGCATTAGATAGGTATCACTTCAGAGCAGGTTCTTAGACATGTTTTACTGTTATAGGCCACGAGGGGGTGTTGCAATAGATATGTTTCTCTAAAACGGCTGGACCTATTTTGATGCGGTTTTTTGCATTACACAGATATCACCTCATTACATTACTCAGGTATCATATCAGAGCAGATTCTTAGATTAGTTTTTAACGGTTATAAGCAGCTAGGGAGCGCTGCAGTAGATATGTTTCTTCAAAACGGCTTCGTAGGATTTAAAAAAAATTTAATTTTATCGCTTATCGTAAAAGACCGTCCCAGTTATGCATAAAATTAATTAGTTCCTCCTGAAAATCATTCATTTTAAATACAATAAAATTTTCATGGCAAACGTAATACTTGTTAACAAAAACAGGGGTAATACGATGAGTAAACAAAATATTAAAATTCGGTTTTCGTTGGGGTGCTACCTAATATTGCCGGTAGGTCGCAGCACATTAAAAATTTCGTAAAGTTGGGGTATTTCATGGACAAACCTCGTAGAGATACAAATAATTATACAAAAAAAAAAAAACAAACAAAATTCGTTACTAGCCTATTTACGATAGCAGCGGTATAAAAACCTTTCTGATTAGCAGTTGATTTCTCGCATACATTGAATCATTCAAATAACTACCTCTAAATTCAACCTTTACATTAATAGATGAAAAGAGTTACGTATTGTAATCGGTGAAAATCTGATGCATTCGGATTGATCGGAGTAATTTATTACAATGATCGGTTAAAAAATGAAGAATTGTCATCGCTTATAATTTAGTGCAATCTAATAGGTCAGTGAAACTTGGACAATCGGAGTATCTGAGAAGAAAAGATTAGAAGCTTTTGAAATGCGGTGCTATAGGAGAATGTTAAAAATCAGACGGGTGGATAAAGTGACAAATGAAGAGGTATTGCGGCAAATAGATGAAGAAAGAAGCATTTGGAAAAATATAGTTAAAAGAAGAGACAGACTTATAGGCCACATACTAAGGCATCCTGGAATACTCGCTTTAATATTGGAAGGACAGGTAGAAGGAAAAAATTGTGTAGGCAGGCCACGTTTGGAATATGTAAAGCAAATTGTTAGGGATGTAGGATGTAGAGGGTATACTGAAATGAAACGACTAGCACTAGATAGGGAATCTTGGAGAGCTGCATCAAACCAGTCAAATGACTGAAGACAAAAAAAAATCGGTCAATTTCTTTTAATGCTCCAATTAATGTAAATATACTATTTTCCCATCGGTCAAACGTATTCATTCTTGTGATCGATAAAGAAGATGCAATACAATGGTAGGAAATCACTGTTAACTGATTATTCTGTACGAATCAGTATCGAATTATTCGGAAAGTTTTCGTGATGGGGACGGCAGTCAAACTTACATGTAATCTATGATAGGGTAGAATGAATGTGTGTTGTCATCGGTTAATATAGATCGGTTTCGGTGTGTGAGGATTAGAAAAATGTATTGTGCTAAGATCCTGTATCAATCTTATTACGAATTAATTCGACGTTTCTCAAGGAACAAATCCGGCACCTTACATTTTTTTTGTGCACGGAGAATTAAATACTCAACTACACAAATTATGTTTTTTTTTTTTACATATATATCATTTACGTTTTCGATGTTCAGAAATATTTGCTTCCGAAAAATTAAGCAAAATGGAGTCAAAAATCATTTTTTCGAATATCTACTGAAGCTACGCAATTTATTCATTCATTTGTGATGTAACAATGGTTTATTTTACTTACTATATGCATTTTCTTCATTTACCTTATCAAAATGGACACATATCAATTTTTATTAATTGAAATTAAAAAAAAAAGATCAGCTGCTACTGGAAAATGGAAAGTACACAAAAAACAGTTAGTCGAAAAGTCATAACCCACCGGGTTGGTCTAGTGGTGAACACTTCTTCCCAAATAAGCTGATTTGAAAGTCGAGAGTTCCAGCGTTCAAATCCTTGTAAAGTCGGTTATTTTTACACGAATTTGAATACGAGATCGTGGATACCGGTTTCTTTGGTGGTTGGGTTTCAATTAACCACACATCTCAGGAATGGTCGAACTGAGACTGTACAAGATTACACTCATACATATATCATCCTCTGAAGTATTAAAAGGTAATTGCTGGAGGCTAAAGGAAAAAGAAAGAAAGTTAGTCGAAAAGTGATTAAATTCACTGAGAATAGGACGGTTTTTAATTTTGCGTGTCTCACAAAGGGGTAAAATCGTGCTTTGTTAATAAGTAATCAAAAGGGTATCTTTAAAAATTTTCTTCAGTTAAGATAAATTTCAATAATAAGAAATACTGGGGGAATGTAAAATATCAACTCGGTACTAATTATTAAGCTTGAAATTAATCAGCAAAGATAAAATAGATGCACTTATGTAAACCGAATGGAAGTATAGAAATAATTACAACCGATTCAATCATACGGTATAAAAAGAATATTGGTAATGATTCAGTGACAGTGTAAAAATACAAACAGCAGACTAAATTCACAAGATAAGATAAAAACACATCAAAACATCATCTAAATAAAACCTAATTAGGTTAGTAAAGTGGATTTTTTATTTGTTATATATTACTGTCATTAAAAGAACCTGAAACATTATTTATCACTAAATAGTTTAAAATTAACAATAAATTAAAATTCTCATTAATATCTAAATTTTAATCGGGTATCTAAATTTTTTGTTTCAGGAAAGGCAGTAAATTGCATCCTCATAACCTAATAGTTCCTCTCCACCTGCAACATTTCATAGTAGTATTTTTATCATCTGTCAATTTGATTCGATGCACGTCTCCACTACTCGTTATCCTGGGTTAATATCTTAACCTAAACTATTATATCCTACATTATCGATTATGTTTTATACATTTCAATCTTTTATCTTTATAGGTTTTACATTCACACTTTTGGAAGGCTTCGATGTCAGAAGAAAAAGTAAATTATGTTCGCGCCATGTTCTGACGTAATCCAGGTAAATCAACTAGATCAGCGAGTTTAGAATTACAAATTCCGGAACCGACGTATGGAAAATTTTGCAAAAACGACGCAATATTTTGAAAATAACGTCTCATAAATTACAATCAGTATATATTAAGTTTCACGTAAAAATTTCTATACGGACAAGAAGGAACGAGTTGACGAAGGAAACTGTTTCTTTCGTCGTCTAATTTTTGGTGACAGTGTACGTTTCATATTCATCATATCAACACCGATCTTTCATCTGGTGACCACATTCATATCCCGCTAAAAATTTCCCGCCATAGCTCAAGGTCCAATGCCGTTCGAATCAACGTTCCTGGCGTTTCTCCAGTCACCTCTTCAGTTTGGCCGTTAACAAGCACATTACACTTTCAACAAGTTATGTAAGACAACCTAGGCTTTATTGATAAATTTAACAGGATTTCTTTTTTACGACTAAAAGCAGAATACAAAAATACTGTTAAGAGTCTAATAAATAACAATCTGATTTACATGTTGAAGAGCCAAATATCTTCAATGCAATTTAATTTGACTGTATTTTTGTTTCGTATAAGTTGGCTTAACATGTGTTCAACATCCTTATCTTTCATTACAGCTCCAATTTTTTCCTCTTCATCAATAATTGGCGGCCAGCTGGTACAGCGGCTAGCATACTAGCTTTTTATTCAACCGGTCCTGGATTGGATAAAATACCAAATCTAGTAGGGTCTCATATATTATCATTATTTCATCCCCAACGGTATCATAAAACATGATATCTGAAACAGAGATGTGCTTGTAGTATGTAAATGAATAAAAATTATAACCACAAGAAATGGTGGTAATTTCATAAATCTGTTTGCAGTAGTTTAATTGCGGCTGTAATCAATGATATTTTCATAATATCCTTCATCTTATTTTATGTTTTGAATGAGGTATTCAAATGTTTTTCAATAATCAAAAACATAAATTGTTATTTATATAGTGTTAATTTTATTTAGGACTGTCGTTAACAAAGAATGAGAAAAATAAATTTTTTTACGTTACTACTGATATCCCAAAATAGACAAATACAAATATTAAGATTATTCTTAAAACTACCACAAACGAGGAAGAGAAGTAAATATAAAAAAATAAAAGGAAAACATATAAAATATGTAGACAATGTTATTTAAATAAGTTTTAATGCTAAAAATATTTATTTAATTTACTAGTCGCTCAGTATGAACTAGAATCTTTTGCAAGAAGTAAGAAACTATATAAGCCCCATGTCATCATTTTTATCATAAGAAAACAATCAATATCTGACTGATATAACTGTGAAGTTATTATTATTAAGTATTACAAAAAAGAATTAAATAAAATTTGGCCAAGATACATGCACAATTTTAGAATGAGACAATGAAATATGAAAGTATTTGTACAACACAAATCATAAAGGTGATTTATTTTTTAACCTTATACCTAATATCACCTTACATCTCTTATGACATATCATAAAACATTCACTGGACACATCTACATCAACCAAAAAAACATAACATCCAAAAAAATTCATTCAGTTTTCAACCAATTTAAATAGACTATGATAAGTTATGACACTGTGCGATTCATCATTAAAAATCAGAAAACATTCTGAAAGATCTCAGTGCTACGGGTTGTTGACATTTTTAATTCAAAATAATATCCCAAATGTGCTGAAATTTCTCAATGACTTTTAGTAGAGAAGTGGGGAGGGTAGTATTTATAACTGGCATTATCACCTGAAATGATCATGGATCTGTACCACTATACTACCAATACTAAACAATCAAAAACTTAACTGCTTAGTTTAGTAATATTTTTTTTAACACAGAGGGCAAAAGCAGGCTGACTGCAGGTAAGGAATTGCCAGTATTTTTTGGAATTACAGAAAAAAGTTGAGAATGTAATTCTCTCCAAAAACAAGAGACGAGTACGTTGTTCTTTCAAAATTTCTCTATGACACTAATGCTGCTTTTACACTGTGTTTTAAGGTGAAATTATTACTGGTAGTTTTTTGGATGAAGTTAAATTTTTTCTAAGCGAGTAAGAAAATTTATATAAGTTGTGGTTGAAACATGCATTAGATTTGAGTTATGCATGTTCATTTTGTATACTATTATGTGTTTGCGTACTTGAGTTAAATGTGGAAGATGATATAGTCTATAATTCTTGGTGATACTAGCTAACATCCACTGTGTCACAAGAACAATTGAAAATGGTTTTTTATAAGGAAAACTGGTCAATAAGTGTAAATTTTAGGTCTGCTTTTATCATTACAATTTAGTCATTTTAAATAATAAATTTATGTATCTTTTTTGTACTATATTCGTTCTAAATTTATAATTTAAACCTAAATATTGTCATTTATTAACATTTTTCATCATACATTATCAGAAAACAGTTGCAAATAAAAAAACAAATATTTATTCATAAATACCAACAGTCATATAATTTTCAGGTGTTTCACTATTGTTAATAGTGCTACCTGATGGTTTACTAGTTATAAAAATATTTTAACAAATGTTCAATGACTAATTTACTTGTATTATTGAAAGTATTAACGTATTTCATCATCTCTCAATCTGGATACAACTAATGTTTAAGATTTAACATTAAATCTTGGAGTGTGGATTTAGAAATTATGTTTTAACTGCCTTTATATAAATAAAATAGTTATAATTGATCTTACACAAATTGCCGATTTCCATGGCAGAGTGATAGCATCTCGGCCTTTCATCCAGGGGTCCTGAGTTTGAATCCCGGTCAGGAATGGCCGTAGCATTTCATGCGCTACAAAACTCCATTTCCATATTCCCAAGTAAAAGATTCAAAGCTTCTGCGGTGAATTAATTCATCAAGAATAAGCAAAAAAAAGTGTAGATGTTTCACGTGTAAAATCTACTCGCATAATTAATAAAAGAAATCGAGCAGGTTTCCAAAATTCTTTGAGCCAGGGCAACATTGAATTAATCAGAGAATATTAATAAATCCTAAAACTAGTATTTGCCTTCCACATACAGACAGATCAGATGGCAATTTTACAACAGTTTTGAAAATAGAAACATAGTAAAAAATAAAAATATTCACGTAACTGATAGTGAGAAAATTTAATTTCAAATAGATTTTGATTTCATTCCCACTTAAATTACATCTTCTACATTCAACAATTATGAGGTTACTATTTTTAATATCCTTTGTTATCCTGTTGGATTTTATAGCTCTTCAAACAGTATTTCTGAACAAGTAGGTGCCTTTCTATTCCACAATAAGAGGTGAGAACACATGTTTTTCTGCAAAAGTTGTTGCTGATCTTTATCGCTGCTCATGGAACCCATTTAGTTTATGGGTGGTTACAGATGCCAACTAAGATTTGTGCTATGAGACATGTCAGGATCACTTTCTTTCTTTCTTTTTTCTGTTTAGCCTCCGGTAACTACCGTTTAGATAATACTTCAGAGGATGAATGAGGATGATATGTATGAGTGTGAATGAAGTGTAGTCTTGTACATTCTCAGTTCGACCATACCTGAGATGTGTGGTTAATTGAAACCCAACCACCAAAGAACACCGGTATCCACGATCTAGTATTCAAGTCCGTGTAAAAATAGCTGGCTTTACTAGGACTTGAACGCTGGAACTCTCGACTTCCAAATCAGCTGATTTGGGAAGACACGTTCACCACTAGACCAACCCGGTGGGTAGGCTGGAGGATCACTGGCGAGACGAAAGTCAACGCTCTGAAGGACTCATCACTTTCTGGAATTATGAACTTTTTGGCTTCAATCTGCTCTGTGAAGAATAGGCTTGCTCAATTCACACAAGATGGGGAAGATATAAAAACAGATGAGCTAAATAAAGATTTGCAGAGGATCCCAGCTGTGTTTTTGGTCATCTATATCAAACCATGGACCACCTTGCAGAGGGATAAGAAAGTTTGGCAACTGCTTGCTGGAAATTCATAAGGTGACTGAATCAGTAGTAACATGGGCAAGCAATCTGGATATACTGCTATGAGTAGTTACTGTAATACTCAGTTATTTTATGACTATTTAAAAGAAAAGGAATAAAAGAATAGGTGCAATTACGTATTAAATGAAGTAATTAAGAAACCCATACAAAAGAAACAAAGTTCAATGGACTGTAATTATCTAACTTTAAATATGGATAAATCTAATAAATGTGCTTTTAAGTTAGATTTACATCAATAATCGTGTGGATCCTTACGTTAGTGACCATAATAACACAATAATTCAATGTTTATGAGTTTTAATACATTTAATAAACATAATTTTCTACATTCTCATTTAATTACAATGGCTACTTGGATATTTTTCAATTAGTTTCTTCAAATTGTTATTTTATTGTGTACTGGTTTCATTTCAAATATAAAGTCTTTAATGCAATAATAGTTAAAGAGAAACCACACCTGGTTTTATACAACTTCATCTTGATTTAAGGGAATCATTTCATTAAAATGGCTTTGTTATTGTATTTTATTTTCACTTTATACCTTCAATTTTCAGGATTCTATTCCTTGAAGTGCGCTAGATATTGTGAATCCATAAAGTAATAAGGAATGTAGTTTAACATATAAATCAGGACCGTTTATTTCATTATCTTTAATAATAGTATTTAATATAATTATTTCTTTTGTACAGTAATCTTAACCATAAATGCATTTTTTTGTTAATTTTATATTTTGCAATGTTACTCTGACAATGTTATACTTTAATATTTTGGTCAGAACTGATTGGACAAACTAGTATACTGTAGCACATAATATGGACAAAATTTAGTAAAAATTTATTTGTCCTTTAGCATCCTCCTTATAAAGTAAAAAAAAAACACATAAAAATACTGAAATAACCTACAACGCGTTTTTATTGTTTTATTGTTTGAAATGTATTAATTATTAAATACGATTAATGAAATTAAGATAAAAGAATAAAGATAAATAAATTTATCAATACAGCTAGAACATTCATAAAGGCACTAGTCATGAAGGCTTGTTAAAAACTAATAAAGTCTGCGTTAATTTTGCAGGTCATGTCATGCTAATGTCAATTAAACAAAAAAATAAAAATATTTTTAAGTTACAAAATAATAATAATAATTATTATTATTTTTAAATTTGATTATTATTTTTAATCATATTTTTTTAATTATAAAGGTTTATTTCTTAAGTTAATAGTTCCTAATTTACAGTCCACAACAATGACCAGTAAACTTAAATTAAGTCATTTTAATGATATCTACAAATTAGACACCAAACTCTATTTTAGCAGAGTAACAGCTTGTAATTGTTTTATGGCAAGGAATAGAAGAGTGTGTATGTATATATATATATATATATATATATATATATATATATAGAAAACCATGTATGTGTATTCTATTATATTGATGCTTAGTTTTCATATACTGTACTATTTTTATACACATGTAATCCTCTGTCAGTGTAATAAATATCTCAGTTTTTTATCTGGAATTTCTAGGTTTGAATCCTCCTGAGGCAGAGTATTTTTCAGACACTAAAAAATATCCCACACTAAATCTTCCCCCAGCAGGTTGACTCAGTTAGGAATCCAACTGTGAAAATCTCATTAACTGCTAACAGCCCATTTTATTTCCAGTAAACACATACTTGATACTTCTTCATCAAAACAAAATAAAATGCAAATTCAGTTATAAAAATAAAGGTTCCTCATTGCAAATTAATCTTTTTTTCAATAAAGCCAATCAGCAAAGATTTATTTTAAGATGCCCTACAACTTCCTTCGCGAATCAGACTTGTGTCATGCATCAAGTAGATGCTTCCTCTTTTACTTTATCCCAGGAGCTTCCTTTATTTCTTCTTTACCTTCCTCTCTTAATCCTTTTAAAATTCCAAACCTTCTTGTTCAATTTATTATTTTCCTTCCGCTTTGCTTTTCATGTTAATAATAGGAACTGTTGAGAACAATTACTATTTAGTGTTTGATTAACTAAGATATCTTCTTTAAGATCTTCTTCTTCATCATGTCAATTCTGTTCTTTAAACCTCATCCCTCATTCCATTTTTCTAATCTTATTTTCCATTCTTCTGCACAAAAATATTTAGAGATTTCAAAGTAACTGTAGAGATGATATTTTAAAATAGATTACTTATTTATTTTACAGAAAATTAATCAAACTCATTAAAAATAGTCACTTCATTAAAAAATATCATAACTTAATTAGATATAATATACATATATATATATATATATATAGGTGATAACTTAATATATTGAACTATATTTTATGCTTTCCACAGACTTTAGTTACTGTAATAATAGGCAGTCTAAAAAGTAATGATCCTTTCGCACACAAGATAACGTTAGCTTTCCAAATCTCAGGGTGTATGAAGTGCAGCAGGTCAGGCCCAACATCATTTGACAACTGGCAGCCAAAGCTAATAAATGTGCTAAAAGTGTTGGAATTCTTATACTCAAAACGTAAGGTATTGCGTCATGAAGATGAGTGAACTTTCCGCAAAACTGTGTTACATTTTAGTTTTATTTTGATAAATACGCAAATGCTGAGCAGGCCTGTAAAGAAATTTGTGCTGTTTACGGGCAAGGTACATTATCAAAAGCAACAACCAAAAAATGGTTCTGTCCCTTTTGTTCTGGAAATTTTGATGACCAAGATGCTCCTCACAATAAGCAACCAATCACAGAAAAAGTGAATGATATTCTGGTAAAAGTTGAGGAAGACCTACACATAAGCAGTCATGACATCGCCAATGTCCTAAACATCCATCTCCAAACAGAATGAAATCATTTGGAGAAACATGGCTACAAAAAAAACTTTACTAATTTGGGTGTCACATGATCAATCAGAAAAATTCACTTGGTTGATTTCTATCTGCAAATCTCTACTGAAACATAATGAAATCGAGCCACTTCTGAAGTGGTTCATCGAGTGATGAAAAATGGATAACCTACGACAACAATGATCGAAAAAGATTGCGGTCGAAGTGAGGAGAAGCTCCACAGTCTGTGGCAAAGCCCACACTTGTGCCCAGGAAGTTTGCTGTGTGTTTGGTAGGATTGGAAGGGCATCATGCAACACGAGCAGCTGTCACCAGGCAGAATGATTGACTCAGACCTGTACTGTCAACAATTAGTATGATTACACCTATCAATTCAAAAGAAATGGCCTTAACTGGTCAACAGAAAGGGTGTTGCACACCAAACTGACAATGCCAGACCATATACATAATTAACGACCAGTCAGAAATTGAAAGAACTTGACTGGGATGTTTTACTGCATCCACCCTATAGCCTGGACCTGACATCATCAGACTATCATTTGTTTTAATCTCTGTAGAACTCTTTGAATGGTGTTAAGTTAGTTTCAAAAGAGGCCTGTGAATACCACATGTCACAATCCTTTGGCCAGAAATGACAGAATTTCTACAGAACAGAATTACAATTTTGTAGAACAGGGTGGTGTTGCCAGAAAAATGGCTGGTCATAAAAAAAATGGTGCATGTGGTCTCATAATGTTATTTTCCAATAACAACAAATGTATTCTCAATTTTGGTCTCCAAAAACTCAATAATTTTTAAACAACCTGATATATTAACTATAATTTTAACTGATAACATTTTTTTTTTCCGTACTTAATTTTATTTAAAATATCACATTTATGTCAGTTATATCCATTAAGGTCACAAAAATTAATATTATTATATTACTGGATCATAAAGAAATTAGTTATAATGTATAATATGCTGATGAAAGACAATAAGAACAGAACTGTGAAGAGGAAGGACCCTTCCACAGAGAGCAGTGAGGAAGTTAAGCAAGAAGAAATTTAATTCAGAAAATTTAGACTACATATTTTAGCCTACAAGAACAGATATAAAAATAAGGAGTAAACATAAAGAGAACAACACAGATCATTATGCTGTCTTTCTTAATATCAGTAAATCTAAATTCAAAATACACAGGATAACAGTACATCTAGTAATGATTTTATAGACATAAGTGTGGTCTCCTAATGAAATAGATGAGAACTGATTAATTCAGTTAAAAGATAAATCCTGCATAAAAAATACTTTATTACATCTTTATTTGATTACATATCACATAAAATATGTCACTGTAAAGTGTTCGTAAAATATATGGACCAATAAGGAATGATAAACATTATTATACAAGATAAGGAAGAGGAAGGATTGAAATAACTACATTGAAAGAATAACATTAATATTAAGGTAAGGATGCAATGTTCCTACATCAGAATAGCATTTCTAGTTATGTAACACCCATTGTACCCAAACTAAATATATTTAGTTTTACTATGCAAAACTACTTTACTACGTAATTTCTATTGGTTACTATGAGACTCGGCTGATATATTTTGCACATATGTACGTAGAATGGGAATGAAAAGGAATATTGTAATGAAATAAAAAATGAATAAAAGTACAATACCTTAGTTACAAAATGCAGTATTTATTTCTCAATATAATCCCCACTTACACTGATACACTTTTCCCAACGTGTGACAGTTTTTGCATTCTGTCACTGAAAAATTCTGGAGGATCCAAGTGGCCAGAGCTTCCTTCATCCCGTCTTCAGTGGTGTAATGATTACCTTTAAAATCCCTCTTGAGATGAGGGAAGAAGTAGAAGTTGCACAGAGCCAAATCCAACGAGTATGGTGGATGTGGAATACGCTCAAACTTCAGCTTGCAGAGAGAGCCATCAGAGAGTTTGCGCGGTACCCATCGTGCACAGATTTTACAGTAATCCAACTGCTCGATAATATGGCCAATTGTTCTTTAAAAATGCCTAACTGAAGAGCGTTGCTGGATGATTTGCTGGTCACTGAAGCAAATCGTCCACCTCGTTTCAATGTTTCTTGTCAGTCACAGAAACTGGGCATCCGCTGCAAGGTGCGTCCTCAATTGTCGCTTATCAGCTTCACATTCACGAAATTTCAACGCCCACCTATTCACAGTACTCCTGTCAACAGTTTCAGTACCTTAAACTGCTTTTAAACGATGAAAAATATTCTTAGGATTCACATTTTCTGCTGTTCGATCACTATGTGCTGTTTTAAGCGTGTTGACATATTGGTCAAACTCAACTACATTTTAACTTACAAACAAACCATTTTGCATTTCAACACATTATCGTAGGTTTGTAGAGAGGGATTTTAGCTATCATGTGCTGCCATGCCGAACTCGATAGTACCTTTTGTTTCCCTGTAGCATGCTAGTGTGCAAAATTTATCAGCCGAGTCTCGTATTATTATTAATTACAGGAGTCAATAAGAATTATAAGTAAATAAGAGAATATTAGAGAACAAAAAATTGCTGGATTCTCATTGAAAGACCCGTATAAATTTTTATCTTTCAATTCTTAAACTTGCTTAGTCGTAGATTAAAATCAAACTATGAAATTAGTTTGATTTAAATCTGCCTTTCAATTTTTTTTATCTGATCATCGATTAAAGATCTTGGATAATTTCTTCTTTGATTACGTAGAAAGAAAATCTATAAAATTTAATTAGTTCCTAATAAGAAATACTATGTTCGAACCTATTTATAAAAACTGTTGATCTACTTGTAGTTTGAGATCCAAAATGTAGATTTTGACTCTGCGGTAAGCTCCAAGAACAAAGAAATATCATTTATAAAAAATCTTACGCAGAATATTTTAGACTTAGGTACCACAACACTTAGCAGCACATCTTGACACATACCTCTTAAACCATATAACTTTTCAAAATAGTTTACCAACTAATCAATCTCACTCCTATGTTGTTCTTAGGAAAAAATTCCCAAAATAGATTCATAGACAAAGCTGCCACACAATTAACAATCATTATTATTTATTACTCCTAAGCATGATTTCAACGACCCAAATCCAGATAAAAGCATTAAGAGAAAAGGATAAGGAAAAGGCGGTGCATAATGAGAAAGGAAAAATCTATCCATTGAGTCTACAAAATGCTATAATCATTCCACCTGAAGCAATGTTTCAAGATCTTTTACAGATCTTGCGCATCCATCAAGTCCGCAGTATCCCTTGAGAGACTGGGATATTTTTATCAGGGAGCAGACCGATCCAACAATTTTGCATCAAGCTCAAATGTAAATTACATCAAATTGCTTTCCTTCCAAGTACTAAAACAAACAATAAAAAATAAGCTTAGATTCCCTTATCGAAGCATTTCCACATCCATAGAAATCCTTACGCTAATAAAATCCAGAAAGGAAAAATTGATGGTATGGAGAGAATGTATAGTGGAAAAAAAATATACATATATACAAAGTGTAGTCTGTACTGGAGAAAGAAACGTGGAAAGGCCTAAATGCAGGTGAACTGATGATACAAAATAATTTTGATGATGGATAGAGGAGAAGTGTAATCAATCAGTTTTTTTCTGAAATTCTTTTCTAGAGGAAACTGACTCTAAAATAATATTAATTTTTAAAAAGAAGAAACTCACTAAATTTGAAAAAAATAAATTTCAAACAGTTTTGCATTTACTAACATATAGGCGCATTTAAAAACGTTGTTATCCACTTGATATCTCAGAAGAAATTTTAGTATTTTTTACATCGTATTATTACACAAAAATAATTTTCTTTTGTAATGAATTGCTGAATGATAGATATATACGTATGTTATAAACAACTTAAATAGAGCTATTATTAATCCGACCCGATTATAATTACAAATCGGTCCGCTGAATAATATATTATCGTGGTCTTTGATTCTGCTTCATAATGTCAATCAGTGGCGCCGTTTTGTCGATAATCAGTCACGAATGTAGGCGCTGTCATTTGTCCTGGATCAGATCTGTTTTCAACTACCGAGTCCATTCTATCGAGTGAGAAAGAGCGATCCAGAACTGAACAGAGTACTATAGTAGAGGTCAATTGACTAGGTCACTCCCAGTTTCTAAACCGCTACACTCACTTTAATATATCCATACAATAATACACCCTATACGCTATATTTGGTGCTTCAGTCCCTCCCCGCCTTATCGACACTCATCATCATATGGTGTCATGTTCTCGCTAAATTGCGTATAATTTGCACAATCATACCCACTGCTCGGTCCGAATAACATGTTGATCGTATGACTTTTTATCTTCTACCTTTATATGTAATATCTAACGACTTTGAGTATAAATAACAACTACAACGTAATACAAATAAGCTGTATACTACAGCTTAAACAAATAATATCAAGAGACTGTCTGTCTCTTGATAATATTAACATACACAAAACACAGTTGATTATATCGGCGCTGTAAAAACGGCAGTCGCATTAAACTGTTTTATAAAACATATATCCGTAAAATTCTACAACGAAGTTTTGTTTTACGCTCGTCAAAAAATTTAACTTTTTTTAATTTATATTTAAAAAAAAAAAAATAGAGATTCTTAATATAACCCAAACGCATTTTAAATGTATATTCAACTTTACTTTATCCCAAATTCACCGGTTTTAATAATTCATTTTTTATTTTGTAGAGGAAGTTATGGTGGTCTCAAAGTACGCTTTTTTCCGTATCACTTAAATTAACATTTTCTTTTTTTTTAATTTTACTATCAGAAGATACGTTTTATTTGTTTATCATGATTATTTAATATTTAAAGAAATTACATATGGCCTTAAATAATTTTGATTAATTATTTTTACGCGAATCTTCATGATTAGTAGGAAATTTAAATAGTTAATAAAAAAAAAATATCATTCCGTAATTCTGAAACAGCTTCTCAAGCTTGATGGTACTCTGTACTTCCTTCTTTTATTTTATCAAAATATACAGTACGCCGTAAAAATATACAGTACAATATACAATACTGTTTTGTACGCAAGACAAGGTTTCTTGTTTTTTGTTCGCAAGAGCGAAGACACTTTTTCGTATCAGATTTCTTTTTTTTGTGTATTTCACACAGACGTAAAATCTTGTTAAGTAAAACGTAATCAAAAAGGATACTACTTTAATTCTTAAAGAGAATTTTCAATAATAAATTGAAAACTGCGAGGATTAACGAATAAAATAAGATCACCTTTGTTTTATTTTTATACTCATCGTCTAGGATATAGTATTAAGTAAAAGCATCCCTTTCGGCACGCCGGAAGGTGGAGGTAGATTTCACCGGTGCTAAATAGGGGATAAAAAATATTTCCACCTTAAAGTTAAAAAAACTTCAAATTTACTCAATACGACAATGGCTGCATGTGAAAAAAGTTTCACGTGTTTCGCATACGACACGCCCCATCTTACAATTCTAGCGACATTTTTGTCATCCCTTACCGTAAGGGTTGGTCATATCAAAAATTGTTTCAGGCAAAAGTTTTAGGTGATGTTTAGAAGACTAACGACCACTTTAAACCTATTCGATAACTTGTCTATTACGGGAGGTATGATTTTTTTTGTCTTCGAAACACCATTTTTTCCACCCCCTGAGCCAATGGTTCGTGATATCAAAACCTTTACTTAGATAAGTTTTAGGCCCTTATCCAAAGAATAGTAGAAACTTTAAACGAATTCGATATCTTACTTAATAAGAAAGTTATACCGATATTTAGTTTTTTCGAAAAAGCCTCCCTCCATGGTCCGATTTTGGCATTAACGAACTCGACCGAGATTTTGGATTGTTATATTTTATGTATCAATTTGATAATGATTGGCACAAAATTACGGCAGTTATCGTGCCCACAAGAAAGTGATATATATATATATATAATCTTATGAACTGAGGATGGTTTTGGGGTCGGGGGATATGAAACGCGAAGATATGTTGAAAATTTCCGAAAGTCGAATCATTGTACCAATTACAATAGGTAGCTTTCTTATGAAATCTACTTAAAAGAAAGCCCAGGTTCATTCTGTAATACAGTGTTTTAATTATTTATGTCTTGGATCAACAATGAAATCGGACGACAAAGTAATTCGCTTAAATTTTTAAAAAAATATCCAGTAACATACTGTAATTTTTTATATTTATAATCTCTAACTACTTTAAGATGCAAAATCAACAAGATATAAGCATTAATAATATTATAAAAGAAAGTGTAGCATCATTCAACCAATTTCCTTATCCGTAAGTAGTCTATTGTTACTGTACATACAATGGGCTATTAAAAATAACTATAAAGTCATTAATTTTAACGGACAATTCCAATAAATTATTTTAGTAATTATTACCAAAGTTATTTGAAAAATATTCAAATTGTGGAATTAAACAAAATTTTCAAGAATGAATTTTATAAACGCGATAAGTAAATAGGAAAAGAATTGATGTAATGTGAAAAGAAGTAATGTGAAAAAGTAAACAAGAATAATTAAACGCAAAATTCGTCACTGAATTTCTAGTAATTTTTTTTTAATACTAAATAGCTGAAAATAAAATTTTACAATTAATCATTAAATAATACTGACTCTTCACAGTCAGCCATACATCAGTCAGTATTAAGATTATTCTAACCTTACTTAACGCCGACTTCAAAAAGTATGAAATAAAAGAATTTAAAACATTTTTCGAAGTCCGTTTATTATTTTATGAAAGTTAACTTATTATTTATTCTTAATCTGTATTTTTATCGATAACTAGTTCTACCCGCCACTCTTCGCTGTGGCACATTGTGGTTGTATGGATGAGAAATGAGAAACAAAACAAAGCATACGTTTCATAGAAGTTTAATTTTGCAATACTTGTGGATATACAATATTTTTTGTTTTCCACTGTCTGCGTAGACATAAAGGCTATCTGGTTTGCCGACTCGGGAACACGCAACATACAGTTGCCCATGTGAGAAGCAATCCGCATCTAAATCTAAACCACACAATTCTAAAGCTTGACCTTGAGCTTTATTGATTGTGACTGCAAATGCCAATCGAATTGGGAATTGGAATCTTTTAAATTAAAATGGTGTATCGGTCGGGATTATGGGTATTCGAGGAATGAGGACATCTTCACCTTTGAAAGGCTCCGTTAAAATCGTTGCTTCCACTATGTTATTCATCAATTTCTTAACTGCAAGTCGCGTGCCGTTGCAGAGTTTTGGCTGATTAATATTCCGCAACAAGATAATTGTCATTTTTTGATCGAACCGTTGCTAGAATCAATCTAATGAGGAATG
This sequence comes from Lycorma delicatula, assembly GCF_047948215.1. Lineage (NCBI taxonomy): Eukaryota > Metazoa > Arthropoda > Insecta > Hemiptera > Fulgoridae > Lycorma > Lycorma delicatula. The sequence continues at coordinate 216,078,403 of NC_134457.1, forward strand.
TTTTCCCAGTTCCTCCTGGCGCATCCAAGAAGAAGGTCCCCCCAACTCCGTCATTTATCATTTGCATTATGCGATCGTAAATGCCTTTCTGTTCAAGCGTTAATTTGGGAATGTTTGATTGGACATATGACTGAAGATCACCAATGTTGTAATTCTGTTCACGGCGTAAATCCACATCAAATGAAGGAATCGCAGCTCGGGTGGGTGCTGGCATACCCGATTGACTAAGAACTTTATTTGCAATAGCTAAGCACTTGTCTTCAATATTTATCAATGCTTCGTTGTAAATGCCTTCAGTAAATTCCATGGTCATATTGGCATTTTCTAGGCGTACTCCAGGCAAAATATCCTCAGCCATAGGTGATCGATATCTTTTCCCATAACTCTTTGGGAGATGAAGGGAAGCAAGCGGTCAATATAATTGCGAATAATGCGCGAATTTGGTTTGGATATGCAGTGTTGCACGCTCATTAATACATATATCCCACTGTTGGTCGTTTTCTAATAAATTCAGAGCTTGGTGAAAGGCGCAGCTCAATCACGACACGATCACACAAAAGTACCTCGATTAAAGTGAATATTTAATTCAGATTGTATAATAATCTGAATCAGATTCAAGTGAATACGTATTTTTTTTTTCTTTTTTGTTAATAAACAATGCAATTGGGAACAGGTATTGTTTCACGTGTGACTGCGGTTGTCGTTAGCTAGTATGGCGAGTGTTCCCCTCGCTTCCGGCAGATGGCGCGGTCACTGGTACATAGCTGATCGTTAAAAAACTGTTTTCTCGCGGTCGCGGGTATGTGACTGATGCGAAAAATAGATAAAAACAATCTTTGATGCGGGTTATATATCGTGCTAAAATTTGAGCTCAATCGGTGCAGAACATTTTGAGTTTTTGAAGCGTACACAAACGAACTTAACATTTTTATATATAAAGATTTGTGGGCTGTGAAAAAAGCCCTTAAGTCGTGTGAAAGAACACTCCATTTTAAATGCTTACAAAAGCAGAGTAATGCTTACAAATTACAGAATTATCAAACGGCGTTGATTTCAGATATTAATAAACTGCTAACGTAAGTAGAGGTTGTGCTGCTTCAGTGTACAACGTGATTCTCGAGTATGAACCTACTAATGAATTACGGTCTCCAAAGAAAATAAAACCCCGCAGGTCAATTGAGAAAAAGGTGAGATTTTGATAAAACGCGATTCGTAAAAAAATTACAAGAATTTGAATTATTTAGAAATAGTTTAGCGGTGTATTACGTCCTTTGGTAGAGAATTCGGTTATTGTCTTCGACAACGCTTCTTATCATTAAACGAAAAGAATTCCAGCCGTGTTATAGAAAAACAATGATATCAAAATGCGGCTTAGTTCAAAAGGAATAATTTTTGAAGAGGTTTAAGTTAATGTTCAATCATAGCAAAGGGTTTCGCGTATTAAAAGTAATTATAATCCGTATAAAATTGGTTTGACACACAACGCCATATTGGTAAGTCGTGTTTTTATTCGGCTCCTAACGAATATGTTTGCCGGCCTCCGTGGCGCGAGTGGTAACGTCTCGGACTTTAATCCGGTGGTTCCGAGTTGGAATCCCGGTCAGGCATGGCATTTTCATACGCTATAAATCATTCATATCATCATCTGAAGCAATGCATAACGGTGGTTTCGGAGGTTAGAAAAAACAAAAAAAAACGAATACTTAGTTGTGTGGTTTCAGTGTTACTATTTGTGAATTTTGTTCTTTGCTTTTACATAGCAAAGAACGTTAAATGACCAAAAATCGATTGTTTGGTCATATATATGTAAAAAAATAACCTAACAAAGGATTTTTTGGTCATTATGTAAGGATATTTTTTCTGTGTATTTGGTTATTTCGACTTTTTTTGTTTGCATAGTCCTAAGTCTATCTGGGCTATAAGAAAGTTGGGTGTTTTAATTTATTTACTGTAAGTCATCCTTCTTGGTGGCTTTTCTTTTTGTTTTGTTTTTTTTTTTTTTTTTTTTTTTTTTTTTAATAAAATACATATGTTTTAGCTGTTAAATATAATTCAAAGAAATTTGTTACTTAATCAGTTGTGATTTTGTTTACATTGGCAACGGCCATACGGGCTCTTTGTGATTGGTCGTTGTGTTTGACAGCGGCCATCTTGCATTGATCTGATTGGTTTTCCTTTGTTCACATTTCCATCTGATTTATTAGCCTCTTATTTATTAAAACACGGTTCAAATTAAAAATAGATAGATAGATTTATTAAAAATAGATGAAAACAACCTTTGTTTACATTTCCAAATTAAAAATAGATAAATAGATTTATTAAAAATACATGAAAACAATCTTTGATGCGGGTTATATATCGTGATAAAATTTGAGCTCAATCGGTGCAGAACATTTCGAGTTTTTGAAGCGTACACAAACGAACTTAACGTTTATATATATATATATATAGATGTGGGTAAACTTTAAAAAGAAAACCTGCTCGAATGAAGAAGATCATTCTAGAAAAACCTTTATTCTGATAAAAACAAGAAAAAAGAAAATAAGAATACAAAAAAAAACACATACAACTACTTATGTTATACGTAACTTATGATTAGCATCAATACGGATTTAAAAAAAAGAAGATTTCTTTTGTGGTCTTCAAGCGATAACCTTTACTGAAATTGTAAAAAGGTATGATTATGATTATTATTATAGTAAGAAAAATTTTGGTTTGACTCGGTTTAATTTATAATATACTTTTGAGCGTGTGCTTCTTTAATCAAGAAATTTCTTTAACAAACAGAAATTTAGTTAAAATAAAATTTCGGTATGTTAACTTTCTGATAAATATTGTATAAAATAAGGGAAAACGGGTCAAAATTTTGGGTATTCGGTTTTTGTATTTCTAAAACAGTGTTCTGAGGAGCATCGATTCCAAAAATGCATAAAAAACAAGAGCAATTATGTATATGTCGGTCGATTCGTGCGTCTGTTTTGCTTAATACCTCATTAAAGATTGAACAAATATTCATGAAATTGGATACAACCAATGTACATAGGACATTGGTATCGTTCATTTTTTTTTTTTTTTAATGGGCAAGAAAGGTAAATGTTTCACGGTGACCTTTTAAAGACCGAAATATTTTTAAAAAAATCTTTTTATCCTTACTACCGAAAAAACAAAAAACGGATAAAACATTGGACTGATGCCTTTGAAACCCGACAATGCTATGTCGTGTGGTGAAATTTATTAGCGCAATTTGAGACGTAATATAAAATAATAATAAAAATATTAGGTTAGCAGTGGAAACAAATTTGAAAAGCTTCCTAAATTCCCTTTCTCCAAAATCCATACCCTCACCTCTTCGAAAACAAAAAAAAAAAAAAATATATATATATATATATATATATATATATAAGTAAATTAAAAAGATAATAACGGTCATGGCTTTAAATTTTCGACACTTTAAAGCAAAAATACATATAATGAATGGTAAAGAGGGCAAAAGAGGCACAGCCTCCCTCTTGGGACTAGTGTTGGAGAAGGTAATTTTTAAATTATCGTTTATTAAAACCAATACACTGTAAAATCTTTTACACTACTTTTCATTTGCTAAAAAAAATTCAATAAATAAATTTTAAAAATACGCAACGTTCAACTAAAAATAATAATTTTAAAATTTATTAATGGTAGGAGGGTTAAATTTTAATGTACCTATACGCAAATGCTCAAATGAAAATTCAACAATATCGCATGTAGCAATCTTTATTTCGAATTTACACATTTTACTAGTATGTGGTTTTTTTTTACCTGAGAATCCAGTTTAACTGAAGTTTCGCTTATATAAAATCGGTGCGACCTTATCGTTGTGTTCTTGGGAGGGGGAAACTAAGCGATTCAGTAAATAAGATTTCGTTTAATATTTTCTAAGTAATAATATTTACCAAAACAAATCTTATCTGTAATTCAGATCGGAATGATAATAAAACAAACACTCGATTATCGTACGAGAGACAAAAATGACAAGAGGTTATTAAATAATTATTTATTATTCTTTTATTGGCCTAATTCCAGTTCATAAATGCCGTATCGTTTCTATCGCTACTAAAATATTAGGTCGCTCTTTATTCAGCACGAAGGAAAACGGTCTTACAATATTTTAATACGGGATATACTTTACCGCTCCGACGGTATCTTTATCGAGTATATTTGTATAACAAAAAACACCTTTTTTTATTTTATTGGAATACATATAATATATTTCATCCGACAAAAATGTAAAATAAAATTAAAAAAAGGTTAAATATTTATTATAAAAAGAAACTAAGAAAACTACTTCAAACGAAAACAAAGGAATTCCCGGGGAAAAATTTTAATAAAACAGAATCTATAAGTAAACCCTCTATCTCTTTTACTTACTACTAATATTAAAAATATGAACTATTATTTTAATCGACTCTTATGTAATGTATACGTTTTTATTTCTTTAATATGAGTAAGAAACTATTCCAAAATAGATTACTTTCGATGATTTTATTATTTTATTTTATAGAGAAAGTTACTCAGATATAAAATGCCGAATAGCACAAGCTAAACGAGCCTTCAGTAAGAAATATAATTTGTTTACATCAAAAATTAATTTAAACGTCAGGAAAAGATTTTTGAAAGTGTATGTTTGGAGTGTCGCTTTATATGGAAGTGAAACTTGGACAATCGGAGTATCTGAGAAGAAAAGATTAGAAGCTTTTGAAATATGGTGCTATAGGAGAATGTTAAAAATCAGACGGGTGGATAAAGTGACAAATGAAGAGGTATTGCGGCAAATAGATGAAGAAAGAAGCATTTGGAAAAATATAGTTAAAAGAAGAGACAGACTTATAGGCCACATACTAAGGCATCCTGGAATAGTCGCTTTAATATTGGAAGGACAGGTAGAAGGGAAAAATTGTGTAGGCAGGCCACGTTTGGAGTATGTAAAACAAATTGTTGGGGATGTAGGATGTAGAGGGTATACTGAAATGAAACGACTAGCACTAGATAGGGAATCTTGGAGAGCTGCATCAAACCAGTCAAATGACTGAAGACAAAAAAAAAACTCAGATCCGTACCGATTTTTTTTCCGGGCAACTTAAGTGAAAGATACTTCAAAAAGATTTACACAGACGATTTAGATATTTTTATTTTTGTAATTTTCATTGTTTATTATTTGATTATTATAGCGTAATGATATAATTTATGGGCAATAAATTATCTGCGTGAAAAAATTAAAAATATTTAGTTGGAAAACTTGAGGTAATATATATATATATATCAGCATCCCATTACAACGCTAGTAATACACGATTTATTATTTATTTAGTACACGATTTATTTGCATTCCTTTTCTTATTTTTATAAAGACCAAAGTTCGTAGTACTGACGTTTTTATTAGAGGGTAGGTTATGCACTCGTGTTTATACTTTGTATAAAATAAAACGAAAAATGTAAAATAAAACATAAAATGTACTTAACAATAATACAAAAAAAAAAATTAATATTAAACAGTTTTCTTACGCAGTACTGCGCAAGAAAACAGAATTTTCGGTTTTAATATTTATTTAATTTGGTTTAATATTACTAACAATAAACCCGTCGGCTTAGTCAAGCGGTTAAACTTGGCATCGCAAAATCAGTTGATTTTCGAACTAGAGAGTTCTAAGGTTTCAATCAGTGTAAAGACAGTTCCTTTTATATGGATTTGAATGCTAGACTTTGGATACCGGTGATCTTTGGTGGTTGGGTTTCAATTAACCACACGTCTCAGGAGTACTCGACCTGAGTCTGTTCCAGACTACAAGCAAAGGCCCTACTTCTTGGGCCCCCAAGAGGAAAGTGGGGGTCATTGAAACTAACAGTGACGGGGATCTCACAGAAGGGACGGGTATGGACTACCTTATGGAGGCCGTTACCAGATCGGTAGAACTTTGTCGTCGGTGCACAAACACCAAAAAAGAAATTAAGGAGTGCGCGGTTCTGGTCGGTGAAAGAACGAGGGATGTGGAAATTGCGATGAAAGAGCTGTACGCATTATCGCGCCGCAGTCTCATCGCGGTACGCAGAAGTGGTGAACCGTTGAAAGATGCGGCTACACAAACTACGAGAACCGTCAACAGAGAGCTGTTGTCACACATAGAGGAGGGTGCGCCAGACGACGAAGTCCCGGACCTGGTTATCAGAAGGTGGTCAGAGGAGTGCTTTAAAAATTGTGAGGAGATAAAGGGGTTCACCTTTGAGGCCACATATGACTTAGCGGAGGATGTCAGGACAAGCCACGGTAGGAAAATATTGGACAGGGTCGTCACCATGCGTAGGCTGGTGAGGCAGTCCATTATTAACCGTTATGATATAATTTTATTAATAAAAACAGGAAAGTTTGCGACAAAATTTTACGGCTTTTACACGTTTCGAAACAAATGTCTCCAGTTTTTAGAATCGGGAAATCGGTATAATAAGAACCCACTTCAATACTTTCACGGTGCCCTGCAGGCCGTAGAACGTGACTGCTTGTCGGATCAGACGGCTCTGTTTAAGGATGCGCACCTAGTTGTGGAAAAATCCGTCAACAGAGGAAGCCCGCAGGGCTCCGTTCTCGGTCCCTTGCTGTGCAACTTGGTATTCGACGGGTTTTTGGGACTGACATTCCCGGAAGGGGTCACGGCCCAGTCTTTCGCCGATGACTTTCTCCTGTTAGTTCGTGGTAATTCACGACCGCAACTAGAAGACCGAGCGCGGGCGGCTTTGTCAACCGCAGAGGGTAGGATGGATATTCATGGATTTCTGTGACCAAGACGAAGTTTATGTTTCTTAAGGGTGCAGACAAATTATCATACAGTCGTAACCCCGTATTAAGTATAAAGGGTGTGTAATCAGTCGAGTTCGAGTTCGTAAATACCTAGGTGTTTTTTTTTTTTTTATGAGAAGTTGCTGTTTAGCAAACACATTAGGCAAGCAGCGGCGGATGCCGTCTCTGTGATGCACAAGCTTAGGAGGATTGCTCGGACTGGGATTACGGACTGTCGGGCCGTCATTTGTACATGGTGTACCGAGGTGTCTTCGAAAGTATGACCTCTTACGCGGCGTCCGTTTGGGCGCATAGGGTGGAAAGAAATCGAGCACTTATTCAAAATCAAAGGAGTGCCCAGCGCAGAGCCTTAATTGTACCGCACTAGTGTTTTTAAAACAACCTCCTACGAGGCTACTACTGTATTGGGAAAGGCTCTCCCTATCGATTTAGCGGTGAAAGTTCGGGCGGCCATGTGGAAATTGCGAAAAGGCAGGGAGGCCGAGGTATTTGGGATGTGGTTTCGAGCCGGCCTGTACCAGAGCGGAACGGTACAGGCTTTACATCGAGGAGGCTTTACAGCCTCGCGATGGAAGCATGGCAGGAAGAATGGCACGCCACGACTAAGTAAAGGTCCTTTTTTTAGATTTATACAGGATCTGGGGGGATGGTATGCCTCTCCTTCGTTTATAATGGCAACGGGAGCCCGAGTGGTCTCCAACCGTGTAAATTTAAACCGATATTTGTTTAGGTTCCACATGGCAGCTGTTGAGCTGTTCGTCGGCGGGTGGTCCAATCGAACGAACACATGATGTTCGATTTCGCAGCTCTTGGGAGGGCCAGGACTCAGGCTACCCTGGAACTTAGAGGTCAAGTGGAAAATTGGCCACTCACAAGCGGCGAGTCAATGTGGCGAGGGCCGCATTGTCGGACCGTGTGGGAGTTCCTTGATGCGGTTGCTTTGTTCAACCGACATCAGTAGTTTACCTGCGGGAAAAGACTCCTATCGCGATACTGTAGGAAACCTAGAGATATGGCTGGCTACCAGCCAGATTAAGGCTCCAAGCGCTTTAACGGTAGACAGGTACTTGTTAGCATTCAGCGCCCTAGGCGTGGCAGCGAATTGCTGTCTTTGACAAGATAAATTAATTATTGATAGTCATATATGTTTTATTAGTTGACGGAGTGGCCAACTCATTTTAGTGATATATGACAAGTGAACGGTTGGGACACGTAAGCCGGTGATGTATGGCACCAGCACGGTGCCATAAGCACACGGTGAGCGGAATAAGCAATATTCCGCTCACGCTGTTACGTAAGCTCTACGAGCTATATAGGACACTGGTCGCTAAACTGTTTCGAGGCTCAGTAGCCGTTTGTGGAACAGACATTCGGGCTTATGCTTTACGGCGACCGAATCGGGTGGTAGCTGGAGAAATGCCAAGGAAACCGATCATACTAAAAAATACTTAAGAAATTAATTAGATTTTACTTTCCCGGTTGCAGCGATATATGCTGCTATTATTCCAATACTTCCAGTCCAAAAAATCTATTTTTGTCAAACGGACGTTTGTGCGTATGTGTTTGCCTGTATTTGGTCTTATAACAATGGATCCCGTTAACTGATTTTCTTCAAAATTGGTAGTCACGTATTTCCTTCGTTGAAAAGAACGTATTAAATTTTTGAAAAAAATTGGAAAAAAGGGTGGGATTGTTTAGGACGAAATAAAATTTAAAATCTTTACTAAGGTACTTCAACGAAAGATTTTTCTTACAAAAGTTGAGGTTTTCTTTAACGAGATCTTAAACTACGAAAAATGTTTCTTTAATAATCACTGCCTCCCGAAAAAATAACTTTATATACTTTTATTTGTTTAGCTATATCTTGCTTCAGAAAAGGAGTTAATGGGAGTTTTTGCATCTACAATTTCTATAGCGATAGGCCTTCAAACCACTATAAAACGTTTTTTCCCCGCCCCACTCCAATTAAACAAAACATATTAGTTTAATTTTTTAAAAAAATTACTTTTAATCCGTTTGCATTTAAAATGTAAAAATATTAAAATTTTTTAATAAAATTAGAGTAAGATTTCTCTTACTCTAGTATTTAAAAAAAAGAAAAATTAGCCAAAAGTTTCACCCCCTCCTCGAAAATTACGACTTCCTTTATTTACAATAATGGCTGCACCTTTGTATTTCTTAAACGATTCTATTAAATTCTTTTTTTTTTAATTTATCACCACTTAGGGATTATTTGCTCAGAAATTAATTTACCCGAATGCTTCCCGTTGAGTACGCGAGCTCCCAAAATGAAATCTCTTTTTCATAATTTCAAACGTATCTCAAAACGTATCTTGTTAAACAATAAAATCACTACTATATAAATACGAGGTCTGTAAATAAAGTAGCGAGACTGCTTCAGAAAATTTTTTATATATAAACCAATTATACATGGACTACATCACCTTTGAAATAGTTCGCTTGGAAGCCACGCAACGGCTTCAAACGGTTTTCCCACTCTTCATAGCGCTGTTGGAACTCAAAACCGGAATATGCTTCAAACGGTCGGTTACATTTTCGTTTTGTTTTCTACTGTTCCAAAATGGTGTCGTACTTTGAGGTGTTTTTTTTTAAGTCGGAAACAGGAAAAAGTCGCAGGGACTCCAGTCAGGTAAATAAGGTGGTTGAGGACTATCGGAATGTTTTTCTTTGCCAAAAACTCATTAACTGAGAGTGCAATGTGATAAAGATGGATTGTCGTGATGCGGCATCCAGTTGTCTTTGATGGCTGGTCTCACGCGGGCAATTCTTTCCGCAGTCTTTCAAGAATTTCTCGGTAAACATATTGATTTAGTCTGTCCTGTAGGGAAACACTCCTTATGGACAATACCATTACTATCGAAGAAACAAATTAGCGTAGTTTTGATTTTTGATTTGCTCGTGTTTGCTTTTTTGGGACGAGGTGAGTTTGAAGCGTGCCACTCCTTGCTTTGGCGTTTAGTTTCTGGGTCGTACTGAATATCCAAGATTCATCACCAGCAATAACATTTTTTTTAGAAAATCAGGATCAGTTTCAATTCGTCCTAAAAGATCACAGCATACTTTCACCCTGTTGTTTTTCTGTTCAACAGTGAGGTTTTTTGGGCCCGATTTTGCATAAAATTTTTTCACGTCCACTTCGTTTGCCCGTAAATTTTATAGACTGTCCACACTTTAGTCTGTGAAACTCCCAACCGGTTAGAAAAACCTTTTGTACTGACACCGGAACTACGTTGAACAGCAACAGTAATGTTTTTATCGACATTAACCGGAGAGGAGAGTCATAAGGAATACGATTACTGCTAGGAAGAGATCCTGTTTTCCGTAACAAACGAAATGTCGCATTAATAGTTCTTGGATTTCGAATCCTGCTATTAGAATAAGATTGTCGATATTCTTGAACAGCGGCCGTATCACTCACTCACTACCCACCCACACACACACACAAAATATCGGCATTTTCATTCGAAAATAAGTATGGCATCATTATTTCAATAACCAACCAGATTCAGAATGATTATGAAGTACAGCAGTCTACTTGTACTAACATCCCAACTCCGTACGACAAAACACCCGCCTTGTGACGCTTCCGGTCGCCTCCCCCCCCCCCCGACCATAGCCTTGATGGTGATTAGCGGGAGTCGTCTTTCGTCCTCTAACTTTGCATCTCATAGTAATAAGCCAGGCTTCGTTGGTATGCCACCGATGTAAATGCGCCGGTAGACATTTACAGCAGCGATTTATAAACTCAGCTTTTGTTTTCGCTGCAGGCCTCATCCTGACATCTTGAATGTCCCCTACATAGTTGCCCTTTAAACTAGCTAACAGAGTTCGCGGAAGCACGAGCCCCGCGCGTACTTCTACACTTTACAGAGCCCATTTTTGCGTAAATGTCTCATAATATTCGAGGTAATTGAATAAATAAAATACAACCAAAAGATGTTGTTCGCAACAACGAAACGTATTCCTAGTTTCCTTAGTGAACTCAAACTTTCAGTTCATATCCCTGACTACTTGTACTATCATCCCAACTCCGTTGGGGAAGACATCCGCCTTTTGACGCTTCCGGTCGCCAAACCCTCCCCCATTCGTAGCCCTGATGGGCTTTAAACGGGAGTACTTGTACTAACACGAAAATTGGACTAATGAACTGAAACTCGATTGTAAGCTTACGAAACAACACAATTACAGTAAAAAAAAACTTAATTGTTGGACAGCTATTATTATATTGCCAACTTATGAAATAAAATTTTTCCAAAAAACATTATTCCTCATTTTGATTTGATTTAAACAAAAATCATAGTTTTTTGAAAGAATTTAAATACACCGCTACGACGGTTGATACAGTACTATCATGACTGAAATAATTCATTTTGAAACTTCTTTTATTAATTCTGAATATCAGAAATTTCTGTTTTTTATCATTTTTCCCCTTTTCAAAAATAAATCGGTTATCCATAAAAATCATTTTCCACTTAAATTTAGGCTCTACATAAAAGTCCATATTATTTAACTGTTATTCGCTTTGTTTACTTTATTTACACTGTTCTGTTTAGAATTAAATTCACATTTACCTGACTGTTCTGAAACAGAAACAGTAATTCTATACTTTCAACAGCAGTATTTGTTTAATTATATAATAACTGACTGTAAATTGCTATATTATAAAAACAAATTCTTTAAATTACAACACAAGGGATTCCTTTACTTGTGTATATATATATATATATATATATATATATATATATATATGTATATATATATGTGTATATATTGTGTGTATATATATGTATATGTATATATATATATATATATATATATACACACAGCAGATATAGTAATACGATAATGCAATATGTAATGTTAATAAAAAAAATTACTCACATTAATAAGCTGTAGAATATGCTTGCATCTATCTCTTACATCAGAGAACGGGCAGGATACAGAAAGTCTTAGCAATACAGGTATATGAATCGTTAATAAAGATGTGTAATCCGTTTTTGAATTCGATCCATTAGTAATATTACCGTTTGATACTTGATTAACCGGACTTCCGTAACCTTCTATCCACTGACCGATAGAACGTTCCGTAGAATCTAAAGCTTGCGCCCTAATACTTAATTCTCTTGTGCAAATAGACGAACAAAACCTAGAAATTATATCTACATTTGATAAATCATCATTTTCAAACAATTTTTTATGAAAACACATATCTGAACCTATACCGTTTGATTTTTTTATTTCTGGTACTTGTTTTAGAAACATTTACAAAAATATCGGTTAAAATATTTTTAACGATAATAATATCTATTTAATAAATAAATATATAAACGATATTTCTTAATCGCTCAAAAATATCGAATAAATTTAAATATAAATAATTAATAAATAACTATCCCATTAATGATAAAATAAAATTTAAAGGTTATAACAATAAATATACATAAGTTATATTGTTTAATTCGATTCGAGCTGCAGTGCTAAGACATGTACAGCGTCGCTGAATTCTGAAAAAGAAAAAAAAATCATTAATTATATTTACAGTAAAAGATCTTAAAAATAAAACAAGTATTTTTGTGGGTTGCACTCGGTAAATTATCTTAATTTTATTACAAATCGACAAGGTGAAGTTTATATTCGTGGAGGACCGCAGCACTGCTCTTTGTTTGGCTGCAGAGATGGCAATATGGCACAACAGTACAGTCCAGGTTTAGTCCTACAGAACAAAGAGACGTGCTTGTCGATCCGTTCTAAACAAGAAATGGTGTCCGTTTAAAATACGTTACTGTATTTTTTGGAACCTATGATTTCTTTCTGATTATGGTAATAACACGATTAAAAATATTAATTTACATTATTATATTAGTAAATTACATACATTTAACCTGCAATTAATTACAATAATTTAATTATAAAAGTTTTTACTAAAACGGTGTCGTAGTTCTTAGCATTTTATTCAAAGCTGATAGTAATAATTTGGACATATATTCCTACGGAATGGCAATAAGTTGGTTATAGCTGCGGAATAAAAAATAAAATATTTTTTATATTAATTTACTAAATAATTAAACGATCAATACTACCTTAATACTGTCCTTAACTTGTTTCGTACGCGGTTTCCGTACAACTATCTTCTGTGATAGACCAACACCCGTCGACTTCCGAGTTTCACTTTCACCGGGATTAATTTCCAGTTCGTCTTCACTACCTGATGTCTCATCATCGTCCATCCCTATGTTTATAATTATGCTTTCAACGGGATCTTCCATCAACGCATCTGTTTTCCGGTAAGAATCCATTATCTCCTGAACTTTTGACGCTGATCTTTTCCGGTATTCTACATTAATCGAGAAAATTGCGTGTAATGTAACGGCTCTAAGTTCTGTTAATGACATGTGGAACAAATAAATTCAATCGGGTTAAAATCTTAGTGATAAGATGACAATCTAAGCGCTGCGATTCCTTTATTATTTAGTATTTCGTCTAAAATTCTTTTTTTATGAGATCTAGGTCGTACTTAATATTTTTTTTGGGGGCTCATTCTTGAATATATTTTCAATGAACTGGATGACGAAGGTTTATTTTTTTGTTTATTACGGTACGGTACGGTACGTTATCTATAACTAAAATACAATTTGTCGGTAGTCCTGAGATAACTTGCTTTTCGGTACTGTACATCAAAAATTTTTCACTGTTCATCTCTTTATTACAAATATTAAATAAGCACAATCTATGAATCCCGCGTCCCCAGCCGCATGAGGCACAATTAAACGGTCACTGACATATTAACAAAAAACACCTGGTACATCGTCACTTTTCCAGCACATTTTTACCGTTCAAGTATATGACCGACCGGTCTCTTTTGCACAGAAGTTACATTTTTTCTCCGATACCTAAGAAAAAGATCAGTCTATTGTTTTTACACTTCCTTAATCGAAAACCCATAATTTTATAATTTTCTTTAGCGTTTCCCTACTTGCGGTAAAATTCAGTTCGCGACAAAAATTGTGTAATAGGTATTTCCTTATAGAATTCGAAATATATAATAAATTCTCTTCTAATAATAACACAACAGTCGAAATCATCTATTTCATATTTATTACGAGAAGTATATTTCTTTTTTCCTTGGCGTTTGAATTTGAAAACCAGTAGTCTCTGCTTCGCATCCGATTTTCCTTATAATTACTGCAGACCAACTTAAGTTTAGGATTCTACAAGCACAGTTCCGCCTCTTTCACAAGAGGCACCGATAATCCAATTTTTTTCTTTATCTATGAACTTAATAATGTTACACGTAAATTAACTTAGTAAAGTACACGTATTTGTTTTCATCATAACAGTTGCAATTTCCAATGCATAAAACAGAGAATATTTGTTTACATTAATAATAACAACTACAAATTACGTAATGTTTACACGCCTATTTTAAACCTTTAACCCATAATTCTATGGCATACGGGTCTCTGTTCGTCATAATATCATTCGTTAAAAACAACTGATGTAATTAATTTATACTTTATTTACACTGGCATATACCTTTCTTAGTACGATATATTTTCATCATGCTTGTTTTTTGAAGTACATCGACTAAGAAAACGATTGCTCTTTTCACAAAATAACAGGGCAGAACTTAAAATTCATTATTTATACAAAAATATCCGTATCCGTAATTAATCAGAAGAAAAAAAAGATGTTTTTTATTAAACACTGAAATTAAAATGACATCAATTAATTCATTAATATAAATAAAACCTAATAAATAATACAATCACTATCATAATATGCATCTGCGTTCACACACACAGAGACAATAACGTTTAAACAATAATCTAATCTCGCAGAAGAAGTCGCAATTACTCGTACTTTACTAGTAACACTGGAACGTGACTGTACACAGCAGCAGTTCATAACTTTCAGAACATCCACCTCGCTTTGTCGACTAGTACAATAATTTTACATAATAAAGATTGCATCCATTTAAAAAATCACTTGCATTTATATTATTCACTTTATTAAAATAATTTTCCTTACATACCTTCAAATTCTAGAGTTAATTTATTTCCTGGTACAATTTTGTTTAGATCTTAATTCTGAATATAACACGTAAAAATATAATAGTAATCAAAATTAAAACCGTTCAGAAAAATTATAATATTTAGAATATTATCTTTGTTCTTTATATTATAAAATTGTTAAAATATTCTACGGTTGTATATCAATTATTTCTATATATCTTGATATTTGCAATGATTCATTCATGAAACTTCTTAATTTTCTCTCTCTCTTCAAAGATAACTATGTGAATCATACTCGTATGTTTTTTTTTCTTATGTAAGCTATTATTTATAATTTATGTTTAACTTGTTATTGGAAAACTATTTCAATGTACTTTTATTTATTATGTTATTAGTTTTTATTTAATAAAAATAAATGCATAAATAAATATTGTAAAAAAATAAACAAAACAAATACTTGTAATTGTTTCTATTAATATTCAAAAATATTATTACATATTCATATAATATTAAAAAATATTATTAAAACTTTTTTAAATAAAAATTATATTTTCTGTTGAACACCACACTTTTTTTTTACAAAATTAAAATATCAATAATGGAGTCAGGCAGCCTGCATGACAAGGAAGGTTTAATTCCGGGTTGATATCTAACGAATTCTAAGGTATTGAATATTTTAAGATGCTGCCTAAAGTCCTGGTGTCCTTGACATGATCGGATCAAGCCTGTACCTACAAACAAAAAATAGAATCGAGGAACGGGAAAGGAATGGGTGATGAGAAATGATGACCTCGCTTCGGAGGAATTCCGATACGACACAAATTACCCTATCCATAAAAAGCTTAAGGCCCTCTTCATACACAGGTATCTATCATCCCGCTCGCATCTGATCAACAGATCAGGATATTTTTAGCTAGTTGAGAAAATTATGTCATTGATTTTACGTCGTGATCAGTTTAAATATAAGCTCCAATAAAATTTTCATTACGTCAGAAATTAGAGCCACCTGCCCCAACTTTAAGTAGAGATTCCTAAAATAACAGCCTCACTCATCCCCAGAACTGTGTGGCTAGTCAAAGTATCCGACTTGAATGGTTTATAGTTAATAAACCGATCAGCCGATTCCACAGAAGCAGTGCTTTTGAATAAAATACAAGCAATGCAATTCTTTTGTTTTACTTAATTTCACGGTATCTGTGCAATCGCTTAACCATTAAACTAATGTAAGAGTATATACGATGCTCCTACTCGACAAAGGGTCCTACAGACGCGAAAATAAAATAAAAATACAGTCCACCTACAATATTTCAACCAAACTGTTGTAAATGATTTGATCTGAGACAACGAATCCACTCTCATACTAAAAAAAAGAACAACAAGCACGTCGTACCAGGCTTGCTACAGAAAGTGAAGATGTTTTAATGTCGCTTAACTAAGTTTAAAAGTGCTGATATTTATCCAACAAGTAATACTTCACTTGTTGTCATAAAGGATATCCAAAAGAATACCGAATGAGGTCACTCTTGTCATGCTGATATTGAACCGGAGCAGAAAGAATGTATTCTGAATAAAATTTACGTAATATTCAACCGTTTCTATTTAGTTCTACGACGTAATGTCTCATCACTTAATTGCCAGACTATGACATAAGCTCGGATTAATGAAGTCAAATGTGATTTAATTGCCAGACGTCCGCCTTATTGTTTAATTGTCAGAATCTATTGAGTAGAGCGAATAGGGGTAAAAATAGTAGTACTAAAAGGGTTAAATAAATAATACTCTTCCTGAGATGGAAATCCAAATCAGACGTCGACATACATGGACAGAAATTTTTTTAACTAATATTTTAGTATTTAATTAATATTTTATAATTTGATTATTTAGAATTCATAAAAAGAATGAAGCTGTGCATTTCAACAAAAAAAGGAAATTAAAATATTAGCAAGAAAATGAAAGTAATTAAAATGTACACATATTTTACCATTAAAAAAATAATGCTGTAAATTTCAATGTTTTAAAGATAGTAAATACTGCACGAAGTAATCTTTAGAATAGAAGTTAACAATGAAAAATGATGGAAATTCTACTTTCATCTTTTATGAAAACTTTTTTTTTTACTACAAGATCCTTTTTATCTAGTTTGATGGTATAACAGACACGCGTGCACGTGTACACCTTTGATTTCAATAACAAAGCAAACAACAATGCAAAAAATAGAGTGTTTAATGCAACTTTGTTTAAAATAATTTAGCGATCGACATAACTTCTGAGAAAACTAAAAGTTTTATGAAGTGGCTACGTATGACTGCAAGCACCGAGTCGTTCTTGAGTTACGCTCAATTTAAGGTAGAAAAAATTTGAGCGGAGCAAATTAGAAGCCTGATTGGTTATAATGCTACAAGTTGAAACGTTGATGTTTCTTTACCTGCGGTATCTATTATCGGCAATATTGTTCGGCGTATTCGGATACCGTTAGCGTTACTTACTTGAGGGTTATAATGACTGGGTGTGTGTTTAAACCGGTTAAAAGGAAACAAAATACGAAAATTCGGACTTCTTGTGCAGAACAACACAAGTTTTATACTTTTCTTTAAAAAAAAAACTCACGCGCAGTTCTGTGCAACACAGACTTGTCGTTAATATATATATATATATATAAAATCCAGCTTAACTGAATAGTATCTTTGTACTCCCCCCTCATACCACAAAACGTAAAGAAAATTCATTTTCACCCCAATTTACCATGGGCCCGAAAGTAATACCGTACTTTTTACCGAAAAGTCGGTAAAAAATAATTTTTTCTAGTTTAATTGCGTTGAGAGGTGACTTCATTTTCTAATATTAAACATATACGTAAAAAAGATTTCGATTTTTGTAACAAAAAAAATTATTCTACAGCTTGTAATATCCAAAGACATCTAGGTATAAACCAATAAGGAGTGAGCGCGCTGTGAGAAACCTTGCAACACACATCCGCGCATGTACATCACGCAGCACTTCACCGTCTAGTTTATTTTTCTCTTTTAGCCTCCGGAACTACCGTACGGTATTACTTCAGAGAATGAATGAGGATGATATGTACGAGTTTAAATCAAGTGTAGTCTTGTACACTCTCAGTTCGACCATTCTTTAGAAGTGTGGTTAATTGAAACCCAACCACTAAAGAACACCGGTATCCGCGATCTAGTATTCAAATCCGTATAAAAGAGGATTTGAACGTTGCAACTCTCCCAGTCCGGTGGGCTCACCGTCTAGTCCACCGGTATACAAGTTCATCAGTATTAATTTCTGAATAAATTCACAGAACAAACTTTTAAATTACTGATAATTCCTTTACTTAGTGCGCACTCTTTTTATCTTAATCTTTATTTATTTATTTTTTAGTAATTATTAAAACTTATCACAATGAATCATGAGTGACTAAATAAATAAATGTTTAATGTTTGAACATTTTTATAGTTAAATAGTATAAATCATAAACTGATAATTTATACTGCTCATTTTCTTCACGTTTTGCGAAAATTTGCTGGTAAAAATTCAGTTACAATCTACAAATATAAAAGAAAGAAATCTTATCTTTTAATAGAAAAGTAGACTTACCGTTTGCATAAAACGAATTAAAAAGAGAGCATTTAAATTTTTCTTAATTATTATTATTTTAATTTAGTAAAGAATTTATTCGTACATCGTAAATATCTTTTATCATAAAAGACTGCAACCAAACTAACAATATTAATAAAGTTTATATTTTGTATCAATACTCTAATCAAAAATAATTTTAAAATATTTAATATTTAATTTAAATAAATATTTTAAATGATAAGTGTAAAAATTTTGTCTGAGAAGACAGTAAATAAAGTAAAATGAACTAAAAATTATAAACTCAGACGATAACTAAAAATGTATTTCATTTATCGACCGTCAAACATTTGTTTTAATTTTAACTGATGACGATAATTATGGGGATAAAAAAAAAGCATATCCTTCATTTTATAATTTTGCTATGTTTTTTCCAAAAGTATAAGTTACAACACTACTAATGCGCCGAGAAGGGGAGGAAAAAATTTAAGAAAAATTGAATTGAAATGTTTAAAAAAGGAAAAAATTATGAAATTGTTAATAGTTTATTTTTCCGATTCACATTATTTATTTATGAATAGTCTTTTTTTAATATTGACGTATTTGTTGTTATTTTCAATTAATTACTGTAGACATTTATCTCATTAACAATAACAATAATTAAACATGTTAATTATTATGTACAATGATTGTACGATTAATCCTTAAAAAAACTACTATATTAGTGACAATAAACGATATAAAAATTAAATTAAATTATAAATAATACAAATAAATATTTTTACTTCCTTGCACGAAGTAAAGGAAGTATTGAGATCGCGAATAATTTCGGTTTTCAGATTTCAACGGAAATATCCATTTTGACCATCCCCGGATCCATTTTGACTACTTTCGGCGAGACGTCTGTATGTACGTATGTATCTTCGCATAACTCAAAAATGATTACCCGTAGGATGCTGAAATTTTAGGGTATAGGACCGTTGTAAAATCTAATTGTGCACCTCCTCTTTTGATTGCAATCCACTGAACCAAAAATACCCAAAAAAGCACAAAATCCAAAGAATTTGAATTTTCAACTTTTTCTTAACTGCAGCAATAAGCTCTCATCGAGAGCTTTTCAACGGTATATCATCAGCGGTACTTATACTCATCGGTTCCAGAGTTATAGCTAAATGAGATTTTAATTAATGAAATATTTATTTAGATCTTACAAATGGAAGGCAAATCGGTTTAAATCAGACTTCATCTCCTTTTTTTTTTAATTTAAATATATTGATTTATTTATAATTATTAACCTCCGATTGAAAAAAAAAAAATTACGATAAATAATTCAATAACAACAATAAAAGAAAAAATAACAGAAATTATTAATAAAATAAAATTTTATCGACTTTTCATTTTCAAAAAATGTGAATATGTAATTTAATAGGCCTACAAAGAAGTCACGTGGCGTCCACACCAGATTTTTTAAATGATGTTACGTTTATACCGTATATACCCATATATCACACCTAACCCATTTTGTTCGGAATGACAGTTACAAAAACAGCCTGCGCTTCGTACATGGATTTTAAGGTTTCACATTGATGATGATGCAATCGTTAAACTATGTATTAATCCAACGGTTCCCAAACCTTTCCGAGTCGCGGCGTCCTTTTTAATTAAAATTTTTCCACGGCACCCTACCCTAAGTAAAAGTATGACTACTCGTAAGTAAGAGATAAAAATAAATGAAACTCGTGTATCTTTATTATTTTTTTACTTTATTAACATTAAATTAATAATTATAAATGTCTTGGTTCGATTAATTATGAAGCTCTTACAATATTTCGCGGCGCCCCTGTGAAGAGGCCGCAACGCAGTTTGGGAATCACTGTATTAATCAATCCGAACAGAATTGTAATATATATTGATTTATTTTTACTCCCAACTAGTAAAAAAAAAATGATTTAGATAAAACAAAAAACTTGCCTATGAGTAATTACCGGTATTAGAAAGTTAAACTCTTATCTAGAACGCGGCGCCAGACTTATCGGAAGTTGTTTGCAGTTCTCACATACAGGCTGGCTATTCTCGTTTCATACGAAAACATTTTTATCGATTATTTTGTAGCCGTTTTATGGTGGTTTTCATGGTGACAGTAACCGTTCAGTAAGAATATGTTTTGTGTACATCAGAACGATATGAACATCAGAGTGAAAAAAGAGACTACCCCCCTTCTTGTTGCAGAAAAATTACCAGTAATTGCTTACGCAAAGAGCATCGAAACAGTGCTAAAGTTTTATATAGCGGAGTCCTGCATTCGTGAGTGGTGAAAGAAAGAAAACGAATTGCCCGTAACCGATAAAAATAAGACACCATTTCGCAGAAAAGTGGGAAATATCCGGAAATAAAAGAAAAAAACTTGCAGCGCATATATGGAATATACGTCAAATTGTATACGCGATTTATTGTAAACGCCGATGAATTAAATATCGGTAAGGATAAATTTAAAGCTACTTTTAAAGGGGTACGATTTCTTCGCCGACAGTTTTTTTTATTCGAAGAAGTACGACAATAGCACAGCAGTTACCAGAATCATAAGAAGATAAACCGACAAAGTTTCACAGATATGTCGTAAATTAACGAAAAAGGAACAATTATTACCTAGATCAAATTTAGAATGCGGACGAGTCAACGATGACTTCCGAACATGAAGATCGACTGAAAGCGTATATGTAAAGACTGTTCAGATACGAACTGCCGGTTACAAAAACAATGATAATAATCTGTGATGCTGATAATTCTTTGAACGGGAAAAATTACCTCCGTGTGTAATTTTTTAAAAGAACATCTAAAAAAGGTAACAAATTTCCACCCGATATTGTTGTACGAGCGCAAGAAAAGGGATGGATGAATAACAAATTAGTACTGGACAAAATGCGTGCGAAGCGTCGAACGGACCGTTTATTACGAAAACGTTCCTTAATTTTAATGAACAGTTTTTGGAGCCGTACGACCGTTGACGTAAAGCGAAGACCGATAGCTGGAAAGTGTTGCATCAGGTTATTATTATTCCTGATGGAACGACTAGTGATTACGAAGATAATTACAATTCTACGGATAACGGAAACTGTAGGACTGATGACATTAATTACAAATACCTACCGTAATTTCTATGCTTTGTAATTAAATATATAAATAATACACTGAATTAATGAAATTGTACAAATAACCAATTCGTTCAATCTTATGGTAATTTTGTCAATAAAACGCAACAATTTTTTTTTACTTTTTCCAATCGTGGTACACGGGTGAATACGGTATATATATTTTTAAATTATAAATATAAACTACAAAAATAATTTTCAATTCACAAATTTCCCGTACATATCATTCGCAAATAATAAAAAAAAGAAATGAAATTCACGTTAAAAGTGAGCTACGGACGATTTAATCAGCTACATAAGATTTAATCCGGTTACTCTGTACACCATCGGTCATACTATAATTACTAATGGATTAATAGAAAGTCGATAATTATTAGTTGTGCATCAAGAAATGTAAATAAGATTGAGAGAGAAGACGCTAAAACGTCACGTAACGTTCAAAGAACTAGGCGGTTCAATACTCTCACAATTGAATTGAAAACTAACCCCATCTCCATCGGCCATTAGGTATGACATCGAATATTAAGTTATAAGATGCTCAACACGTAATACATCACTGAAACGGGCAACTCAAATAATTTAATAAGAAAACAAGACGATCTATCAACATTCTTAATACATAGCACTCGCTTCCCCTTTCAAAAATAAGATCGTATAGATAAATTTCTTTGCAGTTCACCGGTGCGACTGTATCTGAGCACACAAATCAAAGATTATATAGCATTGTCCAAACCCGCATACATTACTGAATTATAATAAAACTATTACGTAGCGATTCTACTTTTTCGCAGGGAATTAAGAAAAATCACCTAATACTTCGGTTAATAAAACTACATAAATGATAGAGAAGTAAGCAACTGCTAAGCGTCCAATACGAGGGTAACCAAAGATATTATTCCAGCATTTAGCTGGAACAATTTCCATTCAATTTACTAAATAAATGAAAATTATAAATTTAATTATTTTATTTATTTATTCTATATCTAATCGTGAATTTTACGACGCTGTCTGATCAAAGTATTATCGCGCTTTCCTTTGGATTCGTCCGAGAAAACGCTGGGTGATTCCTTTTTTGTCCATGAATCTATGCAATGTATTATTATGTACCGATAAAGATAAAATATCCATTTACCAACACTGTATGACGCCCTTATTCACCTGAAACCAACCGAACTCATATTAGCTTTCACGTTTTAGAATTACGATTCATAGACAATTTAAAACAAAAATGTAACCTTAAGACTACATAGAATTCAACACCATAAAATACCCGGTAAGAACAAACGGATAAAAAGGTACCATTTTCTTTCTTTTTCCTGTTTAGTCTCCTGTAATTACCGTTCAGATAATACTTCAGACGATAAATGAGAATGGATAATATGTATGAATGTAAATGAAGTGTAGTCTTGTACAATCTCAGTTCGACCGTTCCTGAGATGTGTGGTTAATTGAAACCCAACCACCAAAGAACACCGGTATCCACGATCTAGTATTCAAATCTTTGTAAAAATAACAAGGACTTCAACGCTAGAAATCTCGAATTCCAAATCTACACAAAAATAACCCAAACAGAAAAAAGTAGATCACAACAAATTCTCCGAAAAAGTTTAGCTTTTCTTTTTCAGGTGAACGTTTATGGTTAGTTGCTATTTCCTTTCTTTTTTTTGCTAATGATCCAACTTCAACCTTTTACTACACTCTACATCCTCGGTTATCCGTTTTATGCATTCTAATCTTCCATTCTTACTCCAATCCGTTCTTGATCATCTATTTTACTTCACTCGTTCTTTATTATTTAATTCCCCAAGTCTGGTACGTTCTGTTCCATTTATTTAATTCTTCATTATCCTCTTTTCCGTACCGGTTTTAAACACCGAGCTATTTTTTAAATGTATAATGCAGCTTTAAACAAATATTCTACTTTGATACAATTTCAAACGGTAATACAATGAAAGTAAAAAAAGCATATCGTAACTTAATGAACACTACCGATCACCTCAAACAAAACTCAACGTTAACAACAATCTATATTCTACATAAAGACACACTCGAACATTATACGTAAAAACACACAGAAACGTTACAATAAATGATCAGATACAACGAAAATCTATAAAATAAAAAATCAGATCGTAAATAATTCTTCTGAACTAAAAAACATTCTCAGTGATAACACCTGACATCCAGCAGAATACTACGTCACAAATATTACTAAAGATCGCAGCAGAAGTGACTGGATGTGTTGTAAGTTAAAAATAAGATTTAATTTGGTTTGTAGATACAGATTAATTAATTAGTTTTGCATTAAATAATCTATTATTTTAATGCTAACAACAATTTTTGCAAAAATATAAAAATTCTATACACGAAATATTAAAAAAAAAAATTTCTCTTCAGAAATATTTTTTTTGTAATCTTTATTACAAAACAAGAAATCACCAAACAGCAAAAAAGGTGACACTTATGTACTCTTTTTCGATAAGCAGTTAACCGATTTCAGTACAACCTTTTGATAAAATAGTTCTGAACACTTTATCTACCGGTACTCTTAACACATTACTTCTATTAATATAAAGTAATCGCTACATTTTTAATATATTAAATCGTATTTTATTTTATTTACCGGTTACTAATTTTAAATCTTCATTTTTTAAAACAAATGTTACAGCTGTAAAACAAATTATACAGCTGTCCTAAAAACAGCTGTATATCTAATAAATGGACTGTTTTACATAACATTAAGATGAAAAATTCCAAAAATACCATGAATGAAACCCAGAACCAACCGATTTATAGATTAATCCGATACAATACACAATTTATTAATACGTATATGTAATGTAAACGAACTGGTTGTTATTAAAACAGAAATACAAAAGCACTTGTGATGAATAGATGTCAATGGCTTCAGGGGCTCTATTTTCCAGTAAAGGTGATAATTAACGAAAGGAATAGCAGCACGCAAAATAAAGAACAATCTTTCATAACCTCTAACTAGAGTTATATGCTACATGTCGAACGGATGAATTTTAAAAATAAAATTGTTAGCGATAAAATGGTTCTACATAAATAATTTTAGGCACTTTAATAAGGAAAAAATTATTTGACCACTGAAAAGTTAAATTAAGAAATATATATATATATATATATATATATATACACGAGGGTGTGTCAATTATTATCCGCAATTTAGTTCTATTTTTGTTTATGTTGGTAGTACTGTCGTGTTCCGTAGATGATGCATGCGTGGTTTAATTGTTGTTATGTCTGTGCAGGTTTGATGCTGCTAGGTTAGTTCCACTATCGCTGCCCTGATGTTAACCATGACTGCTCCGCTTTCTATTTGCACCAAAGAAGAGCAACGTTCAGCGATCCGTTTTTTCTGGTCGGAACGCGTATCAGGGACCGAAATCATCAAAGACTTTCGGAACAGTGTGTTACCGCAACGGAGTGTCTACGAATGGATTGAAAAATTCAAAAACGTTCGCACAAGTGTTACGCACGACGAGCCGGACGACCGTTTACCGCCAAAAATGAGGGAAACATTGAGCGTGACACGGTTTTCTTAGACAGACGAGTAACTATCGATGAAGTGGCACATCGTCTGCAAATTAGTCACGGTTCTGCCTACGAAATCATCCACAACAGACTTGGATTTCATGAAGTCTGCAAGATAGGTCCCAAAACAACTCCGCACAGTAGCATAAACAAACGCGCTTGGACATCTGCCAAAAACACTTGGATCGCTACGGTAACGAACGGGACATCTTCTTAGACAGAATCATCATCGGTGACGAAACACGGATCCATCGTTACGAGCCGGAGAGTAAACGGCAGAGTATGGAATGGAAACATCCAAATTCGCCCTGCAAAAAAACACCCCAACCGTCCGCAGGAAAACTGATTCTTACGCTTTTTTGGGACTCACAAGGCCTAGTACTGGAACATTATGAGGAAATGGGCACGACAATAAACAGTGCGCATTACAGTGAGATGCTTACTGCCAAGCTGAAGCCTGCAATTCGAAGCAAACGCCGAGGACTGCTGTCGAAAGCTGTTGGGTTGTTGCACGACAATGCCCGTCCACATACTGCTGTCCACACTGCTGAAACGCTCCAGAAACTCAACTTTGAAGTACCGGCTCATCCTCCGTATAGTCCTGATCTTGCCCCATCTGACTTCACGTGTTTGATCCACTCAAAGAGGCATTAAGTGGCCGTCAATTTACCTCGGACGAAACAGAGAAAGAAGCGGTGGATTCCTGGCTCGCAGCTCAACCGAAAACCTTCTTTTATGAGGGCATCAGGAAGCTTGTGCAACGGTGGAACAAGTGCGTTGAAATGCCTGGGGACTATGTTGAAAAATAATGTACATGTAAGTTTCCTACTTGTATTGCAATAAACTTTATAACTACATTGCGGATAATAATTGACTTACCCTCGTATAAAACAGAAATACATATAATTATAAACAAAAGTCAGAATTCAGAATTTTAACACGAAAATATATATATATATATAAACAGACAAAGATAAAACAAGAGTTTTAAACATGAAATTTATAAATAGGTAAATGTATATAAATTTTCTTTGGCTGTTCAATAACTAAATTTTGGAATCTATCGACAGACCATTCAGAACAATCATAGAAAGATTGTAACTTTTAAAACCGCTTTAAAGAAAGGCTATTTAATTAATTTACTTACTTACTTAATTTAAGCAACAGACATGTTGTAACATATATAGAAAGTATCATTTATGTACGTGTATGAAGGAAAATATACTACGTCGTATTTGAGGGGCCAACTTTAACCGAAACATTTCCACAATTTACGTCGAACGTATTTTACATTCAACAGATAGAAACCACGGGTCTCCAGATAAGCTTGTTGACCAAAAATCTGTAAAATATCTAGGTAAAAGAAGGGCTCAAAGATAAAAAAATGTGATCGGATAGTGAAAAAGGAACGGTCAACCCAAAAAGAAAGAACGTAACAAGTTGATTAACCCCAAAGAAAAGTACGGTTCAAGTACATAACTGGATTCCAACTTTCCAAGCAGCAGGCATTCAACTCTCCCAAAATCAGTCAGAACCACAATGAAAAATATTGATCAGTGATTTTTATCGAAAAGATAAACTCTACAAATAAAACTGGTTTTCCTATAGATATGAAAAAATGTGTCGAGGACAGGATTAGGCTTTCTTAAAGACTGCATTTATCTTTGCTCGTCAGCAAAACTAAAAAGTCAAATAAGTATTAATAATATCCTTTAATACAATATCGGTTAAAAGAAAAATTTAATTTTTTATTTTTATAAATTAAAACCAGAGATTTTATATTTTCAATTATTTTCCTGAAATAACTCGAAAAATTGTGATTACCCATCCGATTTCTTACCTTAAAAACACAAACATCAAAATGCCCAACTTAAATTATAAATAAATGATTATGTAATTCTGCACAAAAAAAAAAGAACTGAAAGCAAGTAAGACAAAATACGCCAATTCTGCGCATACAATCTGCACCATAATACCGTGTAACGCACATAACACAATATTACATGACAGTTATTAATGCATTCAAGGGAAACATTGGACATCGTCAGTCATTCGTTTTACCGAACTGTCCTCGAGAAAAATCTTATAAAGCACGCAATCAAAACGGATAATGTTCATCATGTTTGATTGACTACAAGCTTTCTTTTTTTATAAAGAAATATTTTATGTTATTTTTTATTTTAGGAGGTATAGCAAGCTCAATTTTGTTCGACTGACACTTCATGCATTATACAGAATGATTCAAAGAAACGGGAAATTTTGAAAGTTGTGTTGATAGCGTGGGCGATTGGTACCGCTTGTTAAGTGGCGCCAGCCTCTCTAACCTAACCTGCCATTTAGTTGTCATGTATCCTTGGAGTGCTGCGCAACGTGCATTTGCTATCAAAGCGTTTTACAAAAACAATGACAGCGTGGAGGGAGCGCGTAGAGAATTTCGCCGTCATTTTAATCTGGGACGGCACGATCGTGTTCCAGCAGCACATGCAATTAAAACATGGATATCTAATGTTGAGGAAACCGGTTCGGCAATGAAAAAGAAACCTCCAGGCCGTGAGCGAACCGTCCGTACACCACAGAATGTTCAAGCTTTACAAGATGCTGTCACACGAAGTCCGCATCGGTCAATCCGTCGTCTCTTAGCCTCTTTACAGTTGCATAGTTCAAGTGTTCGAACAATGTTAGTGAAGGACTTGCAATACCATCCATACAAGTTGCAGATCGTCCAGGAACTGAAACCGAACGACGCAGTTGTGCGAGCACAATTCTGTATTGTAATGTTTCAGAAGATAAACGATAACGAAGAGTTTGTTCACGAACTGTGGATGTCAGACGAAGCGCATTTCCACCTCAGTGGATTTGTTAACGAGCAAAATTTCAGATACCGGGCACAAGAAAATCCTACGCAGCTACACCAGCGTCCGTTGCACAGCCAGAAAGTGACCGCATGGTGTGCTATGTCATCTTACGGTGTTATATGCCCTTATTTTTTTGAGGATGACAACGGTCTTGCGATTACAGTGACGTCGGCTCGTTACGTATCCGTGCTTGAAACCTTTGTTGTGGAACAACAAAAGAGATTTCCACCGATTCTTAACAAAGCCTGGTTTCAACAAGACGGAGGAACGTCACATACTGCACGAATATCGATGGCAGCTGAACGCCGATTGTTTGGATAACGTGTCATTCACGAAACGGTGACATTAGATGGCCTCCCAGATCGCCTGATCTCTCAGCTGGCGATTACTTTTTGTGGGGTCACCTTAAAAGCAAGGCGTTCCACAGTAGACCTGCTACAACGGAAGAACTGAAGGCAAAGATCCGAGAAGCAATTGCGGAAATTTCAGTTGAGATGTTACGTCAAACCATGAACAATTTAACGAAGAGACTTCGTGAGCGTTTACGTAGAAGAGGAAGTCACCTGCAAGATGTCATCTTTAAAAATTAACTAAAATGTATGTATCCTAAAATGGCAACATTTGTACAATTACATGAAATAAAATTCATTTTCTAAAAAAAATTTTCATTAACGTTATTTAATTTTTAAAATTTCCCGTTTCTTTGAATCGCCCTGTATTTATTGTGCAACACCGAAATAAAAAGTCCCGGTGTCGTACTTCAATTAGTTCCCGGGTTAAGTAACAGCAAAGTTGCACTCTCAGTGGCTTCACTGAATCGCAGCGAAGGTTTTTTAATCGGTTCCATTATCTTTATCATCCTCAAAAATTACTACACGGCTCGAAATCCAACAGTTTACTGTACTGTGCGCTTGCTGGATTCAGCGAGCGATGAGGTTTCTTGTAAATATAGATAGGAACATCAGGAAATACAGAACGGGGGAAGAGATTCACAAGACATTATAAACTATTTCGATAAAATAATAATTTGTTTTACGATATAATACAATAAATATAATTTACAATAATTTCAAAGTAAACAATTAGAATGGGAAAACTAATTACCGATTATTATTTTATAAGATAAAATACCACAAATATAGGAAGTTTTTAAAGAAAGAACGGGGAAAAACAAATTAAATATTAAAAAAACTTAACAGAAACATAAAATGCTAATAACGATTACTTGCAGTAATCGTTGCTTTTAAATGTCAATAAAACGTCAATTAATATATCCAATAATAACATAATCAAACAAAATATTGATTTTACAATGTCATTACAAAAAAAAGAAGAAATTAATCAACAAAATGAAAATAAATACACTTTTAAATATATACACTCTATTATAAAAGATGACCTATAACGATAAAAGATTAAGATGAAATTTTATTAGAGTATGTCTTAAAAGAAATTCGATTCTGAGCTACACGGACTGAAGCTAAGCGAGATCATTTCTACCATCATTTTTATAAAATAAAACGATAAAAGCAAGGATAAAATACCGAAAGTTAAAAAGTAACATTTCTACACTATTTTTTTAAAGTGTCCGGAGACTTAAAAAGTCATTAAACAATCTCTTTTACATTAAGTAAAATGTATTAAGTCTAATACATTTAACGCAATTAAGTATTAATTTAATTACCGCTTTTATTAAAAATATACATTGAATTTACAATTTTATTTTACGTTAAAAAGCCGTTACACAGCTAAGATTTGTGATGAAATTATACATCCAAAACGTTGTAGTTATAAAACTAATAATTACACTTGCAAATTATCACTCAATTTTGGTGAAATTTTTTTTTCATATTCCCGTATAAAAGCTTACAGGTTTCTCTAACGGATTAAATCATCTAAAAAACGTATCGGGAAAAAAATCTGTCCAGAAGAATAATATCTTTTTTGAACCAAAATATTTAACAGTAAATATTTTACTCTGTTTGATTTCTACTGCGTAATTTTTGTTAGCTGAAATTTATTTAAAGAAAACTTGTAGAAATTACGGAAAATTACGGGTAAAAGGCCTTTAGTTTTTCCAGTAGAATCTCAACGTTACATAACTTCGTTAAAAGACTATAACAAAGGTCCAAGAATCATAAAATCCAAAATCTGAAAGTACTTTACAACAACAGGGTTACGTAGAGAAGTTACTGTTATGCCGTTGGAACACATATTTTTTACAATGACGTATCTTTTTAAGTAAGCGATCATCTTATCGGTTTTGAAAAGCGTTTGTCATGCAGAGATGTAAAATCAGTTTTCACTACGTGTTCTGTTTCACGTCGAGCCGTCCGGTGCTGCGATCTAGTGGGTGCTAGCGCTCGCCGGAGAGTTAAGTCGTACTAGCATTCTACGTTAGAATCCCTCGTAGTGCGGTCGCATTTTTCATTTCGTCTGGATGGACTATCAGTGTTACTCATAGTTACTGGCATTCGGCGCTCGAATCTGATCCAAGGCGGTCAACGTCATACCGTTAGTCCGGATGGACTCCCATTCTTTGTTCGGATGAACGTTAGCTTTAATGTTTTATTTAATTTTATATTTTTTATTTTTATATGTCAAGTTCTACAAGACAATAATTCATTAAACCATTATTCAACAACCTACAAGGCGTTGTCTTCATTCATCACCTATGAAAATACAGTCCAACCTCGCTCTAAAATCTACCACTACGACAAAAATTTTATTTTAAATGTCCGTGCGAACGAATTCTTAAATAAATCAAGAATTATTTTGAAATACGTTACCTGAAACTAACGCCGAATAAATCGTTTGCACAAAAGTTTTGATAAAAATGAAAAATAGGAGACAATGCGCATTTTGGTTGTCATTCAGTGCTACGGTCTAAGTGGTTGACGTTAAAACCCGACTGATGCAGTTTTTTTTAGAAACGTTTGCGTAAAACACCATCTCTGGTAATAATTTATTTAAGCGCTATATTAGCAACACGAGACTTAAAATTACGATCTCACAAAACCAAGAACTTAAAGATAAAAGCTTAAACAAATTATTTATTTCGAGGGGATTCAACCGTTTATTAAAAATACGCACTTTATAACGTTCAATAATGTATATTTCAGTACTAAACAGTGATTATTACTCCGCAGAAATGCAGTAATATGATTCTTATATTTTCAAGAATCACCTTTACATAGTGAAAAACAGATTTTTAAACAGTATAGTAAATGGTAACAGTAAATACGATACTGTTAAAAAAAAGGGCTATTCAAAAAGTAAGGAACGTTTTAGAATTTTAAAAAACCAAGTACAAGAAAAACTTTTTATTATATACATGTGAAAGAGGGACTAAAATACTACTTTTCAAAGTAATCACCATACAAATTCAGGCACTTATCATAGCGGTGGACAAGCTTTGAAATTCCTGTATCATAGAATTCTGCCGCCTGTGATCTCAACCACTCAGTGACGCATCCATCTTGCACAAAATTTGTGGTAGCCTTGCTTATGTAAAACAATTTCAAACAATAAAGTCCGTGAAACTTGTGGGAAACATAGAGAAAGCTCAGTTATTGTGAAACGGCGGTTTTCACGAATCTGTTTGTCAACTTTGGAGACCAGATCGTCAGTCACAATGCTCAGACGTCCACTCTTCTCTTTATCGTGAACGTTTGTTCGGCCATTTTTAAACTGAATGCACCACTTCCTGACAGAACTTTCACTCATTACGTTGTTCCCGTACACTTCACACAGTTCCCGATGAATTTCTATCGGTTTTAAGTTTTTTGCCAACAAAAAACGAATCACAGACCGCACCTCACAACCGGCGGGATTTTCGATTGCAGCACACATTTAAAATTTGTACATAAAAAAACGGGCAGTTTTTGCGGAGATGGTCCCGTTGTCACGGCTGGACGCTTACTGAGGTGCCGAGCACGAGCACACCAATATATACGCGATTGGCGTGCGCCTGGTGGCGTCAGGTGGATACGTTCCTTTTTTCTGAATAGCCCTCGTATATATATTTTCCAAGATATAATAGACTATTTTTAGAATCTGAAGACAGTAATTAGTAGCCAGAAAGAGACGGTGCTACAGGACACGAGTAGCCGAACCATACATTTTTTGAAAGAAATATTTTGTCAATCTAATTTCAAAATATTATTTTCCAGGGTCTCCTGATCTGTTCTCGTCGGATTTCTTTTCGCGGAGTTTTGAAAAATATTGTGTATATCCTTCACCCTCATGTCTTTAACAAATTGAAAACATAAAAATTAAATCGAATGGTTACAGAAGCTATATTACTAAAGGAATCCGCCATCAGTGCGATTAAAAAAAGAACATACGCTTATTTAACGAACGTTATCAAAAATTATAAAAATACAAAAAATCGGTTCTAAAATAAAATAAAGAATTCGTTATTTATCGATTTATTTAGTATATTTCAAGCAGCATAACTTCTGGACCACCTGTACAAAATAAATATAACGTTAAGCATATTTAACAACAGCTTTTATCTATATTGTCACTAATCTTCAACATTTTTCCGATAGTCATTTTAAAATGGAGGTTGTTTAAAAACAAAATATTTCGACTTTCAGTAAGGATACGAAATTTTATTTGCATTGAATTATGTTTTAACGGCGCTACAACAGTGCGATATAATATACAGAAATCATCGTAAAATAATTTCGTGAATATCGGTTAATCCGGTCTGAAGATATCAAGCAAAACTATAACTTAGGAAAGACTCCGTGAATGTAATTACAATAATACATAATCAAAACGACATATTAATGTAATGGAATCATCTGATTAGTACAAATATGCGACAGAATTCAGAAACGACAAAAAATAAAAGTGTTTTCTGCCACACTTCTTCGTGGAGCGTTTGAATAAGAACAAACCCGATTTATCTTAATAAATCGGAAAATATCTTAAATATCGGAAAAAATGCTAAAAATTTAAAAATCTTAAATGCGTGAAAAAATTTACTGAAACTTCGAGTCCACGGGACGTATAAGATCCACAATCCACCGTCACGGGTCTTATAGGTTCCTCGACCGAAATGAAATGCCATCAATCGTCTGTATATAGAAATCGTTGTGCCAAATTTCATCCCAATAGTACATTCGATCTAGAGATATAAAACAACAGGCCCACATAGGTACGTACATCCTTCGGAATTATCGATGCTAAAATTTTTTTTTTTATTAGAGGTCAAGAAACGTTAAGATCAGTAAAAACTCCGATACGCAAACTTGACTATAGAATCAAGTAAGGGAAATAACGGTGGTAGCGCCGTTATTTCCCTTATACAGCCGTACGATATACGCGTAACTATATAGCAGCAAAAATAGTACTTCAGATATTCTATTAAAAGCATTTATTTTTTTCCTTAAGAAATCTGTAACTTAAAATTACGCGGAAAGCTTTCAATGGGACCACCAGAGGAACTTTAGATACGAAATAAAAATCGATCCCTTAAACATATATAAAAAGTACATACGGGTCGAATTGAGAACCTCCTCTCTTTTTTTGAATAAGCGTTAATAAAAGCACGATAAAGAAGCCGATAAACTTACAAATTTTTCAACCGATCGCTAATGAAAATCAGTTAAATATATTTTTAATATCCTGTGAATTATTTAAAAATTAAACTTACACAGCAGGTCGTGGTTACTGACGGAATTCTTGTACCTCCGTTTCTTTTAGATCTGAAATGGATACAGAGAGCTAAACTATTGGGTCATTATCCGAAAAATAAGAATCTAAATTATTTAAATGAGTTTTCTTCCCGTCAAATTCAAAGGTATCCCAGAAAAAAACTGGATATATATTCAAAAACATTTACCACAACGTGCGAATTTCACACGCAGTTAGCGAAATAAATGGTAAAACAAAAAATCGTTAAGAGTTCAAAGGTCATGCAGACACTATTATTGAACAACGATAAGGAGCGACACCTAACAGAATTTTAAATTTATTAGTATTAAGGTTTAAGTTTTAAATTATAACAACATTAATTGTTCATACCCATCCTTAATTTTTTTCGTGGAAGGGGATAACTCTTTAATTGATTTAAAACACAACAAAGTAACTTGGTTGTGTTTTAAATGCTTATCTACCTCGAACATGCATTATTATAAAGACCGTGGTCAGTCATTGGTTTCAGTGGTCTATTCCTAAACGAGGTGCTTAACTCGTACTTACCAAAGCAAGTACGTGTGACCAAATTCACTTTTTACTTACCAAAGTTTTTATTTTTTTTCAAACAACAGTATTATCCCCTTCAAAGTAGTTCCCTTGGACAGCTATACACTGGCGGAGTCGTTGTTCCCATTCCTGGTAGCAGCGCCGGAAGGCTTTAATTGGTAGGGCTTTTAACTGGTCGGTCACAGTCTTTTGAATGTTCTACAGAATTCCAAAATGACGTCCTTTTAAGACATGTTTCAATTTCGGAAAAGGAAAAAGTCACAAGGACTTAAATCAGGTGAATAGGGGGGTTGAAGAACCGTAGGAATGCGTTTTGAGGTCAAAAATTCCCTGATGGAAATGGCGGTGTGACACGGGACATTGTCATGATGAAGCACCCACTTGTCTGCAACGTCTGGTATCACGCGAATCACTCTTTTCCTGAGCCTTTCAAAGACATCTTTGTAAAACATTTGGTTGAAAGTTTGCCCTGGAGGAACAAATTCTTATGTACGATACCCCTACTGTTAAAAAAGCAAATCAGCGTGGTTTTGATCTTTGATTTTCTCATTCGACATTTTTTCGATCGAGAAGTTGACGGAGTGTGCCACTCTTCGCTTTGCAGCTTTTTTTCACGATTGTACTCAAATATTCAGAATTCATCACCTGTGATCACACGATTGAAGAATTCTTGGTCATTGTCAATCCTCTCAAGAAGATCAACGCACACTTTTTTTCGATTGTCCTTCTGTTCCGTTGTGAGGTTTTTCGGCACCAATTTAGCACAAACCTTTCGCATGTCCAAATCGACTGTCAAAATTTGATGTACGGTGAAAGCGTTTAAATTTAACTGTTCACTCATCATCCTTATTGTTAAATGACTGTCTAATCTCACAAGAACCCTCACACGCTCAACGTTTTCGTCAGATTTTGAAGTTGAAGGCCTCCCTGAGCGAGGTTGATTTTCAACGTGTTCTCGGCCTTCCAAAAATGATTTGTGCCGGCGAAAAACTTGTGCTCTTGATAAGAAATTTTCCCCATAGGCTTGTTTCAACTTTTCAAAGGTCACACTCGCGGATTCCTCAAGTTTAACACAAAATTTGATTGCACAACGTCGCTCTAAATTCCGATGCTCCATTTTCGTAGCACATAACAGAAAAACACAACTTCACTGATGGCGCTGTCAAAAATAATGTGTTGACTGAACGGAGTTGAAACTCGTACTTAGCAAATCGAAGGGATGAAAAAACCGGTCTTGCACAGACCGGTAGACACAGCGTTGCCAGATCGCTCGCAGTGTTCAAATTTCATTACTTTTCTCACACACCTCGTATATTCACAATTTTAAGCTGAATTTACGCTCTCTGTCAATATTTTTAATTTGTTTATTAATTTATTTTCTTTTACGTACAACTTATTCAGTACTACTGATAATGACTGTTAAACAATTCAAAGTAGTCCTACATTTTAAGTAAAATTTTTAAAAACTGTTTCGATCGTTTTCTTTCTTTCTAAATAAAAAAATTATACGTTTTCGGATACGTTTACCCCAGTTCTATTAACACTGACCGACTTCAATAAATAATAAAAACATTCAAATTCAACCGGTGGGTATTTTTTTAAATGCATGTTTAAGTCTTACTTTTCCCCGACCGATTTCGGAAATTCTTTTTACATGCTCTTCTTTAGCTCACTTTCGTTCCACGGTTACCAGTTGCTCATGTGCAGAAGACGGAGAGTAATATACATGCGCAGTAGGGTTTTGGGATGAACATCGTTGCAGTCGATCACCTGACATAACGATTCGAACACCCTTTTACGAGATATCGAAAACTCCCGTAAATATTTAAACATCGTACTAATAAGAAGTACAAAATTTAAAAAAATTAAAACGCTCTTTTAAAAAACTGGATTACCCAGTAAACATAAATAGAGGATAATTTTGTCAACAAAATAATACGTATAAAGTTTTCTATTTTCCCAAGACCGCAATGAAAAGAATGGGGCGTGCATTCGTATTTAATATTTACATAAATATTTTGAATATGACAAAGGTTTCGATGCAAAATGGAAATGATAAGATTCAATATATAATATCTAGTAAATCTTTTCGGATAACTAAAGTTAAGGTGCAAAATAGAACCGAGATCGCGTCCCATGATTTTCATTGTGGTCTTGTAAAAATAGACAACTTTCGTTGAAAACGAAATTATCTTCAATTTATGTTTACTGGGTAATTCAGTTTTTAGATTATTTTAAAAGCATGTTTTTATATACAGAGAACCGCCCACGGTGATACGTTGTAAAATTTTCCGTACATAGAAGATTTGAAGAGAATGTTTCTTATATTCCTGACATTTCTAATTATTATGAAGTATTATAGCGCGTATTTTTTTGGAATTAAACATATGTGGTACTACTATGATACTTAAAGAATTTCCAGTTGAAAATCAAGCAAGATTTAAGTTAAAAAATAGTTTATGGTCCCCCAATTCAGAGTTTTACCTCATGTAAAGACAATATTTTCGAAAAGACCATTTATACCGGAGTCGACTGTTCTCGTAAAGGACACTTATTCAGCTTTACAGTAAAGAGATATCTTAACCGTTTGAATATAAGCACCGTTAATAAATAAAAAATATTACAAATGAAGTAACTGAATCGCAGATCCGGAAGTATATTTTTATAATTTTGAGATAACTAATTTAGTATTTATTGCAATTAATTTTGTAAAAACTTTAAACTTTCATGCTAATCTGCGGTAGATTATACTATTAAAAAAAAAAAAAACCACCGTAAATAAAATTATTCTGCTGATAAATGTTTCGATAATATTACTTTAAAAAAAAAAATAATTAAAAACCCAGAATTATCTGCAATTTGTACTTAAGAATATGCTGAAATAATTTTCAGCAACGCCTTCTGAATTGTGATTCTTTCACGTTAAGTACCTTGATATTATTACTTCATATGTTTATATTTTTAATAATTAATATAGACTTAAATCGTATCAATTTTTTATTTTAGAATTAATTGTATCTTTTGTGATGCCAGGGTTTTTGATTTACCACGATTTCCCCTGTTCTATCAAGGAAAATGATAGAACAGTTCTTTTTTATCCGTTCCTTACGTTATCGGTATAACGTATTATTATATACCATTAGAACAAAAGATTTATATATGTAATGGTAATAAAGTAAATAAAAACCCCGCTACAGAACGAAATAAAAGTTAATTTGAAGATGTCGATCGAAAAAATATTTCAATAATATTGAAATAAAATACAAAATATTCAGGTTCAGTTAATTATTATAAACTAATACTAATAAATACTGCGGCATAAAACTAATATTTTTAAAAAACCGGACCGGCTCAAAACGTAAAAAATTTATTCAGTTCTGCTAATATTTATTCAGATCTATTCTTTCTACTTTAAGTAAGCGGTAGTTTAATATTTTTATACAATATTCGAAATACGTCTAAACTCACAAATATACACAAAATATAATAGGCTAACAGAAGTTCAGCGAAATAAACGAAGATATTAGCTCAAGGCAGTCCCCCAAATGTTCCTCTATTTACGGTTAAACTCCTACCGCAATAGCATGCTTTCGAGCTTCCACTTCATTTAATATCAAGGGCAGCAATAACAAACTTGGCTCTATTTCTATCTTCTTCTATCTTCTCCCGCTATTTATCTCTGTAACACAAAGTCACACGCATACGCAAAAACACACTACGCATGAATAAATTCATATTACCGGAGAGTATAATCAACTAAATCGGGGTAAAAAAATTGTCTTTTATTCCTATTATCAGAATAAAAATACAGATATCTATACTGAATTACAAATGTTCTAGGAAAGAATGAATTATAATAAATTACACTTGTGTATTACATTTCTTTTGTAAACAAGTCATATCACTTTCATAAAATAAACAAATATATATATATATATATATATATAAACTTCATAATATACAAATACATAAAATACACACACGTGTTTAAGATTTTAACTATTCAAACTATTTATACGGTATATATAAAGATAAATAACATACCCTTAAAAAGTAGCAAATGTAGCGAGTAATTAGAAAATCTATTTTATTGGTATTAAGAAAAGATTTTGAAAAGATAAAAATATAGATGTAAATAATAGCAATATTTACAATCGGGTATATCAAAAATCGGTAATATATCAAACTTTTATATAAAAATAAAACTTCTTATAAAAATCATAACCGCTTCAAAAAAAAGAACTGCAAAAATAGTACTTTTCCTTCTTTAGATCTTGATTTTCGCAAGTAGGAGCCAAATTAAAAACAAAACAATCATTAACAACTTCCTAATGTCGAAGTTTAATGAAGAAAAACTATATTTCCCGATATAAAAATGCCAGTAAAAGCGAGAAACTTGCGTCTTAATAATAATAATAAAAAGAAATCCAGAAAAAAATCTTAAGAGATCGCTAAATAAGCTCGAGCCAAGGTTCTTTGGAATGTGGGGATATATATTATTTTTTAACGATAAATTATCAGACTAATTTTCTTGAATTTTTGCAAGAATTCAGTATAGGAATGGAATAGGATACCGCTATCTATCTTTACCAGATTAATCCCCTACACGATTACGAAAACATTTTTGGAACTTTAATAAATAAATCATTTTTTTCCTTAAGAAAACTTCGATTGAAGTCTTGCGGATAAACCTTATAATGGGACTACCGCAATAAAAAATTTACAAAGACATACAACAAAATTTACATTAACAAAAATTAAAAAATTAATTTTACATTAACAAAAGCATAAAAAATATTATTTATAATTAAAATAACGATACCCCGCAAGGAGATGCAATATATATAATTCATTGTTTCTAACGAGGTATAAAAAAAAGCACTACTCGGAGTTGCCCTCTCTGAAAATAACGATGCCCATTATATAACCAACCCTAGGTCAATATGACTTGTTTACCAGGACGTCTCCAGAATTTCAGTAAGCTTGACAACATGTCACAGAGCGTTTCTCAGACGACGACGACGACAAAACGGTTCTCACCTTCCGTAGTAAATCTAGAATGTGGTGCTTTTTGTCTAAAAAATGCTATCCGGGTTTCAAAAGCGACTTAAATCCACGTCTGGTCACCTACAATCATTTTATTTATAGCACCTTCTTCTGTTTCCTGTTTAGACTCCGGTAACTACCGTTTAGATAATACTTTAGAGGATGAATGAGGATGATATGTATGAGTGTGAATGAAGTGTAGTCTTGTACATTCTCAGTTCGACCGTACCTGAGACGTGTGGTTAATTGAAACCCAACCACCAAAGAACACCGGTATCCACGATCTAGTATTCAAATCTGTATAAAATTAACTGCCTTTAGTAGGACTTGAACGCTGGAACTCTCGACTTCCAAATCAGCTGATTTGGGAAGACGCGTTCACCACTAGACCAACCCGGTGGGTCTATTTATAGCACCTAACGTACATAAAATTATTATTCATTCATAATTTTATACTTTTGTAAATAAACTAAATAACAAATTCCGTAACGAAAAAAAATACGGCGAGAGTTTTTCAGTTATTTTAAGGAAAATTTCCCGATACTCAGATCGAATAACTTATTTACAACCTAAGAAAAGAATTTCAGTTTAAAGACGTAAACATTTTACCGATGAATGGGAGACCCCGAACTGCTTTATCTGACGAAAACTGTAGCTCGTTAATTGATCAAACAAAACCTGTATGAAGTTTGATTTTCATACAGTAATTAACATCGCATCCTAAATTCATTGAGCTGAATATATTTATTGCAATGTCTTATAAAAGACGACTTTGATATTTAGAATTTTTACGACGATTTGTAAATTTTTTACAACGGTTTGTTGTGAAACGGAACCGGATTTCCCCGGACAGATGACGCTATTTACAAACTAAGTATTGTATTAATAGCGGCGATAACATTTACTGTGGCGACTAAATTTCTTTTGAATTAATACAAAATGTCAGAAATTAAACGATCCCGGTTAAAAGTGATGAACAAATATTTGGACAGCAGTGGCATTACGGGTCTTTCTCAAAACACTTTGCAATAAGATGGTGCTTCCCCATCCATTGCGGTTCAATAATGTAATCGCACAACAGTAATTTTTATGAGATGTCGGTGCACAACAAATTACCTCAAAATCATGCGACTTCTCGTCGTGCAATTTTTTCATTTTGGAAATCACAAAAACCCAAAGATTTAATAGTAATCATCGAATTAAAATTTGAAACGATAAAAGACTTTTGTGCAGTATTAAATTCAGAGTACGGAATACTCGGTCAAAAGTATATCAAAGAGAATAACAAAACATTTCGAAAATCGTATGAATTTTAAAATAAATTTCAATTTGGGATACCTCGCCAAAATAATCAGTGAAACAACTTAAAAAAGGTTGAGCGTAAAAAACACCATATTATATTTAATTCCCCGTACACATTTTATCGAGCTGCATCGCTTAAGTTTTAGTATTAATTTCAAATATAAAAAAAAAAAAATGTGTAGAAGTGTTTTTCTTAAAACAGAGTGATTCACGAAGAATGTAACAAACTTTCAAGACACGTTCTTCTTCTGAACATAAGTTCGGAAACGCTTCGTTAGCGAGTATCGGCTGGCGAAATATTTCGCCCTGATTTCTACGCCATCGGTAAAATTAAGTCAGACTGTAATTCTTAGAACCCAAATTAAGGGGTAAATTCAGTGTTTTTTTAAGAAATCTGACCTGAAAAATTGAAAAAAAAAAATAGATCTCAGAAGAATATTTTTAAAACTTTTTGAGAAATCTAAGGTAAAAAAACTGGGGTCAAAAAACACAATATTTTTAGTTTGGCATAATAAAAGTTTGTTAAACGAGTAATAAACACAATAAAAGAATAAAACAAAACTTTTAGAAAATTTGATTCTCCAAAAGTCGACAGAAGTATTTGGCTTAATTTTACCAAACCTATGTTCATATTAACTTTATTTTCACCAATAGAATGTGTCTTGAAAGTTAGTTACATTCTTTGTGAATCATCCAGTGCAAACTATGCGTTTATATACATATAAACAGATTTATTGATAAAATAACTTAAACAACCAAAACATCTTTAATTTGAAATATATTACACATTTGTATAAAAAAAAATATCCAACTAAATAATGTTAATTTCTTTTTTTTATAATTAAAATATTCTTTTAAATTGTTAAACGCATTTTGACGGATGAGTCACAGTCAATTAAAATAAATATAAAAAATTCCTGTTATTTTCTTTTTTAATATGTATTAAATATTATAGAATAAGTGATTTAAAAAATTATTTTACTTATACTAACAAGTTTATAAAGAATTTTCTGATTAAAACTTAATAAAATTGTTACATTTTATCAAATTATTCAAATATTATGTTAGATAATCTACCAATATCAAATTGAATAATTTCAGTATTTAATTTTTTATTATTTTTATTTTTTATTAAGAAAACATTTTCCCAACCACTGATTTTTTTTCTTTACTTATAAATTTATTTTAACTGGCATAGTGAGAGCAATAACTATATATAATTTTTTTTTTTATTACTTTTATTATTATTAATTGTTTAGCAAAGTTAGCTAAATTTGGTTTACTAAGCTTTATAATGTTGTGATATCCTTTTTTTGTTGTTGAATTAAATGTAAAACATTTTATCTATGCATGTATATACAATATTTGTCACATTTTATTCTAAATTACTGAGTTATAAAAAGTACAAAACTTTTTTCAAAGGGTGTACCTTAATTTTTTTTTTTTAATTATTCTGAACTCAAAAATCTGATGTGGGCACACATGATTTCCTTGTACGCCTATTGAATATTTTTTATAACTTTTTTTTTGTTATTACTGAATTATTATTTATTGTAAAAGTTTTTTTTACAATCAGAGGT
This sequence comes from Lycorma delicatula, assembly GCF_047948215.1. NCBI lineage: Eukaryota > Metazoa > Arthropoda > Insecta > Hemiptera > Fulgoridae > Lycorma > Lycorma delicatula. The sequence goes on from NC_134457.1 coordinate 216,120,547, forward strand.
TAATATTATTAATAAGTTAAAAAAAAAGAAATGAAGTCGGATTCTCGCCCATGTGCCTTCCACTTGTACGAGTAAGATCAAAATATTTCAGTTAATATTTATTTGGCTATAGCACTGGAACCAATGCAAATAAGTACAATGATATATCGTTGAAAAGTTCTCGATGAAAGCTTATTACTGCAGTTAACAAAAGGTCCAAAATCCAAATGTTTTGGATTTTCGGCTTTTTTGAACACTTTTGCTTCGGTCTATTGCAATCAAAAGGGTGCACAACTAGACTTTACAAGAATCCTAAAGATTTAGGATGTATTTACGTATGTATCTCTCTTGGATAAGAGAGATACATACGTAAATGTACGTATCATACACACTATCTACTTTTCACAGCTACACCTTAAAGCAGAAATCAGCGAAATTTACCGTTAAATGTAACTAAAAACGAGAAGCGTTTTTGAATCTACAACAAATCTTTTGTCTTCATTTTGACCTCAGAATGTATTCCTCTTGTACGTTCTGATTTTTTTAACGGGTAAAGACAAAAGTTATAAGACAGCGGTTAGTTACTTTCCTCCTCAGCGATATCGCAATTAATTATAATGCTTACAGAGAAACTCTCATTCTGTAGAAAAAAGGTACATAACATGTTTTCTGCGGCGACAGAATAAAGAAGGTCGGTGCAGCCTAACTGAAATTACTGTGCTGTAATTTGCACCGCTTAAAAACTATTGAAAAAACTCAATATCAGCGAAAATCAATCTCTTGATCGAAAAAGAGCTAATATATTTTCTGAATCGATTTAATCTGCAGCAACATTTATCGATCGCTAGTGAACTGTCTGAAGACATAAAGCGACTTGCGGCTCGGCAGAAATTGAAAAGAATAAATCAAAACTACAAGACCGAATTCAGTAAAGGAATAATTATCACAGGAGAAGAAAGAAATCTCTGAAAGCAGCACATATAAACGATGTCAAATTCGAGTTCTTCCGTGGAAATTTTACAAAACAAAAAATTAGTCTTCAGACTTTTAGTACGAGTATATGCGTGAATGTGGAGTTTTAAAACACTTTCACGGTAACATTTAAGTTTCGATTAATTCGAAACTGAGAAGTTTCGTACAAGTCATGCCAAGTGATAAAATTTGGACGACCGGTACAGAGACCAAGAGGATAGAGATGAGTAAATTTCAAACTATGAACATCACCAATTAATTTCTACCAAATCAAATTGTAACAATTATCTATTTGATTCACAGCGAAATGAATCGTCACATAGGAAGATAAGTCACGAAATGAATATCAAAGTAACCGGTTTAATAAAGAAAAGTAATTTCGTTTTTATAAAATACAAATATTAACATCGATCCAAAGGAGGTTTGTTTTCTTCATAACAACCCCTTAAGTTTCAAACGTCATGGAGGAACTGATGCGGAAAATGGTACAAACTTCTTTTGAAAATCTGAACGCCCAGGGGATTCTCCAGATCCGAGTTTAACCGAGCACTTAAGGCTATAAACAAGGTTGGTTTTGAGTTTGAGGATAGCAGGATATCACAAAAAGGTGCCTGCCACCACATCTCAAAGGATATTTCACAGCCATTCTTTATAACATGCAGTTGGATAAGAAGCTTTTTTAAACATTACGTCCCGATCGTAAAAAAAATTTCGTGCTTTTTATAAAGCTAATGAGCGGATCCAACTCATACTAACATAAATATGTGTACAAAGGACGTACAACTGAATATAATAGCTTTATTCGGATACCATCTTTTGTTTTTATTAACCGTTTAAAAGGCTATGTACGGTACTATACACCGCTATGTTCTAACATCAAAATTCAGTGGATGATCTGATTGGATAGTTTATAGTTTAGCTGGACAATTCTGGGAACGGAGTCGATTTTACTCCATTTGTTCTCCAAACTTCAAAATTTACTCTCAAAGTTGAGCGACTCGGGTTTTAATCAGGCTGATTTGGCTCGTATAATTCCTGATGTTCACAATTATTAAAGACGATTGTATAAAACTGTTAATTGTAAAAAACGATTAGTTTCGCAAAATGTTAAAAATTGTAGCTGACATAGGCTGGCTAATTATTTCTGAAGCTTACTTAGAACAGAGTACATAGGTCTACTGTAAACAAAGTCTTGAGACGTAGAAAAAGATTTTCTGTTTTTTATTTTCAATTATACAATAATGACCTTGGGTAACATAATGAAGAAAATGCGGTTGTTTTTATTTCAAAAGTTCTGTGTAGTCCTTATAAAGGAACCTGTTTGATAATAAATTTTATTACGATAAAGTATACAAGGAAATTAAATGAAAACAGGGCCGAGGGGCAAAAAATTATTCCACTTCGATGACAAAAGACGCATAAATGCAGTAACCAGTTGTGTTAATGATTAAAGAAATATAACGATTACAAATAAAAGGTTAAAACACTTACAAAAAAAAATAACGATATTGAATTCTAATAAATTTCTAGATGCAAGGTAAAAATGGCTACAGAATACTCACTACATCATAAAACATCACAAAGAATTAATTGCAACCGTTACATACAAAAGTAACAATAATAGCAAGGATATATAAAAGAAATTCTGTGACTAATCTAACAGGCTGCAATTAGTGAGGTGTGTTATTACAGTAGCCCTCGGCTACTAAACACATCATTTTCTTCTACAACACTCAATGAACAATTCTTTTCGCCCGATATGTCACCGATTTTCAATAAATCACCATTTAAACGTAAATAATAGTAAAGCACACGATACACTTTACCAGTAAAATGAGAATAAATATTTTAAGCATCTGTATCTTAAATATTTTAAACCTGCATCCACAGCTTATAAAATTAACTGCTCCAACATGTTTTCGTAAGGATTAAGGAAAATTGTGGAACCACCTTCATAAGAGGAAATAAAAAATTAACGAATAAAAAATAAGCGAATTAGTTCACATTAAAAATCGTGAACACGTAAATATTGGTTCTGTAAGAAATGTTAGTTGTTTTTATCAAATATAGTGACAGTAGCATAATAATGACTTCATCTTAGACGAAAGAGCATTATACTGTATAAGAATAAAAAAGGTCACTTTGAAAATGGTTTGATAACAGTAACAATTTTTTTTTAACTAAGGAAAGTGCCCAGCGCAGAGCCTTAATCATATGCATTGGTGTGTTTAAAACAACCTCCTACCAGGCTACCACCGTATTGAGAAAAGCTCTACCAATCGATTTAGAGTTACCAGCAAAAGCCATTGCACGTGCAGTCCAGTGTTCGATGCGGGTTTGGTGGTCGTGACCATACTAACATCTGTGGCGACTTACCAGGCGTTCCTGGATACTCTGTTTCCAGATGCTCCGGAGGGTAAAACAGAAATCGGCGTTAGGGCGGATGAGACACCATTCCCTGGCGTACGGGCTATGGAACCCGTAGATATAGTCAGAGTGGTTTTTCGAATGGCACTTAGAAAGGCACCGGGGATTGACCAACTTCACCCGGATATCTTCTATGATCTGTTGCCTGTCACAAGAGAGCCGCTTGGCAGACTGTTCTCGGGGTGCCTAAACAGGGATTGCTTTACGACTTGTTAAAAGGTGGCTTTGATGAGGGAGCTCTTAAAATCAGGAAAGGATCCGAGTGAGGTCAGCAGTTATGGACCTATCAGCATCTTGCCGGTAATCGGCAAGTTGCTTGAAAGGCCGGTTGTGGAACGGCTTTGGGAAAGCATCGATATGAACTCGTTTCTAATTCGAGGCCAGTATGGCTTTATGAAACTGGTTGCATCTTAAATGCTCTTGCCAAGGTGGAAAGCGCCGACTGTAAATATGTTTTGGGAATTTTTATTGACGTATTTCCTTTCTTATGTTGTAGTTCTGTCCTCTATGAGTTGGAACGCGGCCATATTCCTGCAGCCCTGCAGGCCGCAGTGCGTGACTACTTGTCGGATCGCACGACTCTGTTTAAGGATCCGCACCTAGTTGTGGAAAAATTCGTCAACAGAGGAAGCCCGCAGGGCTCCTTGCTGCGAAACCTGCTATTCGACGGATTTTTGGGACGGGCATTCCCGGAATGGATCACGGCCTAGGCTTTCGCCGATGATTGTCTCCTTTTAATTCGTGGTAATTCAGGATCGCAACTAGAAGACCGAGCGCAAGCGGATTTGTCAACCGCAGCGGGCAGGATGGACATTCAAACTTTAAGGATTTCTGTGTCCAAGACGAAGTTTATGCTTTTCAAGAGTGCCGACAAGTTATCATACAGTCGTAACCGCCTTATTAATACAACGGCTGTGTAATCAGTCGAGTTCGAGTTCATAAGTACCTAGGTGTTTTGTTTGATGAGAAGTTGCTGTTTAACAACCGCATTAGGCAAGAACGGCGGACGCCGTCTCTGTGATGCACAAGCTTAGGAGGATTGCTCGAAAGGATTAAGGACAGTCGGGCCGTCATTTGTACATGGTGTACCGAGGTGTCTTCGAAAGTATGACCTCTTACGCGACGTCCGTTTGGGCGCTCCTAGGTTGGAAAGAATTCGAGCACTTATTCAAACTTTAAGCAGTGCCCAGCGCAGAGGTGTTCGTAGGTGTCGCGATCTGACACCTAGAAGAGGTGTCAAGCGGCAAGCGGGCGCAAGCAGCTTTGTCAACCTCAGAGGGCTGGATGGACAAGCAAAATTTAAATATTTCTGTGCCCAAGACGAAGTGTATGCTTCTCAAGGGTGCAGACAAATTATCGTAGTCGTAACCCCCATATTAAGTATAAAGGCTGAGTAATCAGCCGAGATAGAGTTCACAAGTACCTAGGTGTTTTGTTTGATGAGAAGTTGCCATATTAGGCAAGTAGCGGCGGACGCCGTATCTGTGATGCACAAGCTTAGGATGATTGCGGGCTGTCGGATTTGTACATGGTATACCGAGGTATCTTCGAAAGTATGAACTCTTATGCTGCGTCCGTTTGGGCCCATAGGTTGGAAAGAAATAGAGTACTTAATGTATCTGTGTACATACAGAATTCATTCATTTGAGCACGAAACAATGATTTGACATCCCAGTTTTGATAGGTAACTGCAACCTCACTATTAGCAATCTAAAGAAAGTGGAAAATTAGAGGATTTTATTATAATAATATTCATAAGCTATTACTAAGGTACAACTTTACCTATGTATACATTTTCTACATTGATATATATATATATATAATATATATATATATATATAATGTAATTATGAACATAATCAGCGTGGATCAGTAATATTACAAAATTCAACCTAAATGAAAGTAATGATGACTCAGTCAACCTGGTGAATTTTTTATCCATTTTCTATTATCTTTCTCAGTTAGTGGTTGGATATGCATTAATTACAAGTAAAATTAGTTATACCAAGTTCTTCCTGCGAGATTGTTTTGTTACTAATACTATGACATTTCATCATTATTAACCAGTTATTTTGCATATGTACATTACATAAGCAATACTTAAGATTTTTACAATCCTTTTTCTGATTCCCAGACTTATATTTCATATTAGAAGACTTTTTCATGCATGAGAGTTCTATCTTTTGTAATTTTATTACCTAAAAATAATGAAATTCAGAATTTTATGGTTCTCCTGAACCACGAGTTAATATGATATGTTAATATTAATTTAATTTCTCATTCTTTCTGTCATATTTCATTGCCTTCTTTTATTTTTATTTATTTTGAAATTAAATTATTCTAAACAGATGCTATTCAGTACTTCTTCCACCTAATTTTTGGTTTCGGTCTAACGAATGTCTTAACAAACTTTAACACCTTTATGTTTTCCACATATATAAAGACATCATTAAACTATACGTAACTACTGATTGGAAATTTCCATTATTGCACAATCATTGTACTTTCTTCCTTTAAAAGGAAAATTTTAAAATCGATTGGAAATAAATATATTCAAAAAATAAGCAAAAATTGTTTAAGTGTAATATGCTAACTAAACATAAATAAAACATTAAAAAACACCATTACAACCATAATCGTAATAAACAAAAGGAAAAAAGGCAATTTTCTGTAACTAAAAATACTAATGTATTTTATGAATCATAATCAATTATTTCTTTTGTAATTTTCATTACTAATAATACAACATATTGTTTTTATCCGGTAATTAACACAAAACTTAAATAAAAATCTATTATCTAATTTCTTGTAATATGATTATAATTGATACTTGTCTGATATAAAAATTAGATATTGAGTTGAATTATTTTATTTCATTCACCATGTCTATTTGATACCAAAACAACTTCAAACATAAATTTCAACTAAACTATTTCTTAATACTAAAGTTGTATTTTAAAGTAGCAGCACTTCATTATTACCAGATGCACATTATCGATTTAATATACACATTTTTCACTGCTTTATTGTCTTTTATTTATTTATTTGTTTTCAGACAAATAAAATATATATAAAATTATTTTTCTCATTTTATGTTTTGTTTTTTCTTCCACATTCAATACTTATATAGAGAGATATCTCATCAGACTGTTTTAAAATATAAAAGATTTTCTTTATTTATTTAATAAATGTAATTTATATAATAAATATTTTAAATGATTTATTCACCGGCATGAAATTTTGTAGGATACAAAATCACACTCGTCAGGATTCAAACCCGGCACAACACCATTCAGATAAAAGGTTGAAACACGGCCACAATACCTCAAGATTTAAAAAAAACTTACTATTCTGCTACAAATGTGTGTTTATGTCTATATGACATAAGTGTGTGTGTGTGTGTGTATGTGCACATGTGAGTGCGATGAAAACATTAATATTTTTTTAACAATATAGTAAATAACTAGCTGGCCAGTAAGCTTAAATTTACATTCGATAAGGACTGTTTGCAAAAATGTTAATACTACTTATAGTTTTACTTCCTTATTATTATTATTACTATATTTATACATAAAGCTACATATATTTTTGTAATAATTCACAAGTGCTGGGCTGTTGTTCATTAATTCTTTTTTTTTATATTTTAATATATTTTGTAAGTTAGTACAAACTACTCAACACAGCATACGAATTTACACGTGGCACAAAGCTAAGATAAACATGGCTATATGACGTCTGTAAATAAAGTAATGAGATGGTTCAGAAAAACTTTTTATTTACGATTCAGTTATACATAGACTATATCACCTTTGAAATAGTTCCCTTGGGAAGGTATGCAATACTTCAAATGGTTTTCCCACTCCTCATAGCAGTGTTGGAAATCCTTCAGATGGTTGGTTACATATTTTTTTGGTTTGTACCGTTCCAAAATGGTGTCCTTGAGAAGTCAGGAACAGGAATAAGTCGCACAGACTCAAATTAGATAAATAAGGTGGTTGAGGAACAACAGGGATGTTTTTCTTTGCCAAAACTCATTAATTGAAAGTGCAATGTGACAAGATATTGTCACATTGTCATGATATAGCATCCGGTTGTCTTTGAGGCTAGTCTCACGCTTGAAAGACTGTGGAAAAGAGTCAACTCTTTTCCACAGTCTTTCAAGAATTTCTTGGTAAACATATTGATTTAGTCTGTCCTGCAGGGAAAAACTCCTTATGAACAATGTCATTACTATCAAAGAAACAAATTAGCATTCTTTTGATTTCCCCATTTTTGCTTTTTTGGAACGTGATGTGTTTGAAGTGTGCCACTCCTTGCTCTGGCATTTTGTTTCTAGGTCGTACTCAGATATCCAAGATTCATCACCAGTAATAATTTTTTTTAGAAAATCATAGTCAGTTTCAATTCGCCCTAGAAGATTATGGCACACTTCCAGCCTATTGTTTTAACAGTAAGGTTTTTTGGGCCAAATGTTGCACAAACTTTTTCATGTCCAATTCGTTTGTCAAAATTTGATGGACTGTGGTACGGTTCAAATTCAATTGTTTGCAGTCATTCTGACAGTTAACTGCCAGTCGTACCATATCAATTCTCTGATTTGCTCAACACTGTCATCAATTTTTTACATTAATGGTCTTCCAGAGCATGGATTGTCCACAACTGATTCCCGGCCATCTGAAAATAATTTAAACCGCCTAAAAACTTGGGCTCGTGACAGAGTGTCATCTCCATTCACCCTTTTCAATTTTGAAAAATTTTCAGTAGCATTTTCACAGAGTTTAACACAAAACTTGATAGCACAACATTGCTCATAATTACTATCACTCATTTTGGTAACGCAGAACAAAAACTCGTTACACAAAAAGTTTGTTTAAGTCTCACGTGGCAACAGTAAACTAAAAATATTAATACCTAATATAAATCAGCTGTTCATATAACCATATGTTGTTTACAAGTAACTTCACAGTATTGCCACTTTCGCTGCTAAAAAAACTAGTGACCTTGTATATAGACACATCATACAGACATCGTATATGCCAAAGCTTTTTTAATTATTAAGAAGACAGACACACTTTGTATCACATTAAAATTTCAAGATATTTCATAAAAATAGACTGCAGTAAAAACTTATTTCACAAATACGCAAAAGGCCAATTAAAAGTAAATGATCTTAATGCACTAAAATTAAGGAAAGTGGTTTTTTCAAATTTAAAATCAACAGCCAAAAATCAAAAATTGAACATCGTATCATTATACAAATCATTCAAAACTATAAGCATCTTAAACTTGAGTAGTTTTAATATTAAACAGCATAAATATGCCCTTAAACCCTAAATGTAAATAATAGATGAAAAAAAAAATTGAACACCCCTAATACATACCACCATTTCAAACAAACCCCTGGGGATACACCACTTCAAACCAACTGCAAGGAGCTCAAAGATCAGGCATAAGTTACTAAGATTGATTAAAACCATTCCAAAGCCAAACTGCAAATACCAGGTGCATCCAACTTACACAACAAAATTGAATTATTATATATCAAATCAATCAAAAGACATCAAATGCTGTTCTGATTTACCTACGAAGGTATGTCAATTATTATCCGCAATTTAGTTATATTTTTGTTTATTTTGGTAGTACTGTTGTGTTGCGTAGATGATGCATGCATGGTTTAACTGTTGTTATGTCTGTGTAGGTTTGATGCTACTAGCTAGCTTAGTTCCACTATCGCTGCGCTGCCGTTAACCATGGCTGCTCTGCTTTCTGTTTGCACCAAAGAAGAGCAACGTTCAGTGATCTGTTTATTTTGTGGTCGGAAGGTGTATCAGGGGCCGAAATTTCAGTACAGTACAGGAACAGTGTGTTGCTGCAACGTAGTGTCTACGAATGGATTGAAAAATTCAAAACTGGTCGCACAAGAATTATGCATGACGAAGGAGCTGGGCGACTGTTTACCGCCAAAGATGAGGAAAACATTGGATGTGCACGTGACATGGTTTTCTTAGACAAACAAGTAACTATTGATGAAGTGGCACATCGTCTGCAAATTAGTCACGGTTCTGCCTATGAAATCATCCACAACAGACTTGGGTTTCATAAAGTCTGTGCAAGACGGGTCCCAAAACAACACACACAGTCGCATTTGTGTATGCGACTGTGTGTGACACACATGTGACACAAATGCGACTGTGCATTTGTGAACAAAACAACACACACAGTCGCATACACAAATGCGCTTGGACATCTGCCAAAAACATGTGGATCGCTATAGTAATGAATGGGACATCTTCTTAGACAGAATCATTACTGGTGACGAAACATGAATCATCATTACGAGCCAGAGAGTAAACGGCAGAGTATGGAATGGAAACATCCAAATTCACCCTGCAAAAAAAAGTTCAAGACCCAACCATCCGTAGGAAACTCACAAGGCCTAATGTACTGGAACAATATGAGGAAAGGGGCAAGACAATAAACAGTGCGCGTTACAGTGAGATGCTTACTGCCAAGCTGAAGCCTGCAATTCGAAGCAAACGCTGAGGACTGCTGTCGAAAGGTGTTGTATTGTTTACATGACAATGCCCATCCACATACTGCTGCCCACACTGCTGAAACGCTCCAGAAACTCAACTTTGAAGTACTGGCTCATCCTCCGTATAGTCCTGATCTTGCCCCTTCTGACTACCACTTGTTTGGTCCACTTAAAGAGGCATTAAGGGGTTGTCGATTTACCTCGGACAAAATAGTGAAAGAAGCGGTGCATTCGTGGCTTGCAGCTCAACCAAAAACCTTCTTTTCTGAGGGCATCAGGAAGCTGCAACGATGGACCAAGTGCATTGAAATGCAGGGGGACTATGTTGAAAAATTATGTACATGTAAGTTTCCTATTTGTATTACAATAAAATTTATAACTACATTGCGGATAATAATTGACTTAGCCTCGAACTTTTTGTTTGTACATCATTATGTTCTTTATTTATTTATTTATATTGATTTTTGCTAATTTCTTTTTACTACTAGCAATTATTTATTAATCAAAATACAAATCTAGTCGAACACATTTATTTTCTACTAACAGTCTTGAGAATTTCCTTTGTAATTTTTTATTACACTGTTTTCAAACATATAGTTAATAAAACAAAACAAATCATTATCAAGTTACCTAATAATTCGTAATTATTAGGTAATTATTATAAGTAAATTCATAAAATACAACCTTTTATTTACAGTAAGCAAAAATATAATTCAATACCTACACTATATTTTTTTACGTACAAAATATCAGTATTAGTTGAAACAAAGAGTGGAGTAAGATAGAGACGCATACTTTTACTCATGGTTTGTAAATAAGATAGTAGAGATGGCACACAGACCACTAAAATGCACGTTGTCGGAGGCAAACACGATGCTCCACATTAATAAAAGAAGTATACATTACACATGAGCAAACTTTGAATATTTATGATCCTAAATCTTCTTCAATTATTTGCTTCCTATAAATTTAATGCAAACTCTTGCTTTATTTTTAACCCTTGTGTTTTTAGTATATGTGCATGTATACAGATAAATAACTTTTTCCTGCATTAGTTTTTTACTGCATCTATTAACAGTATAATACTTCAGATTCTTAATATCTGTCAAACTGTAAGTCTATTAAGTGAATAAATGTATTTATTTACTTATACAATTTCTTCAATGCTAGACAATAATAATTAGTAAAGTATAAATATAATTTTTTTTACAAAAAAAAATACTTATAATAATTTAATTATTATAAGGTTTGTCATGGAACCTTTATGTTTTGTATTTTATCTAAATGAATACTATTGCTACAGTTCACTACTCCCATGCTTTATTAAAATTTCAACCTATAAAATAAATATCATATAATAATTATAAAATAAAAAGAGTTTAAAATTAACAAAATAATAATAATAATTAGATTACAAAAGCTAATTTATTACAGAAATGGTCAACATGAAACTAAACTATCAGTTATACTTAAAATAACAAAATTATATTTCATCTTCATTATAGTATAAAAAATAAATATTGAGAGAAAATTGCTGACCTAGTAGAATAAGTTGAAGAAGTCAGGCTTTATGTTTATGTAACTCACTTTAAATAAGTTTACTCTTCTGAAAATTTCTTCAAATTTAGTTCTTCCAATTTTATAAATGGACATGTCCTCCACATTATAAGAAATTAATTTACAGCCCAGATTTATTTGCAGCAGTAAATTTCGGCTTAATAGTACTGTAAGTCACTTCATAAAATTTAAACACTTCCTTCAACTATTCTATAATATTTCTTCTGAAATTAACTCTTCTTCAAATTAAGAAGAATTTCCAATCTTTAAGAAGATGAATTTACAAAAATCTTATTGTAATTAATGCCATTCAGTATCTTTCAAAATGTTATCATATTCATCTTATGATCTCAGCATATCATGTAGATCTTAGTTAAAATTGCTTGGCTTCTCAGCTAATTAATATTAATACCTAAAACTGGGCGAAGTAGCAAATTATCTAAGGCATTATTTCATATTACCTCCATAGGATAAGGATAATTTAGAATTTCTCTAATTCATGACACATCTTTTTTGCATTTGCACAAAATTATCACAAGCTTTAATAAATTACAAGACCGGACATTTGTACACATTCTTTTTAAGATATATTGGTGTTGGCATAAAAAAAACCACTTTATTTTTTTGCTTTAATTTTGTCTATCCAAATGAGAAGGTTCTACTAATTTATAAGAACGTAATTCTTTATAGAGGAAATTTCATTTTAAAATAGATTTAAACTGTATTTTTTTCAAAAGGAAACAGATGATCAGTTCTAATTCATTACTAGGGTCATAAAAAAAGTTTCTTACTTTTTATTTTCCTAATTTTCAATATGATTACTTCTTCATAAAAGTTCTATTGATAACAAAATAAACTGGTAATGAATAATATATGTAGGAAGCGCTACAATTTCAAAAAGTTTTTTTGGTACGGTTCTGTTATTAAATCTCAATCGCATTAGAGAAAATGTTCATAACATATTTTGCGTCTTTCAAAATTAAATTCCAACTGGAGACAAACTGAATGCACAGTTTGTAAAAGTTTTTTAAGAAATATTTGAAACAAAATTCCAAGTACTTTTACATGTTCGAGTGATTTGTGAATTAATATTTGCAGAATACCACATTTTAATACACATTTAGCAAATATGACTTGATTAAAGTATATTAATCACAATACACAAGACAATTTAATAAAACACTGTAAGAGTAATAGAATTGAGCCTCAGCAAGTAATGATTCGGTGCCTCTGCACATTTTGTTTGAGATTCATACTGTCAAGCTCTTAATACCATGGTTTCATCTGTTCGTTTCACCACATGAATGTATTACAAAAGACATTGAAAGAAAGAAAGAAAGAAAATTATAAAGTTGCATATAGTTTGTGGATAATTTGGCCATCAGGAGCAATATATATAAATAGGTGGAAGTCACTTTGAATAGTTATGTATAACGATTAAATTAAAGATTTAAGGATGGAATTTTAAAGAAAAAGCCAATGATAAAAAAGAGATAAATGAAAAACACAAAGATAAAATAATGTCATTAAAGAATTCACGAATTTGTGGTGTGGACTGTCTCCTCAGAGGATGGAAGACTAAAAAAGAAGGCAAGTGCAAAGCACAAAATGCCTTTTTCAGAGTACAAGGAATTTTAATTGCGATAAAGAAATTCGACAACACACACAATTAATGAATTAGTAAATATTTCAGATTGATACTTTTTATACAAAAGAAATATGAACAGAGAAAATGATTGACAGTAGGATGTATTTTGCGGAGATAAAGTTTAACATAGGTTCGAGGAAGAAAAAAAAGAGAGCAATAGGAATGACATAATGATAAAAGCCAAGTATGAAATGAAAAACGTAGCTGAAGGCCAAACCCAAGCAAACATGATACAGAAAACTTAATAATGCTGATGACATAGATTTTCTAAATCAGGTCAAATAATTTCATCCCCTACAACCTGAAACATTTCTTTATTTTGTTAAAAATAAAGAAATGAAACTGCCCTTACAAGGGTTCAAGTCCTTGTAAAGGCAGTAGCTTTTATATGAATTTGAATGCTAAACTATGGATACCGGTGTTCTTTGGTGATTAGGTTTCAATTAACCACATGACTTAGGACTGGTTGAGCCGAGTCTGTTCAAGGCTAAATGTTTACCACTACATCTACATTTGCATTGCACTACATCTGCGCAGTTACACCAAGCCTGGCAAGCTGGTAGCAGTGACTGCAGTCATTACTTCCACAAACAATTCTGCAGCTGTTAGATGCAAATATCCATAGGTAGTTTTTTAAGCAGCAAAAAAAGAAATCTAAATCCCCTTTGCAATAAGTTAAAACTAGAGACTGGTTTACAACCAAAGAATACAACGATCGTGACAAATATTTAATGGAAAATTAAAATTTCCACAGCATAGAAATAAGTGGCAGGAATACATTTAGGATCATACTACTCTCTTCACAGAAAGCTGTTTTGAAAAGGATTTAGATCTTACCTCATATTCAAGGTGGATATAGAAAAAACAAAAATCTATCACAAATAGATTTTCTAAAATAAAATACTTAAGTATCAAGAACAATAACATGTGAATGTAGACTGCTACTTCGAAACAGTATTAATGTTGTCAATGAAATTTTATTTTTAGTTATAACTTGAAGTCGATCCAAAGTTTTGGTCGGCTGAAGGAAATTGATAATATTATTCTCATTAGGAATTTATTTTTAATAAATTTCCTAGATATTAAACCACAAATTATTTCAGTACTGTTTTTGAAATGATATCATATGGAATATAAATAAAAATAGAAATTATAACTTTTTTGAAAATACAAATATGAGGTTTACTTGTGCTCTCCCACCAACTCTTCCTGTCATTTTATTCTCCACTTGTGTTATGTGCACCGCCATAACAGTGATAATGTACAGACAATCTTTTACACATTAATTTATAATTCATATTGTGCTTGTTCATCCCAACCGACTTCATTTTGTTTAAAATAAAGAATGGTTTTTTAGTATTAAAAATGTGAGCTTTGAAAAATCTTGATGCATTCAAAGAGTTAGACCTTCAAAACGACTTAAAAGTGTGGTGAGGTATTTTATAAGAAAATAAATTGAGTAATAAGAAAACTTTTTAAAATCATTTGCAAAAAGATTATTTAAAATCTAAAACCAGATGGCCATTTCGATGATAAATGATCACCTTTATCAGACAGTGATCAACTGAAACAAAAAAATTACAATGAGAAATAATAATTATAATTAAGAATAAATAAAAAACACTTACAAAACAAATTTTTCAGTATCAGTATTTACAGAACAAAATACAACTGTTGACCAAAAAATTGAAAATACTGTTCATGCTTTCAATTGAAATTGCTTTAACAATATTACTTACATTTTGGTCAAGAATCATTTTTTTTTTATTTGTGCATATTCAGAGACAGAAATGCTCATTTTTGGCATTTCATAAGTATTATTTGTTAATTATTATTTTTATTGTTCATTATCATTTTTTCATATTAATTCCTCTCAATATCCACTGACAATGATGACTGTTTAATAATAAATAAAATTACCATCTAGTTTTACATTTTAAGTAATTTTTTGGTAAACAATTTTGGAGGACTATTTTGTTGTTCAATTTATTTTAATAACCATACAGCTTGCTCTTAAAGACATGTAAGCTTAAAAAAGGTCTTTAATTTAAAATAAATGATATAGAAAATTTTTACAGGATTTGTACTGCAGCTTAGTAGAAGAAACTGACTCATATTCTTGTTGTGACAATCTTTTAGATATTTTAATCTGCACCAGGAGTACAGCTAAAATAATTTTATTATAACATTCAATATCATTAGGAATATATAATACAATATATGATTAGGAATAATAGTTCTTTTTTATCGCACTGGGTTGGTCAACTAGTTAAACTCACCATATAATCAGCTCATTTTTGAAGTCGAAAGTTCTTAGGTTCAAGTCCTTGTAAAGGCAGTAGCTTTTATATGAATTTGAATGCTAAACTATGGATACCGGTGTTCTTTGGTGATTAGGTTTCAATTAACCACATGACTTAGGACTGGTTGAGCCGAGTCTGTTCAAGGCTAAATGTTTACCACTACATCTACATTTGCATTGCACTACATCTGCGCAGTTACACCAAGCCTGGCAAGCTGGTAGCAGTGACTGCAGTTCTAATCTATATACCTGCCCCAGTGGTGCAATCGGTTGGCGCACGGTAATTTTAAGTTCTAATCTATCTATCTATATATATATACACACACACACCCAGGCTCAGCAGGAAAACTGGTTGAAGAAAAAACCATTGGTTTTTTATACCAATAAATGTCACTGGATGAGGTTTTTCTAGGTAATGAAATTTAATGAGGTGCTTAATTAAAAATATATTTTTGGTCATAAAACTGTAATTCTGCATGACAGAAATATGTTACTGTTTTAATATAAATTCATTTCGCTCAGTAATATTCATAATAATTATTGGCTGGTTTTTGGTTCAATCTTGACAGAGTCTAGCATTTTTTCTCCTATTAATTAATTTATTTAATTAATCTTCCTTGTTAAAATATGTGGAAAAAACAAATAAAAATAAAAAAGCAGTTTTAAATTTTATTTAATATATGTATTATGTAAAATATATAAAAGTTTTAAGACAAAATGATTAAAACCCAATAAGTCTCATACCTCTCACAAGATTGATGAACTGTCACAGATGGTTAAAATAATTTTTTTTTGAAGAAACTTATAAGGCTAAAATACCTAAAAAGATGTTAAAAAAGTCTTCTTATTCAGAAATTTTCTACTCAGCATTATATGAAACTCTTATTATTTATACTTATTATATTACCAGTAATAATATTTAAACACATGTTCTGATATTAGAACAGTTAGCATTAAATGAATAAGTATTTTGGACAACAAAGTGATTTCTGCACAGAAACAGATGAATTATTTTTAAATACACATATTCTACAAATAAAAATTTTCCAATAACAAGGTTTATAAAATGTAGAAAGTGTTGCAATCTAGTAATGCTCATCCTCAGTAATTCCTAATTACACAAGAAAATGTAAGTTTAATCAAAAGATCTGGTGGAGAACACTTTCTCAGATTAGTAAATTTAAAACCAAAATCATTTTTAAACTTATATTACAGAAAATTAAGTTTACTTTGAACTAAATTTGACATCCCCCAATCACACCAGCAAAAATACAGGTGATTTAAAAATTATGGATGTTTTCATTTAGTCATAAAATAAACAATTTACATTACTTTTTATGGATTAAAACCAAATGAAGCTGAATATCCATGCACAAAAAACCAGATTGATGTCTCATTAAAGCACTGACAAACCATTAAACAAAGCCTAAACTTACAGAGCTGTGTAAATGAAAAACTGTACATGCAGTTACATTTAGTTTTTTTTAAATTTAAAACAAAATAATGAATAAGGTACAGTAAAAGGCAAATATGAAGTTAGTATTCCTAAGAAAGAAGTAGAAAAATAATTACTCAATACCCTAAACGTACTTAACACTCTTTTAATTTTCTGTCTAGAACTGAAAGATGAGAAGCATAATTAATAAAATAACAAATAAATTCATACTTCATTTTGTTTAACCAAAGAAATATCCTTTATACGAAAAAAATAAATAAAATGGTTTACATTTAAAGATTTTTTAAAGAAGACAATTTCATATTCTAGTGAAATTTAAAATGTAATTTTCAGTTTTTTCACAAAAAAAGATAAAGACTTTAATTACCTTTCTTTAAATAAACAAAAACTGTACAACTTTAAAGAAGTAAAAATACAAGAGATAAATCAACGAGATCTAAATAAAATTATTTTATATATTACTGTAGTTACGCTTATTACTTAACGTTAGGCATCGGTTCTCAGTTAATTAAATTGCATATTTAATTTGTATACTGACAAAACATTTTACACAATATTTTATAAAGAAAATCTAAAATTATTTATTAAAAGAAATCGTAGAACGCAGAGGCAAAATAGTTATTGCATTATACCAGAATAGAACTAGTCATAAATAATGCACAGCAAATAAAAAATCTATCACACACTTATTTACGCTAAAAGAGTTAAATCAATATCACAAAAAATATAAAATGATAAACTATATTAAATAACTAATTAACCGGATCATAAAATGAATACTTCCATCAAATTATACTATTTAACGTACACTAATTGGTGACCTAAACAAAAGAAAATTATTATTTATGTCAATCGAGGGATTTAAAAGTATTACCTTATAAGTAATGTTGTTTATCCAGCACATATATCACTAATTCTAAGCAAAAATCAACCACAATCACCTAATACATAAAATCTTAACAATAATATACGAGAAAGAACCGGCAAGATACCGAACTGTCAAACGAACGAACACTCCGAATCAGCTGTATTAGGAAAACCGAAATATTTCTACAAACATCCGCTAGAGTGCAGAATAACAAACGATTTTTTTCTTAATTTCTTGCCAACATAATTTAAAATAAATTAGAAAAAACATGATTTCTAGCCCATTCACAATGATAAATTAAAATTAGTTTATAATTCACACATAAAATCGAAAAATATTCCAGGTAAAGAGTATCAAAAACTTGCGTTTTACTTTAAATCCGATGCTGGTGCAGAAAATTTCTCAGCGGATTGTTGAATGGCATTGTCGTGTGGTTGGTAATCAGGCCAGCTGAGTAAGATTTGTTAGTGTTATCAAATTTTGAATTTTTAATAATTTCCGAATATTTTATTTTTACATATATTGAACTGTTACAATTGTACTTTGGGGAAAAAATGAATTAATTATTTAATTCGAACCATATTTGGTATATTATTCTTCTCTTTTTAAAGATTTTTTTTTAAACGAAAACCGCCCTTCTATTCAAATACCGGTGATGTTGCGGCCCGTTTTTGTAATTATCAGTATTTTAAAAAAATGTCAACTGTTTAATGACAATACGTAGGTAACAAAATTAATAATGAAAAAAAAAAATAGTTTTTTTCTATTCAATTACTCAAGTGTAAATATCCTTTACTAAAATCATTGTCTTTTAGGAGTTAACAACACTGATAGTCTAAATAAAGTTTAAGCCTTGGTAGTCCATAGAGATGTCAAAATTGAGATATTTTGTTGATTAGTCTAACTTCTTTAATAGTTTATCTCATAAACATTAGATAATAAAGTATAATATTGTAACAGCCGCCATAAAATACTGTATAAACAAGAATTTTAAGATTGTAAAGTTTGATTTGTAATGTATTTGTCCAACAAATTATGATCTATCACTCATAAACAAAAATTATTAATTTGTAAATAAATCAAACCGAACTAATTAATATGTTTATTTGTTAATAAATTATAATGATATAATTTATTAATATAATTAAACTGAAATGTCACACTCTGATCTCTATGGCAGAGTGATACGGTCTCAGCCTTCAATCCAGAGTGGGGTCCCAGGTTCAAATCCCAGTCAGGCATAGCATTTTCAGATGTTAAAAAATCCCATTTTATATTCCCATGTACAAGCTTCAAAAGCTTGTACTGAATAAATTCATCAAGCAAAAAAAAAAAAGCCTTCCAACTGATTTGTAATCATCTTAATAGAGTGCCTAAGGTTGCCACCTTGGTAACCGTAGGAAGTGTACGACCATAATTTTGAAAATGTCGTCTATTAGAAATTTATTTTTATTATTAATCATGGCCCGTTGGTACTGATCACAGCAATTGAAAGCTTCATATTGTCATGACAGACAACGTATTTTCAGTTTTTTCCCATCTACATCCCATTTTACATAATACTCTCCTTAAAGATCTTTCATTTACTTTGAAATTAATTTCACTTTCATGGGCTTTTTGCATAATTCTCTTTACAGCAAGAATGCATTTTTCAGTTACATACTGTAAAATCGATTTATTAAAGCCTCAAAGCATCTGTGTCAAACGAATCTAAATTACACTCAGTACAGGGGCAACTTACACATTTTCTCGGTGAAACAAATGTGGACGGCTTCTTGGTTTAATTTGATTTCTTCCCTTCTGCTATAATTTTTTGGCCGTTTGTTTTGATACTTTCTCGATTGAACAACCATATTCAGCACTTCAGTTTTTCTCACCATTTCGGTTTTGGCATTGTTTTGTAAAAAAAAATTGTACAAATTTCCCTCTCCTGACTATGAACTGTACCTTTTCCTCCTAACTTGGACATTTAAAAAAAATAACTATATTGAAATATTAAAAATTTACATGACTGAATTTATGACTAAGCCTTAAATTAAAACTACACAAGTAGTAAAAAATATCACTAACAGCTATTCACTTCATTAAGTAAAATATACACCGCAATAATTTTTTTTATAATAACCACTTCTAGAACAAAGTTACAAGCGATGTGTGATATACGATTCTTCATAGTGCAATGATTACAGCAGATTAAAAATAAGTATGAAATTCTTAGAATTGCATCTTGTGTTTACAATTCATAAAGAGCACATTAGTCACATATGATTCTACTATTATTAGTTGCTATACAGCAGGAAGTAGGCCTATATCACTACATCAATATATAATTTAGAATAAAACACAACAATTACATATGTTACAGCAAGTTTATGAACCTGTTTTTTTATGTTTTTAATTTGCTTGTTACAGAGGCCAATGCATGCAAAATGATAGTACATAAGATTTCAGTCCCTGCACCGACATAAGTGTGCCGGTGAGTCTATGCAATTGAAAAGTGGGCTGTGAATTGTGCTATTAATTTACTGTGAAACTGTGAGATTATGTATTTCTTAATGTTCAAGCAGGTTGTGATATGGTCTTTTTTGTATTCATGTAAAAGATAAAGCAGTTAAAACACTGAATTTATTTTGCTATTTTAAATGTTCACCATATCTTTGTTTGATGTTGCATTACATGTATACAACAGATTTGACTATACATTTTACATTGTATAAAAAGGTTTTCAGAGATCTAATGCACTGATCATACATATAATGAGAAAAGGCAAATTGTTTAACCATTTGAGAGTGTGATAAAGTAGCTTTTGCTGTGTGCGTATATATATATATATATATACACACACACACACACACACACACACACACACACACATCAGCTATTTCTTATACATCACAAATTATCAAAATTAATGCTATAAATAATTTTTTTCTTTACATAAATATAACAAGGTTCTAATTATGCTATGCTGATATGCCGTTTTACATCAACAAACAAACAGTTCGTTATTGAATTCAATTTATGTGCGAGTGAAGAATTTTTGTGTTTAATTTTGATTTGGGATTCAGATTAACCATAGTTAGAGGATTACAAAAATAAATGAATGGCTGCCAAAATTAAAATTTTATAATAATCATTACACAATAATGGTATAATCTATCAAGGTGCATCAAATGCTCTTAACATAAGGTTTACTAAAATTCCTAAATATATAAATATTAATTTTATAAATCAATTGTAAGATGCCAAAATGGCAGAAAATATTAACTTTTAAATAATTGAAAAAAAAAGAAAAGAAATGCAATAGAACTGTAAAACATTGAGATAATATTTACATTAACTTAGCATAAACATATGTTGAACATAGCTTTGTTAGAAATGAATTAATAATTGAGAGAGCAGTAATAATAATAATAATAATAATGTCTAGTTTTGAATTTATTTTTAAACAAGTGAAACTTGCATGAAATTATTAAATATAAACAAAATGTTAATTTCACACAATGTGTTAGGTATGTTAAATGGTTGGCTGTAATGGTTAGGGATGACACAAGACTCCTTGATCATTTCTGAAAATAACTTAAGTCCTATGCCAGGTTTACTTTTATTTCTTTCTTTTCTTGGTTTGTCATTAAACAATTAATAGTGTTAAATGCCTAGCTGACTTGGCAACCCTAGTGTACCTTCCAAATTAAGGGATGAGATTAACATTCTGCTCAGAGGTTAGCATAAATATTAATTTATATAAATATATATATTTTTTCGTTATGGTCTCTTTGGACCATGTTGAACTTTTTGCACAACAGATGTCTACTGTCTGTTTTCCCAGTACAATTTCATTTCGTCTTGTTTAACTTGTTTTTGTTCATCAGTCCACTGTCTCCCAGTTCTAGTGTTATCTGTAAGTTTCCGGAAAATGTATTTATTAATTTTATCTCTAAACTCAGATCTGTTACACTCATCGCCTTCGTTCAGTTGTAGTTCGCTGAGGTCCTTCTTAACTTCGACTACCCAATCCGTAGTCGCTTTCATATTTGTTAAAAAACTAAAGATGCGCTTCATTAACCTATCATCCGACATCCTGAGTATATGACCGTAGAACTTGACCCTTCGTTTTCTCATCGTCGACGTCAGCGGTTCGTTGTTCCCTTTATAA
Source organism: Lycorma delicatula (assembly GCF_047948215.1). NCBI lineage: Eukaryota > Metazoa > Arthropoda > Insecta > Hemiptera > Fulgoridae > Lycorma > Lycorma delicatula. The sequence goes on from NC_134457.1 coordinate 216,142,447, forward strand.
AGTTCTTCGTTACTTCTTAGTTTGTAAGATCTGTCTTCTAGTTTTCTTGGTCCCAATATTTTCCTCAAGATTCTCCTTTCACGTATTTCCATTTCCTTCAGTTCATTCTTTTTCCTAAGTATCAAACATTCTGATGTGTAGAGTGCCTCTGGTTTGAGCACGGTAGTGTAGTGTCTTATTTTTGATCCGTATGATATACTTTTTTTGTTGTAGATATTCTTTGTTATCCCGTATGCTCTTTCGAATTTCCTAGTCCTTTCCGTGCTAGCTTCCTCATCGAGTCCATTAGCTTGAATAATTTCTCCAAGATATCTGAAACGATCGACTCTCAAGATATTCCCTCCTTTTGTTTTTATTTCTTTCTCCTCGTGATGTCGGTATTCCATGTCTTCTTGTAAGATATCTGTAGTCCTGTCCTTATGGCTATTTCCTCTAGTAACTCTATCAATTATCTTGCCTGTTCAACATTTTTTGCAATTATTGTTATATCATCTGCAAAGGCCAAACAATCCACTTTTATTTGGTTTTTACCAGCTCCTAGTCGTATTTCTTTTAATCCGTTTTCCTCTTTCTTCTTCTGCCATTCCCTTATTATTTTCTCGAGGATTAGATTAAACAATATTGGCGACAGCCCACCATCTCCCTGCCTCAATCCCGTTTTAACTTCAAAGAGCTCTGATATTTCTCCCATAAATTTTATTTATATAAAATACATTAAATTTATTAAATATATATATTTATTTGTATTAAATATATATATTTATTAAAAAAAATGAAAAAAAAAGGGTATCAGTCACCAATTTTGTCATTTTCTGTTTTATATGGATTTCAATACTTCATTTATACACCTATAATTTTGTATTAAAGATATATTGTTCAGTATATTCCTTGGTTTTAAAATGGAGCCAAAACTTCAGCTTATCTTTTAAAGATATCTCTTTTAAAATTAACTTTCTCTAATGTGCGATTCAGATTAACAGCTGTAGTGGTTTCTGTAATCAGTTGTTTTAACTTAACTTTTCTTGTTCGTTTTATGCAATCATTAGTTTTATGAACAGAGTTGTTGAAAACTACATGGAATATTATCTTACTGTGTGTTAGTACAACAGAGTTCTAGCAGTAATAGCGAGATAGAATTTTCAAGAAAAAAATTAAGATCCATCAAATTATAAATAAAATTAAAAAATGTTGCACGTGGATAAGAATAGAATAATCAAGGGGAATATAATTCCAGGTAAACCAGAATTTTCTTGTAGGTAAGGAAATATTTGTTTGTTAATGCTTGTTGTTATTTGAGTGGAAAACAATTACTTTTAATTTTTTTATTGTTAAGATTTCAATGATATATTTGTAAATTAACTACTACTCAGTAAGTTAACCTCTGATGTCTACACATTTCTTTCAACATCTCTCTTTATTGTGTGCATTTCGTGTTTGTAAGTGTAATTTTTAGTACTTTAATGAGTATAAAGTTTACTGATAGACTTCATTTTTCTTTCAGCTGCAAGAAACAGTGTCTGGTAAAACTGGGGGAAGAAAATTGTCTTTTCTAAACTATGCTACATCAAGGAGAAAAATGAGCAGGATATTTATTTACAAGGGCTCATTGATGTTCTAAATATCAAACAAAGACAACCTTTTAACAAAGAATCTGATACGAAAGCTCACAGAGTTAACTCTTTGTAAGTTTCAGGTATAATCTTTTAGTAGGTTCTACTCATCAAGAGGTATGTTCAAATGCATTTATAAAAAATTATGACATTTCAACTAAAAGGGTTAGAAGATTAAGAGTTAAAATTAGCTGGACAGGTCCCTGAAGGGAAGTGTGGAAAAAACCTTCGCATTGTCTTCCAGAAGAGGCTGATGATCTTGTACGAGAACATATTAGATCTTAACCATTAAAGCAATCACATTATACTGGTGAACCCACTAATTACTTGAGTGTAGACTTAAATATAAAACAAATGTGGAGGATGTTCATTGAAAAACAAAGACAACGTACATGCTAATGTTAGTTATTAACTTTTATTATGAAATTTTCTGTAAAAATTGTTATTACAATTTGATATCCTCAGGTTGATATTTGTGGTATTTGTGAGCAGTTGAACCTTAAGATTTAAGTCACCTCATCTAAATAAGGTAGCTAGACATAAAGCTGTGGCCAAATTAATAGTTCATAAAAAATCACAAGAAGTTCTGTCCATTGCAAGCGCAAGAACTATCTTATTTATGGTAGTTGATTTTTAATGTTTTTTATGCAATTTAAAAGAAAAAAAACCAGTGCACTGTTTGTATATCATGAGGGTAACAAGACAAAAGGTCCCAATGAAGTGTACACTTTTAAACATGATTACTAAGTTATACATTACAACATGATTACTAAGTTTTAAGAACTGGTGTAAAATCAACTGTTTCTATTGAAATTCAACAAAAACCATGTTCAGATAGAGTACCACTCTCTGTACAACATCTTCTATATCCTCCTTCTACCATTTGGTTTATTCTATCAGCCGCAAAGGTATTAAAAGTCCACTACAAAATTAATGGTATTAACTGCTACACTTTTCACTTTTGAAAGACTATAACTACCAGGAGATAACATTTCTAGTCTTAAAAGTATATGAGAGTGGAAAAATCCCAATAAAAGAAAACAAAGTAAAAAATGTTTCAAAAGTAAAGCATTATATTCCAAAGGAACAAACAGAATTTTACGATTTAATTTTTTCATGACGCACCACTAATGAAACAGATGAGGATGATTTAGATTCAAATTAAAAACATTTTTCAAATTTTTATATTAAAATGTTACTACGTATTTTTTTCAATCATAGCATATCATTGACTAGCTATTTTCCTAACAATCTATTACACTTTTGTATGGTTTTGATCAAGAGACTAGGATGCAGAGATTACTGAAAACATCATTTTTTTGGTTGCATTTATACTGTACTCATTTCCTTTGATTAAAAAAGTTCTTAAAAAAATAGCTTGCATTCATTTACACTGTATAAGAAAAATTCATAATAAAAAATTTCTTTTTCATTTTCCTGTAAACTCAAGTTCCATGGACTGATGTATTTCATGAGACTGATATACAGAATTGCCAAGCCTCAGGCCAGAACTAAAATTAAATCATGAAAGGTGTTTATAGTAGTGTCTTCGGCTTTGATCTTTCATAAATGAAGACTGAGGCACTACTGGATTGTATTTAATGGCAAGGTTTGGTTTCACCTGAACTGCTATATGATCAGTCCAGCAATTGATTCTTATATTTTTCATGTTTTAATAACCTATATGCAGCAACTGTTATGCATCCAACAGTTATTTCAGTAGAGGAAACAAAAAGAATGTCGGGTTCAGCAAGAAAGTGCTTCCAGTCATTCAGCTAATCAATGATACTCATGATAAGAAATATTTTTCTTGTATAAGGAAAATTTTTTTTCATGTATAAGGAAGGACCAATGAATGTTAATATCTGCTGGTTACAAAACTGCTTTATAGCCACCTAAGTTTTTGATTAGTACTTTACTTCAGTACTTTCCTAAGTGAAAAAATAACTAATAAATCAGTTCACAGTGACAAACATCAAGGTTTCAGTATACAGTTATTATTAACCTTAAAATGAAATAGTTTTATTTTTAAATTAATTTTAAGAATATTGTAACAAAATTAGTCCATCCATTCTTATACAATCAAGCGACAAACATGTGAGGTAAATTTAAAAACACTGGTAGCAAAAAACAATAGTAAATTCTTTCACATTTATGTTTTCTTCCCTATAGAGATAAAAAAAGAGATACATATAAAAAAAGAAACTATTTCACCAGTAAATCATGATAATTTTATTCCAATAACAATGTTTGAAATTACTGAAAATAAGTTGATACAAATAAATTACATAAACAAAATAATAAATATATAATTATGTGGCCAACAGCCATAAATAATTAAATCAAAAAATTAAAACAGAAATAAATATGCAAGTTGTTTTATCTACATTCCTTTACAGGTTACTCCAAGTAGACTGGTAACATAATAACAACCTTAAATACTCTAGGAACAAAATGAACTTATTATCTAAATAGTAAAGCTTATAGTTACATAATTAAGAAAGATCATTACTTAAACAATACATTAGATTATGTTTTTTCATAGAACTAAAATTATTATATTCATAAATATTATGTATTCCTGGAATAACTAAACAAAATTGAATAAATTATGCATTTTAAAATTAATACTTTAAACTTACAACTAAATTTAATAAATTTATCAATGAAACAATATAATTTATTACAATTATAGTCTCACGTAATCCTAACCCTTTTGTAATAGATATTCAGACGCTTAATCTTTAGAAAATTACATTTTTCAAACAGTATTTTGTTTTAACTAGTATAATTGAATGAATAACTTTAATATAGCATATTTTGTATATAGAAAATTTTGTATAATTTTGAATCATATCTTCCAACTATTCAGTCATAGAGCAATATTGCATATATATATATATATATATATATATACAATTTTATCCCTCTGATACACAATAGTTTTGAAATGGAAAAAGTTAAAGGACATGCAGTGTACCTAGATAATAATTACAATAGTGTTAATTTAAAATTAATTATTGGACCAAAATACACATCTCACTGAAACTAATAGAAAAAATATAGAATAAGAATAAATAAATATAGCAGGCTAATAGAAAAAATAAATCTTAGGGAAGTAATGGCTATCAAAATGAAAAGAGGAGAAAACAAATCAATGGGGCGAAATCATCACCCCAAAACAAATCACGTTATCATTGCTTGGCCAAAATAATAAAAAAAGGCTTCTTCTCGGACAATAAAATATTAGTAAAACAGAGTTCAAAAACTATGATGAAAACAAAGATAAGAATAAAATTGAAAAAGTAAAGAAATGTGACAGTATAATACATGAAACTGAATAATAAAATAATATCAACATTTTGATGGATTAGATCTTACGTATATTAAATTGCTGAGGGACATACAGTGATTGTTACTTTAAAAAAAATTAACAATACCTGGTCTAGTAAATTCTTGTCATTTCCCAGGATACACCCGTATGTCCTCGGCAATTTAAATTTGCGATGCAAGGCCACATAGCATACGCAGCCTACAAGAATGTGGTACACAGTCAAGCAGCAGTGCATCAGATGCACAGTGATATGCTCTCTGCTGACATCAGGTGTCTGTGAGTAGCTCTGGTATATTCTAATCACAATCGAACAGGACCACCACTTCCTCTGCGAATTTTTCTGCATGAAGAGTCCTGTGGTAACACTTGTCAGAATTTATTATCCAATGTAGCAGACCAGCCATCTTACCACCTTTGAGTTTTTTAATGGAGTGCATATAGCGAAATGGGGAGACAAATGTAATGTCAATTACATCACAACAAAATTTGAAAATACACTGGCCGTTTCAAAACGACAGGCCAGGAAACAGAAAAGCCTGCCACTGTTATAGGGTACATAGGGTACAACAAGTTCAGTGTAGATTGCCAAGATGATATTTATTACCCTTGCAGTAGGAAATCAATTCACTGGCACAAAAAATTATTTGTGCATGTACTGCACATGACTAATCAATTCATATTATTTGTATAGCAAATACACACAAGGTACTTGTTTATATGATTCCCAATTAGAATTAATCATAAATTTGTTGTCTTCGCAAAATAAATTTGTTGAGATGTTTATTTGAAATTTCCCCAATTTACTCCAGCACTCCGACTGGAGTGTTTGGTACCTAGTGAAAAACTTCACGAACAGTGCTGACCACTCTGATCGGGTTTTTTTAAAAATTAAACAATTAAGATTATCAATTTATAGCAATTAAAGATGTTTTAAAAGTAATTAACTAAAAAAAAAAATATGGAATTAGGGTGAAAACATTATTATTTAGTCGGCAGTCAAACTATTAACAAATATTTAAAAGCAGAATCTTCTGGATGAAACACACAGACACTATACTACTACGCCATGATCATCACATAAATTTAAATTGCAATAATAGTTTAAACTAGAAGTAGAAATACTACTACTTATGTTATAAATTTACTTCAGAAGCAAGAATGGAATAACGGACCTAAATAATAATATAGTCTACCAATTTTGTACAAAGTTCAGATCTTGTACAAAAAATAACTGATTCAGAGAAGATATATTCATAAAGATGTACGAAATAAAAGTAGAAAAGTTTAACAATTCATAATTTACTTCCATTTGTTTGAATTAGTTTAAGTGCACCCAAACCTCCCAAGTGTTACATGCGAGTGTGCTGTGCAAGGTGGTGGTATTGGGGGTATATGTTTGGGGTTATATGTTTGATGCGAGCACTACGCAGCACTTCCCTGCCGCTGTGTATACCCACTACTACCACCTCACTCAGCAGGCTTGCATGTAACATAACATTTGGGTTTGGGGACATTTTCATTTGGGAACTAATTCAATGGCATCTAAACAGAATGGAAGTAAATTAACAAATTGTTTAGCTTCTCCAGTTTCTAAATCAATGTTTAAATTTTCATTTAAGCATACAAAATGGAATGAATGCTGCAAGAAGAGGCATGAAAAATTTAGAATGTCTATTGTGCACAAAGACATCACCTATATTTTCCCAAAAGGCTGATGCTTCAAATGCAGAAAGAGTTGAAAATTGTTTAAAAACAGGTTTTAGGAGTTTAAAAATCAATCAATTAATAACCAAATGTATCAATCAAAACACATAAGGTCTCATTTTACAGGTTTTGCAATTTTTCTACAACTTTTATATTGAATGTATTATTATTGCGCCAATGATTTTCATTTTCCATTTTATAAGAAAAAAATGAATAAAAAGCTTTTTTCACAAAAACGTTGTTTAAACACTTGTTACACCTAGTTGCAACTTTTATACGTATTTGAAAATATCCCAGAATCGGTTTCCAGGTAACAATTTTTTCACAAACTCAATCCTTTTTAAGCTTTATTGACTGGTCTGCATCAGCTGTTAGCCTGGGCTACAAGTAACATTTATATTACATTGGGTTGGAGTTTAGTTGATCCTGATGGTAGTAACATGAATTACTTTTAACAGGATAGGTTATGATGACTAAAATTTATGTTGAGCTAAGTATTACATGTTGCTGTTTACATTTTGATTAATTATAACAAACAATACAAAATCTTTGACAGTTTTTTGTGTTGTAATAAATATTTTAAGTAAGATGAGTTTTCAGAAACTTCCCTTTGAAGTAGACGATATATATGTTGATAGCAGTGATTTTTCAGTAACTGATATTCTGATTTTAAACCTTAGTATACTGCTGGCCAACATTTTATAAGTGCTTCTTCAGGAGAATGATCCAGGTAATTCTAATAAATAAATCAGAGTAGAAGAAAATACGCCTTGTGGTAGTAATTCCTCGGTTGCTAATAATGAAATGCCAAGCAATAGGGAGGTAAGTATATGATCAGAAAATGTAACATGGTATGATGTACCTAGTAATCTAAATGAATTTCCACGTGTTGTGCAAGGTGGGTTTGTGGCAGAATTTTTTAATAATCTGAATGACAATAAGCCAGTCAATTATGATAATTTAAGTATAAATGATTAACAATGTACAACAGCAGTATTACAAACGAAACAATTTCAGACAATTTGTTTTTGGCTAATGGGCTAATAAAATAAGAACTTTTTTAGGAATTATATTGTGGATGGGACTGGATCACAAACCTATAGGGAATATTGGTCCTGAAATGTATTATATAAAAAAGAAGTATATAATTACAGTAAAATGTCTAAAAATAGATCAAAGTTTGTTATTCATCTCTCAAATAATGAAAAATGACATAAATATCCTTAATAAATAAGGAAAAGATGACAAAACACCCACGCATGTAAATGCATTTAATGTACTAAACAAAAGCGCAGTCTTGGCAGCAGAAAGGTTTGCCGAGATGAAAGCAAAATCCCATTTCAAAGTCTCCTTATAAAACAATTTATTCCTAAGAAGCAATACAAGTATGGGATTAAAATTTTTAAGTTTTGCATTCAGGTGGGTGTATACATACGCTTTAAAAGTATATGGGGGGATGAGAATTATATATAATAAGCCTACCTTAGTGTCCCAAAACACAGTACTAGAGATGACATAACCACTGTTAGATGAGGGAAGAGAACTGTACACAGTTAATTATTACACCTCAGTAAATCCTGCTGATGAATTACGTAAACATAAAATACACTTTACTGGGACACTAAGAAAAAAAAATCATCAGTACAACCCAAAACCTGTTGTCAATGTTAAACTAAAGAGAGACCAAATGAAATACCTTGGTGGTTGAATAATGATGTGATAAATGTGATGTACTATTTCTAACAAGAAAGTCTGTCCCTGACCTTGTTGAAATTACAAAATCAGATCAACAGGTTAAGAAACCATCCACAATTGCTGAATATAACACTGCAAATGGTTTTATTGACATTTCTGATCAGATTGCATCATAACTCTCCAGCATGTAAAGGGATTAAGTAGTTCAGAAAAGTAGGCATTGAAACTTTGACCAATACATCAATAGTAAATGCTCATTTAATGTTTAAATGCAGACACACAATATATAACAAAATTTAAAGAACAAATCGTTTCATTGCTAATTTCTGCAGGAAATTAGCAATCATGCATCCAGTAGGAACTGTCACTGTCATTGAGTACATTACTTGATAACACAGGTAAAAGAGTCCACTGCACTATTTGCTAAGAGAGGTTGCCAAAACAATATGGAAGAAATTATGGCACTAAGCATGCAAAGAAATTAAATACAACTTGTTTTGGAATGGGCTGTTTCAGCAAATTTGTCAGCAATGTTTTTTGAAGACACACCACAAAGAAATAATTTTCTTTGAATTGTTTGTTAGGTGTAATTTAGTGTGTAGTGAAATAATGGTAACAGTGAAAACTTTGACAAAATGTAAAAAATTATAATGACAAAAACAAATATAATTAATAAAATACTTGTAATTTTGTAAATTTAGGTAATGAAATAGTGAACTATTGTAAAATAAAGGACAAGATTAGTGAAATATAAATAAATAAATTATTGTTATGTTAATTAAAACTGGTTAATTATTATTGGCAAGTTAAAATCTATATTTTAGTTTTACATCATAATTTTACTGTATTAGTAAGGAATTTTATTAAATTTTTATCATACAGAAGAGTGCATTATTGGTGTCCCAATATGATGCAATGGGCTACAGTAACAATTCTTTTAAAAACAGACTTGACAGCCTGTGTGCATCAAAATTAGACTTTTATAAAAAATATTACAAATAGAACAAAATTCCAAAAAAAGTAATACAACATAACTGCTTAAAAAAAGAAGGTAATTTAATCTCCTATAATTTGTTAAAAAATTGTCTGATCTTAACATAAAAATAATAAAACTACAATACAACATTTTTTGTAGCATATTCATGAGTTAGGTAAACACGCACAAAATCGAATAGGGAATAGCAACAAATAAGGAATAAATGACAATTCCACTTAGCAACAATTCCACATTGGTTAGAGGTAGAAAGTAAATATAAAAGTTTTCAAATTGATCTATCATTTAAGTACCATGTAAATTTATTAAAAAGTGCTTAGAAATAATTTAAATTAAAAAACTCAATAACTGAATTAAAATATAAACCCTGTAAACATTCTGCAAAGGAATGCTGGCTAGATCTACTAGATGGTTACTTTATATGGAATTGTCATTGTAATGCAATTGCCATCATATAACAAATTATAACTAGACTCATATAACCTTAAATGTCTAAAACCTTTTGTTTGATAACAGCAAAAGTGTGGAAAACAGTACTCTTAAAAGATAAAACCTATTTCTAGCAGGAAGACATGATCATTCCTGATTCCTATACCAACATTTAAGTTGACTGTCAAAAAAAGAAGGAACTAAAAAATTAAGAACCTGATGTTCACTAATGTAACTTATCACAATCGAGGAACTTTAAAAACAAATCTTTTGAAATTACAAATGAATGTAAACAAATTTAAAAAATATCAAAATAATTTGTAATGGACTTTGTTACAGTTACCCATAATAATAAATTGATACATAACATGATAAATGATATAAAAACATTATAGAATGTTGACTTATAGGATAACAAAGCACAAATGTCATCATTAAATGAATAATTAATTTTAAGCATTTTATTTAGTGGGTATTAATTCATATGACAGTAAATTATAAGTAATTTGAAAAAAAAGTATAATACATACACTGTCAGGAATATATAAAGAAAGATAATTTCAAATAAAACAAAGATTTAATGATAGTCAAGTCATATGTCCCACTGACAAGCAACTCAACTGCCTTTAACGCTAGAAAGGTAGAATTATTTATTACCATATGCTAGTCATCAATTTTATGACTGGTCATATGTCTTGCTTATAAAGTGACATAGATAATTTAAATGATCTCTAATACTGTTTTTATTTTAGATATGTTAATCAAATTTATTCCAAAAATATTTTCATACAGATAAAAAGCTAATTATAAATAATACTTAAACCAATCAACAAATTAATTGATCAAAACAGTCAAATCTTGGCTGCAAAAAAAAAAAGGATAACATTTATATGTCCACAAAAAATTTCCAAAAAATGGTTGTTCTTGTTATCTTTAACAAGATTTGTTATCATCAAGTTTTTAAACAAAAATTCTCTAATTTCTGTAATCTGTTTATACCACCAAAATTAAGTTATAAATACTAAAGAAACAGGGAACTTTAAAGTTGCAAAATCATCGAGATATGTCCTCCTTTTCTAATGTTAATAAGCTTATCAAACAGTATGTAAAATTTTGTCTATTACTTTTATATTCGATCAAGAATTTCAAGACAATTCAGCATTTTGTAATATGAAATTCGCTAAAACGTAAAATTTGAGATTATTTTTGTCTTAATTTTTAGTTTCAGTAATATGAAATATTACTTTAAGCTATTTCAAAAGTTATAAAAAAAAAAAAGAAAACAATATTTGATGAATAGTCTGTTTTTAAAGCTATTAATAATTAATGAATCCATTGCATATTTCACTCAGTTATGTTCTGGGAAACAGTGATGACATGGCTAAAACAGTAAAATTATTTTTTGAATGGCAAAATCTAACACAATATGACTGACAATCTGCTTTGTACTGTTATTTTAATTTTCACTTCATTTATTTAATGCTGTTGCAGAGCTCAATCCATAAATTCGATAAAAAATCAGTGATTGTGAAGAAATGAGTGTACTATTCACAAATTTACTAATTACATTATTCTACTAAAATGCATTTTGTGTATGTAGTAAAAATTATTTATCATGCATTTTGTACGGAAGTTAAAACAGTATTGAGTTGCACTGCATGATGTTTACTGTAGTTATAAAAATCTATATTAAAAAAATATAACTATTCAAAGTTAAGAAAGCGTAAACATACAGATGTGCAGAAACTAGATTGGGAGTGACATGTGAAGTGGTGTGGGCAATGCTAGTACGGTAGGGGGGGATAGTGCGATGGATGGTCAAGGACTGAGTAGAAGCAAGAATTCATTTGCCTTCTTGCGTTTGTGTATTTGACCAGTACGTTGTTACCAGGTCAACTACACAAACAGTTTACTGGGTCAAAAGTTTACCAGGTTAAACAGTTTTTCAAAACTAATTTTGTTTCAATAATGGTATTTTTAAATACTTAATCTTCCTAATGCCTCATTCAAAATCCAATTGTAGATTGGGAAGAGAAATAACTCTAAAAAGCCAAAGCAAATGTATAATAATGAATGTCTACAGCAAAATAGTGCAGTAATTCAAGCTTGTGTTGCAGACCTTTGTTAAGTATCTGTTCATATTGTGCGTGAAGTGATAACAGAATCAAATAAACTGGGATTTGTAATAGAATGAAAATAAAAGTTAACATTGACAACTTCCAAAGATGCATATTACATAATATCATATACAACATAAGGCCCTGCTGGCACTGACAAATTTATTCGTTTTAAAAACCAAACACCCAGGTTTGTAGATGAATTACAGTCACAAAGCTAAGGAAAATTCTGAGGAGTATGGGTTTTAGATAGAAGAAAACCGAAAATAACAGGAAAATTTTAACGAGTAAATTATGTAACGAAAATGAGCATCTACAGACGGGAAGGAAGACCAATAATCTTTTCAGATGAATCTTATGTTCAGTCAACAAATGGGAAAAGTTATGGTTGGATCGATGGCTCAAATAAAGATTATAAAACACCTGTATCCAAAGGATCGATGCTGATATTGGTTCATACTGGCAGTGAAGCAGGAGAAATTCAAAATACTCTTAATTTTTGCATTGGGCCAAAAAAAAAAAAACCAAGAATACCAGAACATGTGAATGTGTTATTACATATTACAAAAAATGGCTGAGAACAATAATAATCCCAAATCTTCCATGTTGATCTGTTTTGGTAATCTATAATGCTCGGTACCACAACTTTAAGTTCACAAGGTACCAAATTCAAACAGTAAAAATTCAAACACTTTCTTACTTTGAACATTTATACTACAGAATTTCACATTTCTGTTATTAATTATAGTATAATTAACTTTTATAATATAACTTTATAGTATTATTACTTTTAACCATCTTTTTTAATATAACTCATTTACATTGAACAAATACTGGCATTTTATTTTGGTAGCCCTGTAGAACCCATACTCTTCAGATCAAATGGGTGATATTCATATGCGAGCAGTTTAAAAAAAAAATATAACTATTAATTAAATAATAGTACCACATTTAACCAGAATTAACAATAACAAAACCAAGGATAAATTAGAAATAATAATTGACTGGGGAATTATAACACCTCACTTTGAGGGCATTTTACAATTAGAGTAGTTTGATCAGTTTTGTTGCTTATTAATAAACAAAATTTTGCCAATTACTAATAAGGGAAAATTACAATATCAGAAGCTTGTGAGGGTAAGTTTCCAAAATGTTATTACCAGGGGCGTAGCTAGGCTGGTGCGATGAATGAGGGCCCCCAATAAAGGTGAGGTTCCCACTCAAAAAAATAAATGTTGAAGGTATACCCGTGCTAAAAAAACTTTGAAACAAATTACATAACAACCGAATATTTAATTAAGGTTATTCCTTATTGTTCCTACAATTGCATGTAAGAGAATTATTTTGAAAAATAAAACAAAGAATATACTGGTCGAACAGTGACCGAGTAAGGGATTCACAGCGTCCCCACTGTCCCTACAGTCTGTATGTTTACGTACTTGGTAGTCAGCTGACTATTTGGTTCAACCATGATGCATATGCATCGTGGCCGGCTCTAGCTTCCATACTTACTATCCCTCTCCTTCTGTTTAGCCTTCAGAACCACCGTAAGGTATTACTTCAGAGAATGAATGAGGATGATATGTATGAATGTAAATGAAGTGTAGTCTTGTACCGTCTCAGGTCGACCGTTGAGATGTGTGGTAGACCATTCCCTATCAGTAGTGTCGGTTAATGTTTGTTGAAGCTGATGCATATGAATAAACTATTGATTTTTCATTCGTAAATTGAATATTACTGATTGTAACTGCTTTTCAAATATATTTGTAATGTAGTAATAAAATGAACAGATCAAAGCGATTTTAAAAAAAAGTGCAAGAGAAGAAAAGAAAAGATGAACAAGCAGGTAAATATTCTGCTTCTCTTTCGACGTGGTTGACCCAACTTACTAATTGTGTTTACTAATGACACCTTAATTGGTAACAATTAACAAATATATTGTAAATATTAAATAACAATCTTGAAAGACCTTCTATTACTGTAAAATATGTAATATAGGTTTAAACCGAAGTAAATTGAATATGGTGAGTTTAATGACAAAAATAATTATTTCGTTGAATCATTACATAACATTTTGTAAATTCATTACATTTGGTGACTCTCTTATCATGCATAAATTGAAGCAGAGATTGACTTCAAACCCGCTATAAAGGATATAATACCACTGCCAAAAAAATACCATCCTCACATTCAATTAAGTCCCATCATAGATAGTTAATTAGTTTAAAAAAATAACCTTTTCCATCCTTTGGCCCAGCCCACAAAGTAGTAAGCATATCTTGGGGATTAACAAATCATGAAGTAGCATGTTTCTTTGTTTTGTTAATCTAAGTGAATGGAAATTTGCTAAGATTTATTATTTCAGATTATGACAAGGATCAGAATTTTGGCAAGAGTCAAAACCAAAACCTTCAACACCCAAATGCAAATATTATATATAAAGATTAGTGTCAACCTGAGATTCAACTGGAAAACGTTACTGTTTATTATATCGAAGATAGAATCCAAGCGAGTATGGACGGCAATATAAAAAATATTAATAATCCTTAAAATTACTTCCGTATTTCTATTTTTACTTTAATAACATTTTTATTAACTAATAGCTAACCGTATTAAAATAATAAACCACAAATAATAGAATGAAACAAAGCAGTACAAATTAGTAGTTGCATAATTTACATACATAACTTTATCGAATTTCCCAATGGTGGAGAGGGCATTACAGCTAAGGGGAGTAAACCGTGAATGATAATCCTGCAAGTCTGGAAGCAGAAAGGTGGCAGCCCTACCACCAGTCTTATTCTACGCAGTGCCTGTAACGTGGCTAGAGGAATCTTTACAGTACTGGCAAGCATCCATTAGCCTCGGATCAAGATCAGAATAATTGACAAAGTAAACCAGAAATTAAAAAAGGTTAAATGGATTATGGATACATTAAAGGTGGCAACTTGGAATGCTAGAGGTTTGTCTTATGAAGATACAGAATTATCAAAGCTCTTTCATGATGCTAATATAAAAATTGCGGTAGTAAAAATTCAGGTACTAAATATGTGGGTAATTACATTATGCTGAACAGTGGGGTTCAGCAGCCCAGGGAGCTAGCAAGGAGGTAGCCATAGCCATATATGTTGATAGGAACTGGGCTTTAAGAATTAAAGATTATAAATTTGTGAGTGATAGAATTAAGTTACTTCTCATTATGTATGCTCCAGAGATAAGAAACAAGAAGAAATGGATAATTTTTATGCGCAGTTGCAGGATGTAATTGATGTTAATGTGAATTGATGATCTTTTGCTGACGGGAGACTTGAATGGCAGAATTGGTAACTGTCTCATACCTGTGTTGGAATGTTTGGAGGCACTATAATTAATCGGAATGGAACCAAACTAAGATATTTTGTCACTTTTAATTCGCTGAAAGTTATCAATTTCTTCCTCAGAAAGCAAGATATCCATAAGTTTAAATGGTCAGCTAGAGGAAATAGATTGATCGTAGATTATATCACTGCCAATCAGAGATTGACAAAACAGTTTTGTGATGTAAGGATTTTTTGAAGTTTTGATGTGAATTCAGATCATTTTTTAGTATTAGGAAAGATTGATTTTTATGCTTGATGGTATCATCCATTGAGTTCTGCTGCACAGAAAAAGAGCAGTAGTGAAGAAGCTTTCTTCGCTACTGCTCTTTCAAAGTATCTTTATTGCGTGATGGAGGTGTGGAATGTTTGTTTCAAGATTAACATCCATATTGAGAAGTGTCCCTACCGAAGAAGATGTAGATAGAGAATGGGAAAATGGACTACCTATGAAGCTCTTGGAAGTTAGTGACGAAACAAAAAGAAAAGTTTACAAGTGTGGAATGATGAAATTCAAGATGCTACTTCTAGGAAACAAAAGGCTATAAAAACTATAAAAGAGTAAGGACATCTGTTAAACTCGCTGGTATGCACGCTCATCAAAGCTCTTGAGAAAGATTAATTGCTAATGTTGAGGATGATCTGTATGGCAGGCAGGAGCTGCTTATAGATTTTTAAGGTCGATGGGGCAAACACAAAGAGAATATGTGCGAGTAGATTGAGTCCAAGAGGAGAAGTGAATAAAGCATTATATGGGTCTATGGCATGATCAAGTTTCCCCTGATTCTGAATTTGTTGACTACTCCAACTGTCATGTTGATGATATCGTCATGGATGAGCTTCAGAAAGCCATTAAGAATCGGAAAATAACAGGTTTAAATGGTGCAAATGGTAAATTATAAAATACGATTGCTTGTTCTTTTTCATTTGAGGTAATTACAGCTTTACAACATGTGTTGTAAGAAACACTGAATGCCACAAGCCTGGGCTTCTTCAAAAGTAATATTTATTTTTAAGATAGGACTAAAATCACATACAGGAAATTACTGAGGAATCGGTCTACTTAATGCTGCTTAATTTGATTGGAGAAGAGCAAATGGGTTTTTGTCAAGGTCAGTTGTGTATAGCATTTTTTGTTTATCCCAAATTATGGAAAAGCATCACGAATATAACTATGAAATGCACATGGCTTTCACAGACTGGGAAAAAGCTTTTGATAACATTCAGCGGCCCATGGTATGGGATATAATACTTAGAAATGGATATCCAAGACATCTGGTAGCAGCTATGCTAGAATATATGTTGAAACAACCATAGTGATTTCTTATTATTATAACAAAATAATGGGAAAATTAAAGATCAATAAGGAAGTGCGACAAGGTTGTCCACCAATGTCTCCGACACTTTAGCATTGTGGACAAAATACTAGGACTTAGAAACATCAGGTTCACTCAGGCATTAGGGTTTGTGATGGTACTTACTTAAATTCTTTATTGTATGCAGACGACACCATAATTATTTTTGATAGCAAGGATAAGTTACAACTTGCAATTTATATCCTAAATCAAACAAGTAAGCAATTGGGTATGAAAATCTCACCTGCGAAATCAAAGATTATGGATTTTAAATCTATGGCCATTATGTTTGAAAATAATCTTGGAAGTGCAGATCTTGGGGCAAGTATGAGTTTTTAATTATCTTGGTTGAGATCTATCATACAATAGAAAATACAGATGTCGATAAGAAGCTGAAATAATTTGGGGGAGTCTGTGTTTAATATGCAGGGCGTTAGGAAAGCAGGTCCAACAGGAGACTCAGTTTGGATGAGTTACATAAATGGAGTTTGGATGAGTCACATATTCAGGCTGCTGAGATGAGGTTTTTGAGAGCGATTAAAGGATGTACTCGAGTAGACCGAATAACGAATATCGTGAAAGATGGAGTGACCATATGATGTGTATGCCACTTTGTAGACTACTTCTCAACTATGGAAATACAAACCAAGGGGAAGAAGAGATACAGGATGCCCAAACAAGTAATGGATGTCAGAACAGGCCAATGAGCTTAATCCATGACGGATGATGATGATGATGATGAACTTGATCAACATTATTATGCTGTAGAAAATTGTTCCTACAGAGAAAAATCTGAGTTTCCTAACTCAGTTACAGAGACAAAAAGCATATAACTGCTCCTGGGCAGATAAACAGGATAGAAGGTTCTTTTCCAATAATTACTGTACTTTTGTAATGACATCTGGTTTAAAACTCAACAGATCTTGATTGTGTTACTCTTCCACGTTAACTGGCATCTAACAGAATGGATTAAGACATAAGAAAATTCATAAAAGCATACTAACAATTATGTGGTAGATGAGTAACAGAGAAATCATGGTGCTGTAGATGAGGTTTTAATTAAAAAACTGAAAGAGAAATTCAATGAATAGAACTTTTTGAGAAATGCTTTAAAAAGGGTTATTGATGTCTCATTTATGTTAGCCATTTGCAACCTTTCATTCTTGGAAAAACTGCAAACATGGATGGCTCAAATAAAGGGAATTTTCTTTCAATTACTAAACTTCCTGAATATGATCCTGTTTCAAAAGATTCAGAAAAGCCTCGGCGCTCTGTAAATTACTTGAGCCCTACTATTCAAAATGAAACAATATCTTTATTAACTGTTGAACCTCTTATCAGAAATAAGAAATGTGCCATTTTTTTTGTTTGTTTAATTATAGACACAACACAAGATATAAGTAAAACTGAGCAGTTGAGCAAAATTTTTGGTTATATTAAAGGTGATAGCAACGAAACTGGAAAATCTTATGAAATAAATATACGTGAATTGTTTTATTTCTTTTACAGCAGCAAAAGATCAGACAGCTTCTGGACTTACAGAACAGATCATCAAACCTATTACAGAAAAAGGTCTACCTAACGAAATTGCGAGATCACAGATTTGATGGAGCTGCTGTAATGAGTGATGCGTAAAGCGAGTTCAACCTGAATTTAGTCCTTAGAGGTGCAGTAGAAGTCAACCAGGAAATAGGTTAATTCTTTGAAAACAGTTCAAAATGTCTATAGCTTATTTGAACTTACTGCTGTGTGGTGGGATAATCTGAGAGCTTGTTCGGAATCAACATCAAATGTTACTTTGGCAACACTTAATCCTACTCACTGGGCATAAGGTACAATGCTCTTAAAGAAAGATTCACTGATGATTTGAATGCTTTATCTCTTATAATGTTAACAGCAAAAATTTTAAGGAAAGAAACAAACTATTGGCCCGAAGAGAGTTGTCAAATCCTTCAGATTTGCTTTACTGTTTGTTGGTAATTCAGTGTAAAATTTTAGAAAACAATAAATATTACCTTATAATCACTACAAGCAGAGTCTAAATGTAATTGCCGCCTATGAACTTTTGAGTAATGCTCTTTTAAAGATAAATGACTTCCAAGTCATTTCAATTTATTAGTTGAAGAGGCAGCCAAAATATGCTCAAGATGGAGAATATCAACTCAGTTTTCAAACAAGAGTCACTAAGGTGCAAAGTCACTTTGATGATCCAAAATTTTACAGATCCAAGATCAAGTTTTAAGGTGAAAATATATTATTATTCCATAATAATACAACCGGTTTAAGGGCATGTCAACAGTAGATAGATGCACATAGGATAATTCAACCTTTCTTTTTGATTAACTGTAGTGATAATCAACTGGGAAAGAAGCTGAAAAATTTGCAGAAACCTTTTTTTGACGACAAATACCTTTAGATTACAAATATTATCAGTTTGAAGTTCCTTCAGATCTAAGATTAAAAACATGACCGTTAAACAACTTGCTAATCTACTGTTGACTGAACATAGTTCTTTGACTTCAAGCTATCCTGTTGTATGAACTGCTTGGTGTATGTACTCAACAGTTTCTGTTACAATGGCCAAAGCTGAAAGATCATTTTCTAAATTAAAACTGATGAAAAACTACCTTAGATGTTGTATGACTCAAGAACACCTAAGTAATTTGGATCTATTATTAATAGAAGATGGAAGAAAATGACAGATTAACATTGATATCTTTGCCGATATGAAATCAAGAAAGTCTTCAATGTTAATTTTAATGTTTTTACTGTTGAATAAATACTTTAAGTTTGTTTTCCTGATATCAAGAAAATTTGGACTTTAAGCTTTGTTAAATTTTAGTCAGTTTTTATTACTTTAAATTGTTCTTTTAAAATTGTACTACATAATGCTTACTAGTAATGTAGTTAAATAATATTTAACTATTTTATCCATGCAAGATGAAGTTATTTTTATTTTGAAAAGCCTATTATTATTTTAGTTTGGCAAGACCTTAAGTCCTAAATAACATCTGTTCTGATCCTGTTTGTAAGGATGAGTGCCTAAATTTTTAGACAAATAAAAAGCTAAATCAAACAATTAGCATCTCATTATTTGATACCATTATTCCTCAAATTTGTAAAACCAAGTATTACGTATGCATAATTGCATATAGTTAAATCTAATTTATAATATAATGTGTATATTAATAAGATTTAAAACTCCTGAATTCAAATTTGGGAATCGTGGTCACATTTGTGATGGACCTTCTGCACTGGATCCTTCAAGTACCTAGCAACGCCACTGCTACCATCCCACTACTAATTTGTATTACTGTCAACCAGGCCAATAGGATTTCTCTTTAATTCCCACTTTCTGATAAGCCACTGCTAGCAGTATGAAAAAATGGAGACAGAAAATAGTTGAGGTTTGGACCCCCAGCTTTCACATAAATAAAAAATGCATATAGAAGTTATAAAAACACATAACATATCCTGTTTATATAATGAATAATAGAGCATAATTAAATAACTGAACATAGAATTTACTTACAGCAAATTTATTTTCGTATTAGATTCCCTAATTTTTTTTGAGCATATTTTGTTGTGGTGGACTGTTCGCCAGAAGAGTTTCAAGAGAACGAGTGAAAACAGTCATCCATAATAAATTTTCTCAATTATTAAATATGGATTAAAATGCTTTCTGAATTAGGAAGTCATACAGAGTAGTACCCATTTACACATCAGTACTATGCAGGCCAACGATACTAGCCAATTTAAGGCTTGCTACTCTTACTCTGTGCGAGTTGATTATTTCAGAAGATTTAAGTTATTTTGGTACATTTTTAAAGTAAAAATAAAATTCCGAATCCTACAACTTATTTGTGAGATCATTAATTTGTTCTTTAAAGCAAAAAATGGAAAATAATCAAACATCATCAACAAATTAAGGAAGTATATTGTGATGTTATGAATAAATAAATAATGTGATAGTAGGCAGTTTTAAAAATTCAATGCAGGAAGGTAAAATATCAATATGATGAAGTTTAGGGGTCCAGTCTTCACTGCTGCCTAACCTAACTCCTTTAAAATTTTAATTTGCAAGCTTTTGATCATCCGCTCTACAGCCTGAACCTAGAACCTACCAATTTCTTCTTTTCACTCAACTGAAAAATTTTGTTAGGAGAGGTATGTTTTGCAAGATGTAATGCTGAAATAAGCAATCAATTTATGAATCAATGTGACTATGTAGGAAAATGATTTAAGGTATGTAGAAGTAAATAAAGTTAAGAATTTTTATTGTTAAATACTGCTTGTAGAAATAGGAACCACTTTCTTCTGTATGACCCTTGTAAAAAACAGTTATTCATCCATCAATTACATCATACTGAATTTCATTATTTTTTAGCTGCATTCCTCTTTTATTTATTAGATAAGTCACTTTTGAACTTTACTTTCATAAAAATAATTCAGAAACTCGTAATAATAATTTTTTTTACTATTTTTTTAATCTATTCATAAATATCAAAAGGATTATAACTAATTTTTTGTCTGACAAAATTTTCATCTGAACACATATTTTATACATCTCACACAAATATAATTAAGAATACATTTACATCAATAATGTAAAAAATGATCACCACTAAAAAAAGGCAAAAAATAAAGATAAAAATACAATAAGTAGGCCTAAGTATAAAAAAGGTAATACCATTTTAAAGACTTGATAAAGCTAATCAATTGGTGACAAAAGTAACTGTTTTAGGCATAAGAGTCATTAACATAACATTAAAATAACGCTCATCAGTTTTAACTGATGACCATATGTTTTAACTTGGGAAATTTTTACAATTGTTAACACACTTTTGATATTCTTAAACTTCATATAATATGATTATCTCACTTTGATTACTTATTTATTTAATATACATCATTTTCCCCTTTTTACTAATATCATTAGACAGTTTTTTTTTTAATAACTAAAAATGTTTCTTTTCAAGAAATTTCAAAACATCATCATTAATTTCTTCTGTTGATTAAAGCTACAATCATCAATATATTAACACAGAATGTTAATTTTTTTAATGAGAACTAGAATTACTTAATATTAAAAAAAAAAAAAAATCTCAACGAAGTATTACTTTCATATTTATATAAATTTTAATCGCATAAAAATAGAGGAACTTAAAACTGAGTTCACGAAAGAAGAAAAAGATAAAAAATAAAATACTTGAGGTTTTAGGCCTGTTAAAATTCAATATATCTGTTATTTTTATTATGCGCATTAGACTATACTTACATAACATATTTCTTAGAATCTAATCACCAGATCAAAAACCTATTTCATCAAATAAACCTAAAATCTATCAGTTTTTAACATTTTAAATGTTGACACCTGTTAAAATATGCTATTTTATCAATATAAGGTGCGCACTCAAGTTTAGGAACAATAAAAAAATTACCTATAATTATCAAGCTATGAGAAAAATAACTACAGTCAGTCTCCTATTTATATGTATTATTTTCTAGAATAAGGGTTATTTTTCTTAAATACATTAAATTTTATAGTAATGTGACATAATTTAAAGAAAGTTCTTTTTAATTATTAAAAAGCTATTCTCAATCATAAAAAAATGAAAAAAAGTTAAAAAAATTGATCATAAACAATATAAAAGCTACTTAGATTTATTTTATTTAAATGTTAATACATTTTTAAAATTAAAAATTCCAACATTAAAATGTTAAATTTAGAATTAAATTAGCCGTCACAACCTGTTTTACCAACTTTATTTAAGTAGGTCAATTTTTTTTAAAATTGGAGACCAAATGTAGTTAAAGGTTCAAGAGCAGTGTGCTTGAAGCTAAATTATAAATTTGTACACTTCCAATACCTCATCAATTCCATTTATCTTCAGCCTTAGTTCTGTTATAATAAATAATAACAATGCCTGTGATAACAAGGTATATCTCAATTTGTAACAGGATTAATGTACAATAGTGCCCCTTATATTAAAAAAGGTAAATTTCGTAAGTATAAAGGTACTTCATTCTAAAATAACTTTTAGTTATTAAACCTAAATATATAAATTAAAAGTATACTGAACGCAATTTCAGTATTATCATATGCATGAGCTATCTTAAAAAAAGGAATAACACTAATACAAAAAAAAAAGAAAAGTGAACAAGGACAATGGCAAATAATGGCCACTCTTCCTTGATCAGTACACTTTACTAAACAACCTTCTTGTCTTAGGTGCATGTTACATTCTAATCTCTAAGTAATCAAAATGAACCTATAAATTACATAAAAACAAGAAGAAAGTCAAATTATTAATAAATATTTAAGTTCAACAATTAAATCAATTTGAAAATAAACTTTAATATTATGCTTAACTAATATTTAATTAAAATACAACACAACCCCCGTTTATCTAGACAAATTTGGTGTCAGAACTTTTTAAGACAGAAACACACATTAGTTATTCTTTGTGAAATTTGAGAACCTCAATTTTCTTGCAATTACAGTGTAATTTTTTTTTAACTCAAGATTGAACAGTATTATAAAATAGAATAGAATTTTTTTTGTAAATCAGTTTTTTTTTGTAAATCAGAAAATTCAGATTTTTTATGTTTACACAAAAGTAAATTAAATACAGTAAACACTGTAGATTATAAATTCACGTTAGGTGCATGTTTCTATGTATGAGGTGTGTTCAAAAAGTAACGAGATTTTTTATAATAAAAATCTCGTGGGATGTATTAGTCAGATTCTCAGGATTTTTTCGTTGTTGTATTGGTAAACATATCTATTGGATGTTTAGTCTGTTGTCAGCTGTCAAAAGGATAACATGTGTTTTGGAATGATCGGTGATTTTTTATTTGTATAAATAATGTATCAGAGAATTTGTACTAAGTTTTGCCATAAGAATGGAATAACGTGTAGCAATGTTATAAAAATGTTAAATATTGCTTTTGGTGAGTCTGCTATGAGTAACAGCAACCAATGAAAACCTGAAAAAAGTGAAAGAAATGATTTTGAATGATCGCTGAATCATAATTAGAGAAGTCGCTGATGATGGGATATCAATTGGCTCATACCATGAAATTTTTTTGGATTTTTGGGAATGAAATGTGTGACACAATAATGCACCTGCTCACACTTCATTGCTTGTTCGTCAGTTTTTAGCCAAAAACAACATTGTAATGATATCCCCAGTCACCACATTCGCTAGACATGGCCCCGTGTCTTTTTTCTATTCCCAAAAATAAAGGGAACCTTACAGGGCCATTGTTTTACAAGCATAGACGAGACTAAAAGCGAGTAGCTGAAAGAGCTAAACACTATTCCAAAGATCGAGAAGTCTTTTGGAGATTGGAAAAAGCGCTGGCATAAGTATATAATATCTAATGGGGACTATTTTGAAGGGAATAAAATTAATGTAGACGAATAAATAAAATTCTTTCCAAAAAAAACAAAAATTATTGTTACTTTTTGAACACACCTCATACAAACATATGCTACTGTAGTCACACTAGCATGCTGAACTCACACAATGTAATATTTGAAGTATTATTTTTACATCAATTAAACATGATTTCAAATAAATCTCTATATTAAACACAATTGCCATACAGCCAAATTGAGATTACAGTACGTGTGCAACCTCAAATTGGCTGTATGACATTGTGGATTAATTGGAATTTCATTTGTTCTGACCCGCTTAGCCAAGATGAATGGGGTGAATTATATTAACAATGATGACTTATGAACAAACTGTTTCTATATGTAAATAAGTCACAGGAAGAAACAGATATATTTAACAAAGCCATAAATGGCATATCTACATTAAAAAATACATACATATCTATCTATACACTATTCTCAAAATGTTTTATGTTTCTTATCATCTATAAGATGGATGGATGGATGTAACAAATATTTTCTATAAAAGAAAACAGAAGTACTCAATAAATTTAGGAAAATTAATGTCAAGCCATTTTCACTGTAAAGAAAATGATTAAATTATAAGAAAAAGCAGTTATATACAGCTTTAAAAAATCTATATCCTGGTATAAAAATTAATAAATCTAAATGCTGAAAATTTGACTTGCATTTCCTTTAATAGATTGGCTACTAAGAGATATCTATATTTCACTTCAGATTGGCTGCTGCATAAAAAAGTAACATGGTTGGGTGCTATGAGACATCTTTTGTATTCACTTTTTACTTTTTTCAATGATTGAGAAAGACATTAATTATGGTCTCACTTTTCAGTTTAAAAATAATAAGATAAAATATAAAAACTATTTGCTGATTCCAACGGTATTTTTAGTTTCTTTGTATTGTAGCTGAGTCAAAAGTTAAAGTTACAAGTTATTTTTTAGATTTATTTTTTACGTTATCAAAAATTTTTCAATCTTTTTTAACATTCCATTCATAAAAATATTTTGATTTCTAGATTGGTAATAGCATAATGGCTGATTAACTGTAAAAATTGTTTACAGTTTAAGCATGTACAGTTTTTTTACTGAGTGACTGATCGGCACAATGATGGATTGTTTGCCAAATGAATTTTTAATTTATCTGTTACAGATGATATTTTTGAACATTTAGCGACAGAAATAAATAGGTATGCTCTACAGCATAAAAATTCCAGAATAGACATTACTCCAAAAGCTTGGATAAATAAATTGTACAATATTGAAATAAATATTTTTAGGTATATTAATGTATATGGATCTAGTGCTGTTTGCTTTCAATAGAGCATTATTGGAGGAATGAGGAATTACCTGTTTTGAAATAGATGAGCAAAGTACTTTTAAGTATGTTTCATTACTCAAATAATGAAACTGCAGAAGCTACAGACAGGCTTCATAAAATTCAAGGAGTAATTGAAATGGTGTAAGATAATTACAGAATGACAGTACTTCCAGAACAAAGTGTTTGCATTAATGAAAGTATGATTCCATTCTTAGAGAGATTTTTTCGACAGCATTTGAAAAACAAATGTCATCGTGATGCCATTAAAAATTTTTAATTATGCGCACTAGAATTCTATACATTGTATTATAAAGTTTATTGCACCAACGAAAAACACTCCCAAAACCTATCTGCTTCCCAGAAGATAATCTGTGAACTCATAGAAACATAAAATTGTGGCCATACTTTATATACTGCCAATTTGCTCAAGAGTTTTGAATCGTGTAACACTTCTAACTAGCACACTGAAGAGAAAAAAAAATGAAATCCACCTGATACAATAGAAAGATGCTGAAATCGGGTGAAAATATTGCTCAAACAAGTGAAATAACATGACTATTCTGAAGGAAGGACTAGAGAGATGTAACAAAGATCACTCTGTATGTTATAAGAAAATAGTGATATTAAAGAGCTCTTTATCAATCAACAAACTAATGTAAGCAGCAGGAAACTAATCAGTTACATAGATAACTTAAGGAAACAATTTTACAATGAATTTCAAACAGAATATAAGTGCCCACCTATTAATAAAAAAATAAAAAATTAGATGTCTGATAACTAAAATAGTTGTTTATCATAGAAATTGCTTAATGTAACAGTTGTTGCTTAATAGCTTCAATTAAAATAAAAATAAAACTAATCAAACCAACTATGATTTAAGTAGCAAAAAAAAAAAAAAAAAATCAATTGCTAGTGAATAACCTATACATACAAAAATCAGTTTACCATTCACTTAACAATTCTGTATTTGATTGCCAATGTGTCATGAATTTTTAATTTAAAAAAGAAAATTTATACCTCTGTATAACTTGCTTGACATATCTGAAAATATAACAAAACATTATCTGACTTAATCTTCTCATTGCCTTTTTTCGCATAAATTATCTAGCAGCATTTAAAAAATCTAATACAAATATTTAGATCAAAAACACAATCTTAATAAAATTCAGAATAAATAAAACAAAATGAAAAAGCTTTAATTTAAAAAAAAGTTAAAACCTTTTAAAGCAAAGTTATGAAACAAATTTTCTTTGCTGTACTTATCTCATTATTAATGCATTAAAATTAATTATATATTTTTCTAAACTTATAAAATAATCCTCTGACATTAAATACTAAACTGAATCTGAACAGTACTTTACAAGATTATATTAAATAATTTACAATCAATCAATAAATACTATAATATTGCAAATAATATTCTTCCTTCTTCAGAAAAAAAAAATATATACAAACACACACATATCACATGTAATTAATCAATATATCCATATACCTAAGTATTTATTACATAATAAGTTAATATTAAGACATAAATAAGCAGTATGCATAATAAATAACTTATCATAAACAAATAAATAAATAACCTTATCGACAAAATAATACTAGGATTCAATAAATGCAAAATTATTTTATTCAGTATACCTGCCGACTACTAAGGATCTTAAAAGTGGCCCTACTTCATTATGGTCCTGTAAAACTTCAACTAACATTTTCTCAACGTTTCTCATAATTGCTACCTTTTGATACCCTTTTAATGGATATGCTACTTTACCGGTACGACCAACCTGAAAAAATATAATTTTATTACATTACAAATTATGTCAATCAATAATTATGTTTACAGTATATGTGTGAATAAAGTTGATTTAATGTGAGTTATACTTACTACAAAATAATGTAATCGTGATAGATACATGATTAAAGATATACAACAAACACCATTTTTTTATTTTGTATAACTCAGCACAATAGTCTGTTATATGAAAGAGGGTCTTATTATGCTTCTGTTGCAATTTCCAATCATTTAAAACATGTTATTGGTAATTTATCTTAAATATAACACAGAAATCGCATAATTTTCTTTTTCTGAACATTAATGAATTTTGATTTATCCTCTTCTTTTAGTAAGTTGTCCCTAACACTTGAGAATGCTCCTCCTGATTTGTAGCAAGATGCTTATTTCACAACCTCTTTTCCATTAAAAGGTTAGGTTAATGAAATTGCTAATTAAAAAAAAAAAAAACTGAACATTCATTGTTTGAAAGCCTTTTGCTGTTACATTTGTTGAGCAAAATGCTGTTGACTGTGGCGATATCCAAAATTCTGTAAAATTATTGCATCGGCAGAATCCTATTTTCTTTTTTCTTTTTTGTGGCAGTTTGTCCAGGATATCCAGATTCCTTTCCTCAAATTGTAGAATTTCACTACTTTATTTATTTCAGTGTTTTCATTAACTTCTCTGATATAGTGTACAGAAGCAAGCAAAGTATTTTTTTTTTCTATGAGAAATAAGCATTTTGTTGTATGAGGTGTGATAAAAAAAAATAATGAAACTTATTGTTCTCTTTAAAATAATCCCCCAGGAATGCAGTACACTTATCCCAGAATTTCTTCCAAGTAATTTTTTCTTTATTTCATCTATCATCCATAAATTGTTGTCCTTTCAATATTCTCTTAATCCCAGTGGGAACAAAAAAAAAAGGTTGCAGGGGGCCATATCTAGAGAATGTGGAGCCTGCTGCAAGAGTACAGTGTTATTTTTGATAAATAATCATGAATTAGTAGAGAAGTGTAAACATTGTGCTTAGTAATATTGTTTGCTGACCACACAGCCTTGTGGTAAATACTTATAATGTGTAACACCATTTTATTTGAATATAACAAAGAAAAAGCATAATGTTTGATCAAACTTAATTGCTTTTATCAGCCTTGGTTCTTTAGAAAGCTTCCATTGAGATGACTGGACCTTCATTTCAATAAGGTAACCCACACACCAGTGCTTCATTCACCAGCTGTTATAATAGACTGTAATTGTAAATCATCAGTGATGTCAGCTAACAACATTCTGTAACATTGCTTTTATTAAAAATTCAATAGTTTTGCAGCAAATTGTAAGTCAAAATTATTTCACATGAGTCATGAGAGATTTTGACTACTTTACAAACTTTTCTAATAGTGATTCGATGTCTACTGATCACAATATCCTTTATTTTGTCAATATTATTTTCATTGGTTGTTGATGACAGCCTTCTTGAAAGTACCATTCATAAACCCTTGGTGTTATCATAACATCTTTGTTAAAAGCCTTAACATCTTAATCACTTAATTCCATTTTTAACTCAAAATTTATCAGCAAAGTCCTTTCTTCTGTGATTTTTAAACAAAATAAACAGCCATTGGTAATAAAATACATCCTAATTACTCAGCTGTCAAATTTGAAATACGCATCTATAATGACTAAAAATATTGACGTACATTATAGACAGTGATGCCATTGCAGAGAAAAAAGATGCGATGTGCATTTTATACAATGTCAGTATAAAAGATGAGCAGAATTAAAAAATTCTCTTAATTTTTTAATCACACATCGTACTGTTGTAGAAAATGTATAGACATGTGAAATAGTTGGTGGACAGCACTGAAAAGAGCAATTTGTGGTTCATTCTTTATAGGATACCAAGAAGATAAAAGTTTTTTTGAGAAGTTTAATCACGACACAGTAACTGAAAAAATTGTAGCTTGTAATGTTTTTATTGTTTCCATCAACTGCTTCTTTGAGCCAGAGCATATATTGAGGGCAAAGCTAAATAAGATTTATTTTTATTTTTCATCCTAAATTTGGAGAGTATCTTTGTAAAACGACATTTCTGTGCATCATAAAGTGATATTTTATTTTTAACCCACAAAATGTAATATTTTTAATAAACGGTATCAGCCTAAGAAACTAACTAATATTTTGTCAACATTAATGTATTCTGACTTAGTACAGTTTATTAGAATTTTTTTAATATTATCACAAATAACTGCAAATTTGTTATGGATGTCAAATTTTCTGAGTTGCTTTGTTGACGAATCTAAAATTGGTGAGAAGAAAGCTGAATTATTTTTTAACATTATAGAGCAAAGCACTGCAGGATCAAATAGGGAAAAAGCATTTCTTCTCTGTTCAATCCAGAATTTTTGAAAACCTCACTCAAAAGCAGCAATTAAATGAATGATCTTAAATCTACCACATTGGTAAAATTAATAAACAGCAATTCAAGTGGTAGGTCCTTGAGGAAAATTTCAATTTGTTAATTAATATGGATATTGTTTATCATTTCATCAGTAAAATGAGGTGAAACGGTTCTATTTCAAGAATGATTCCTCAAATCTCACTCGGGTTCTGGAAAATGTGCGATCATATTTCCAGAAAGCATCTTAGCATTCTTGGAAATAAGGAATTTGTCCACCCAAATTGTTTCTTTTTTTTTTCCTAGGTTAACATTTTTTTTGTCACCTTTCAGTATTAATATCATAGTTTGTATCAAAAATATAATTTAAATTGTCATTAACAATAAGACTGGTTCACTTAACTCGCCTGAATTTTGGTTTAATTAATCACACCATTAATTGTCTAACTTATTTTGACGAGACAGTTCCTTCAAAATCTCCTCTGGACCAGATAACAATTTATTCAACATTGTGTAAGTAGATAAATATTTAGGAAAAATAAAAATGAAAATAAAGATATAAATGATGCTAGTGGAAAACTGGATCACATCCACCCTGACTCGAGCTATGGTCCCACCTAAACAACCACAAATTATGTCATTTCACTTACCAGGATAAAGTTGGGAAAGCCTGCAAGAAGGTATACTTGGACTGTGAGGCCTTGAATGAAAAGGGATGGGGCATTATTGTAAACAAATCTTTACTTGGATGTTGCATCTAACCTGCATCTTACCATTACAAAATTTTGTAAAAATGAATTAAGTACTAAACAACTGGCTATAGCTGCTTACAATTACAATCAGATCAAATACAAATAAAAATTAGCATAATCTAGTAAATTTATAATAAAGTTTATAATTATGTATATTTATTTGTTTACTTTATTAAATAAGGGAAATTCTTTTGATTATATTTTCAATAGCATTCTATTTCAAATTTTCATCAAGGATATATTATTTATATATTATTAGACTAATAATTACAACCTTCTCAACAGCTTGATCACAAAATGTTTGACTACTTTTTGTGGTTGGTCTGGGTTGATATTAAGGTCTTACTTTTTTTTCCGCTGCTCTACTGGATTGGATCTGCAATCAAGTTTAGCTCAACCCAGGAGAGTGTATTTTAACTCAAACAAGCCTTCCTGCATACTGGCAAAATGTCTGGCATGGCAGGTCACCTCACCGGTCTGGATCTTTTGATTCTTCGATTCGCCTGCTTCAAACCACCGGATAGTGGTGAACCAGGCCCGAATACGTTCCCAGGTTGGGAATGACATGGAATTGGATATTCTTGTTGACCTTTAAGCAGAAATGCTACTATTATATGACAACAAAGACTAGAGTTCTCTCTCTCTGTTCTTCCCATTTGACACATTCAAATATCGTGTGTTGTGGGGGGAGTCTTCACTTCCGCAATATACACAGTTAGCGATTCTAAACCTACTCAGGTAGTCACCGAATTCCCCATGGCTGGACAGGAACAGAGATGTAGTATCCCACCTCCCGATGTTTTTACTCCAGTCATGATCTCAATCTAGGAATTAATCTTCGCACCCAGAAACTTGTACAGGTCGTGTTTCACTTCCTGCCATTCTTGATATAACAATCCAGTAGCATCTTTCTTGTTCATGCCTTCAGAGATTTGCTTTCTTCTCTGGGCCTAGCGAGCGGGGTACCCCTGCAGTGGCTGTAGAAACAGTTTTATAACATGATGAAATTTTCAAATTCATTCTTTGTTGTAGGGAGTCTAGTCTAATTTTGTTCTTCTTAATGTTAAAAGCCGAAAACCAAGCTGGAGTGGCATATAATATGATGGACGTAACTGCTGTGAGGATCAGTTTTCTTTTCATGCCCTTTGGCCACCATGTGTTTCCCATTAAGCGTCCTAAAGAGTTTTAGGACAAAGTTTTTAAAGAGATTAAGGTCTTGTCATTCTTCATTTATTGCAATGACCTAAATTACACTTTATTCTTTAAAATAAATAAAATTTAGTGTTTATTCTTTAAAATAAAACACTCAAAGCAGAAAAAATATTTTTACACATAAGTAATGGATAAACATAACTTTGTTACAGTATAACAATTTTAATTTTGAAATATGTCATTTAAATATAAAAGATGTATGGAATAGTGTTTTCAAAACTTGAGTTGTACACTATATTGCTTGAGGAAGAAAAAAGGGAATTATATAAACAGGGCTACAATTATTGGAATTTAAACATCTTAAATATACCAAAATATATAAAACTTAGTTTAAAAAACTTTTGGGACATAACACAGACAAAGTAGGCAAGGTTATCACGTAAAAAAATACCATTACTGATAAATATTACCAACATATTATTAATTATTATTACTGATTACAAAAATAATTAAAGATTTTAAAAGTATATAATAATGATAAAAAATGAATTTTTTTTTTGTCTTTAGTCATTTGACTGGTTTGATGCAGCTCTCCAAGATTCCCTATCTAGTGCTAGTCGTTTCATTTCAGTATACCCTCTACATCCTACAACCCTAACAATTTGTTTTACATATTCCAAACGTGGCCTGCCTACACAATTTTTCCCTTCTACCTGTCCTTCCAATATTAAAGCGACTATTCCAGGATGCCTTAGTATGTGGCCTATAAGTCTGTCTCTTCTTTTAACTATATTTTTCCAAATGCTTCTTTCTTCATCTATTTGCCGCAATACCTCTTCATTTGTCACTTTATCCACCCATCTGATTTTTAACATTCTCCTATAGCACCACATTTCAAAAGCTTCTAATCTTTTCTTCTCAGATACTCCGATTGTCCAAGTTTCACTTCCATATAAAGCGACACTCCAAACATACACTTTCAAAAATCTTTTCCTGACATTTAATTAATTTTTGATGTAAACAAATTATATTTCGTACTGAAGGCTCGTTTAGCTTGTGCTATTCGGCATTTTATATCGCCCCTGCTTCGTCCATCTTTAGTAATTCTACTTCCCAAATAACAAAATTCCTCCATAATACCTCCATAATCTTTTCTCCTCCTATTTTCACATTCAGTGGTCCATCCTTGTTATTTCTACTACATTTCATTACTTTTGTTTTGTTCTTGTTTATTTTCATGCGATATTTCTTGCGTAGGTCTTCATCTTTGCCGTTCATTGTTGCTTCTAAATCCTTTTTACTTTCGGCTAGAATTACTATATCATCAGCAAATCGTAGCATCTTTATCTTTTCACCTTGTACTGTTACTCCTAATCTAAATTGCTCTTTAACATCATTAACTGCTAGTTCCATGTAAAGATTAAAAAGTAACGGAGATAGGGAACATCCTTGTCGGACTCCCTTTCTTATTACGGCTTCTTTCTTATGTTCTTCAATTGTTACTGTTGCCGTTTGGTTCCTGTACATGTTAGCAATTGTTCTTCTATCTCTGTATTTGAACCCTAATTTTTTTTAAATGCTGAACATTTTATTCCAGTCTACGTTATCGAATGCCTTTTCTAGGTCTATAAACGCCAAGTATGTTGGTTTGTTTTTCTTTAATCTTCCTTCTACTATTAATCTGAGGCCTAAAATTGCTTCCCTTGTCCCTATACTTTTCCTGAAACCAAATTGGTCTTCTCCTAACACTTTCTCCACTCTCCTCTCAATTCTTCTGTATAGAATTCTAGTTAAGATTTTTGATGCATGACTAGTTAAACTAATTGTTCTGTATTCTTCACATTTATCTGCCCCTGCTTTCTTTGGTATCATTACTATAACACTTTTTTTGAAGTCTGACGGAAATTCCCCTTTTTCATAAATATTACACACCAGTTTGTATAATCTATCAATCGCTTCCTCACCTGCACAGCGTAGTAATTCTACAGGTATTCCGTCTATTCCAGGAGCCTTTCTGCCATTTAAATCTTTTAATGCTCTCTTAAATTCAGATCTCAGTATTCCTCCTCAACATCCTCTTCTTCCTCTATAACACCATTTTCTAATTCATTTCCTCCGTATAGCTCTTCAATATATTCCACCCATCTATCGACTTTACCTTTCGTATTATATATTGGTGTACCATCTTTGTTTAACACATTATTAGATTTTAATTTATGTACCCCAAAATTTTCCTGTATGCTCCGTCTATTTCACCAGTGTTCATTTCTCTTTCCACTTCTGAACACTTTTCTTTAATCCACTCTTCTTTCACCAGTTTGCACTTCCTGTTTATAGCATTTCTTAATTGCCGATAGTTCCTTTTACTTTCTTCATCAATAGCATTCTTATATTTTCTACGTTCATCCATCAGCTGCAATATATCGTCTGAAACCCAAGGTTTTCTACCAGTTCTCTTTATTCCGCCTAAGTTTGCTTCTGCTGATTTAAGAATTTTCTTTTTAACATTCTCACATTCTTCTTCTACATTTTCTACCTTATCTTTTTTACTCAGACCTCTTGCGATGTCCTCCTCAAAAATCTTCTTTACCTCCTCATCCTCAAGCTTCTCTAAATTCTACCGATTCATCTGACACCTTTTCTTCAGGTTTTTAAACCCCAATCTACATTTCATTATCACCAAATTATGGTTGCTATCAATGTCTGCTCCAGGGTAAGTTTTGCAGTCAACGAGTTGATTTCTAAATCATGATATAATCTATCTGATACCTTGCAGTATCGCCTGGCTTTTTCCAAGTGTATATTCTTCTATTATGATTTTTAAATTGGGTGTTGGCAATTACTAAATTATACTTCTTGCAAAACTCTATAAGTCGGTCCCCTCTTTCATTCCTTTTGCCCAGCCCGTATTCACCCACTATATTTCCTTCCTTGCATTCCAATCTCCAACTATTATTAAATTTTCATCTCCTTTTACGTGTTTAATTGCTTCATCAATCTCTTCGTATACACACTCTACCTCATCATAATCATGGGCGCTTGTAGGCATATAGACGTTAACAATCGTTGTCTGTTTAGGTTTTGATTTTATCCTTATTACAATGATTCTATCGTTATGCGTCTTGAAATACTCCACTCTCCTCCCTATCTTCTTGTTCATCACGAAACCTACTCCTGCCTGCACATTATTTGACGCTGAGTTAATTACTCTAAAATCACCTGACCAAAAGTCGCCTTCCTCTTCAGTAGTATATTCAAAAAATGAATATACTTGAAAAATATTACACTAATAAATATAAACAAAAATATAAAATGATACACCACAAGATCACATTTTAAGATGATGTGACCTAATAGTTGGCAATAGAACAATGGAAAATATTTTTATATCACTCCAGTACTGGACTGCAAAATTTGCATGTGCTCATATTATTCCAAATTTTTAAAACTAGAACAATCTAAAATAACAAAAACTTTTAAAAGAATATATATATATATATATATATATATATATATATATATATATAGTAATTATAGAATTCGAAACAAACTGAAGATACAGGATCCCACAAAAAGGGATTCTTAAAAATTAATAAGAAAGTTTAACTTATCTAATAACTGTGTTTTGGTGGTTTATATTTCACATAATATTAAATTTTATTAACATTGTGGTTAGTAGTATGTTAACAAATTATTTGAATTTTAAATATATATATATATTTCAAACAACAAATTAACCACCAAACACAATAACAAAAAACCTAAAAACTAATGCTGTTGCATTAATCAACAGATCGTTTTTGAAGATGATTCTTTAATAAAAGACATAGTGGTAGCAGTTGGCAACAATGTTTACGAATGTAGTTGCATAAAGTTTTAAATTTACATCATTCCAGTTAGCGGTGAGTTGTGTTGTTCAAGTTTTGTGGTTGTAAGGGTTTATGTTTTCTAATTAAATTTTTGTTTCTGTTTTGTTTTTTGATGTAAATGTTGAATTATGTGCTGACTGATGATGCAGGATCCCACGTCAAATTTTGGTATTAGTTGGTGGTTAATTTGTTGTGAGGTTAATTGGCACACTGGTCAGTATGCTGATGAATTATTTGAATTTTCAGAAATATATATATACATATATATATAGACTAGAGATTACATAGTAATGAATTCATTAAATATTAATTTGTTAATATTATCTCTTATTAATGATATATTAATTGAAAACTGCACTACTGTGAAAACAGATGAAAACTGGGGAACTTTTTATGAGCAATTTACTGCTATTTTTACCTCTTTTTCAAATAAACTGAAACTTACTTTAAACAGAAAAGAAAATCCTTTAATATTAGTACAAAATTCAATCACTTCAATCAAGTGTTTCAAAAGATTTAACTTGTTCAAATATAAGCAATCTGAAAAAAATTATTTTCTTAATCTATTGCTAGATGCTAGGAAACAGGAAAATTATATGATTATAACCTGCATTTTTAAAAATCATGAAACACTTCATTTTTACATTTCACAGTCTATACTCGCTTAAACCAATTTGTTTTTTTTTTTTTATTCCAATAAAATCTAACATCACAATTATTTTTTATACAGTAGATACATACCTTATACCAGAAATTGACAGATATTGTATATCCACCTCTCATCAAAGCTTCAATATGGTGCCACCAATAATTTGGTATGTAAAGTACATCACCTGGACCCACAATTGCTTCTTGGCCCCTTAAGTCTTTTAATTTTGGAAATCTTGTATAATCAGGTCGATCAAAATCAACCTAATATAAAAAAATTCTTTGTAATAATAACAAACACATGACTAAACAATTTTTTATCCTTAAAATACGATGTAATGACAACTTCCTAATAAATATGTGCTATTTTTAATTTTCATTTTCATATGCGAATTTCTATAACTATGACTACATATACAGATCATATTTCACTTCACTCAAATATTGGTATGAAACGTTATCTAAACTTCAATAGTAAATTGCAAATTTCTACAGATGTAATTCAATTAATTGAATTGGATTAAGCATTTTTCTGATTAATTGAATTGGATTAAGCATTTTTCTGATTAATTGAATGGATTAAGCATTTTTCTTTTCAGTTTCAGTACATCTAGTTTGACTGAATTTCTTTGTGTATATTTGTATCTTAGAGATCATGACCAAAGTGTTTTCTCTGAAAGGGAAAATAATCACACAAACTACAAACAAATACATGCAAATAGATTTGTTTCAAAATGGAGTAATAAAACAAAAAAAATGCTAATTTAAAACATTATATAAAAAAAAAGTAAATTCATGTAATAAAACTATTTGATAAATATGCATAATGTATGCCACAAAAAAATAATATAAAGACAACAGTAATAAGTTTATAGGTATAGATAATATTAATAAATATTTTACTCTGAACTAAAACAGCAAGGTTTTTTAATTTTCAAACAATATATAACTGAGAAGACTACTGGCATGATTCAAATGGTAAAAACTATGTGACTGTTGCAAATCAATTAGTAATTCAGCAAAACTGTGTATCTCTGATTACCCAGTCCCATGAATTTGGACCCACTCCTGGTTTCCATACTGATCAAAATTTATGGTATGTCAAAAATTTCATAGTAATCAATCAGAAAATTAGCAATGATCAAGTCTGGAATGAATGGGAAAACAATAATACTAGTGATAAATTTGAAGAAGCCTACTCTGTTTAAGTAACAGAGTATTACCAAGAGTTAAGTCATGTGGTGGTAATGCCTTAATGAGTAAATGTCTCTGCGTTCTTTTGTATCCTTTTGCATATTATTTACATGTTTATCTTGAGCGTGTTCTATTAATTTTAAAATTTACAATGACAGATAAAAGCAAAATGTCTTAAGTGTCTGGTTCTTAGTTTAAGTCAGAAAATTAAAGTACTCAAAAAACTAAAGTAAAATACAGGGCAGGAAAGCTACACAGTTAATGATAAAAAAAATGAAGCTAGAATTAAATTTTAATTTTTTAAGCTTGGTTCTGGAAGGGAAACTGTGGTAAGAATAACATTCAAATTGGCCAAACATTTTACATACATACATTAGAGGTTTGTTATAAAACAGTATTTGCAGCAATGAACAGCAGGTGGTATGAATGAAAACTACTGCAGATAGTGTTAACATCCATCTTACTTTCATAACATATTATTGATAAATATTTTTTATTCATGTTTTAAATAAAACTTATTATTTTGTTCTAGAAGAGAATTTTGAATAAATTCAACTTCCTTCGATGGTTTGGGACTCTTGGTGCAGTCTTTCTTTGAAAATGCCCATGGGTCTTTACCTCTAATGTAGTTTTTTTTTTAATAATGAACAGAACCTAGGATTAATTAAAATCTTCTTTCTTGTATAATCTGAATAGTTGCATCTTTAAGTGTTCAGTAAACTCTGGTAAATCCAAGAGTTTGACCAACATGACAGTAATGCATATTATGATCTCACTTTTAATTAAGCATCTGTAATAGAAATTTAATACGAAAATTGTTTACTGTAAAATGCGAAAAAGAAGTGAGCTTTGAACTAGCAATTTCATGGTTGAACAGTGTGTTAACAAATTTTATGTAGTTTTAGAAATGGTACTTGCAAACAAAAGGATTTAATATTGAATACTGAAAATCAAAATGTTTACTACTGCAACGTATGATAAACAGAAGTCCATTTTTCATTGAGTTTCACCTACAATTAGTTTTAATTATTGAATGCAGCTGTGATTTTGTGATTGAGTAAAGGTTTAATATTTGAGATGGTTTTTAAAAATTATGAAAAATCTTGATTGTGTCTGTAAGCTTGAGTCTACTTTCAGTGATTTTTAAGCTGTTGGTTGAGTGTATAACCTCCAACGGTTTTGGGCTTTGTTGGTTTTAGACTGCGACTACAGTTAGCATTGTATGTTTAGACTTGTCCTATCTGAATTTTGCAGAAGTAAAAAGATGCTTTTTATTTGAAGTGTATCCACCTCATCGTGACTGAAAGGTAGCAGCAACACCACAACTCCTGGTCGTCAGTCCCTGTGACAAGCAAGCGTTCTTCTTAAGACGAGGGCCATAATCCGTGGTTATTTTATAACTGATCCAGAAACGACCAACAGGTACAAAGAGCGACAGGGGAATATAGAAGGTCCCCCAGCTGTCCATGGCTTGCTGTGTGCGGTAGTCATGTTTGTGGGCTCGTCCAGTTATTGGAGGAGACAGTGAGCAATGTCGTTGCAGGGTAGTGAGGTTAGGGTATCTCTGACCATGATAGAGGAAGCGATGCTGATTAAGTCCAGGTGGAACTTTCCCCATTGTCTTCAGGGTCAGACAGCGAGTTCTCTGAGATGTTTGTAGGGACATTCACCTGGAAAGAAAGAGGTGACCCACTGGTCGAAGAGTTTTGTGAAGCTAAAGGTAGACCTGGCAGTTCTACCCAGCAGCCATCGAGAATTTATTGGACTTCATAGAAGGCACCCACAGCGTCAGTGAAGGGGCAAGGAGCAGGATATTGCCCAGATTTAGGCATGTGATGGGAGTTCTTTCTGCTTTGGCAGAAGGTTTTGAGAAGTTGGCTTCCTGGCCCAAAGAGGTCAAAATTGTGCAGGCACCACCAGTTCCAGCTCCTGCACAACCAGGCGTTAAGCCAAACTCATGCAGGGCAAACATGAAGCTAGCCAAGCCTTACTGCAGCCCGCGGTATTGTTTGTCAACAAGGTTGAAAACACTACTAAGACTAGTAAACAATTCAAGGAGGATTTCATGGTTGCCCTTTATGATAAGCAGAAATACCTAAAATTGAAGTGATTAAAAAGTTAAATGCCAGAGAATAGATTAAAAAAATTGCTTATGAGTTTGGTGTCAGAGAAACTATCATTGGCGATTGCAAACGAAACAAAAAAGAAATTGAAAAATACTGTTCAAAGGTGCCCGAAAATATTTTTAAATAAACAATCTGTACTGAAGTAGCCTCTGTGTCCATGATGCTTTAGATGATGCCATTTCCTTTAAATTCAGGCAACAGAGAACTTTTGGGGTACGAGTATCTGGCCCTATTTTGCAAGAAAAGGCTATTAAAATTAACAAAAAATTGAACAGTTCAGATACATTTTCTGCTAGTAAAGGCTGGATGGAGAACTTTAGAAATCGTCATGGCATAAGGGGAAAGATTATCAAGTGATATTGACAACGCTGCTAATTTTATCAAAAGGTTTTCTGCTCTTGTTTAATCAGAAAATCTGTGGTCAGAACAGTATACAACGCAAATGAGACAAGATTAAATTTTAGGATGCTACCATTGAGAACATTAGCATCTCCAGCTTTGTCCTTATCTGCAGTAACACTAGAGGTAACAACAAAATACAGAGTGGCTGGGAAGTCATCGTACCACTAAAGTTAATGAAAAATATGAGTTAGGATATGTTTTATAACATGGTATTTTCATTGGGATCAGTTGGTAACAATTACGTCACACACTCTTGAATAAAAGACAGTTGTGCTAAAATGGCTGACATGAGTAGTTACAGTGTCGAGGAGCGGTTAGTGATAAGTATGTGGGTTCATGAACAACATAAAAACATGCTTGTGAATTAAATAGTGTAAAAGATACTGTGTATGCCATGGAGTGGATGAAATTTAGGCAGTTAGAAACATGTGCTGATGTTGCAGTTGCCATTGAACAATCCCCGATGAAATCAACTCGTAAATAGTCAGCTGAACTTCATATAATGCAATAGACAATGCAAGACCATACGAAAGAGGACTTGAAAGTTACACCATTTTTGAAAGAAAATGACATGCAAGACTGGTTAGAATTAGATTTAAGGGAACAAACATTTAAAAATTAAGATGAGGTTGTGAAAGATTTTTTTCGTTTTCATCAACAGATTGATGAAAATGAATAAAATTAGCCACAACAAAGGGACTATATATTTCTCACAAAAGCGATCCAACATTTAGAACAAAACGATGTTCCTTTCCTTGATTTAATGCTAGTACGAAACTTGTGTGATCATGCTGCTATGGACATGTTACTTGGTTAACACAAAAGAAGTTTATGTGAGTCGATGTGAGAGTGATTGAGACTCCTGGTTTTATTATAAATATAAGAAATAATTTTAAATATACACAATAATAATACTTTTAAGAAATTATATCTGCATTTAGTTTCCTGTACATACATTTGTACATGTGTAGTGTGTGGTTGTGAGACTGACACAGAATTGTCTTGTTGAGGAAAATAATCAAATCACAGTTTCAGAAAAAATAAAACATGATATAGATATATTGAAAGAAAATCAACTAATAGTAATACTTCAGATTAAAAAATCTGATGTGGATATCACACGACTTCCTTGTATGCCTATTAAATTACATATACACATTTTTTGCTACAATTCATTTAAATTTATTTCATTTGAAAGTGAGATACGATCCTCCAATTCTTCAATAAAGAATTTTTTTATTTTGTTGCAGAACTATTATTTATTGTAAAATTTTTTTACAGTCATAGGGTAATAATATTAATAAAGCAATATATTTAAAATAAAATAAAAAAAGTTAAAAAAAAGTGCTCTGATTCGGACCTATGTGCCTTCCCCTTGTAATATCAAAATATTTCATTAATTAAAATTTTACTTGGCTATAACTCTGAAATCAATGAAGTAAGTATATTGTTGAAACACTCAATGAGGGTTATTACTGCAATTAAGAAAAAGTCCGAAATCCAAATTTTTTGGACACTTTTGATTGTAATCAAAAGGGGAGTTGCACAACTAGATGTTACAACAGTCTAATCGTTTTTGAATTAAGGAAGATACATAGGTATGTATACGAACACAAGTCACGCCAAAACTAATCAAAATGGATTCAGGGATGGTCAAAATGTCTATTTCTGTTTAAATCTGAAAACTGAAATTTTTTCGATCACAATACTTCCTTTACTTCATACAAGGAAGTAAAAAATTAAAGAAAAAAAATCTATTCTGTAGTTTTGAGATCTATACATCCAGTATTAAGTCTTCTTAAAAATATTCATATCAGAAACTTTTAGTGCAAATCTTATAGTTACTCAAAATAAACATGAAATCTCTCAAAATTCAATCCTTTATACTGTTACACAGACAAGGTTAAATCATTCTACAAACAATGCGATACTCTAACAAGGAATCTACTCACAATCCTCAAAGCAGTACCTCCTCAAGGACAAGCTTGTTCTAATGTAAAAATAAAAACTGAATTCCTCGTACCTTTATTACAACATTGCAGTATGTTATCAACTATAAATTACAATCGCATAAATTATTGCCAGCCACACATGGGAAATAACACATTGAAGCAATTTGAAAACCTTCAATCATCCGTCCTACAGGCCTGACCTAGTTCCCAGCGATTTTCTTTTTCTTCACCTTAAACATGGCTTGCATCACATGGTTTGACAAATTAAAAAATGATGACTATCAAACGATGATGTAAATTTTGGAATTTTTCAAGAGGAAATGAAGAAGCTTATGAAAAACACTATGAAAAATGTGTTAAGTTGACAGCACGCTATGTAAAAAAGTAGTAAATAAATGTAATTTTTATAAATGTTGGTAATGAAGTTTGTTCATATTTTTCAGTTTTGTTTTTATTTAGTAATGGACCTTGCTTTAAAAGTTCACCTCATAACTACATTTTTAAAAGAAACATTGTATACACTTCATACGATAAATCAATAAACAAGTTTTCTTATTATAATACAGTATTTAGAGCTTGAGACTTACCTGACTCTGTCTATCATGAGGATGATAAACAGGATATGGATAAAGACAATCAAATTGTTCTGGAGGAAAAAGTATACAACGCTTCAAACCACGAATTTGAGCAAATAAGTTTTGTTGCTCATCATAATGACAAGGAGTAACATTTCCTATAAATAAAACGTAATTCTTCAGCCAGACACAATTTAATAAAAAAGCTTCAATCATTAATCTAATAATGAAATCTTCAGATAAGAAAACTAGAACAGAACACCTTATTTTGTATAGAAAAAACATTAACATTTACTTGAAAAACATTTTGTCAAAAAATTAAAAAGATATGAGATCTCATTACATATGTAATATTATGCATGTATAAAACACAGGGCAACTTTTCTTCAATATCATTAGGTTCAAAATGGTTTAGCCTTTTCTAAAAGTTTAATTTTGGCGGCTATCTGTTCTTCTGCTAAGATTGTAGCTCTTTTTCCTCCAGTTTTTTCCTTTTTCTACAAGACATTCTTCATATCGTCTTTTAGAGCTTCTCACTGCAGTGAGCATTTTTTTGGTAATGAAAACATTTTCCTAGCCACCAGCATCTACAATTCCATAAAACATTTCTGTTGATAAATTGTTGTCACTTTGTCAAATTCTCCACAAGAACAGACTTGTTAATGGAAAAGCCACCTTCAATTATTGGATTTCCATGAGAAAAAAATTAGTCCACATATTCTGGACTTTTTGCTAAAATAGATGAAAAACATTTATCCAATTTCCTCTTACCTTTCAATTTTAACTGTTACTTTTATCTTTCATTTTTAGCTGTCATCTTCAATATCTGGTGAAAATATAACTTGCTACTCAGAGCTCCTTTAGCATCCATGCAGAGCAAAATATTGTTTCTTAACTTTTTCAGCTATATTTTCTTAAATTTATTAGCTTCTTATAATGCTAGTAATAAACAAAATATTTCATCAATTCAAATTTCATTTGCCTATAACTCTGGAAACAATGAAAAACTTACAATAAATTTTTGAAAAGCTCTCAATGAAGGGTTATTGCTGCAGTTAAAAAAGTTCAAAAACTAAATTATTTTGATTTTGGGCTATTTTGGACAGTTTTGGTTCAATCGATTGCAATCAAAGGGGAGGTGCACAACTAGATGTTACAACAGTCTTAAATCCAAAATTTCAACATTCTATGGCTAATCGTTTTTGAGTTACGCAAGATGTACATAGTATGTACAGATAGATGTCATGCCAATTTTGTCACAACCAAGTTCAGGCTCATGAACAATTGGCTCTAATGATGACAGATCCCTCACAACTTCATATTTCAAAGGACTTGGTTAAACAAGTTTTGAGATGAGTTTAACTAATAAAGTTTGCCACTCTTTACAAAACTTCAATTGATCACCTTCTGATGTTTCTACTTCTTTCAGATATTTAATAGTTTGAAATGAAAGAACAATTTTCTTTAATTAAAGTAAATTTTCTAAATCAGTAAGATTAACTGAAGTAAGTTTTGAAGAAGTGCATACTACTTGATTTAATTATAAAGCATTTTTAGTAGATCATTAAGATGTGAAAATAAATAAGAAGTAAGCGGATCTGGGCTCTGAAACTGACTTAAAATGGGCTTACAGTCAGATGAAATCCATTTGTAAAATGCCAATCTACATTTTAGGGATTTGTCTTTACAATGGTCAACAATGATCTATGGCTTAGAAAGAATTTTGTTTGATTGTTCAATAAATTTCTTTACATCATCCAAAATTAGAAAGACTCATTCCAAGCATTTCACAAATCTAACAGTCTAGTGCAGTATTTTAAAGGAAATTACTAGTTCCTGTGATTGAGGTAAATTCAGCACACCACACTGGGCTATCATTAAACAATAAGTAAAGATCTCTTAAAAAGAGATAAATATTCCATTTGACAGATTCAATCCCTGTTTTCATGACTCCATTAAAAACATGTAAACAGCTAACGCTTTCCTTCTTCAGGGGATTCCTTTATCAGCTGATCACTGAACATTTTTAAAACGCTTAAATTCATATTTGGTCCATCTATAGATACTTGTAATATTTTGTTTTTATCTAGAGTGGAGATACCTCCTATGAAAACATTGAGAAGATGTTGAACAGTTAGATGACTTTCCCAAAAATATATT
Source organism: Lycorma delicatula (assembly GCF_047948215.1). Taxonomy (NCBI): domain Eukaryota; kingdom Metazoa; phylum Arthropoda; class Insecta; order Hemiptera; family Fulgoridae; genus Lycorma; species Lycorma delicatula. The sequence continues at coordinate 216,186,786 of NC_134457.1, forward strand.
TTATACCTTATTTGTTTCTGTATCAAAAAATCACACAAATAATCCATTTGACCTCTCTGTGCAATTTTATTTAATTCTTCATCAAAAACAAAGTATATCACATAATTAACACAAGTATGCAGCTGACTTAACAGAATGCTCTCATGGTGCAAGGCCATGATTGATGATATAAGAGCATTTAGTAGATCCAAGGTTTCATTTTGACACTATACAACTAGCAAGAAACATAATTTTAAAGTTGCACCAATATCTTCCCATGAACTTAAGGATAACTTATTTTGGAACATAAGAACCCACATAATCTCTGCCTTAGAAACATCTTCTTTATAACAAAAATAAGTAATTGTGTTCTTGTTTTGCATAAATGAAGTAGAGGATTCAAATGTATCATTTGCTGCTGAAATAGAAGATTCAGGCAACCAAATATTTGTAACATCAAATAAGGCTTCATGTTTCATTTAACATACTGAAATATCTAAATTTTGGTTTATTAACCCTAGAACTGGCAATTATCTATTGTGATTATATAATCTATTCATCCAGCAGCATTGCTAAAACAGCTTTGTTACATAACTTTTATTCTTTTTTTTTCATTCAGATCAAGTTATTTGATGGTTCATTAGTTTTAAGAAAGTAATAGAGAAATTTTTAAATATTATATAATACTTTTAACATTCACATAATTTAATTTAAAAAACATACAGATGTATTACAACTACTGTTCTCACAACTGCTGATCAAAGTTTTAGTCTGCTGAATTGAAGTACCACTGAAAGGCTTTTACCGGAGGGAAAAAACAATTTCAGTGAAGGCTTAGAATGCCTTAATTATTTCATTACGCTGCTTTCCTTTACTGTGCAAAGTCACTGCCTCTCGCCCCATATTGCCCATTCTAAAATTTTTTTTATACACATCACAAAAAGCGTGATGTGTACAACTCTATCTCTTCTTAATCAACTGAATTCTGGCTTTAAGTTTATAATTAACCACTGGTGATTAAATAGAATCTTTTGAGATGCCAGATACTTTTTAGATGACCTAAAATACAAAAAGAATTCAAGATGGTTTAAGAGAAATTCCAAGAAAAAGTTGGTAATTTTTGTTAAAATTTCACCAGTGAAAAAAATTAACTACAATTTGGAATATTCCTCCTTTAAAATAAAAATCTAACTATGGAATGTAATTAAGAACAAGGCATGCTGGCTACTTGATGCACTTTTCTACAACATGCTGGAAAATATGGTCACCACTTCCCAAGTCTAGGAAAAGTATATCAAATATATTATTCAACTTAATATATTATAACAAACGCATTATTCAACTTAATCTGGCAATAAAAATGCAATTCTCTAAAATTTTTTACAATTTTTCCTGATTTTTCTAAAACTTCCTGACTTTTCCTGCCTGCGGGAACATGTTTATATAAATTATATTATAAACTGCAAGAAGTTTTAGATGCATATTTTAATATTAAATAAAAACTACTGATTCAACAATGAAATGGAAATTGTTTAGACGTATTACAAAAATTGTTTTTATTAAGTATTATTTAAAAGGAATGTTTTAAGTAAGGGACGTTTTTGAGTAAGGGGGAGTAAGGGGAATCTGCCGCTGTTAAAATTTTGCCAGATATTTATTTCTACAGCTTTATTCTTATTTAAATTTTTTACAGCTCTGAAAATTCTGATTTTAGTATACAGTCTCTAAAACAATCAACTTCTTTTTCATGCTCTGGAACTTATCCTCTTTACTACTTTATGTATTCCTGTTATTAGCTATATTTTCTCTTTTGTATCACTGACTTTTCACCCATTTCAGTAAAATTCATTTTATACAACTTAGGCTATGAATATCTTCTTTGCATTCAAAACCAAACCAAAAACAAATTCATCACGTTAATGGAAACAACCGAATAAAAAAAAATATTGTATAATATTTAAAAGTTTCTTCTGTTACTTTCTAAAACTAATGAACCATCAAATAATATAATCTGAATGAAAGACAAAAAGAATAAATATTTAAAGCTATGTAACAAAGCTGATTTAGCAATGCTGCTGGGTGAACAATTATGTAATCACAAATAGATAATTGCCAGTTCTAGGGTTAATAAACCGAAATTTGGATATTACAGTAAGTTAAATGAAACATGAAGCCTTATTTGATGTCACAAATATTTGATTCACAGCTCATTTTAGAGCTTATTCTTTTAAGAACAATTTTAATTCATGTCCAATATCTGTTATAAAATGAAATCAGGCCACTTTTCAGCTGTTAATAATAAAACCTAATTTTGACCACTTTACATATAATATAAGTCCTACAGTTTATAATGAAATTTTTTTTTAGTTTGTTGGCAAAGTTTAATTTCTGTTTTACAGGAGTTAGGGAGTTTAATGAAAAAAAGGAATATATTGCTCTCAAGATATTTAGTAAATGTTCAAACACTATTACTCTTTTATTAATATTGAAGTCAAACAAAGGTGAGCAAAGTAAGAAATAGCCAAATGTTTGAAGCACTTCATATTTGAATCCTGAAAACAGGAATAAGAAGTTTTTAGAACCTAACTCCTAAAACTTCTAAAATTTGCAATGCACTAAAAAATATACAAGAATGTATGTTCTGAAGGAATAAAATGCATGAACTATGAGATCTCAAAGTCAATCAACTGAAAATCTGGCATTCTTGTCTTTATTAACAGGTAGTAAGTGGCCTAATTATTTTTATATGCAAATCAAACATTAATTAAGAAAAGAACTTCTTTTCTTAAAATAAGATTATATAACTTCTCAAAGTTATGTGGCTTAAAAGACTTACAGGCGTCATCTTCATTTCACATATATTTAGGAAGGTTAGTAACTTGAAAAATCAACGATTACCACTGTGATGCAATAAGTTCAATCACTTTTTAATTCAATATACTCATTACAACATGGAAGAAAATTACATAGTTCAGACAATCCAATGAATAAAATTACAAGGTACTCCCTATATCTAGAATATATACAGAACAGAAAAAATTCATTACATAAATATAACATAAAAATTATTCATAATTATATCGATATAAATATTGAAATATTATATAAATGTAAACAGGTAAAGACTAAGGTAGAAAGGTTTATGGCGATTTCAAAAAATCACAAATAAAACAATATCTATTATCCAGATCGATAAAATAATAATAAAAAGCAATAATTTATTATTTACCTTCCATAGCAATAAGTAAAAGATTGTAGGTTAGTGAACCCCACGAATTTCTCTTTTGTATATTGTTTACCCAGCTCCACTTAAATCCTAGAAAGTCATTAACAATTTGTTGACCGACTGTATCATTTAATACTTGTTGCAGGTACATTCTGAAATTAAAATTAAATTGTTTACATCAAATAAAAACAATGTAGCAAATTTACAGATAGTTAATGAATTACTATAAAGGAACTGTTAACCAAAGAAGTATTTTAGAAGGTACAATGCAAAGTAAACTTACAGAAAGAATAAAAAATAAATACTAACGCTCTAAATGTATTGTATCATGAATATCAGACCAAAAATGGTATTACAAAAAATTACAGACATTAAAATAATTTATTAAGGTAAACAGTACGCAGTGTACTTTGAAAGGTGAGGAGAGGATAGAGTTTCTTTTTTCAAGTTTCTTAAGAAATTGGATTTTCCAAATTTACAATCTAATTTCTAAAATAATGATAATATTTGTTTAACTGAAAAACAGTAACAGTAAACAACATCACTAGCAATCACATGTGCCGATCGAGAACAAAAATGTTAAAGAGACACTTAAAATGTAGAAACAAGCATAAAAAAAAATACGTAAAATAAAATAAATTCTTTTACTTTTTCAAGTCTTTCAAATCCACTTATTTTTTTGGATTATAACTAAATCGCTCACAGAATAGTTATAACAAAATTACTTAGCCGTGAAAATGAAAGTAGTAATTAAATTCTAAAATAGTACTCGTCTTATAAAAGTCATTGAGCCAGCCTTATTTCTAGTTCAATAAGCTCTGAGCTTATCTGTATCAGACATTTTTGGATAGCATGTGAAGTCCAGATCATTAAAACAATAACAATATATTTTTAAACAATTTTATCATTAAAAGAACGCTCATATTGTAAAAACTTTTTTTCAACACAGATTCTACCAATATTATGATATTTCTCAAAGGGGGGAAGGAATTAAGTTTCTGTATATCCTATTCATAAAATAATGCAGTCTATGAAAACAGCCAATCTTTTGTCATTGTTATAAAACCGACTGACAAGGAACTGCTTCAGATAAAGAAACCACTGAAAATCATTTGCTGCTAAGACTGGGCTATGAGGATTACCTGTTTGTTCCCAACTAAATGATGATATGGCTAACAGAGCAGGGACATGGGGTATGGCATCAGTAGTCAGAGCACTGAAGTCAACACAGTGCACGCGCATGTGAGTGTTCATGAAGTATTATCCATTAATACAAAATTAAGAAATTACACAATACGAGGTGTGATCAAAAAATACGGTGAATGAATTTTTATAGCGGCAACTGCCGACGCTACATCCATATGCTGTAATTTGTCCAATAGCGTTATCAACTGAGATAGGCAGGGGGGACAAGTTGTAACATGTTCAAGCTTGCCAGTCAGCTGCCAGAGCCGCTAGAGTGAGGTTGTGTTTATCGTGTCTGTCACGCAACATGGATTTTGAACAACGCATCAACATTAACTTTTGATTTAAGTTGCAAAAGAGTGCCAAAGAAGCTCACGAAATGTTAGGAATGGTGTACGGTGATAATGCGGTAACTCAGAAGACTGTGTACAAGTGGCATGACTGATTTAAAAACGGAAATGAGTCTGTTGAAGACGAGCAGCGTGCGGAACGTCCAGTAACCTCAAAACAGTTGAAAATGTGCAAAAAGTGGAAACAATGGTTCGTTCAAACAGGCGAATGACTATTCGAGAGCTATCGGAAGACCTTAACATCTCGTACGGATCCGTTCAAAGCATTTTAACTTTTAACGACGTACGAAGAAAGCGACCAGAAAAATGGACCAATGGCTTCCATCTTCACCACGACAACGCGCCGTGTCACACCTTGCTTCTCATTCGCGAGTTTTTGGCCGAAAAAAGTGTTCCTGTCTGTCCACATCCGCCATACTCATCGGATTTAGCACCATGCGACTTTTGGCTCTTCCCAAAAATTAAAACTGTGCTTAAAGGAAAACGTTTTGACACCACTGCTGACATTGAGAGGGCCACGACCGAGCAGCTGAAAACCCTTCCGAAGACGCCTTCCAGAAATGCCTCCAGTCATGGAGTCAACGTTGGGGTAAGTGCATTGCTAGCCAAGGACAGTACTTTGAAGGAGATTAAATCAAATTCTATGTAACCTTATTTCTTTTTTTAATAAAAAATTATTCACTGTATTTTTTTATCACACCTCGTACATGTGTTAAAAACAAAAATTTCTAGACACCTGAAGGAGTTAATAAAAAAGTTGAACAAGTAGTATAATTTTCAATAAAATAAAGCTGTGTAAGAAAAACCAATTAAAAAATATAGATTAAATGAACATAAAAACGTTAAAGCATGTTTGAAATGCGTTAACTAAATACGTAATTTCTTATTTAAAGCACTTTTTACATTAAAAAGCAGAACTGAATATAATAAAAAATGGTATTATTAATTATTGCTCAACTGATCTTCATCACTACGTGAAGAATAGACTGGTAATGCAATCTCCAAAAAATAAGAAATCAAAAGGTTTAAATGGTACTTTTGTATCAGTTATTAGACGTTGAAACTCAATAAAGGAGCACATCTTATACATAACACTTAAGTATTATTTTCTTAGTATTTTAGTAAGTATTTTCATTTTCTTAACCGAGTTTACTATTTACTTAAATTTATTTGTTTAAGTATATTTTCTTTTAAGATAAAAATTTCCTAGCAAAATATTCAAAAACTAAACAATTCTAGATATGGTTATATTTCTATAAAGTCTGAAATCAGTATTCTGTCACTGGTTTTTATAATCTTTGGACAAATTATAAATGACAAAAAACATAATTATTAAGGTAAACAGCAGTGTAAGGAAAATCAGCAGACTGCATTTTAGATTCTAGATAGAAATACATTTGTAAAAAAATTTATTATTTTATCTTTATTACTAAAATCATTACAAAATAAATTAGTTTAGTCTTGCAGGTGGTCTTAGGCAAGTAATAGGAAAAAGTTTATTAGATTCGAGAGCTCATTAAAAAAAAAATTTTCATCTAAAAAAAATTTAAAACTTTTTGATAAATGATTTAACATAAAAAATAATCTGGTAATTGACTTTGAAAATTACTGGCAGATGCTTATTTTATCCTGTCTCCTTCTTGTTTTTTTTTTTTTTGTTGTATACAACTTTGTTAATTGTATAATTTTCATTTATGAAGAATGCTTATAGTCTGTTATAGTACTGTCTAGGTATGATGCGTGTGGACTTGCATAAACAATCGTACCAAAAACAATACTACTGGTATTTTTCCCCTCTGTAAATGACAGATAAATAAGAAATATGCCTTTATAAAGCTTAAGATGAATTTTATCAATTGTTTTTTATATGTAAAAGTAGTATATAATCTATTTTTTATTTTATGGAAGTCATTTTCCCACTAAATCTAATTGCAAGCTCTACTTTATTTTTATTTTATTAATAATTTATAGGTATCAAAACAGAAACGGAGAGAGATAATAAAGGCAAGTTTTACTTAGTCCCAGAAAAAAAAATAATTTAAGAATATGAATCAGCAATACTTTGAACAAAATGAAAATCTTGGTAATTAATTTTTAAGGAAAACAAATGTCTGATAGATATTTATCATTGGATAGATATGCTAAATTGAAAAATTTTTAAAAAGAAAAATTGTTAGCTGAATAAAAATAAATTAAATATAGCAGTTTATCATGACATTGCTACAAAAAAAAAAAAAAAATTGCTACAAAAAAATAAGAAATTAGTTATCTCTACAAAGTTAGAGATAACTAACTCAACACAAAACTTACAAAGGATTTCTAAAATTCAGAAATTTTTCACTATCACTGATGTGTGCATGTAGGTCATTCAATAAGTTCTTAAAAGATTAAAAAAAAAAACAAATTATTTTGTGTCGATTTTTTTAATTTTTCAACAATCTCCTTTTAACTCTATACACTTTTCAAAGAGTTTCTCCAACTTTTTTCACAGACTGCTGTTGTCATGAGCCATAATAAATGTAACCTATATAATCAAACTGCATCCAACAAATTACAATTGATCTCAAAGTTTAAATATTAGAGCAGTTCCTTTGGGAGATCATGTTACGATTGGGAATTTATAATGTATGAATCTATTATTTACTTGTACTTAACATTGCTTCAAGTCGGTGACCTATAGGAACTAGTTTATAAGGATTAACCATATAAGTAATAAGGTCATGTATACAAATTTTGCATTACTCAGTTTATCAAAGTACTAATTTTTAAATAATATTTATACAGAGTTATAATAATAATTATTATAAAAGGTATATAATTTTTAGTTAAAGTATTATACTAAGTTTATCAAAGACTTCACACAACATGGAAACATGTCAGTATGTGGCTTATGCATGTTTGTATCAAACTATGTGTGATCCTAATGCATGAAATCAAATTTTAGCGGAATATTCAAGAAACTATGTTCTTACCTACCATCAGTTTTTTTTGCGATGTTCAGTGAAACTGCGAGAATATAATTTTACTTTACTTAAGTTTTTGATTTTACTTTTAAAGTTTTAATTTGTTAAATTTTTATCTAATTTTAATTTTTTATTTGTTTATACTGTCATATTGTTCAGTAATACAAATTTTTAATTTAAATAAAGTTTTTAAAATTTTTGTAAAAGCTTTTAAAGTATGATAAAATAAATTTAAATTTAATTTAAAAATTTTTAATAAAATTTAATTAGTTTATTTAATAAATTAGTTAATTTATTTTAACATAGAATATAAGTAAATAAGTGTTATGATATTATGTATTGCGAGTTTATGAGTTCTTTGAAATATATGTATAAATATAATGCAGTTGATGCAAATTAAGTTCATGAAAGCGCTTCTGCTTATGTAATGAAATAAGGCATGTCATCCTATTTCAATTATTCTGTACTTGGGTTGATGTATTAAATATAAATAACTACGAGGGCCGTTTAATAAGTCCTTAGAAAAAGATAAAAAAACAAATTATTTTGTGTAAATTTTTTTTATTTTTCAACATAATCTCCTTTTAACTCTTTACACTTTTCCAAGCATTTCCCCAACTTTTCTAAGCCATCCAAAAAGTAGGATTTCAGAAGGTTCTCAAAATAAGCATCTGTTTGGGTGAAGACCTTCTTGTTTGATGTCAACTGTTGCCCCACCAAGCCATTTTTTCAAGTTCAGGAATAAAAAAAAATCATTGGGAGCCAAATCCAGTGAATACAGTGATGTAATAATTCAAACTTTAATTCCATAATTTTGGCTATCAAAACTGTGCAGATGTGCACCCGCATTATCTTGATGGAAGAGGATCTTTTTCTTTTTCAAATGAGGATGTATTTTCTTGATTTCTTTGCTCAACTAGTGCAATAACGACGCATAATACTCTCCAGTTATTGTTTGTCCTTTTTCCAAATAATCAATGTAGATGATACCATGTGCATCCCAAAAAACCGTGACCATCACCTTGCTGACTGATTTCACAGTCTTGACTGCTACTTTGTCTCTGGAGTGTAGTAGTATATTCAAGTTTCATCCACAGTTATGTATCAATGCAGAAACTGGTAAGGATTGCAACGGAAAAGCGCCAAAACTGCCTCAGAGTCGACCACATGATTGTGTTTATTCATCTTTTGTGGATGTATGGCCACATTTAAACTCATTTACCCAATTGTAAACAGTTGCAAACACAGGGGCAGATGTGCCATGAACTTCATCCAACTCAGTCTTGATCTCTTTCAGTGTTAAGCCTTTTAAATATAAGTGTTTAATCACCACTCGAAACTTACTTTTTCCATTTTTCTAACTAAACAATAACTTGTTTCAATCGACTATGACAATGAAACCACGTGATGGATACAGCTGAAACCAACTCCACTGTAGTGAAAAATGACGCTTACTAAAGGCAAAGCATTTTCGATACTATGAGCATCATCTATTAGATTTTTAAAGGACTTATTGAACAACTCTTGTATACATAAAATAATAATTTTTTTTCAGCCTCTGCAAAGTACAGAATTAGAGAACACTCTTACCTTTAGTTTTTTATGTTCATCGAAATCTTTGCAGGCCCAAGCCCATCTTCAGTGACATTTTTTATTTTAATAAATTATTCTTTGTTTAAATTTACCCATTTATTTTTGCTTTTTACAGTTTAAAACAATTTAAAAATTTCAGAATAAATATTTGTTTAGTCAAGAGAAGGAAAAGTATTGCAATAACTATTAATTTGTCAATATCTTATTGTATGCAAACTTAAATAATTTTAATAAAAATGTTTCCATTAAATTCTGTTTGCAGATTTATAAGGCTGAATTTAAATTTCTCTCTCTCTCTCTCTCTCTCTCTCTCTCTCTCTCTCTCTCTCTCTCTCTATATATATATATATATATATAACATTTCTAATTTTTTGTTACTATTCTCATATTCAATATTTACTTTTTTGATTATTTCTAAATTTTTTGTAAATTATTTATATTATTATTTATTAAATGGTCAGCTACATTTGAGAAACCTATTTTTCTATTTTTAAATGATCTGAAATGTTCATTAAATCTGTCTTTAAAGGACCTATTCGTTTTAACCAATATATATCTCTTTTTGCAATTGTTCCATTTCATTTTATAAATACCAAAAGAATCATATATTTTTTTTACTTTTCTATTCATTTTTTAAAATGTTTTATTATGGTTATCAGGCCTAAGCAGGTTTATACTTATTATTATACACATCAATCAAGTTTTCTATAATTTTATTTGTGTATGAGTATTTTATATAAATATTTTCACTATTTTTAGTCATAGGTATTAATGTAGTAATGTTTGTGTTATTGAAAACTTCTGAATTATTTTTTGCATATATCATCATTAATGATGTACGATATATGCATTTTTATAGCTATATTTCTTATACTACTTAAAATTATAAAATTCCTGTTCATAGTTTATGTATTTTATTGCTCTATTTATCATGTTTTAAAAGTATTAATTTTTTGGGATCAAGGACGGTTCGAATTTTTGTTTATAATGATTTCATTTGAGATAAGTTTTTTATATACTACAATTATTATTTTTATTTATATTTATGTCTAAAATAATTTATTTTTCTGTTATGTTCCATATCATATGTAAATTTTAATGTTTTATGATAAAAATTTAATTTATTTAAAATTATTTCATGTTCTTATAACTGGTTCATGCATAACTAAAATATCATCTACATATCTGACCCATAATAATTTTATGTACGTGATTTATGCCGTAGACTATTCTTTCAAATTCCTGTAGATAAATTTCAGACATTACAGCAGATAAGGGAAATTCCACGGGTAAAACATTTTCTTGTGTATAACAGGTTCCATTAAATTCAAAATAATTCTGTTTACATATATTTCTAATTATTGTTATAATATTAATTACAAATGTTTGGTGTTCACCTGTTTTTATTAATTTGTTTTTTATTATTGAAATTGTATAATCAATGGGAATACTTGGGTCATATTAGTTTTACTGAAGCTAATCATTTTAGTTTTATTATTAATTTTGGTAATTATATAACTTGGGCAGTTTTGAAATTTATTAATAGTCTCATATGGATACCTCCTTTATGTAATTTTAGGAGACCTATGAGTTTTGGGGCATACGATTTATATGGATATAATGTGCAATGATATTTTAATTTTTTATTATTATAATTAAATATTTCTTTATATTTAACTGAGATTCTTTTGTAATGCTTAAAACATTATTACATTATATTCTGAATCTATTATTGTGCTTTTTATAATTTTATCTCTATTATTATTTGTTAAGTTAAATTTAAATAAATTTGCAATTATTAATTTTTCTTCCTCTTGGAAAACTAATCAGCTGATTTTCTGTATATTATCAACATTTGTAGAAATTACACTATCTTTATTTATCTCGTTGTTTGTTATTTGATTTATATTATAAATGTTATCTGTTCTATATATTGTATTTTTCTTACACTTTTCAGTTCTATCAAATCATGTATTTTTCGTGACTTGTTTTTATTATTTCTTTTTTATATATATTTAGTGTTAATTTTTATAAAATCATATGTATAATTGAACATAATTGGTTTACCCAAAATTTTTAATAAATTTAAATGCATACTGTATAATTCAACGTTTATGCAATTCCTCTTGTAATAAGCATATTTTATCTCCTGCTTTATTCTGACATTTTTAGCATATGCTTTAGTTTTGTTTATGATTTTATTATACTGAAAGCCCTTAATTATTATTTTTGCTTACTTGGATATTAATTTAATTTTAATCATTTTTTATTGAATTAATAACTATATAATTTACTGTGTAAATTGTAAAATTTATTTAAAGGACAACTTTGCTCGGTTGGCATTTATTAAGTTATTTGATTAAATTTTTTAGTCCATTCCCCCCCCCCCTCTGTTCATTAAATAACTGTATAATATAATAATAATTTTTCAGCCTCTGCAAAATACAGATATAGAGAACATTCTTACCTTTACTTTTTTATGTTCATCAAAACATTTTCAAGCCCAAGCCCATCTCCAGTGATTTTTTTATTTAAAAAAATTCTTGTTTGTTTACATTTACATAATGATATTAGCTTTTTACATTTTATTTTGTAAAAATTGTTGCTAATAAAATTTAAAAACATTTAAAAAATTCATAACAAATATTTGTTTGATCAAGAGAATGAAAAAGTATTGCAATAACTATTAATTTATCAATATCTTGTCATTGTATGCCAACTTAAATAATTTTAATAAGAACTCGCAAGTCTTCCAAAATTACATACAGAAGGTATCTGCCTATGAGACCAGTAATCAATTTCAAAACGGCTCCAAATTATATAATTACCAAAATTATTGATAAAGTAATTAAATCAAAGATTAATTTAGAATATAACTATAATATAAAAAACTGGCATGAATTGATTGGTAAATTAAATAAATTAAAAATTAATAATAAAACTAAAATTATTAGCTTTGATATAACTAATATGTACCCAAGCATTCCCATTGATTACCACAATTTCAATAATAAAAAACAAATTAATAAAAAACAGGTGAACACCAAAAATTTAATAAATAATATTATAACAGTAATTAGAAGTATACATAAACAGAATTTTATCCACAGGATTTTCCTTGTCTGCTGTATTTCCCTTATCTGCTATAATGTCAGAAATTTATCTGCAGGAATTTGCAGGAAGTAGAATAGTCTATAACATAAATCATTTACATAAAATTTTATTATGAGTCAGATATATAGATGATATTTTAGATATATATGAACCGATTATAAATAAATAACAAACATGAAATAATTTTAAATAAATTAAATTCCAATCATAAAACATTAAAATTTACATATGACATGGAACATAACAGAAAAGTAAATTATTTATCAGTAAATATTAAAATAAATAAAAACAATCAAGTAATAACTATGTTACTATAAAATCCTACTTCAAATGAATCATTATAAACAAAAATTCTAACCATCCTTGTTTCCAAACAAATCAATATTTTTAAAAACACGATTAATAGAATAATAAAACACATAAACAATAAACAGTAATTGTATAATGAGATAAATAGTCTAAAAAACATAGGTATAAAAAATGGATATCGTACATCATTGATAATATATACAAAAAATATAATTATATATTTGTATATATATATATATATATATATATAATGTTATATTATAACATTAAAATTAATGTTACACAAATAAAATTACAGAAAACTTGATTGATGCATATAATAAAATATTTAAAATATCACAAAAAAGGTAAAAAATAAATATGATTCTTCGGTATTTATAAAATATCACTAAAGATGAGCATGGGCATGAAAACATTATGATAAACACAAAACAGTAAAGATAAGAGTGTTTTCTAATTCTGTACTCTGCGGAGGCTGGAAAAAAAAAAATATATATAAAGTAAGATGAAGTGATAACAATGAAATATGAGCAATATTCTCATAAAACAACAAAATTTAAATTTATTATATTATTAAAGACATAAGAACATAAAGACAAATAAAACATTAGGGCTAAAATAATGCAAAACTTTTCACCAGATAGAATAAATAACTGTATAGAAAAAAATCATTCATATGATCAAAAACATTTTCAATTTATAATACATTATTCTGTTGAATTTTCATAAAATTGGATTAGTTTATACAAGGTATCCAAAATTCAACACCAGCTGCGTAGTAAAAAAAAACATTACTAATACAATTAAACACTTAGAAACTTATCAAAGTGCAATAACAATATTTGTGAATTCACTGGAGAACTGTCACCAACCAGTCATTAAACCTCCCATTAGCTCCTAATCAGTTTTAAAACATTGGGTAGATACCCACTTAGTTAAAAGAGATGGTACAATCACTCAGTGTTGCTGAGTGATGCAGACTGCTCAAGCAAAATCTTTATGAAACATCATCATTCATATCATATAAAACGTTAAAAGTTTAATATCACAATAAGTTTTCTTATATCATTCAGAGATAAAATTTCAATATTATTTGATCGATCAAATTTTGAAATGCAAATAGTTTATCTTTTGAAAGGGAAAGAGACATTTATTTTTTTATATAAAAGTGTATTTACTAGATTTTATAAAAAAAATAATAAAAACTCTCACTAACCTTTCATCACCCTTTTTCCACTCCTTTAACCTTCTAACAAATTCTGACATTTTCATGCTGACTTTCCTTGTTGGTGTAAATTCTGCTTTAATATCTGGAGATGCTTTTGAGTCATCGTAAAATTTGAATTTGTGATTACGGGAATAAATTACTGTGCAATTGTCATTACCCATATTTTCATTAAAATAATCCAAGTCCCATTTCTCAGCTGTTTCAACTAATCGAGAACCAGTTATTACTACAGGTTGCTATATAAAAAAATAAATAAATATATAAAATAGAATAAAAGCATATTAGTTACTCACAAGAATAAAAAAAATATACCAATCGCACAATATATCTGTAATACATTTTATAATAATTTTGTAGTTATCTTTTTTTAACTAATTAAAACACTGTTGTAGCAGTAACTTGTTCTTGAAGAATAGACATTTCACTCTGGTATTTAAAATTCTCATTTGTATAGGATATTAAAACCCAGCAATTCAAAGTTGCTGTAGTGGAAGGGAAATAATATTTAGTTTAACATCGTGACTGAAAAAAAATCAAATAAAAAAATCATCTCGTTGCATGTGCTCATATTCACCTCAGTGAATCGTGTTAAAGAAATGAAAACTATTACTGTAAAACATAAGATAATCTAAATCACTGCCTCAATCCCTGGTACCTACAAACAGGCAGGCTTCCACGCATTCAGGTGTGCATATGCCCTTAAAAAAAAAAGAGTTCTGCAGGACACAACATGACAAAAAACCATAAATACAGATTTAAAGATGTTATACATATTCCTGGCTAATGAAAGATTTCAGCTCTTCTAATAAAAAGAAGCCCTTTTGCAATTTTTGGAACCCAAATTAAGGAGTGAAGTTGGTGGTTTCTTATGTAATATGAGCTGAGATATAGGATAAAACAGGTTCCAGAACTGTAATTCCAGTAGTTTTTAAGATAACTGTCATAAAATACAAAATTCCATGTCGAAAAACAAAGTCTTTTTTTTTAGGTTTGTAGTACAATAACTTTCAAATGACTAATAAATGTGGTAAATCTAGTAACGAAACTTGTAGAGAATTTAATTTTGAGAAATTCTAAATTAAATAACTTTATTGTTACAAATTCTGCCACATAAGTAAATAACTTTTAGAGGTCAATTTTTTATTAAAGCAAAACAGACAGAAAATCATATTATTCTTTCTGTATCTGATAAAACATTATTCTTAATACAGCAAAACAAAAAAGAAAATACATTATATGGTAATAGAATAACAAATTTCAGTTACAGTAACTGTTCAAAATTCCCCCCTAAACAATATATACAACACTACCTGAGGTATAATATTTCCAGTGGATTACCATATCATCTCAAGATCATTTCATAAAAATTTAATAGCATTTCATATTTTAATGAATAACTCTTCTTTCCTATTAACTTTTGTCTTCGTTACTATTAACTTTCAATCTACTTTGTAAAGGTACATCCTCCAGAAAAACCAGAATATTATTTTTCAGGAAATGAATCTACGCATTTCCCGTAAGATTTTCATTGAAAACAAATTTTTCCAGAATTTTGTCTTAAATAATGCCACACCAAACATTAATACGAAATCTACCTTGGAAACTAGTTTCTACAGTACCACGTGGATTGTCTTCCCTCCATAAATGACTATATTTAAGAACTAAAATAAATGAACTTTGTAAATAAAATTGGATTTACCTTAGCGTTGTCTAGAAGCCAATGACAGAAGTTTAACTGCTGGAGGTAATTTGTTGATGGCAAATTTTAAACCTTCTGCGGGCAGAAAAGATAAAGATTTTCCTTGTTTAGGATGGGCCACAGTTTTTTTATGACAAATCAGTGCGACATGAAATTCACTTTGTACTAATGCCTGGGCTATGATGAATATGCTAAATTACACATCATTGACACAATGATTTACTAGGCATTCAACAGAAAACGAACATAGTGGAAATTACCCTTTCGTTCGTAAATGCTGGTACATCAAAGAAGTTTTCATATTTGAAATCCATCTTCCAGGAAACCTCTCCTGATATTCATGCCAAACAGCTTCAGAATTTCCATTACAAGATTCATAAACAAAAATTATGAATGGCATAATCCTCATTAGAAAATTGTAACAGCATTTTTATGCTACGATATAACACTACAACCAATTCAAATAAAGTACATGATTTTCATTGTTGACCAGCTGTTAGTACTGCCAACCTATACAATAACATCTTTTTAAAAATTTCTTAAGTAACATACATTTTAATTTAGTTTTTCCTGTAATTATTTCATTTTACCCGTGAAATTGAATATACACTAATAAAATACTGTTTTATAAGATTTGTATTTCTTTTAAAATTATTTTCAGTAATTAGTGTTTATTTTTATTAGGTACAGAAAGAATAATATGATTTTCTGTTTATTTTTTGTCTGTTTTGCTTCAATAAAAACTGATTTTTAAAAGTTTTTATTTTTTTATTATTCACTGTATTTACATTCATTTTCTTAGAATTTAATTCTCTACAAGTTTTATTACTAAATCTTCCTTCTACTTTACTAATCATTTAACAAAGCTATTGTATAACAAACCTAAAAAAACGTTTGTTTTACGGCACAGAATTTTGTTTTGCATGAGTTATCTTAAAAACTGCTTGAGTTATGGACTGTGACCTGTTTTATCCTATTTTCCAGCTCAAATAACATAAGAAACCATCAACTTCACTCCTTAATTTGGGTCCCAAAAATTACCGTTGGGCTTCTTTTTATTAGAAGAGCTGAAATCCAGGCAAAATCTTTCACTAGCCATAACTTGAAAACAAAGCGTCTCCAAACCTATGTTTAAATAAATTTTTTTCATTATTTTCATCAGTAGAACATGTCCTCAAAAGTTTAAAAGTTTCTCAGTTTCTTCATGGGACACCTGTGTGTGTGTGTGTTTAAAACATACACACACATCATTGAAAAAGGTTGTAGCAATTTAAAAAATATCAAACCTCAGAACCTATTATAGATAATCAAACAAACATTATAATATTTCAATATGAGCTCCGTAGGGTTCTCTTTAAACATCCAGTCAACAATTGCCTTCTGCCCAGGTCCGTTGAATCATCACAGCCATAACTGTGGTAGTAGAAGCGGGGATCTGTTGTCTTAAATGTTGTACATCCCTGATTTTGTCACTGTAAACAATGTTTTTAACATATTCCCATGGAAAAAACATCTAGGTGTGTTGAATCTGACCTTCACAGAGACCAAAGACAGGACTGGCCCTACCAATTCAACAATTAGGGAATCTTTCATTGAAAGTACGTTGAACACCTAGGCAAAAGTGTAGGGTGCACCTTCTTGTTGAAACCTAAAATCATTTTTATTGTAACATTAAGTACAGCAACATTACTTTGTTGGTCAATTTGTTTGACTTGCAGGAAAACGTACAGTTGTAGCATTTTAGATAAACAGTTCCTGTAACAGTAAACTCATGAAAAAAGAATGGGCCAATCACATGACTGGACATCAAACTGCAACAAACATTTACTTTTGGGGAATCTCTGACATACTTAATAATTTCACTGGGTTGTTGAGATCCCCATATCTTACAATTATGCTGGTTGACACAACCACTGATGTGAAAAGACTGCTTCATCCATAAACATAACAAGTTTTAAAAATGTTTTGTCATCATCAATGTTATTAAGCATTTTACTTACACATTCAACATCTTTAGGGCAATCATAGGTTTAAAGCATGTAAAAAAAACTATGAGCTGGTGAATTAAAAAAAAAAAATACTTGTTTAATTATTAGAGATTATTTTAAATTGTTGCAACCTTTTTTGATGACTGTACACGTACACACACACATCATCTAGAATGTGATGTGTTATATATTTTGAGTTATTCAAGTGCATCTAGTATATCTTCTGTTGTTTCTATCTCAATAAGATGCTTTATAACAGAAGAATCAATGGTGAAATTAATATACTTGACCCCACCATTATATCGTGAATTGTTCTCTCTGTTTGCCCAACAAACTACTGTAGTTTTGATGCTTTTTAATTGTAGTGAGATATGCTGGTTTTGTTAAATCAGTGTGTATCCCCTTACACCAAATTACAGGATAAAAATTCTGAGTAACAGATTTCTACACAAAAGGGAACATCCCAGCTAAGTTTCATGTTTCAGCTCATCCAGCTTTGGACACCCATTTAAAATCAGAATAATTTTTACTAAAAATTTTCGTAAATAACTATAACAAAATTTTATTTTACTACTAATTAGGGACAAGCAGTGCAGGGAAGATTTTCTCCTTTAAATATATTTTACTTTGCATAATATGTATTCAATCTGGACATCTTTAGGTAAAACATACGACAACTAATCATATTGATTTTGGAAATCATTTATGTACATAAAATGGTTTTATCATTAAAGTAAACAGTAATCATAGATATGCTCACTTTAAATTTAATAAACCTAGTATTACCCTCTTTGGTGCTGTCAAGTTTAGTTTTTTAATATTTAATTCAAAGAAAAAAAAAATATCTTGTTTTGAAATTCAGACATCAATCCTCCTGTAACAGCATGATAGCATTCAGAACTTCCAGGGGTAGTTTCTTAACAAGCTAGATTTAGAGCAAGATCAAGCTCAGACTCTGGTAATACTTAACACTGAAATAAGTTGTATTTTTATCAATTTAAAAACTATTCTAAAAATTAATAGTTCTATAATAATACTAAACAGCAACTTTGAAGAAGTTTACTCATGGCTTCTTCAAACAGTTGTGAAGAATTTAAATGAATTTCATCTGAAGGCATTAAAAAAAAAGAAAAAACCTTCAGTAAGTTTAGTAAAATTACAAATTTTTAAAAATATTTATACAGATTCAGTTTTTTATCAGCTATAATATCAGTTATATATTGCTTATAAAAACAATTTTTTTCTTTTTACAATATTCATATGATTTATTGTCAGGCACTTATACAAAATTTGAAAATAATTTTATAAATAACACTTCCATATGAAATATGTAGCAAACATAATGCAAAAAAAGTTAATTGCAGTAATAGATCTGTAAATAAAAAATTAATAAAAACTATTTAAAAAACAATAAATAAAATCTAAACAAAGATACATATTTTAATTTGTGAACAATCATGTTCAAAAGGTGGGGAGATTAATAATTAAAATAATAAAACAATAATTAAAAAAAAAATTAAATAAAAAATAAGTAAAAAGTGTTTATAAAACTGATATAACAAGCACTAAAAGCCTGTGCTTTAAAATACCTTAATAAAATATACTAAGCTTATCATTATTAAATATTTATTATGCTTTTGTAACGGAATGTGCAATAAAATATAATTTCTTAGCTTCCTTAAAAAGGCAGGAAGAGTTTTCAAGATAGAAAAACAGGCTGTCAAATCATTGTTTGATTCTCATCTAACTTATCTGCGTTATTTCTTGTGTTGTGTTATATTAATGAATGCGAATCTCTGTACAAAGAATAGTCTCATTCTAAAAGAATAACAAATATATCAACCTCTATCAAACCAGACTGCGTAACTGTTCATATAATTCAATAAAAACTTAAGCTAATGAGAGTGAGCCTTATTAAGTTTCCACTGCCATTTTTATTACATTATAAGCCTAAAAAAAACTTTTCCATAGATTTATTTAAAATATACTTAAAAAGTTCTCTTTTACAAAAGATTACAGTGTGGATAAACTTTTAAGAAAAATAAAAAAATAACACTGAATTTTCTATATCCTGTTCCAACATGTATATAAATAAATATGTGATCAAATAACATTCATTATGAAATGTTGCACAATCTTGTTGAAAACATGATGAGCTTAAGTCAGCATGTTGTCTTGAGAAAATCATCCAGCATGGTTACGTAATGATTAGATATTACAGTTACTGCTCACCCATTAGTCTTGAAGATAAGTGTGGTTCACAAATTCAATTAACTCATTTACACCAGCTGATAATCTCACTACACAAAGGAAATTGATGCAGGAAATATGTGTTTTCAGTATCTGAAATTCTGTTTATTTACCCAAGATGAAAACGGGTTCATCTGATATTAAGTAGATTTAGTTTAAATAAACTAAAAGCAATGGTAAATATGAAAAGTCTAATGTATTATTAAGGCTGAACAGCTCTGATTCGCTCCCATTATTATCTATCTTCTTTTTAAAAATAAAAAAAACTTCACTGCACTATATTTAGTGTTCAACATAGAAAATGAGTAGCAACATTTTTATGGAACATATATTATAATAATTAATCTAGCCTAGTTTCAATCACATGAAATTATGCTGCTAAAATTTCTCTTTGGAGCAATTATATGCCTATTTTGATAATATTCTACTAGATTAGTAAGTAGTAGTATTAAGTGACAGTTTTGAAGAAGAAAACTACGATCCCCTTTAGCATGCTTGAAAAATATATTTCAGATCTAACATATGATTGTATATTGTACACTGGTCAAGAACAAAGATTGTGATTGTTATGTACTATGAGTAGATTTTGCATGCTGTGGTTATTATCCTTGAATGATATCTTTTTTCTGTGAGGTGAACAAGTGAATGATTTTTTTGAGTGCAATAGTTATACACATTCCTTGAATCTATAGTTGAATTTGCATCCGGTCTATCTATCCAATATATTTACTACAGTTTATTTGTGTACTAGTGCATTAATGTATTTTTAAGGACGTATGATTTTTTTATATTATTTCATGGATTTTATTTGTAGTTTTGAAAATTACTCAGTAACCTTTAATGTACATGCTACAACTTCGTAAGAAGGGTGATGCATATTTGACTATGTAGTTTTTAACAATTTTTTTTTCTTTACACAAAATTGTAACTAGCTATTAAACTATAACACATTTTATTTTGTAAAAAGTTCAGGGTAGTTGTTAATTAAGAGTAATACATTTGACAAAATATGTTTATTTATGGTTTGTAAGGAGATTTAGATACGTTGTGGATAAGAGTGTGAGGTTTGGTAAATTTTTAAAAAAGTTTGTTGTCTACTTCGGTGCTAGGTCATGGAAGTATGTTTATCAGACTAAGTTAATAAAAACACAATTAACAACTTACATTTAAGGCAGAAAATGCCTTAAAACAAATTCAGCTCCTATTACTGCCTCTACATTAAAAGCATAACTCTTAAAAAACACACTTGCTTATTAGACCTATCATTAATGACATTGTAGCCATGCACAAACTAGCCAAAACAAATGAAAGAAATATTTGGTCATAACAAATGACGAAAGCTAATTCATGAATTGTATAATAATCTCAATTAATAATAATAAGAGAAATTTTGTAAATTAGTTTATTAATGTTAATTTTATATTTTTCAGTTATCATAGTTATATGTTACTGTATATTGTAAAAACATTCTTTTTTGTATATGTATTATGAAATAAAGAATTATTATTATTATTATTCTGTACAACATAAAAAACTTCTATGAGCTTCCTCTTTGCAACATTTAAGCAGAAATTTTTCTGCAACATAAAGAACCAACACACATCTCGTCAATCAATCAAATGCTTACAGAATAATATACAATCATGTATATGTTCATGATAATGTACTGTTGTAACAAGGCAACCTACGACATTGAAACTATCAACATAAACAAAATATACTATAAATTAATAAGTTTTATTGCTGAATATGAATTCAATAAAAAAAATAATTTTCTTCACCTCACTAACTCAACAGAAATTAATAAAATATACTTCCAAAATATACAGAAAATTAATAATGACGAGCATTTTTGTTCATGAAACCTAAAACTATCCAATCTCACTTAGAACATCTGCTTTTAAACTTATGGTCCATATACTACTCACTACACCTGTATCAAAAAACACAGAGATGAACTTAAAACTATGAAATTTTTAACACAGAATAATTTTTAACACAAAATAAATGAAACACAAAAGTAACATCACAGTACAGTATGTAAAGAAAAATTTTAAAAATCTGAATTTAATTTGGTTGAGAACAGGCAAAAACATAACACACAGAGCATATTGCCCCTGTAATATATAAACTACTGTTCTGACCACGTAAAGTTCTACATTGGTTAACACATTTCAAAACACAAATCTGACAATCTTTATTCTACTATACATACACAAAAATGACCCCCACCTTAACATAATTGAACATTATGAATATATTAACATATAACAATGGTACAACTTACTAATTAACAAATACTATTCAAATCCATTTTCTAAGCCATTCCAAATATATATCTACCTAAATCAAATTATTAACATCTGATTGATGCCATGATTTTTATTAAAATATCAGAGGCTGAAAATGACTGCAAGAGGAACTTAAAATGTAGAGAAAATTGTTAGTTTTTTAAGACATTATATATATTAAATTTTGTTCAGTCGGTCATTTTAAAATTTATAATTTTAAATAATATAGATCTCTATATAGCTTTTTCACAAGTGCTGCCAGCCTGATATAAATGCCCTTTGTAACTGACAAAGGTAATGAACTCAAAATAATGGAGAAAATATTACAGTCAATGGTCTTCATTTACAAAAGTCAATACTTCTGTGCTGAAGAAGTAGTGTTATATAATTATGTTATAAGTTTTATATAATTTGTATATTTAATATTAATTAGATGAGGTTAGTGAGCGAATTGAGCATTAGCTTATGTAATGTAACAATTCTGTGTACTTAACTTTTTACAATATAAATATAACCTCCTAACACTTACTAGCCGCATCTAATTTTTTTTTTTAGCCTTCTGGACCACGTTAGGTATTACTTCAGAGGATGGGATAAAATGATAATTTTTTGTAGCGTGTGAAAACGCCATGTCTGACAAGAGATTCAAACCTCAGACCTCTGGATGAAAGGCTGATGATGCTCTGTGGAGGCTAGCAATTAACATTAAATACACACCTTATTAGTAGCAAAAGTGATACTTAAACTAAATACAATAAATAACATACAATATACCAACAGATAAGAGCAAAAACCGAGAGGCCCCTGTTAACACAAGTACCCAAAAATTATTTTACATAAAAAAAGAAATAATTAAATATACATTAATAACCAAAGCATTACAGTAATATACATCAACCAATATTCCCAAGAATTGATGGCAATTTAAAAAAGATGTTTGTTATGCTGACTAAAACTACAATGAAAACTCAGAAGAATCATAGCAAAATTCACAACACTCTCACCCTAACAGCAGGTAAATTAACAAGCAGACAGTAATACCTAACATTGAACAAACTTGATGCAAATTCATCTACGGATTACAATAACTTAGACACATCAAAATCAGAATTACAAACAGGACCTACAAAGATATTATTAACTTTAACATGCATATTTCACACAAAGTACAATAAAGACATAATTTAAATAAAAACACGTATGAAATTTTAAAGCATATAAAATTGTCAAAAACAATAAATATTAAACTTAAACACAACATAAGTCATAACAGTATTCATATTAAAATTACCAAAACAATTCTAACCCAATCATCAATAGTAACATTACAATTCAACCAACAATGTGGAGCCTAAAAAAAGGTATAGGTATAATTTCCCCAAAAAAAATTTTAAAAAACCACAAATAAACGTATTTTGACAGCAAATAAATTTTAAAAAAAGTGTTGTTATATCCACCACGATGATCAACAAACCGCAATATTGTTTACTAAATAAACAACCTTAAAATCTACAAAAACAAAACATTATGAGTTACTTGTGAAACAAGACAGATCAAGTCTATACAGTATCTATATATCCCATCAATTAACATTTATCAATTAAAACTATGTAATCTTTAAAAGATACAAACTAACAACAAGCAAACAACTGTTTTTGTGCGTTTAATTATCATAAGAGTATTACTAATTTTCTAAGTGATTAACATCACTTACATTCGCTGCTATCATCTCATCCACTCTAGGATCATCATAAGGTAATCTCGGAATTTTTTTTAATATAAAATCATATTTCCTTAATTGACTTTCGTCCCAAACTCTTTGATCCACCATATTTCCCTACTTCTTTATCACTACCTCTTGGGCTACGTGCAATAATGGACAAAAAAAATTCATCCTCATCGAAAAGAGATATAAAAACTAACGTAAAAACAGCAAGAGAACGAATTAGATTTAAAGTTACACTTTTAGAAGTGATATAAAGGTGTAAGTTTTTTTAGTAATCTTTTTTTAATATAATTAATCATTTATTTCTTTAAATGGATAATAAAATGGTGCAAAGCAATTATTATAGTCGATAAATACAATATGGATAAATCCATAATAGTGCATACATACTTATAGGAATATGAAAACCATATTTGCGTAAAATGATAATAGCATTTTTAAAAGTTGTTTTAAGTTTAAAAATGCAAAAGGTTATTTCCGAAATTACTAGTGTAGGGTATTATTAAAGGTAAAATTACCGGTAAATTTACGCCAATGTGAACTATCGATATTTTTGTATATCGAGAATGGTTTATGCCGTATAATATATAAAACTAATGTTTACAGTGGTTGTTTTGTGTGTATGGTGTTTTTTGTGGTTTTTCTAGGACAATCATTATTTTTAAGGTAACATATAATTAAGGTAACTGTTCACTACTATTTCTGTGATTTTATTTCTTTCGGGTAATTTTTTTGTAACGGCTATATTGTAAAACCTATCGGTGCTAGTAATTCTTTATAACCTTAAATACGAAACTCGGTTTTATTTCAGGTGAATAAAATATACGTAGTAGATTTATTTATTTTAAACAGTTTAGAAAATAAGTATCATTTGTATGTCTTGTACACGTTGCTTGAATTATGTTACATTCAGGTCAATTCATTTTGTTAAATATTAAGCCTTAGTACCACTGCAATATCGGCATTCAGTCATACTTGAGAATTAATTTTAACATTACCTTCCAGATAAAAATGCACATAAATATTTTACCTTTTACTAATAAATAACTGTTTATTCACACCACTGCAAAAGTACCAGTTCAACAGACCGAGAGATTGGTAATATTTAATCCTCCTATTTCATATATAATAGGTATAAAATAAAATTATTGGATAGTTATGCCAAAGGAATCTCTTTAATCATAAGTATTTTCATTGATAAAGGGACCAAATAACAGCAGTATGTTTATTCTAGCCCTTATTTAACTAAAGTAAGGCTATTATATACAATTAGGTTTTACCTCCGATTTTGATGAAATTTTGAATGTACCTTATTTAGGACATAAGCTATTTTTTGAAAATTGCAATTATTTGTTGGAAATGCCTTTCACCTGAGTTATATTACGTGTAAGTTACACAGTACCCACACCAAAAATTTCATTCAACACTATTACAGTAATATACATTATTTTCAGGCTGAATGAGGTTTTAATGAAATTAAGTTAAGAATGAGATTAGATTTGCTTAAAAAAAATAAGTTAGGTTGAGCTTAAGGTGTGGGTTTTGGTAAATGTGCAATATACATTATTTATGGAGGATATAGCTTGGTTTAAATGAAATTTAGTTAGGTTTTGTAACTAATGATTCCGTGTACTGAACTTTGAATGATAACAACATAACTTCACACTTGCTAACCTCGTCTAATTAACCTTATATATTAAATTGGCAGAGTCATAATTGCATACATTAACCAATTAATTAGTACGAAATTAATAAATATTACACTTATATAGTGCTGAATTACAAAATTTTTGGTAAAAACGTACTACGGACTTAACTTAGTTGAAAGGCGTTTCTGACAAATAATTTCAATTATAATGAATATCTTAGGTACTAAATAAGGTATACTCCAATTTTCATCAAATTCTGTGGCATGTTCCTAATTGTATATAATTAACAAAAAATAATTTTTCATCTCCCTTTAATTTTAAGCATGTTGTCTTAGTGAAAACTAAGAGTATATGTGCTGGTAAACATTAAATTAATGTTTTTTTTTTTTTGAGGTAACAGGCATCGACTGGTTGGTCATTTTTCCCTATTAGAATGAAAATTTGTAGCTTATGAAAAATGCCATGCCTGACTGGGATTTGAACTCAGGGCTTTTGGATAGGCTGAAATGCTACCACTCTACCATGGAGATCAGCAACATTAATGTTGAATGCAGCCCAGATCAAAGTTTTTCAATAATTTCCATTGATTTTTTCAGAAAATCTAGTGCAGCCTTTCTATGTATGTGGCATAGCATACCTACCATTTCAGACATGTCTGTATTTGTTTAATAATGTTCTGATTTGAATTAAGTATTTGCGATTGATTATAAAGAATAGGTCACGTATAAGAATAAGTTCTTAGTGAAATGAGAAAAATGAATGCAGCCATTTAAAGACAATAAGAATCATTTTCAAGAAGTACCCTTATTTTGATTGATAACATTTATATTACGCTACAAAAATTTTAAAATAAAAAAAATAATGCAGCCAAACAGTAAACAGATCAAGTAGGAAGTAAATGGGTAGCTTAGAATGTTACTAAATCAACAGTTAGCTAAATTCCTCCATTATCATACCTTGTCGTGGTTGACGCATTTCTGTGGTTGTAAATATTGTTTTGTTTTTATCTTACCAAACCTTAAACATAAACATATTTTATCAAGGAATAAGAGATACTTAAAATGATACAAAACTTTCTAACCTTCAAGCAGTTAATCTAGAAGCTTTCAGCTAATTGCTATGCAAACATCATAGCTGTTCTTTTATTTAATTTAAAAATAATGATTGGTAATGAATGTTTTTCTATATAGGCACTTAATGAATTTTCCATATTTACTGATATCTGCAATCATTTAAATTATTACATGTTATAAAATTGACTTGTAAATTTAAATGAAATACGATGATAAAGAAGATAAGATTTATTTATTTAATCAGTTACAGTCAGCAATGTTTTTCTCTGTTGTTGTTCAGTTTACTACATTTACATAAGCATCATATTTGACTAAACCTAACCTAAGTAGTAGCACTTGTATAACAGCACAATCATGTGGCAGTGGCTGATAGGCAGTCAAGATGCATTTGAATGTATCCTAGATGTAATAAAGCAATATTGATATCTGAAACATGTATGTAACTAAAACCTTGAGTAAGTAATATTTCTATACATAATATTACAAAAATAAATGCTTCATTTTCATTTAATAATAATTTCTTACTACCAACTGTAAAAAAGCTGTGTTATACTAGAAAAGCGATAAATGTGATTATTAAAAGTATAGTAGAAATAAATATAATTGTTTATTGCTAATAAAAGCAAAAGTTATATAGAAAAGACGTCCAATACACATAGTGAATCAGAAGTCACACATTGTAAGTATAAAATATGTTTTTAATTAATAATGGATTTAATAAAATTTAAGATAATTCTGTGCAATTACTTGATTAGCTTCAATTTTTCCATACTTTAATACACCATAGTAAATTTGCTGCTAGGATCAGGAAAACACAAGAAATGTTGTGTTTAAATGCTGAAAAGCAGGTTTTATCAGCAGGTGACCTGTACAAGATAAAAGTCTGCACCATGTTATCAGTACTTTAGTCAATTAGCAATCGGTTTGATTATTTATGGCAACTTGTACTGTGGACAGAGGTTAGGGTTAAAGTTTAGGTTAAGGTTAGAGTTTTGTGGAAATATATCATAAGTAACCTTAATAGTCAGTCATCAGACTCAGGCTCTCTGCTGTTGGAAGATAACTGACAGCAGTTTTTGTAGGTGATTATCCATCATACATATGACCTAACAGCATGGAGCATGCAGTGTAGTCTCTGTAATGACTATTTTCCATTTATACATAAATTCCCTATGAAACAATGTTCTCATACCTTGGTGTTTTATTCGTAATCTCTCCCCAAAAAAAAGATAATTCTAACTTAATCCTAACCCTAATCTTGGAAAGAAATAATGTTCTTTCAACTGGATTGAAAACACATATTTGATTTGATTAATCAGGATTTAACAATTGGAAATATCCTATAGGACAGTGAACATCTTCTGGATTCCCAGCCATATTGGGATTTCAGGCAATGAGCTTACTGATAGTGCACCAAAGGAGGTTTATTTCCAGCCTCCTTTCATCAATTCCATCATTTCGAACGATCTTGTCTGTTTTCTAAAGGTGGTTCATTATCAGTAGTAAAGTGAGTGGGATGCTAATATTAACAATAAACTTCATAGAATCAAGAACACTATCACCATGGAGCTTCTCATGCAAAAATAACCATCGAGAGGAGGTTATTATTTGCCATTTGCGAATAGGGCACACTAGGCTCACTCATGGATATCTGATGACATGAACAGACTGTGTGCAGCACACAGCAGCTGCAAACTGACAGTGGACTACATCCTTGTGGATTATAACTGTTATGCAGTATTTCTTTGCAAGTTTAACCTAGGAACAAATATGCGAACTGTCCTAGGGGATAATGAAATGTTATCTTGTGATTTGTTAGGGCTTCTGAATATATTCAAATATTTGAATTACTGTAGTATTGTTTAACAATCTTCCTAGAAGTATACTAGGATTGCAATTGTTAAATTGTAGGATTTTGTTGATTTAAATAAAAGAATTTGTTGAGTTATAAGTAGACTAACCACTTTATTGACTAGAATTATAATACAGCTTGATGACAGAGTTAATGCGTTAAATTACTTATGAATATACTTATTCTGTGATTGTAAAGATATAAAAGTTGTTTACCTTATGAGTTAGTAAGAAAAGAATGAAAATTATTGCATGCTACAATAATGAGAAAAGAATAATCAGCTGATGACAAAAGCCAGCTGGTCAAGTGATCATAGAAGCATAATCCCTAGTGAATAATAAGAAAATTAACACCTTTAACGCTACAATCTTACAAAGTTTTAAAGTGATTAGTAGTTAACATAACTGCTGGCTAAAATCTAAGATTTTATAAATATATAGAATGTAATAAATACGTTTGACTTAAGACTCAATAACTATTACAATGAAGTGAAAAGTAAACAATAAAACATGTATTGCATAGACTGATTGTCAGATAATGGCAGTAAACATAACTTATGTACAGGCCTTCTAAGCACCAGTAAATCGGTCAGAATATTTTAGTTTAGCATTGTGAATAAATCTAAACCAAAAACTAAATATACGAATTAACTTAAATAACGATGAATATTTTTCAGAATAATCAATCGCAACACTAGATACGAATGATACTTTAACAGTTTGACATCTTTCAATTAGGCATTCATGGTTAATGTCACACTTTTAAGAAAAAAGTTCTGATTATCTGGCCGACAGGATGAATCTTGTGAAAGCCAATGTGGACCATGCCACCAATATGATGACTCAATCAACTTATTGGGAAGGCAACCTCTAGAGAGTAAATCTGCTGGATTATCATGGGATTTAACATAATGCCAACTGGCTCTTGAAGCGTTTTGCTGTATTTCAGAAACCCTATTACTAAAAAAAAATTTCCATTTGGAAGTCTGCCCATGAATCTTATGTAATGCTGTAATGGAAATCTGAATAGAGATGAATTTCATCAATATTTGTATTTATTGAAAATTACCTTTTTTAGTAAATGAGTAAAAAATAAGCAACCACAAAGTTCAAGCCTCAATAAAGAAATTTGTTTTAGAGGATTAACTCTTGATTAAGAACAAAGTAGATTGGATGAAATTTCACAATTTGTTAATAAAGTTCATACATAAATACCACAACCATAATGTTTCGTAGATGCGTCACCAAATCCATGAATTTGAATTGACTTAATGGTACTAACATTTTTTGGTTAAAATTTCTTTTTTAATATTTTTTGGTTAATATTTATTAAATCAATTGAATTTAGTTGATTGTGCAGATACAATCATTGAGATAATAATGTGTCGGGTAATGTTTCATCCCAATTGATCTTGAATTGCCATACTAATTGCATAAAATGTTTATATGAAAATACAGTGGAACAAATCAGACCTAAAGGGTCGTAAGTACCTGCAATTGCAGAAAGAATATTTCTTTTAGTACAATTTTTGAGTTTATTGTTATTCCATAAAATTCCTAAAGTACGTACATTAGAGATCATTATTTAAAGAAATATTAGAATTGGCACGGAGCGATGAGGAAATTCCCTTATTTGAAAACCATTTGTGAAGGGGGAAACATGTTGCTCTAGTAATTGAGAATGTCAATTTTCAGTTGAATGAATTCACTCAGATCATCTGATTTCGAAATAAGGTCAACACAAAAATCATTTCTTATTGCCTTGCATACAAGTGGAAATTTGTTTTCATTTTCATTTGCAATTTAGATAAGATATCTAGTGACTAAATAAGAGGCACCAGCCGTAACCATACATGCAGTTCTTAATACAAAATGTTTTAACTCTTGTTCTGGAGAGTCACGCGATAGAATTTGTTGTAGATTAGAATCGGTAGGTTTGACTAACATTTGTCCGTACATTTTGGTTATGTCTGAAGTGATAACATAATAATGAATTCTGAATCATTAAATCATAATAGTAAATAAATCTTGGTGAACAATAGGTCCAACTAATAATGTATCATTAAGAGATAGACCACTTGTAGTTTTGGCTGAACAGTCAAAAACATCTCAAATTTTAGTCGTCAAACTGAATTGTTTAAATACTGCACGATGAGGTAAATAAAATACATTTGACTTACTCACTAACAAATCATCTGGGTTGAGTGTAGATATATGACCTAAATCTAAGTACTCCTGTTTAAAGGTGGAATAATCATTTTTAAGACTAGAGTTATTCTCTAACTTTTGTTCTAAAGATAGAAATCTACTTTATGCATTAGCAAAAGATTCACAGAGTTCAGTGTGATTTACGAGGTAATGAAACAACAAACTTGCCTTGTTTATTACGAAGGGTGTTATCAGAAAAAATTTTTTCACAGGCTGAGTGTTTAATGATTGAAACATCAGTAATATATTCACCACAATTTTTCAAATATGGACAGTGAATTACAGGAGGGAGAGGACCAAACTGAATTTTACTCCAGTACTAAATAAAAAAGGAAAAGAAAACCACCAATGTGATTAAAAAAGGTAATGTAAAAAGATTTGGAAAGCTAGTGAAATTAAGACATTCACAACGTACAAAATAACCCAAAAAAATCAGCATCCCTTTCTAAAATGTGACTGTGTTGGTGAACAGTCATGCAAGACACATACCAACAATAGTGAAAGAGTCCCTCTCTCCAGAAGTGGGAGTTAATGGAGTGTGCAAGCCTGGTGGTGATCTACTGGATATCAAACCTCAAAATCCACTCCTCCACGTACCATTGCTTTGTGATAGTGGTTGGGACCAATGACATCTCTCTTGGGAGGCAAAATCTCATCTTTAAGCATGCAGAAGAACTTATGAAGAAAGTGTAGTAGTAATTCCAAAGTCCCAATTTCATCTTTGCCAACATAATTTCACCTAGTTCCCGACAGTCCTGTCCACGAGATCATTATCCTGGTTGATAATTACATCGAGGAACTCTGCTAGGGCTATAAAGATGTATAATTTCTCAATATCGGGAGTATTGGACAACACCACTATACAGCGCACAGACTGCATCTTTAAGCTAGTGGGGAAAAAATTAATTTTGGATAAACTGGCTCAGTCATTCCCGAATTCTGATCTGTCTCACACCAGTGATCAGCCTGCCCCTGTGGCTGCCTCATCTGAGAGACTCTAACAAGACTGCCAATGCCAGGCCCTTGCACTCTACTTTTCGATTGTTACGCAAATGCTGTAATGAACAATATCCCTCTTCAACGCTCAACTCCTCCAGACCACTCTACGGGCAGCATCAAGGACACCTCTCTGAGGTGTTGTCATTCTATTTACAAAAAAACGGAAATGTTCTAAAGAGTATAAAATCAAGTAGGCCAGAGAACATTAGGTTTGTTCTCTAAAACTGTACTTCAAAATTAAAAATTTTACATCAGGATGCTCAAGTGGCCACTAATGAGGAAAGGTTTTTGACAATAATGTGCCAAGAGCTTCAGCCAGATGTATTTGTAATTTCAGAACATGGCTTTACATCAGAAACCATTCAATTCTTCAAAATTCCAAATTACAATATGACAGAGTTTTTTTGTCGGCAAAATCACCAAGGGTGAGGTGTGGCAATTTTTCTAAAACACTCGTTAAAATCCGAATCTTTGAAAATCTCCTACTCTGTTGACCTTGATTTTGAGGTCTGTGCAGTTAAAATCCAAACCAAGGTGCATGGAAAAGTGATAATGTGGGGTTATTTAGATTCCCAAACCAACTATAAAATGCAGATTCTTTTTTTTGATTAACTCAAATCTCTTCTTAACTTTCTCACTTTGAAAAGAAATAAATTCATTGTAATAGGTGATTTCAATAAATATGTATTAAGCCACAACAGTATGGTGGAAAAAAGGTTGTGAAGGAAAGAAGAATTTCTATTAAAACGAACAAAAAACCTTCATTGACTGTTAGTAAAGAGTATAGTTACTTCATATAAACAAGAAAAACAGTGTGCTAGCATTATACTTCTCTCTACAGGATTATTTTCTCTGTAGAATAATCTTAGGTGTTACATCTTTATCTATCAGAAAGCTCAGATGCCAGTGACCGTATGTAAATGCTTCTTTCTTTTACAAATGTTTTTCTACCCCATAATTAAATGAAATTATGTAATATTTTAACAGCATTGTTAAAAAATAGTTCATTGCAAAAAAGGTTTCCTACTTTGTCAAGAAAAGAAGTGCAATTTTTTTTATGGTTACCACATTGAAACAAACTATCAAACAAGTTTTTAAATTGTTAATATGTAATGTTCTTAAATATGATTGCTTATATTGAAAAAATGCTAATTTCTTAATTAGCTGCGCTAATCTGCATAGTATATTATTTTCTCATATATTATTTCTTATGAAAATAATATATGAGGTGCGTTTCAAAAGTGATTGGTAACAAAATGAAAACAATTGCAAAAATGAAAAATTCATTAATGGTTTCAAATACACATTTACTTTATTTTTCTATATTATCCACCATTTCATTCCAAACACTTGATATTGTGAAACAAGCTGCTTCAAACCCATTGCATAAAATTTTGCCACCTGGGATTGTAGCCACTTTTGCACTGAGATTTTCAACTCTTCACTTTCTTCAAATAGTTGAGATGCAAGCCAGTTTTTGTAGTATAGGAAGAGATGGTAGTCACTGGGCACGAGATCAGTACTGTAAGGGGATGATAAAAAATCTCCTGTCCAAATATTTGAATTTTCCTGGTGTACATGCAGCTGCATGTGGCGGTGCATTATTGTGAAGAAGAACAATACCTGATCTCAGCGTTCCCTGTCATCAGTTTTGAATGGTTCAACGCATTTTAGAAAGCATTTCACAGTAGAATTGTTATGAAATGGATGTCCCAGATTCCATGAAATCAATCAAAAGCATACCCCCTTTTGGTATGCTTTGAAATTTTTCAGTTCAGGTGAACTGGAATGATGCTACTGAATGGATTATTGCTTTATCTCAGCATTGACATACAAAATCCATGTTTCGTCACCAGTGACAATAGGGAAATAATTTGTCTCCCTTGTGGTTAAAGCAATCAAAGAAAAACATGTGCAGATGTCATTCTGTGATTTTTATGAGCACTTGTCTACATTTTTGGCACCCATCATGCATATAGTTTATGATATTCGTGAGTTTTGTAAGTCATGATTCTCAATAAAGTTGTTTTCGAAACTTCTGGAAATTGTAGAGAAAGATTGCTGATCTTAAAGCAATGTTTTTCTCTCACTTTTACATTCACATATTCAAGGAGATTGTCGATCAAGATATTGGGCCTGCCACTTTTCTGTTCGCTGTTAATATTTGAATTGCCTTCCTTAAATTCATGACACCATTGCCTCACTTTTCCTTGCAGTAGGCCCATATGTTTCACACAGTTGATGGTAAATTGCATTATCTCCTTTTGAGTTTAGAAATCTAATCGCTGATCGAACTGTACGACTGGCTGAATTTGTTATTACTTAGTCTTTCTTTTCCTGTTTAGCCTCCGGTAACTACCGTTTAGATAATACTTCAGAGGATGAATGAGGATGATATGTATGAGTGTAAATGAAGTGTAGTCTTGTACATTCTCAGTTCGACCATTCCTGAGATGTGTGGTTAATTGAAACCCAACCACCAAAGAACACCGGTATCCACGATCTAGTATTCAAATCCGTGTAAAAATAACTGGCTTTACTAGGACTTGAACTCTCGGCTTCCAAATCAGCTGATTTGG
This sequence comes from Lycorma delicatula, assembly GCF_047948215.1. Taxonomy (NCBI): domain Eukaryota; kingdom Metazoa; phylum Arthropoda; class Insecta; order Hemiptera; family Fulgoridae; genus Lycorma; species Lycorma delicatula. The sequence continues at coordinate 216,221,046 of NC_134457.1, forward strand.
GAAGACGCGTTCACCACTAGACTAACCCGGTGGGTCGAATTTGGTCGAATTGACCAGAATTTGTTATTACTGCACTTATTTTAACTCACTGTCTCACGAAGGCAAACAGCAGTGAGCTGACGACAATGTGACGGTTACATTCCTAACAGACCACTTAAAGCTACTGTACATATGTAAACCAATCAGTGTTGCAAATTGCTTTTTATAACTCATTGGGCCTTGCTTTTGAATTGTGGCTCATATGATGTTTAAAAAATTCCTGTTTTATTGTTTCTTCAGAAATTGCAGGTTAATGAACTGTAGCAGATTTTTACTGCTTTGTATTAATATTTATGCATCTCTGAGGCTTGTATTTGTGTAATATTAAATATTTATTACATGTTTTGTAATTTAATTTTTTAGGATCACCACTGAAGATAGAAGTATAAAGATTTTATAATAAAACAGTAACATTTATCTGATAGAATACAATTGGTTTTCTAATTCTCAACCATGGAGACGAGTAGTGATGGTAAAAAAGAAAATTATTGTGAAAGTATGGATTTATGTGAAAAAATTAGTAAATTTGTTCAAGATAACGACTCTACAGCTGTACCAGTAATTAATGTTGTTGGAGTTTCATCAGTGGACAATGTTGATTCTACATTTGATGATGAACTTGATGATTTGGTTGAAGAGCAGTTGGTGCTTAACAAAATAAAAGAAATGCAAAATGCAAGGATGTGTTTAGTAAACAATAAAGAACCCATAATTAAAGACCTTGATGACTGTGATTCATCAAAAGTAGCTTACAATTGTGATGAAGATAGCTTACTTGGTGATAGTTTTATGGATGCAAGCAGGAAAAATTATATAGAAGAACGAATTCATAAAGAAAATCTGGAAAAAATATCAAAAGCTTTGACACTGAATGTTCTGATGCAGTCTGAATTGACACAGTTTGAATCATTTTTAATGAGTAAGTTAAAAGAAAATCAGAAAAGACAGGTTGAGGTTAAAGCTGAAATAAATCAGAAACTTTATAGACATGAATTAAAACGTGGTTCAGGTAATAAGGATAAATCTAGAAGTTGGTATTCAAAATTTGGCATTCCATATTTTAAGGATGAACAAAGATTTACTTGCCCTCATAATGCTGATTTTAGAAGTATGTCATTAAATAATCAAATGATTACAATTAATTTAAATCAGACAAGAATGTGGCGAATAAAAGACAAATTAGCTTTAGAACAAGGTGTTAAAAAATGTTTGATCGAAGAAAATTGTTCTGAACTTTATGATGAAGAAGCAAAATTGAAAGCTGAATTAAATAAGCGTTTAATTGGTAAGGAAGAGGACACAACAATAAAAAAACAATTAAAATGTATAAGTAATAAAATAGATGCTATAAAAAAGAAAAGTCTATTAGAATTGATTTCAAAGTGTCCTCCTGATAGAGAATTTGATTGGCTACGGATAGAAACAGAATATGTACATAGTCATAGTGCTCAAGAATGTCAAAGAATGTGGCATCTGTATATTAAACCTTCTGTTAATAGAAAAAATTGGACTCGCGCTGAAGATAAAAGATTGATAAGTTTAGTTGAAAAACATAACAAACAAGACTGGGATTCTATTGCTAAATGCCTTGGAACATCTCGTACAGGTTATCAGTGTTTTGTTAATTATCAGACTAGACTGAATAAGGAATTAAAAAAACTTGGAAAGTGGACTAAAGAAGAAGATGAAAGACTTGTGGGTTTGGTAGCCAAATGTAGAATCGGAAATTATATACCTTGGCCCAAAATTGCATATTACTTTGATGGCCGTTCATTGGCACAAATTTACTGTAGATGGACTAGCTCTTTAAACCCTGAGCTGAAAAAAGGACGTTTTTCTAAAGTAGAAGATAAATTAATTGTATCATTTGTTAGAAAATTTGGAGAAGATTTTCCTAAAATGTCAAAATTTATTGGTGATCGTACTAGCGTACAGCTCCGTGAAAGATACTCAAGAGCTGTACCTGCTAAATACCAAAACAGTGGTCGATGGAGCTATGAAGAAGATGAGTTACTTATGTCTCTGGTTGAGAAATATGGAGTTTCACAGTGGAGTGCTATAAGCAAACAGTTTGTAACTAGAACTAGAACACAGATCCGCCATCGTTATTCTGCAATTAAACAGTTTATGGAAAAATATCCTGATCATGGTATCAAGCATATACATAGAGGTCCGAAAGCAAAAGCTCAAAATCATTTATCAACTAGTGTTGCAAAATTTGAGGCTGCAAAACATAAAGAAAATAAAATGCTTGCGGATTTAATAAGGGAAAACAACGTAAAAGAAGATTTACTCAAAAGACAAAATTATTTATTAATAGGTAAAATAAAAAGAGGGCGAAAAAGGATTGTGAAAAGAAGTGAATTAGATAATAAATTGATAAGATATTTTAAAGAAGTGTACACAAACGATAAATTAAGACTGAAAACAAGTTATAATAAACCAGATGTTAGTAAAGCTGCAGATGCTTTGTCACTATTCTGTCATTTTTTCAAGACACGTCTTGTCTTGTCAGGTGATGAGTTTCATAAATCTTTAAAACAAATACCAGTTACCCTCAGAGATGTTTTACTAAGGCTGATAGAAGATAATAAAACACGTACAGAAATTAATAAAAATAATCTTTCTTCACACGGTCATGCATCTTTATTTCCAGCTGGTAATCAGTATGAAGTTGCTTCTATTGATTGTTTACCGGTTAATCCTAAAGATACATTAGTTAGCGATTCTTATTATCTATTATGTGATCACAGTGAATTACCTGAATTATGTGATATAACTGAAAAAAAAAACAATCCTAATCTTAAAACTGTAAATAAAAACTTTATACCTTTTTATTTACCACCGAATATCATTACATCAATTGGATTCAGATCAGTATTAATTGTGAAAGATAAAATCGCTTTTTGCTTGAATCATCAAAAAAAGAAGACTGTTTGTTTAATACATGATGAATTTGATATAAAAAAGAATGGACTTAAAAAGTTTACTGGATATTTTTCAGATGAAAATGAGAATGATGATGGCGATTGTAATGATGAACAGTTATCAGAAAATTATGACAGATGTGTTGAGAGGTCAGCTTCTGTTGTTAATGCTGATCTTTCTACTAAGAAAAATAATGTTTCTGTTATTTCTTTGCCTTCAACATCACAAGATAATAGTGATCATACTATTGTCTATTTACCCTCTACATCTTCAACTGAAGCAAACTCTTCGATGATCTCATTACCATCTACTTCTTGTTGTTCAAATCAATCATCCCTTAAAGATTCTGTAAATGAATTCTATATTTATAATGATAAACCAAAAGAAAATATATCTGATGTAAATGTAAGATTAACAAAAGAAGAAGCTGTAAGTTTGTGGAAGGAAAGGTTAATGGCTGTTTTTGGCTGGCCAATGATTTTATCGCATCAACCACCAGACTTTTCAGAGAATAATGAATTATCAAGAGAAGAAAATATAGAGATCATTAATGAAGTAAACGCTAAACCTAAGCAACCTCTAAAGAAAGTATTGGCAGTTAGAAAAGGTGTTTCAGATTATTCTTTGTTAAAACAAGCATATATTAAAGACATTAAAAAGTCAAAAACTGGTGGGGTTTTAAAGACATGTGATAATGTTAAAAACAAATTTGAGATTAGAATTGGAATTGAATCTACATCTGTTGGAGAGAATTCTGGTGAAGGACAGAATCAAGAACAGCTTAGATTAAATGAAAATAATGTATCGATTGATGGTAGAAAATCTGATGTTTTAAGAAATAGATTTTCAGAGAAAAGAACTATGTTGTATGCTTCAGAGTCTGATGATGAATTTGATGGTGAAATTGATAAAATAACTAAAAATCATAATTTAGAGGAAGGAAGCCAAACATTGGCAGGATCTATTTTTTATGATCTTGAACAAGAAGAAACTAATAAATCAAGTGAAACAGAGTTAAAGGAAAAAAGAGAAATAGAAATAGAATTTGGTAATAATGAAAATAGACAAGAAGAAACAGATGAAAAAAATTCAAAGGGAAAAAGTGAAACAAAAGATGCGGATGAAAAAGATATGTTTATTAAGAAGAATGCATTAGAAAAGTCTAGTACTGATGTTGATAAATCTCTTGATGAGAATAAATTGGACGACAGTGCATCAGATTTATTAGAAACTTTAGTTGAATGTATAGGTTTGTTAGAGTCATCAGATAAAAAAGAAAAATGTAATAATAGAATTTAAGAGGTCATAGTTCAAAGAAGAAATCAATTAATGTATTGAGAGGTATGAAATATATACTTATTTTTCAAAATTTTAGTATTTAACTGTATTTTGAGTGTTATCAGTATATTTTGCTTTGTAAAGATTATGTTTGTGATATTGTTTCTTTTTGTAATTCACAGCAAAAAAATATAGGCAGATTAAATATTGGTTATATAGCTGCTATTAAATCTTAAGAAAAAAATGAGTTTTCTGAAGATTGGTATTAAAAATGGCCAAAAATATGCTGAAGTAAGTTATTAAAATTTTTTTATTATAAAATTTGATCCATTTGTCTTTTAAAAAAGTTATTTACTTTTAAACAATGTGATTTTTCAATAAAATAGTTTTTTTTTCATAAGTGAACCTGTGTGTGTATTTACACATACCTGTGTGTGTGTAAATTAATAATTAACTTTATATATATATATATATAATTTTAAATGTTTTAATTTGTTCAAACAATTTGAACTGCTGTTTAATAAAGCATCAAAAGACCCGTTATTCGACTGGTCCTTTCCCTTTCGATCCAGATTTCCTTAAACATAAATTTTGAAGGAATAAATTATTGGATCCATGCATTTCTGTTACTAATTTTTATTTTTTGCTGTTGAATAAATAAGCTATTCAATCAGGATACTTGTTCTAGTGATGTTCTAACTGATGAAATTAGCCTACAATTTTACATGTAAACAATAATGAAATCATTTTCTGAGGAAAAAAGCATTTATTATAAATATTTTACCTACATTTATTTATAAGTACATATGTAAAAAAAATTAATTAATGAGATTGTTTCGTTTTCATTTAAAAGTTTCTCCATATGTGGATTTATGTGTGAACATGTGGACTTATCTATTCTGTAACTCATGTGTTGTCTTATTGTAAGAAACATACAAAAGCAAACTGTTTTCAAATGATAAAAGATGATTCCAATATTTAGTTTTTAGCAGAACCACAGACAAAAACCCTTTTCACTGAGATAAGACTTGGCAAATGGGATTAATATTTTCAATGCTTCTGTGACTAAAATTCCATATATAATTTGACGAGCCAGCAAAAATATCTAAATCTTCAGATGTAAATTGTAGTTGTAACATTTTATCGGCAGATATTTTGATGAGCTGGTCATGAATCGTAACTGGTAACCTAGCAGCTGCAACAATGTTTTCACTAAAGGGATTCAGAACTCATCTCTTCAAAAAATCATTTTTCTCTTTTGGGAAATACTCCACCAACTGAATCTTTAGCTCATGCATATGCATCTTCATGCTTTGCAAACTGTGGTGAATAATAGTGTCTTCCTATCCAAATTTTTCTTTGTAATATAATCGGAAGTGAGTGGAAACATATCAGATTGTTTGTTTTGAAGGCAAATAATTCAGATTGAGCTTCTTAATGAAAACATGAACTTTACGTACATTAATAAAATGTTCTTATCACGCCCTGTAAATTCACATTCGAGTCATTTAAATGCAAAAATACATCAACTATGTAAATAAACGGCAACATCATTATTCTGTAAAAACATTGAAAGTGGCATTTGTTTATTCTAGAAAAATGTTATTAATTCATTTCACAATTCTAATAACCAGGTTACACTTTAACCAACTTGGTACTCATCTGAGACTATATTTGGAAAAGAAGAGATTTTTTCTTTTTGCCCATTTCATCTCATAGATTAGCTAACAGCCTATTCTGTAATGGTAGAATTTTAATAAAATTAACCATTTTTACAGCTTTACAAAAAATTTGTTTGAATTTTCCGGTATACTTTTTGTGGCAAGAACATGTCAGTGAAAGAAGCAGTGTATCCATTCTACCCTTCGTATAAAACAATGATTTGCAAAACAACATATTTTCTTTGATTGATTTGTTGCTGTCGTATTCATATCTAAACATAAGAACTGAGAAATGTTTGCCTCATCTGCTGATTCATCAAATTGATTATTAAAAAATTCACTTGCTGAATTATCTGATTGCGAACATCAGCAGTCATGTCATCGATTCGTTTTGGTACTGTGTTGTTATTAGAATTTCCAATTTTTTTTTGCCTCTTAAAACACTGACCATGTCAATTTCAGCAGGCAATATGCAGTTTTCTACAATTGTTGAGGTTTGGACATTTTAGCTACTCTTAATGCTATGAGATAAGATGCTTCAAATGTATTTTTTATCAATATGGCTTGATTTAGAAATAGAAGCCTGTTGATTTCTCAAAGTATTTTAATTATTAAAATTAAATTATTTTTTAATTATAATTTTCTTTCTTTCGAAATTCAAGAGTTTGCTTTTGTGATTCGTATGTGTAGTTTCCAAATGTTGAATTAATTTTGATGGCTTCTTGTATCCATTGGAGAGGACTTGAAAGCAAACAATACACTGTGGCTTTCCATCCAATGAGGTAAAACCATAATTTAAATAACTGTCTTGGTATAATCTTGTCTTTTTACCAGTCACTTCACTGGATTTAGGTGGTTCACTTCGTTTTTTCACAAATTTTTTCACAAATTTATCCATTTTGCATAAGAATAATTGGGGGAAAAAATCAGTTTCATCAGTTGACTGCACACTAAAAAACCGAAACCTCGGTTATTATTATTATTATTATTATTTTCAATGAAACTACACTTTTATAAACTTAAATAAAGGCTTTCTTCATGCTTTGCATTCGAAAGAAAACTGACGTTCTGCAATCCCTTACACCTGTTTTATACTGCTGAGAGCATGAAGTGTTCAAACATATCATATGCTTGTTCAAACAAGACTCAAAGTAAATATTATGCAAGCAGACCAAATTACAAGGAGCATATACACATGAAGTTGGAACCTGTAAATTGATCATGTTTGTTCACTTCATACATGCATATCTGTCGCTATCAACGCAGCTAAGTAGTTTTAACTAGGTTTCATTGGGTTGGGCTTGGAGAGGTCGCAAAATATTCATTATATATATTTTTTTGTTATTTGGAGGTCATGGAGCTAAAAAGGTTGAGAATCGCTGTTCTAATACTTCAGCTTTTTATTACATTATAAATTTTTGTAGAAGAGGCACATGAAGTCATCTAAATTATTAAATTGCTTCTGGTAAAAGAACTAAAAATGATGAATGCCAAAAGTATATGCAGTTCTTTTTGTTACAAGAAGCCAAAAGATTAATTATGTTTGTTATTTTTAAAGGCAATTTTTTTTTTTACTGTTTATAGTTAAATTTCGAATCTGCATTCATTGCAAGTGTTTATATTGCACATGATTACATGCTAATCTGAGTTCAAAAGTCTGACATAAGTTATTAATACAACTTTACAACTTCAACTTCATGAATGAAATCAATTCCTGATTTTTACCTCTCAAGTTTTGAAAATGTTTCCACACTACATCTCTGCTGTAATTGTTGTATCTGACTTCAAGAAATTTAACACTAGAACCATTTTTTATCCCATTTGTTATGAAAGATTCATAATCTTTCGAGCTAACTGGATTTGCCTCAATTTTTTTGGCTTTCGTGAACTTGAATTATACCATTGCACAGATTGTTTTGAACTTTATGCAGGAAATTTAATCTATGTTTCATCTTGCACATAGTTTAACAATTGTCTAGCAGTTTTGTTTACTATATACTGTGTGAAATGTATAAAAATTCACATTAGCTTTCTCAAACTTTTGGATTCAATTGTTCAATAATACCATCTTTCTGAATACTAGGCACTGTAATTCTCTCTTCTTCATGACAATTTGTGTAGTTTCAGTAAACTCTAAACCATGTCCTTACCTTTCCTTCATTCATTACTATAGGTCTTGTAAATTTCATATAATTTGTGGTAAATTTCCTTAACACTAATTTTTCTGCATTGATTTTTATTGTCACAGCTATCATTAATCATTTCTAACACAATAAAGCAAACAATTATAGCTACTAATAAGATGGCCAATAGCTATTGAAGCAGTTAACGCTATTTTGTAAGCACAATATGATTGAATGTTGCCAACCAATTTTTATTAGCAACTGGCTCTTATTTTAGAAACACACCTTGCACAATGGAAATCTATTCTCTTAAATGATCATTCTATTCATCTGAAAATATTAGTCATTATCTTCCTAGTTTCTCATAGGTAAAATAATTTTGAAATTTCTCATATGTTTTGGACTGAATCTCAAATTGTTTCAACAGTAATAACAATATTTAGTTGTAAAATAAAGTTTTGTAAAATAACAGGCGATTCAAAAAAACTTCACAAATTTAAAAGAATATAGAAATTTATTTAGATAACTTACAGATTTAGTTGAGGTCTCATTTCATAGCAAAACATGTAAGTTTTGACTTAATTAGTTCATTAGTACAGAATTTGGTCACCAGCGTTGTTAAAAATGGATACATTTATTGGTGTGGAAATTGCTTGCTATGTTTTAGTTTCATGATTTGCAGTCAGCAAATTTCAATGTAATTTTTGTAGAGTATGGTAGGGAGCCTCCTAGTAAGCATACAATTTTCTCTTGGCACCAAACCTTCTTTGAGACTGGTTATTCTGTTAAACATTCAAAATCACCAGGACACCCATGCATCCGTGAAGCTGCTGTGGGACAACTCGGAGAAAGCTTTGCACATAGTCTAAAAAAAATCAACTCAATGTGTCTCGTGTGAGAATGGCATTCCACTAAATGAATGTTTGGTGTCTATTATGTAAACAATTGCACTTGAATCCATACAAACTAATCATGGTTAAACACATTACTGATAATGATGAAGTTGCTCAGCTGCAGTTTTGTGTGGAAATGATGAATAGAATTGCAAACAATAATGCAATTTTTATTGATGAGTCAACATTTCACATCAGTGGCAAGGTGAACATCAATATGGGTGAACACCCATATGGGAGTGTTCACCCAGTAGGTATCAAAAACCCTCATGAAAATTTGCAGCACATTCATGACAACCTTATGGTCAATATTTTTTGTGCCCTAAGCAAACAAAGACTGTACAACCCATTCTTCTTCCAGGAGGCAACTGTAAATTTTTATATCCTTTTACAGTTGTCAGAGTCCTTTTTAAATCAAACTGGAATGTTAATTAGTAACCAAAATAATGTGTATTTAATGAATTTAAAAAAAAAAAAATATTAAGTTGTTACATTAATTTTAGATATTAAGAAAAAATGTTTATTAGAAAAAATTAAGTTGAAAAATCTTTTTTTCAGATTTATTTACACTTACCTACACCTGCATATGATTGTGCTGCAGAGAACAGACATTGTAACGTAATATGAGGTCTAATGTCAAATATTGATTGGGATGCATAGTATGATTATTATAGTCATACTATGTGCTATAGAGCGTACAGTTTCATTTTACACCCTGAAAATTAAAGGAATGAAAAAAATGACCTTGACCGGTGAAAAATTTAATAAACCGGTTCCTGTTGATCACTGAATTTACACAAAGCTTCAAAAATCTTTATAAATATTTTATGGTGATATAATAAACAAATATAGAATAAGATTATTTTTATCTTTGTTCAAAAAAACCTTTGAAGCAGAAAACAACACGAAAATCATCATAGATAGGTGTTGCAGTAATGGTAAAAATACATTAAGAAATCCTTCCATTTTAAAGCTTATTTGCTGGAAACAAGGTTTGTCATTTGATGATGGAATTTCAAGCAACTTTGAAAATTCATGAATTGTACTGTTGCAGAATTAAGGGATTCATTAACTTGATGTCATAATGGTAAGGTCACTTAAAATAAGTGTATTTATTAGAATCCATTTATTGAAATAACATTTTTGCAACAATTAGGAATTTTTTAAAACTTTAATTGAACTGCGATTTGTTTTACTACAGCTGTATTTTGTAAACAAATTGAGGGTATATCTATGTAACATTGAGCTAGTGAGAATGCTGAGAATAATTTGGATTACATTGCACTTATCGGGATTAAACACATACAAAAATAAACTGATTTGTGCAGTTTATTCTTCACCAATTTTATTGCTGATGGTGTTTTTATAGCCCTATTGCCTATGCTGAACAGTAGTCTGAACTATATCATCTCATCGGTTGAAATTGGCATTGACATTATGCTTTCTAAAACATGTAAGCACACAGATTGAGTTGGTCCTTCATACTTGGCGTTTTTTTCGTATTTTCAGTTTTAGTTCCTTTTTTCTGTGATAAACATTTTTTAAATAAATTTGCTTATATAGTAAGGTATAATTATAATTTTTCATATTATTCATATTAAGGGAATTCATTTTTCATTATATTATAAATTTTCTAAATCGGTTTTATTAAAAATTGTATATAGTCCAGGAGATCATTTACCAAGTATATCAAGCCTATGAACATTAAATTGAAATCTTGAAAATTTTATTTCCAGTATCAATATGCAACCTGGGGGTCCTCTTGGGAACTCCTCATTTGAGGCATAAGGCACGGACAAGACAGAGACCCGGCCTTCTGTGAGAGGATAAAGGTTGCAGCATTGCTGGATCCAGAGTCTCCTCACTGAGGGTTAGAGGCTGGCATAATAAAAAAAAATCCAACCAGCGAGCCAACTTGCCTTTCCAGGTGGACAGCTGGTTAGCAAGAAGGCCTCTTAATTTAAAGAACATTCCCCTGGGCTGAGTTATACTTAGCTCTGGGTCCAGCTGAGGGGAGGGGGATAAAAAAAAATATGCAACCTGCATGTCATCATAAATCGATTACAAATCATTGGTAGCTCTTAGGTACTGTTGATTAAGTTTAACATTTGGCACTTTACAATGAATCTTCAATGTCCTGATCCACTGTTGTTTGATGCAGCAGAATTGCACCAGAATTTATCCTTCTTACATCATGTTATGGGATCTTTAATTTGTGTACAAAGTTACAGTAACAAAAATTGTGTATGTCTAATTTTGGGTTAGAAATTCCTACACAAAATCACCTTATCGAGTTAGTGTGCTATGATAAATTTTTTAATTTCAAGCTAATTTATGCATAATTAATGAATTATTACTCTTCAACAGTTAAATTTATGAATTAAGTGGTACATCATTCAATGACTATTGAGTATAGCAATTGATAACATTTTCTTCAATAAGAAAAAACAAAACTTTGATATATAATTTAATAGAAAAAATTCTCATATATATATTTTTTTTCTTTATAATGTAGTAACCAAAATATAGGTTGTCCTAAAAGTAATGCAGGATTTATACTTACAAAATGAATCTTTATGCGCGAATTGGCAAAGTTGTGAAATTCTTTGAAGACGTAAACACTCGCAACTATATATGTAAAATATGTCCTTCATGTTTCATATGGCACTCGTGCAATCGTTTGACAAAATTTGCGATCACATTTTCACAGACTTTGGCTCAATTGCTGACATGTAAGGATTTCTTCTTTTAAGTTCAGCGATGATTGGTATGCATTTGCTGTAAACCTTGGACTTTACAAATTGATCTTGGTGGCCAGTTGTGGTCATTGTTGCATGAAATCAGCCATGCATGAAATTTCTACTGTAACAACTCAATGGTTTCCCTTGCTATATGACATGTGGTACTGTCCTGCTGGAAGAACATCAACATCAAAGCAAAAGTCATGAAATGCTGTTATCATCTCGCACTAACATACACCATTGTCAATTTCAGTACAACACTCTGTATTTGTAATATGTTTTCACGATAGTATGTACTTGTGTATTGTTTATTTCTCCATCACTAACTGAAATGTGATTCCAACATGTGCTTCAGAGAGTGCTGCTAATCCAGCAGAAAAAATGGCACGAAATTTAAATCCTGCATTAATTTTGAGACACCCTTTTCTTATTTAAAAAGTATTGCAATTTTCTCTACAAAAGTGTGTAATTACTGAAGTTAGTGAAAGTACTTCTGTAATAATGATGTTGAAGAATTTACTTTTTTTTTGTATTTTGTTTACAATTGCTAATTTTAATTCACTTACATACAGTATCTTGAGTATTTTAAAAATAATTATTTTCTCTTTTTATTAAAGTGAGATTACATTAAAATGTACATCTTCTCATTAATACTTTTACAGAAGTTTGTGAATATTTTGTGTTATCTATAAACAATATCTATCATTATTCATTTTAAATCAAACGTAGAGTTTAAATGTTGAAACAATTCTGCATAAAAACATTGTATAAGCTTATCTTAATTAATTTACACAAATTTTCTAGAGTCTTTCATAAAATATATTGTTTTGAGTCAGTTTATTTAGAAACATAAAATAAAAATGTGCCACTCATTGCAAGTAATAATAAATGAATCTAAATTAATTTATTCATAACATTTTATTTTTAAAAAAAATTGAACTGCCCAAAATCTATCGGGGATTATGCCACCACTTGAACTCTACAGAAACAGCTCTGCATATTGTAGTACTCTGGTACATTTTGTAGTTTATTCTATTATCACAGTATGGATCATAAAAATAAAAATAATAACATGAAATGAGCAAAATGTACTTCAAGCAAACTAGTCAGAAAAAAAATTAGGGGGTTGTTAGTAAATATACATTAAAAAAAAAAGTAGTACAAAAAGTGCAAGTTGTTCATTGAGGAAATTAATAGTATTGCTAGAATTTTGTTTATAACAGTACTTTGTTCGCTATTAGTGATAGTGTTATTATATTGTGATTTTTTTTTGTATGCTACTTGTAAATAAATTTGTTTGAAATAAACTAATAAAGAAAAAGAATTTAAAAATTAATAAAAGCATAATTAAGGTCCTGTTTTGTTATAACACATGATGCAAAAACTTTATTATGTATTTTCATAAAAAACTATTTAATTTTTTTTTTAAGGAAGTAATGCTTTGTACTTCTTTGAAAAGTAGTCGATTTTCTTCAGTTGTAAGCAATAAAGTTTATAAAAATATTGATGTAATGATGTTAGATTATTTAATTATTGCTGGTAAACAATGTTTTGTTTACTATTAATGAGTGATAATAGTCAATATTATATTCTGTGATTTTTTTTTGTATGCTACTTGTAAATAAATCTGTTTCAAATCAGTTCATATATTTTTTTTTTAATTTTCTCTAGAACAGAAACTCAAAAAGAAACAGAATTTAAAAATTAATAAAAGCATAATTAATGCCCTATTATTTTGTTGCAGCACATGATGAAAAAAATTTTATTATCTTACTTTTACTTCCTTGTAAAAGGAAGTAAGCGAAACTGTTTTTCAGATTTCAATGGAAATAATTTTTGACCATCCCTGAATCCATTTTGATTAGTTTCACCGTGACGTCTGTACGTACATACGTATCTCACATAACTCAAAAACAATTAGCCGTAGGATGTTGACATTTTGGATTCAGGACTGTTGTAACATCTAGTTGTGCACCTCCCCTTTTAATTGCAATCGACTAAATCAAAAGTGTCCAAAAAAGCAAAATCCAAAAAATTTGGATTTTGGACTTTTCTTAACTGCAGTAATAAGCCCTTATTGAGAACTTTTCAATGAGTTATAGCCAAATATAATTTTAATTAATGAAATATTTGGATCTTACAAGGGGAAGGCACATCAGTTCGAATCAGAGCAACATCTTTTTTTGGTAATTAAAATATATTGATTTATTAATAATTATTAACTTCCAATTGTAAAGTATTTTTATGATACATAATAGTTATTAATGAAATAAAATTTTATGTACTTTTCATTTAAAAAAAATGTATAAGTGTAATTTAGTAGGTGTACAAGGAAGTCTTGTGGTGTTTACATCTGATTTTTTCTTTTAATGAAGTAATGCTTTGTACCTCTAAAAAGTATTGCAATTTTTCTCAGTTGGTTAGTAAGCAATAAAATTTATAAAAATATTGTGGTAATAATGTTAGATTATTTCATTTTTGCATCTGGTATTTCATTCATATGGTTATATAAACAGCTGATTTATATTAGGTATTAATATTTTTAGTCTATTGTTGCCACGTGAGACGTAAACAAACTTTTCATGAAAAGAGTTTTTATTATGCATTACAAAAAATGAGTGATACTAATTATGAGCAATGTTATGCAATCAAGTTTTGTATTAAACTGTGTGAGAATGCTACTGAAACTTTCAAAACTGAAAAGGGCGAATCGAGATGATGCTCTGTCACGAGCCCAAGTTTTTACGTGATTTAAAGCATTTTCAGATGGCCGAGAATCAGTTACCATGCTAATTTGTTGTTTCTTTGATAGTAATGGCATTGTCCTTGTCCACAAGTAGTTTTTGCCTACAGGACAGACTAAATCAATATGTTTACCAAGAAATTCCTGAAAGACTGCGAAAAGAGTTGCCTGCGTGAGACCAGCCATCCAAAACAACTGGATGCTGCATCATGACAATGCATCTTGTCACACTGCATTCTCAATTAATGAGTTTTTGGCAAAGAAAAACATTCCTGTAGTTCCTCAACCACCTTATTCACCTGACTTAGTACCTGTGACATTTTCCTGTTCCCAACTTTAAAAAGCACCTCAAAGGACGCCATTTTGGAACAGCAGAAAATAAAAAAATAATGTAACTGACCATCTGAAGGATATTGCAGTTTCTGAGTTACAACATTGCTATGAAGAGTGGGAAAACCGTTTGAAGCGTTATGCATTTACTAACTTAATGAAAAACTTATAGTATTTTAAGTTATATTTAAAGAATTGAATATTGAAACAGTGAAATACTTCTCTGTAATTTAATAAATCATACAACATATAAGCTTATTAATTAATATATATTTATATTGATGTATGTAAATATATATTAATATATATTTTTATTGATGTATGTAAAGGACTTTAGTCAAAAACATGATTTTTCAGCATAGCAAGAACAACGTTTAAAAATATCTGTATAAAAATTAAGAATGGTTGCAGCAACTGTAACATGAAGGCTGGATTGGATATTGTTTATATATTTCCTAATGTGAAAATATATGTTACATTATCATTCTCATTATCAGTCAAAATGCAACACAAAATAAAAATCTGATTACTGAATAAGTTTTTTCTGTGACCTAAAATTTATTAAAAATCGTAAGCTACTAGTGAACAGAAAAAAAAATTGTTATAAATAACTTAAACAAAATAAGAGAGAGTTGTCAAAATACTTACTAATAAAACAGTTGAATCGTTTTTTTTTCTTAATAAGGATGGATATAAAAATTGTCAACAGATAGATGGCTGCTCAAGAAATGAACTATAAGAAAAACAAAATTTTTTTGTCTCAAAAAACAATTCTTTATTCATCTGAATCCTTTTCCACTAGTTGATATTTCTAATACAAACTGCTGAAATTATTTTCTCATAAAAATGGTGGCATAAGTGGAACCAGATCAAATAATAAGTAATGCATCTTTTCTGCAGAAATTGATACCACCACATACATAGTATCATATTTGAAGAGAATCACCTTAAAGATTTGTTTAATATCTTTAAAGAAAATTCACTTTTTTAAAGAACTCTAAGTAAATCAATTTTGTAATATAATATTTGCTCTTTTCTAGTGAACTTTAACCATTGTAGTTCTTGCCACTTGAAAGCTTTTCAATCCACATTTATTTGTCTGGCTATTAATATATATTTTTTTAGAAGTAATGCAAAAATTATAAAATAATTAAATTGTGTGTCAATAAAAATGAGGATAATCAGTCATCTTTAAAAAAAATGTTGATATTTGTGTTCCTGTTCTGACCACACATGTCAGAATAAAATGTCACATCTGTAACACGATCAGGCAATTAACTTAAATAGTTGTAAAGGCATGAAGAAATTTCATTGGCGCCCTCAACCTGCTATTGCTTCATGCAATTTAATGTACAGACATTCCTGTGTTAACATCAGGTTTCAGCACATAGTAATATTGATGAATAAGTAAAATTGCCATTTATAAAATGCCAGAGATATCAGAATAGAGCTGTACATCAAATACCAGTCATCTTTTGATGGACTCTTTTTACTTCTGCCTTGTCAGTTATTTTCTGTTTGTAAGCTAATGTAGTTTTATTTATGTGCTTTTAAGGCATTTCTGCTTCAAGTTTGGCATCAACATTTGAACTTTAAAATGCAACATTTATATCACAATTTGAAGTATTAACTTCAGGGTTTTTAAATGACAAATTTAACTTTTTAAATTCTCTTTAATGAATGCTGGTTGCTGATCCTTTTCGCAATGCAGACTGTGAATACCAAAAGGCTTGAGCAAAGGCAATCGACATTTTACTATATGTTTGCCTATTTTAATTGCTCTCATAAGCTGGGAATGAATTCATCTGACTTAAAAATCATTTAATTTTTCATCACTAATCTTATTAGTATTTTCTTCTTCGGTCACAATGTCACATTCCTGATATACTTGGCAATTTATTTTTTAATGACAGTTGTACATATTTACCATGCTTACCAGAGTTCTCATTAACCAGTCTGCAAACTTTCCCCTTCTTAAATTAATAATGAAAAATGTTCTTGCATTATATTTTGTATCTTAAGATTGTCAATTTTTCTCTTGTGAAGAACTACAGATTCACGAGTATCTACATAAAAAGTAACAAATCAATTCTTCATCTTGAGCCATGAAATTTGTACTATTTAAAAATTACTGAATGTGAAGAGTCACCACTGGAGTTTTAAAAAAAGTGTAGTACTTCTGTCCACATCTTTCAAGAGGTAAACATTTTCTTTCTTGGACTTCTGTTATAAAATTAGTGTAAGTTCCCAGTATGCATCGATCTTTTTATGTTTTGTACGCACTTTCTATGATCATTTTTACATTTAGTCTTGCATTCTGTTTACTGATTCAGTAGCAACTACATTTTCATTTCCTAATATATTTATATGATTACCTATTACAGTTTCAATAACAATTACATTTTAATTAATTGCAACAACAGAAAGAGTTGAAAGAATTTGGTAAGATATTTTCTTCTGGGACAAATTTTTCCTTTATTCTTCTTCATTACATTCAAAGCATAGTCAATACGTTATCACCATATTTGTTATTTTCTTGGTAATACATCTTATCTTTGTCAGAGCCATCTGATAAGACTAATTTAATTTTCAAAAATTTTCTCCATTATATCCAGAAGGCTATGTTCTATATCACTTGGGGGTGAAGTCTATACAAGTGCAATTTATTGGTATCTAACAATAGTACTGTAATATTTATTACATTTTTCTTTATCCAGACCTGTTTGTAAATAAAATGGCTTACTGTAGTAAGTCATTTAATTACAAGTTTGTTGTTCTGTTGAGGTGTGTAAATAGTCTTTTCAATGGAGATATTATATATGATGTAATATATATATATATTATATATGATGCGATTAATTAACGCTCCGCAAAAATATGTTGGTATCATTGCCTCCCTTCATAGTCTTATGTTACCCTCTTGTGAAAAAAATGTCAAAAAATTATAATATATTAAAGAGATTTAACAGATTCTGACAAAAAAAAAAACATTATGATTGGATATTTTTTATGCCTGTAACAACAAAAAAATTGAAAGTGTACAAAAATTACAATAATTTAATTGCAGAATTTTTTTTGCACATTTCTACCGCGTTTTTTATTAGCAAAATTTTTTTTTTGCTTTGTGTTTATGAAACATAGTTTGCTGATTTAAAAAATAATACTTTCAAGCAAATCGGTTGAAAATTGGGCAAAATATGATGAAAAACCCATGTCATAAATCACAGATTATTAACTTTTTTTTTTGTCTTCAGTCATTTGACTGGTTTGA
Organism: Lycorma delicatula; assembly: GCF_047948215.1. Lineage (NCBI taxonomy): Eukaryota > Metazoa > Arthropoda > Insecta > Hemiptera > Fulgoridae > Lycorma > Lycorma delicatula. Next base: position 216,239,053 of record NC_134457.1, read on the forward strand.
TGCAGCTCTCCAAGATTCCCTATCTAGTGCTAGTCGTTTCATTTCAGTATACCCTCTACATTCTATATCCCTAACAATTTGTTTTACATATTCCAAACGTGGCCTGCCTACACAATTTTTCCCTTCTACCTGTCCTTCCAATATTAAAGCGACTATTCCAGGATGCCTTAGTATGTGGCCTATAAGTCTGTCTCTTCTTTTAACTATATTTTTCCAAACTTCTTTCTTCATCTATTTGTCGCAATACCTCTTCATTTGTCACTTTATCCACCCATCTGATTTTTAACATTCTCCTATAGCACCGCATTTCAAAAGCTTCTAATCTTTTCTTCTCAGATACTCTGATTGTCCAAGTTTCACTTCCATATAAAGCGACACTCCAAACATATACTTTCAAAAATCTTTTCCTAACATATAATTAGTAATATTATTATTAATTCTCGTTAGGCTCGTTTCGCTTGTGCTATTTGGCATTTTATATCGCTCCTGCTTCGTCCATCTTTAGTAATTCTACTTCCCAAATAACAAAATTCTTCTACCTCCATAATCTTTTCTCCTCCTATTTTCACATTCAGTGGTCCATCTTTGTTATTTCTACTACTTTCATTACTTTAGATTAGTAACATATGTTAGTATAAGTAAGATTCAGAAAACTACGTTTTATAAAAATCCTCATAACTCAAAAGGCTATTCAGATTGTCAAAAAACCATTTTTACTGTATACTGTTATTCATTACAAATCGATATGTGTTACATGTTTACCGATATCATTTGTCTGAAAAGATAGACCTCAAGTAAAAGTGACATATTTATGACCACAAATTCCTTCTTTTTTTTTGTGTGCCGTATATCATAATTTATTATGTGTTTCAATATATTGATATGTTGCTAGTAAGATAAGCTATTTTGTAAATAATAAATAAATCCGTAATCCTCATAGCAATTATAATACACAAGTCACACACACACACACACACACAAGAACATTTCTGAGAAATAAATGGTCATATTCTTTCTAGTCTAAGTAAAACATTTTACATTGTATAAACGTTGTTCAAATTGTGTAATAAAAGGTTAATGTGATAAATATTTATTTATAATGTTATTGTGTAAATATGTAGCCATTCATAATGCAGATGTTACATCATGATCTATAAGCTTGGTCAAGAAGTGTAAAAACAATTTTCTTTAGAACACACAATCAAATAAAAAGGTGGTAGTGATAGAAAAGTTGCTGAATTGGCTAAGGTATTCAGCAGACAAATGCTGTAATAAAAAACAAATTATTTTTAAATTATTAAAGAAAAACCCACATATAAAATACAATGAAGTTTCTGATGAAAAAGACCCTGGTAAGAAATGTGTTGGATTACTTAATTTTGAAAAATTGATTACGCAAATATGCACACACAAGACTATGAAATTATAATATTTACTTTCCCTTATGAATATAATTGTAAAGTAATGAGAACAGAAAAAACATATTCTGAACTACTTTCTTCTTAACCGTTACAACAAAATAACAATACTTTTTATTTGGTATATGAACTGAAATCTTTAGTACAGATGGTGTAAAACAATACACCAATACATATAGATGAAAAATATCTTAAGGCAGAAGAAGAAAGATAGCTTGCTAAGGAACAAGAAAATTAGCCAAAGAAAAGAAGCAAAGAATGAAAAAAAGAGAACAGAAAGCTGAAAAATGCAACCAAATACTAAGTAATTAAATACATACCCATTTGAAACAAGATATTTCTCCTAATATTGTTCCTCACCAATAAAGTCCACAAAACCTAAACATACTTGGTCTGTGTTCTGCCCTTGTTAAAGGCGTATGATAGCCAATGCGTCAAAAGTAAAATAATATCAAACAATTAAATCAATGCATGAAGTTTGGAATGAGTTGAGATAAAGACGTACAAGACTTATATGATATGTTAGAGGAAATACTATACAAGTTGACAAAAAAAAAAGAAGATGGAATTAGTGTGACATGACAATTATTTGATACAAATGATAAAGATGTAATTTTAAATGAGGAAAATGTTCTTAGACTACCCATGAAAAATTCAAATGCATTAAATATTTTATCATTTTCTGTTACTTGATTATGTATACAGATGTTTTAAAATAAAATAATTAAGAAAAAATATTTTTTATGACAAAATTTTGCAAAATTCCAACCGGCTGATGATGCCGCATTAATCTCAACCTAGTTCACAGTTTCAAAATTACTTTTATGGTGTCATTTTCATTGACTATTATTCATCAGAATCATAAAAAAAAATATATCTATTTGTAAACAGTTCTAATAAGTACTGACACAATATCAAATCTGTTTGTCCTATTACTTTTTTTTTCAATAGAATTCAAAATGCTTAGGATTATATTTGAGCTATCTTTTATGCATAACTGATCACTGAAAAAGAAATAAAATGTTGAGATACAATTAAAACTAAGAAAAGCAATAAACGGAATATTTGCAGACTCTATATATACGAGGGCTGTCTAGAAAGTAACTTACATTTTGAAATAAAAAACCAACCAAATAAAAAAAAAAGAAATTTTATTATATACAATTGAAAGGGACAATCTTAAACTATTTTTCTATACAGTCGCTATATAAGTTGAGTCATTTATCATAACAATACAGAGCTCTCAAATTCCTTTTCCGTAGAAATCTACCGCCTTAGATTTTTGGTACAAAACTTGTGATAACCAAGCTTCCCTGATACAATTTCATGCAGTAAACTTTGTGAAATTTTGGGGAAATGAAGCAAGAGTTCCGTAATCGTTGTGCAGCGATTTTCAAAAATTTTATCGTTAGTTCATCAGTCGCAAGGCTAGGCCGACCACTGCGGTCACAAAAAACATTGGTGCAGCCATTTTTAAACTGAATGCACCACTGCCTTACTCCATCTCCATACACCTCACAAAGTTGCCGATGAATTTCAGTCGGTTTGAAACCAATTAACCAGTATGTCACCTAATCACTAACGCACCTCACAACTTGCGGGGTTTTCTACTGAAGCGCACATTTTAATAATTCACAATGAACAAAGTAGAAAAATCACCATCAACACACCAAAACAGCTTGATGTGTACTGAGTGTAGAAATGTTTTGACACCAAGATGGCGGCGCTATCCCCACCCATCTCCACGCTAGGCACAAACGTAAGTTACTTTCTGGACTGCTCTCGTACACGTCGGATAGTCATGTTACAAATAAAATTTCTACAGATTAAATTTTTTATAAATTATTTAATTTATTCTAAACAATGTAAATTATTATATATTTTTTTTATTATAACTGATTTTTTTTACTACAGATTGAAGTCTTTTTACTGTTTACACTTTTCACAAATGACTGTAAGAAATCAGATAAGTTTGTTTCAAATAGTATCACATAGTTAGTATATATTACTTTTTACCAGTAAAAGATTAAATAAAATTATATATAGTACAAATTGCCTCTTGAAATAAGAGACATTAATTTCTGAATAAAAAATAAATTATAATCTAAACTATGTGATAACCAAAACAATGCTTATCAAAAGTAGTTAAATCACAATGTACTAACCTTCAAAAATAATCTATACATAATAATATTCATAAGAAGACACCTTCATTTAATTTACTACGATAATATTTTTAAATTGTTGGCAAGAGGAAATTTAATTTATACAGACACCTTTACATTCTATAACATATGTTAATTGTAATTGTTTGAAGAAAGATAAAAAAGGTGATAGAGAGAATTATTCTAAAAAAAAATTGCAGTGAGTGCGTGAAACACGTTGCTTTTTTCATAAATCAATATTTCATAAAGGTAAAACAGGTTGTCTTTCATTTTATTTTTGTTTTATGTAGGATTGTTTTTATCTATGATTAATGATTTAGATATAATTTTTAATTTAAAAATTTTTTGTTTTGTTTTTAATTTGAGATAAAAGACTAGTAATAATTTAAGATAAACATATATGGAAGGAATGAAATCAATGTGAAGCCAACAGCATTAAATGGACAAAATATAACTATGATCAAAAGCTGCAGTCACTAACTCTCAAATAATTATAAAATAAAATAGACTAGTTCATGTCATTTAAAAAGAAAATAATAACATTTATAAAATTGTAGCGGATAATTTTACTGGTAGGTTCAATAGAATCATTCTTATATAACAATGAAAATATGACAATAATATTAAAGTGTACACTATGCAAATGATTTCATTTTCACAATAAATGAGCTGAATTTCAAACATATTGTATTGTAGGATGTAGATCCAAGTTGATGGCCATTTGGTCCAGGAGGGCAGAGGTGCCAAATACCTGGGCGTATGGCTGGCTGGACAGATCTAGAAAATTCAGCCTACACGTTAAGGAAGTTACCATGAAGGCTGAAAAGGTTCTGGCAGACTTAGGGAAGGTGATGATATCCAGGAGTAGACCCAAAGCAGGCAAGAGACAGATGATGCTATCAGCGGCCAACTCTATTCTTCTATATGCGGTTCCAGTATGGTATGAAGTGCTGGAGGTGCAGAGAAACGTTAACAGGATGTACTCCCTCCAGCAATGTGCGAATAGTTAGATCATTTCAGCATACCGGACCATATCAGGGGTAGCGGCAGAGGTGATTGCTGAAGTCCCGCCAATTCACCTCTGTGCACGGGAGTTACGAAGAATACACTGAGGAACCCTGAAAGTGGAGGCCGAACGAAATGAGCTGTAAGGGTGGCAGGCAGAATGGATGACCTTGGATAAGGGTGTGAGGATTTAGGGAGCTGGACTACCTCACCCAGCTCCTCTCATGACACAGTGAGTTTGGGGCCTATCTGTTCCGTTTTGGCAGAACGGCCTGTGTGTACTATGATGAGGAGGACACACCATAGCATGTGATCTTCCACTGCAGGAAGTGGGAGGGGTTTAGAAGGCTGTTGGGACTCAGCTGGATAACCCCGAACAACATCATGAATCGCATCCTCTGAGGCTGAAGGCATTGAAATGAGGTGGCTTCCCTGACCTTAAGACTTCTGGGGACGAAAGAGAGAGAGAGGGGGATGCTGATGTGGGGAACAGAGAAACATCATATGCCTTCAGAAGGAAGAACCTACCAAGTCCGTCAGGACAGGACCTGGATCTATCAAGGTTAGGAGGCAGACGTCATTGTAAATAAGTTTATTTTGTATGCATTAATATTTGACATGTACTTTGTAATTTCTATGAAGCTATAAGTTATAACTTTTAAGTAGATCTTTACAGAACAGGAAGATTATATGAATATGTTCTGGTTGGAGCCATAAATGATGAACAATATGGCATTGTGACATATATTAGGTTCCATCTCACAGATTACAAAGTAACTTAACAAGACAGAACAGCAGATGTCTTTGTTTTGGCTGTGGAGGTTGCTGGCACCATTGTTGTAAATATTTATAAACCTCCGCAAGTCAGGTGGTCAAATCCACCTGTAAGGTACTTCAGTCACCCAGTCTTGTAAGTTGTTGATTTCATAGCCTGGGGATATCAGGAAGAGGACAGCAATGGAGGTATTCTAAATAAATGGATGGATATGTATAACCTTCAGCTTATGTACAACGCTAAGATTCAGGAACATTCCGATCGGGTAGATGGCTGAAGGATTATTCTCCTGATTTGTGCATCATATCTACATCTGGACATAATGACATGACACAACAAAAGGTCATTGGGTCTTTCCCATGCAGCCAGCATAGGCCAGTCGTAATTCATTACGGTAACTGAAATTCCATTAGTCACCTCCATCCCTCAACCTCTATGGAATTTTCAGTTTGTGAACTGGGAACTGTTTTGATAATACTGTTCCGTGGATTCCCCCAATTATGAGCGATTTGTGGGTGCAATTAAAGTTAATGCCGGAAGTTGTATTCCACATGGGTTTCAGAAAAAGTTCATCCCTGGATGGTCTCAAGAGTGCAATGAGTTATATGCTGAGTATCAGGAATCTCACAATGACAACAGTTGATGACCCTTGAGAGCTCTCAATAAGAACAGGAGAGAAAAATGGCACAAAACTGCAAGATTCAATTTTGTGTATTCTATTCAGAAGGCCTGGAACCTTATAAGGAAACTTGGTACAGATCCAAGGTTGTCAAGTACAGTCACACATGTGAATGCCAATGTTGTTGCATCCAGACTAATGATTTCAAAAACTAAAGTAGACAAGGTGCACATACAAACCGTGAAAAAAGGATTGTATATAAAGAGGTCCCATCTGAAACCACATCCAGACTACTCACGTGACTTCTGCATTGAGGAGCTTGATATAGCCTTGAAAATCCTGAAGGTAAATAAAGCTGTTGACTTTGATGGCATGTATCAGGAGTTTCTTAAGGCCATCCATTGGACCTAAAACTAGATTGGGGATCATTGAATTCTTCAATGAGATTCTGAGAACTGGAAAATTGCTGAAGCTTTTCAAACAGGTTAAGGTAATTGCCATCCTGAAATCAGGCAAAGATGGAACTAATGCTTCTTACTACCAACCAGTATCACTACTCAACATGACCTATAAACTACTAGAAAGGCTTATTCTAAATCGCATTCAAAAGGTCACTGATCAAATTATCCCCACCAAGCAGGGTGGTTTTAGGAAGTATTGGAGCTTCTGCTACCAGGTCTTAACATTGACAACTCTAGGAGGCTGGATTTGAGTGAGGTCTCAAATTGGCTGCAGTTTTTGTGGATCTTATGGGAGCTTATAACACTGTGTGGAGGGAAGGATTGATGTCGAAGTTTATTGAGGTCATCCCATGTCAAAGGCTAGCATTTCTATTGAGCAACATGCTTTCTGACATGCACTTTAAGGTGTCCCTGAATGGATGGGCTAGTAGATGGAGAAATCTGAATAATAGCCTACCCCAGGGATTAGTTCTGGTCCCCATTCTGTTTAATCTGTATATCCATGACATTTCATGTGGAAAATCCATTATGTGGATGATCTAGCATTAGTTTTCCAGAGTAAGAATCTTATTCACTGTGGGAGTGTACTGACAGGTGATCTGACGAAATTGAGTGATTATTTCCATAAATGGAGGCTTCAGCCTAACCCAAACAAGAATGAGGTTACTGCATTCCATCTAAATAATATAGAAGTCCTAAGGAAGCTACATATGACTTTTGACAGAATCGAAGTGCCCCATGATTACAATCCAATATATCTGGGAATCATTCTGAAATAACACATTATGGCGGATGCTAGTTGTACATGGGGTGTTTAATCAGTTTGAGTAATAAAGATAGCATTTAAGTAAATAATATATAAAAAGTATTTAATAACCAGTTATAAATTTAAAAAATGTAACTTGAAAAAAGTAAAAAAGGTGTTTGTTTACTTATACAAAAAACAAAAAAAAAATTATTTTAGGATATCTGTAGTAGAAAAACAAGTTACCCATTTTACTAAAGCAAAGATTTATCATAAAATAATTTATGTAAAATATTAAAATAGCTACTGGGTTGCTTCACTTCTAGTTTCCAATTTGACATCACCAGCACCAATTTCTTTAATTAGAGCAGCTTTATCTCTGAAGAAATCTCTAAACCAGCATATATGATCAACTTTTTCATTAACTGTCAACCAAGAGTTCTTTGACAAACCGACGCAAACTAATTCCATAAAATGTCTAATTGGACCTTTAGTAGGGCACCACCCTTCTAAATGTTTTTCAAGATGTACATGTTCTGAGAAATAAACTTTCTTTTCTTCTTCTAAACCTAAAAAACAAAAGAAAATATCCAGCAAAGACACTAAAGAAAAATCAAACATTAAGTACATAATACAATATTTGAAAGTGGCTAATTAATTTAAAGACTGACCTGCAACTGAACAAGGAGATGCGGTTCCCAAAAAAAAGCTTATAAACAACTAACATTTTTTTATGTTTACAACATAGTTATTTAAGCGTATTAAAATTTAGTATTTAAAAACTTGTGAAGTATATTAAACAATCATTATAAATAATTAGTTTATTAGAAAACTAACATTTACATAATATATTTCAACAATTCCATTCTTTTTGTAAATTTATTGTATTCAGTAAATTAATAATACAATATTTTATTAAAGATTGAATAAATAATTTAGTAATAGTCGATGTGGTAATACTTATTATAAATAATACACATCAGAACAATAAAAACTGTAGATACCTTCAAAGCATGTTTGAAGAAAGGACAATTTACCCAATAAAGCTCAAAATATCATGGGAATTAAATTGTTTTTTTCTTGTGGTTTGAAATAAAATTAATTAAAATTATTCAAATAAATATAATTTGGATGAGAAGTAGTTAATATGCTTTCACTGTTATGTCTGCATATTATCTGTAGGAAAGTTGTATACTAAGTCATGCTTTGTCTGGATTTCTGCAGTCAATTCTAATTCTGTTTCCATCTATCATGATAGGGGCTAACAAGCTTGAGTGTTTCGCTGTAATAACATATATCTCACTCAGAACCATTTCTTCTATGTTAGAATGACATTTGAATTTTATTATTTCTCTATAAATTAACTATTTCATTTTATTAATTTTAATTGATTAAGGGCTAAATTTAATTAATTTATACAATAAATCCTAAGAAGAAAACAGAATCTGCTAATATTTCTACATTTATTCTTGTTAACATATTTTCTCCTTAATATTTCTATTATTTTGTAAAATGCATTAGATATATTTATTGATAACATCCATCCCATTTAATTACAAGTAAAATAATCAACTTACTTCCTAAATGTATCTAACTGACCTCTAATAGAATTCTATAACATTCAATGTTTTAAAAGTAATGGTAAATTAAAAATATTTTTAATTACCTTGTTCATTATCAATTGGAAAATGCCATAAAATTCCCTTTTCAGTCCACAGTATCATTTGTTCATAAATATTTGTAGGTGGCTGCATTACTGCTAATTTAAGTTCTCTGTTAACACAACGTTCCAAGATCTCAAGTTTTATTTCATCATCCTTCTGAACATTTACCTGATTAAAAATACCTAGGCTTTCAGCACCAAACAAATTCACTCTTTCTGCAATTCTGAAATAACAGTATATAATTTTTTTTTTAAACAAATTTTATATATTTTACAAATATTTTGTATTAGTTAATGTATCACCTAAACACAGGATATACATTGAATTAAACAAGCTTTTGATTTGAATAGTTAATAGATAAATCTTAATAAAATAAACTCTGGAAGATTAGGCAACATGAACGTGAGAGAGAGAAGCATATGTGAGAGAAGGTAAAGAATACATCAAGTTCATCCTATGATATGGTTGCTTTGTAGAGACTGTATTCTAATTTAAAGGGATTAATTAAGATAGTGAGTATAAAACATTAACATAACTCCATGAACAAACATTTTAACATAACATATAACATCTTTTATACAAATTAGAGGCAGTTAGTTGGATTTGCCCAAATTTTTGTTCAAAAACATATTTTGATGAAAGTTTTAGGCAACAATGGTTACACTTACAATCTCATTATAGTAATACTTAGCAAATAGGTACTGTTAGTCAATTATTGGTCTAAATATGTCAAATTAGTTGCAAGTAATGTCCACATTAGAATTTCACACACTGATTCATTTTCTGAGGGCAAGAGGGAATAAATCTACCAAAATCATCACTAGATGAATATGGTGTCGTTTTCAGATTTTCCTGCCAGGCAATCACAAAATGGTATGCGATATTCAAAAATGGGTGCATAAATATAGAAGAATATCAGTGGAGAAAGCCTCAATTTAGTTAATGTGTGACAACAAGGACAAATTATAGCTTGCAAATAGGTAAAAATCACACTGGATGAAAGTGAAATTAGATTGGATGTTTTCTATGAAATAATACACATTATCTCTTCTCCGATTATCAAAAAATTAGTGCCCAATGGATGTCTTGTTTATATTTATAAAACACAAACTAGTTTTAACAGCTTACATTTTTGGTTCATTGTGAGAAGGAAGGTAATGAATTTTTGAATAAAATTATAACCAGAAAAGAGTGTTTGGTGATCTCATTTTTCTCCAGAAATTAGACAAGAGTTCACTTTAGTGGAAACATTCCCACTTCCTTCCTCTAAAAAAGTACCAAAAAGGTGATGCTCACATTTTTCTTTCATGAAGTGTTGTATGTACTAAATTTATGCCATAGAGTTACACAATTACATGGAATCATACAGTGAGACCTGAAAGAGAGTGGCAAACAAAGGTGATTAAAAATTGATGTCCTCCTGCCTGACAATACAATACCTTATTCATATGCATCATGAAGGCTTTTATTTTTATTTTTTTTTTGTTTTCCTGGGCGAAAAATGCTTCTGCATTATCATTGCTCGGACACAATATATTCCTAGTAATAAATAAAGATATATCACAAAGTAATGCAATAACCATCTGCTTTACAGTAATTGGCATGAACAACTGAAACTTGCTACAGTAATTTAAACTTGAGTAAACAGATGGCCCTAAGAGACCATAAAACTAAAGATGGCAACATTTCATTATCCCCTAAAATGATTTGTATGTTAGGCCCTAGGTTAAGGACTTCCTGAAAAGATTCAAGTGGGAAACAAATCCTTATAATATTGACCTTGCAATAGGTGATTGCCATATGATAGTCCCATGAAAGAGACCCTTGATAAGCAGCAATATCAGTCTTATGAAGAAGTCCAAAACAAGACATGGCAATAGTTCACGCAGAACAGGAATTTTTCAAGAAAGACATGGAAGAATTATGTTTATGATATATAATTATGTCGAATAGTAAATCTTCAAATGTAATTTTTTGTAAATAAACGAATTTTACTAATTACTGTATTTTTTTCATGATAGTACAGCTAACATTTTGACTATCTTTATAATAGTAAGCACCTGTCTCCTCTGTTCTATCTGTTCGACCAAAAAACACAATCCACAATTTTATAAAACCTAGAAGATTACCAATCATTTTTTCTTTATCTGGTTCTTTTAATGCATATATAATGGGAATTCAGTATTGATGGCACTACAACAGTTTTGTTACTTTTTGAACTCTTCTGTATTCCATGCTGTCTGGAATATTTTTGGGCAGCATGGACATATGCTTCAATCTCTAATGAAATAATTCTATAGATGAATGAATGTACACATCAGACAATGATTATGAGTATTCCCATATGATTTTGATTTTAAATAATGTCATGATACATTGGTTCTCCACAAAATACTTTGTTTGCTACAACCACTAATGACTGTCTACCTGAAATTTTCTATCACTGTACTGTAGCACTTCTTTTTTTTTTAACTGTAACTATTGAAATAAAAACAAGGAAGAAAACTTAAAATAAATATTATTAAAAAGAACAAAAAAAACACTTAGTACTACACCATTCTATTAAATTACAAAAACAAAATGTTCGTTAAAAATATTTACAAACGCAGATTAGAAAATCACTGCCCACATTAGCACAACTTAACGTGGGAAGTGATATAAACATTAGACTGAATGTTTTTCTTGATATGGTCACTAAGGAAAATACACTTTTACAGTCTGTTTACATATAAAATATGGTATAGCAATCAGTATTATTAACTTAAGACAAGTCAATTTATCATAATTTTTTAACATTTAAAAAAATGCATTACGGATTACTGCATTTTTTAATTATAAGCATTCCACTGAAGTGGCAGCATGGTTTCAGGAGAGGAATATCTACTACAACAACATTGGTTTCTTTAGTAAAAAAAACCGATAGCTAAAACATGATAAGAAAAAGAATAATTTCACCTGATTACAAATTTTAATTTTAGGAAAGAGAAATTACATTTAATAAAGGCAGTTGCAGTTACAAGCACTATGCTTAATTGGTTTGAGTCTTATTTATTTAATAAGAAACAGTATGTTAAAGACATAGTTTTTAAATAAGGTGTTAAAATTTCTGCTTAAATAAAACTCACATTTCACAGTTTTATAACATTAGAGAAGTTTGTGTAAAAATATAATATGCTGCTCTTCAAACTGAAACTTTAATGAAAATACAGTAGATGGTTTAAGTATTTTTACTTTCTTTAGAATTTCATAATAAAAATCAGTAATTGATTATACTATGGAAATGTGGCAGAGATGAAATATACAGATGTTAATGTAACCAAAGCATATTTATTTATTTCTTCCCAGCTTTTAATTTACTACAAAATAACATATGTCATAGTTTTTGGTACATGTTTATGCTATAAAGTAGTGGGTAGATACTGTAGAAATAGGAAATCAATAGGCAATTTAAAAAAAAAAAAATGTTTATTAATGATAGTTCTTTCATTATTTATTTATACCATCAATTGCATATTATTACGCTACAATCAATTTTACATAGATAAGCTTTTAAAAGAAATTTAGATAACCATACAAGTAGATTTGTGGAAATAAGTATGGCAAGTAATTAGGATACAGCTTTAGTGCACTTAATAACCAATAAAAAGGACTATTTTTAATTTAATTTTTAATGATGGCTTATGCTATAAAAGAAGAAAACTTGCATTCCTGTATGGCATTAAATGCTGGTTTTATACAAGTAAATGCACTTAAAATCTAGATTATAACAGACTACACAAAAACAATATAAAACAAATTGCCAACACTGACATATCAATACTACTGAATTTATGATGTGCTTGTCAAATCAAATAGAAAATGACAGCTGTACATCGAGAATTAAAAAAGAAGTTTAAAATACTTACATTTGAGGTTTACTTGAAGGTGCTCTTCTATCATGAGACACTTGATTCAGATGGGTAATTCTTTTCTCAGATTTAACTAAAATTTTTCGTACTTGATCAGCTCTTGATTCAGCTTCTTGAAGTGGTTTTGCATGTTTTATTCTATCAATTTTCATCCCAACTAGCAATTCACTAAAAGGCAATTAATCAGAAAAACAACACATTATTATTTTTACAAAGTAAACAGATTCATTCATTCAATCAATTTCTCTGCAACAAAATAAAAAATATATACTTTAAATTTACTTAATAAAATGCCATAACTTACAAACATTTAAACTGAATCTTGACTGCTGTTGAAAATAAAAGAATGGTTGTACCTGATAAGAAAATAATAAGGTGAGTAATAGTTTTATATTTGTCTATCTCTTGAATTATACTGCAAAACAGTGTAACTTGCAAGCATTAATAAGCGTAGAAATGAAATACAAAAATGACAAACTTAATCAATCATAATCAAGGAACAGAAGGATATCAGAAGTTATAATAGCTTACTAAAACTGAAGACCTAAACTAGTGTCATCTATTTTCAGCGTTTTCTATTGTACAGGTGTTATATATATATATATATATATTACTGATGAGCAATCATTATATATGAAAGGTTAGATGCAATGTGTTCCAATACTGGCGAGATCAGAGATGATTTTTTGAATGTGGTCTCTTGAAAAGGAAATCACATAATAGTGTTGCTCTTCAAAATATAACTCCCTTTCAGTTCACTCTCTTCAAATCACAAAGGATCTAGTACTACTGGAAGACTATCCAGTTTCGCTAAGAGAGTACTGTCATCTACAAATGCATACTCTCACAGAAAACATATGTAGAGTTCATTTAATAAGCTGTATGTTAACCTTAACAAGCTTCTACAAATATTGGAATTTTTACTTTTGTATGATTTCCTCCCATTTAAAATATCCTTTTTAATATTTTTAAGCTACAAGAAAAACATCAGAGGAAAGTATTACAAAATTAATTCTCTTTCCTTGTGTAATATTTGATTCTTTGCGTAAAAACTTTTATTATTTAATGCATCCCAACCCCTTAAGGGGAAGACCTTATGACGTTACCAGTCGCTATACCACCCCTTCCATTCCAAGCCTCGAGGGGCTTTACCGGAGGTCATCTTTACATCCTCTAACTTATTACATCTCACAATCATCAGCCAGGCCTTGGTTGAGATGCCACCGATGTAAATGCCTTGGCAAACATGTGCATCAGTAAAATATATATCAAATTTTGCCTTCACGTAGGCCTCAACGGACACCTTCACACCCAACCTTACATGATTCCCTCAAACTAACTGACCAAAAACGTGGAAGCATGAACCCCGCGCCTAATCAAGATTCAACAGCACTATTCGTTGACTGTGAATGCCTCAGAAAATGAATAAGTTTAAAGTTAAATCAGTGCTATACTCATACCAATCAAAATTATGTTTTATGCAACATAGAAATTCAGACCTGCACTCAAATAAGTCGACTAATTTAGGTCACCTAACAGGGGGAACGTAACCTCATTCCAGTCTGTGCAGGAGCCGGGGACAAATCCCGCACCCCCATTTGGTCCCATCATGGATTCTCACGTGGCATTTCCAAGTTACAACCACGACCGCCGCCAGCGGAGGGAAGCCATGCCACCGATTGCACGGGCTACCACACCCCTGCAGCTTGGCCGCCCCCACCAGCAGAAGCCCCAAACCGAATCACAAACAACACTAACATAACTGTGGCATGATGCCAATACGCCTAACTCTGACCAATCCAATGCCTAGGCCGGAACCCTAGCTACCTAGGATCCTACCACGATTTGAGTACCTCGATTAAACTCTCTCTGCAGACCTACACATCACAAGGGCATGAAGAAGACCGGCCACTATTTATGTAGTTGCCTTTTCGCAGCAACTGCTTTTGATGACATCTTTTGGACACGTCTCAATCGTCAGATGTCCCTGCTGTTATCGAGTAGATTAAGTGCAAGGTGGATTACATGATTCTCAAGCCTCTGCAGGTATTTGAAACTGTGCTGGCATGGAATCTTAGAATCCGACAATAGCTCCAGATAATCATGAATCTCATCATTCCACGTGAATCATGGCACTTTGGCAATCACCCTCGCTACTTTGTTCTGGAATCGTTATAATTTCCATATTACTAGTAATAGCTGTTCCCCACAATTCTACACCATAAGTCCAGATTGGGCACAGGATAACCTTATAAATTAAGATCTTGCTGGATAACGTGAGGCCTGAGTTAGTTCCCTGTACCATGCGTTCAGCAATTCATCCTCACATGACACTTCCAGGTCAAATGTCGATCCAGGTGAAGACCAGGTACCACACAGTCTCCATTTGCAGGATCAAGACAGCATTAATGAAATCTGATAGAAAAGCAGAAAATTAAAGATTAACCTTTTCAGATCATGTAGCCTTGGAACTGGTTATGTACGGCGTCAGTTTTAAAACGCTGTTACAAAATCATTTTATATGGTATCTAAGTCGGTTATTTTTTTTATATTCACAAAGGAATCAGTTTTATTACACAATTTGAACAACGTTTATACGATGTAAAATGTTTTATTTAGACTAGAAAGAATATGACCATTTTTTTCTCAGAAATGTGCGTGTGTGTGTGTGTGTGTGTCACTTGTGTATTATAATTGCTATGAGGATTACAGATTTATTTATTATTTACAAAAATAGCTTATCTTACTAGCAACATATCGATGTATTGAAACACATAATAAATTATGATATACGGCACACAAAAAAAAAAAGAAGGAATTTGTGGTCATAAATACGTCACTTTTACTTCAGGTCTATAAATATCTTTTCAGACAAATGATATCGGTAAACATGTAACACATATCGATTTGTAATGAACAACAGCACACAGTAAAAATGGTTTTTTATCAAACTGAATAGCCTTTTGAGTGGTGGGAATTCTTATAAAACGTAGTTTTCTGAATCTACTTTCACTTATACTAACGTATGTTACTAATCTGTGATTTATGACACGGGTTTTTCATCATATTTTGCCCAATTTTCAACCGATTTGCTTGAAAGTATTATTTTTAAAATCAGCAAACTATGTTTCATAAACACAAAGCAAAAAAAAAATTTTACTAATAAAAAACGCGGTAGAAATCCGCAAAAAAAAATTCTGCAATTAAAGTATCGTAATTTTTGTAGTTTCAATTTTTTTTTTTGTTACAGGCATAAAAAACCAATCGTAACGGTTTTTTTTTGTCAGAATCTGTTAAATCTCTTTAATATATTATAATTTTTTGACATTTTTTTCACAAGAGGGTAACATAAGACTATGAAGGGAGGCAATGATACCAACATATTTTTGCGGAGCGCTAATCAACCGCGGATCATTGTGATGGGAAAAGGTTAATAAGATAGCGAACACAATATTCCAAAACTAGCAGAATTATGTCATTTAAGAATTAAAATTACAAAACTCTTATCACAGTAAAGAAGAAATCAAAATCAGACAAGCATCAGCCTTTTTCATACAGTACAGAAACCTCCTAATATTAAACATAAATTTACGATAAAAAAAAACAAATTTACATATTGTAATGCTCTATATAATATAGGCAGTAGAAAATCATGAAAGATAAAAAAAATGGAAGCTTTGGAAATCTTATGTCATGGGTGAGCTTTGATAAATACATGGAAAGATGGAATAAAAATCTACTAAAATCTAAAAAAAAGAATTTAAAAAAAACATGGAATTTTGAAAAAGAAAATTGGTAGGCTGTATAAGAAAGGCCCAGGATTAATCTGATTTGATTTAGAAGGAAATACAGAGAGCAGAAATCAAATAACAACAAGTAAACAAAGAGTTAGCTAGGAGCTAAAACACAGAAAAACCCATCAAAGACTTCTACAGCAAATGATTAAGTAACTAATTACTCTTGTAATTAAGTACTTAATAGAAAACAGCTGTATATTTATGAAGGATGAAGGACTACCTCTGATGTTAAAAGTAGATGACTTGTTGTTGATTGTGTTCTTGGGGTTAGTAAGGGGAGTACTAAAAAATAAATTTGTGGATTCAACATACTGAATATATTTCAATGCAGATTGTTGTGAGTACAACAATTTAGTATAGAAAAGAAGAAACCAAATTGTTCACAGTAAAAGCAGGCCTAATACAAGGAAGAGTTCCTTCTTGGCAGCAGCTGTGAATCCCCTTAGCGCCTATCTGAAAAAGAAGTGATGAAGAATAAGAAAATAGGAGCAAATGATTATGATAGGAAAGGAGATAGATAGTGGCAACAAGAGTGTTAGAATGAATATCACAGGTGACCACAACAAGACACAGGTAAAATTATCTATGTAAAATGTATATACACATAAAAGGAAGATACTGACTTTAATGAAACACTTCCAAGAGATGTTTTTGTAGCTGTCTTTGATGAAATAGTTTTACTCTTTGAAGCTTTTGTATCTTCTTGAGACACTGATTCTTGATCTTTGTACAATAACCTGGATAATAAATCTGCTTCTGTTTGTTTAGAATCCCCTCCTATATTATCTGCAACATGTCTGGCTGCATTTACTAGCTTCTCATCTGAATAAACAAAAACTCTAATTAGAAAAAGTAGAACTATCAGCATACACACTCATTTCAAGCAGTAATGAAATAAACTGAATGAAATTATTAAGTACATGATGGGGTCAAAATGTGAAATAAAAGAAACTATGAAAAACAGACCAAGGATAGAGAATCAATACATAAAAAGCATGTCACTGAAGCAGGAAAATTTAAAAGATTTGTCATTCATATTATGTTTGGTGAGGGCGCTGAACTTGATCATATATTGTTAGTCATTTAATGCCATTTAGTAAACATGGAACAGTAGTCAGGTACACTGCATGCTTTCTGCGTTAAATTTTTTAATAAAAATGGTGACTCTGTGACAGCTGTACAAAGGTTATTTCACAATCAGTTCAATATTTTGCATCATGGGTGGGTAATAGCTGATCATCAAACTAACACATGGATTAAAAAGTTTGAGTAAAATCATTTTATATAAAATTTAAAACAAAAGATACAGCAAAAAGTATTAGAACACTAGAAAACACTGAAAAGAGTTTGAACTACCATAACACAGTCCAAAAAGTTTTGCGATTAAGTATGAATTACCAATGAATATCAGTGAACAATTAATCTGTTGAATCTTACATGTGGAGTTAAGTCTTCTTCCCTATAAAGCTAAAATTGTTCAGAAATTAAGAATTCTGATTTGGGTTCTAAAATTAATTTTTTGTCAAGAGATGTTTTGGCGTTTAGATGGTGATGATGGTTAATCCACCACATATTTATGTCACATGAAGCGCATTTCTGAAGAGCTGTACCGGATGACCATTTGAAAAGTTACCACGTTTATTATTCAGCAGCTATCAGTCCCATCATATTTCTGTTTGCAGCCATGGACACCATTCTTGGGGGGAACCTTTTTAAAATTATTTTCAAAGGGGTGGAATACACCCTCTCCGCTAACCTATCCCAACTTGAAAATTTTAAATGGCAATGGTAACATTTAATTAACTGACAACCTGAAAAAAAAATTATTTTGGGGAGAAGAAATTTAAAATCCCCCCATCCCTTTGCTGGGAACGTGCGAAAAACCATTTGAGGTAGTACTTTTTTAAATTTCAGTCCAACAAAAATAATTAAAAAATTATGAGATATTGCTTCTTAAACCATTTGAAATAACAATAATCTGTAAATTAAAACTGTGAAAATTATTTTTTTAAAAAACCAACACAAAATTTCGCTCTTAAACGTTTTCTTAAACGTTTAAAAAACATTTTCATGGCTTAACGTTTTTTTTTTTTTAAATGAGACAATGTATCTTATGACACCTCGTTGGAAGGCCCATTCAATGACAAGTAATTTGATATAAATAAAATAAAAATTGGTTCACTGATATTGAAGTTATGATTACAAAATATGGTTTTTTTGTGGTTATGTTGGGATACAGTGTTACTGACCCAAAGCATTAGGTGTGAAATCATCCGTTCTTGATAAAAATATGGGTTTTAGGTTTCTCCAGCATTGAAAAAACATACCAGTAAACACAACATTATAACATCAGTTAAATATAGGGTTATCATAAAAGAATGGTGCAGTTATGAACATGGTTTAAATTAAAACAGATGTTTTTTATTTTTCAAATTTGTCGTCTCAAACATTTTTTTACATAATTAATAAATTTCAATATGTGCGCCTTTAGTCGCTTGACAAATGTTCAAACGATACTCAACTTCTCTCCAAACATTAGTTAACATTTCTTCGTTAATGGTTGTCATTGCTTCATTAATCCTGTTTTTTAAGCGGTTTAGGTCGCACATTTTTTGTGTATAAACAATGCTTTTGATGTACTCCCACAAGAAAAAATCGCAAGGTGTCAGGTCTGGACACCTTGGAGGCCAAAGTATGGGTCCTTGCCGGCCTATCCATTGACCTCCAAATTTTTCGTTCAAAGCGTCAGTGACCGATGCATTGAAGTGCGGGGGAGCACCGTCTTGTTGGAAATGAAGTCGATGAATGTTTTCGAGTTCATCCGGCTGAGCAAAGCAATAATTGGTTAACATGTCAAGATATACAACTCCATTAATTGTTTTTTCAGCAAAGAAGAAAGGCCCTATTACAAGATTTTTCATCCCGCCACAACAAACATTAACTTTAGGCGAATCGCGTTGTTTCTCAATAATTGCGTGTGGGTTTTCAGAGCCCCATATTCGTGAATTGTGTCTGTTAACACATCCATTCACATGGAATGTAGCCTCGTCTGTAAAAATTATATCATCTAAAAATGATTCGTTTTCACCTATTCTGTTCGACATTTCAACAGCGAAATTGTAATGTTTTACACCATCATCGGGTTTCAATTCGTCCAGTATCTGGATTTTATAAGCGTGTAATTTCAGTTTTTTAAGTAAAACTTTGTGAACTGTTGATTTTGGAATACCTAATTCGACGCTTCGACAGGGGATGGACTTCCCAGGACTTCTAATTGACGATTGCCTAATTAGTTCAACCGTTTCGTCTGGTACACTTGGTCTGCCGGTTGATTTCTGTTTCTTAACTGATCCAGTTTCATCGAATCGTTTGAACCAACGTGTTATGTTATTTTTGTGTGGTGGATCTCTTCCGAATTCACGTCATGTTGAACTAAAATTACGGATTTTAATTCAGCCATCAATAAAACACGCTTTGCTTTGTCTTTATCCGAGAACATAGTAACTCACTAAACTCACCGCAACAACAATACAACTGACGTTGTGGTTACAACTGCTGATAAACAAAATTTTGGGTTGAAGGCTTTCAGGGATACCAATATAACATCTAGAAATTTCCCTACAATCTTCCTATGAATTACTGAAACCGCACCATTCTTTTATGATAATCCTGTATAAGAAAAACCAATAATAGAAGGTTCTTTTATTATACAAGGTACTTCTTTGTGGCAACATGTTGAAAAATTGATCACCTTGTTATAAAAGGTTATAATTTTCTGCCAATTATTGAGATCTTAAGTTTCTATGGAAAATTTTTTCAAATTGTTTTCTTTCATACATGTTATTAGTGGCAAAAAGTATTCCTTGTGTTTATTTCAATCACGCTTTATTTAAATTGTTGTATTCTTTAGTTAAAATTGGCATTTGGTTTGTGTTATTGTTCTATCTTTTGGCCTTTCATTTTTTGTCTTTAGTAAATTTGTCTCACTAAAATGGCTTAAAATCTGGTAAAATACTTTAAATGATGTTTTACTTTGGGACTTGAGTGTCACTTCACCAAATATATAACAAAAATTGTTAGGATGATTTAAACTAACGCTAGGCATTTTGTAACTAATGACTAATTAAAAGAAATAAAGTTGTAAATATGTAATACACAATAATTCAGACACACAAAGCATTCACAATGACATGTTTACTGGTTCATCTCACAACTGGCATCATTCTGAAGAATGTGTGCTACACTAGATCACGTTTGTGCATGACTATGTCTACACATCTGAACCTGCACAATAGTAGTAACACTACTCTTTGAGTTAGCTCATTTGGTTCCATCATATTTACAATGCTCTAGGTGCTTTTACTTGACAATGGTCAAATGTACGAAAAAACACTTAAAAATAATTTAAAAAATTAAAATTCGAAAAAATCTGTGGGCGATGGAGAAATTCTGAATACATATTTGAAAACAGGATAAAAAACTGCATTAAATGCACCTATTGGTATTCACGAGACAAAAATCATACTGACAAGTGTTATTGATTTTTCATATGTTTAACTAATGTTATAATGCTGTGTTTATTGGTATGTTTTTTCAATGCTGAAGAAACCTAAAACACATATTTTTAACAAGAACAGATGATTTCAGATCTAATGCGTTGGATCAGTAACACTGCATACCAACATAACCTAAAAAAAAACAACATTTTTAATCATAACTTCAAAACCAGTAAACCAATTTTTATTTTATTTGTACCAAATTACTTAACATTGAAAGGGACTTTCAATAAGGTGTCACAAGCTGCACCATCTCATTTAAAAAAAATAAGTTTTAACACTAGAAAATTTAGAAAACAATTAAGGATTATGTTGGTAATTTAAAAAAAAAAAATTAAGTTTTAATCCACAGATTATGATTTCAAATGGTTAAAGAAGTAATATCATGTAATTTTATAGTTATTTTTTGTTGGACTGAAATTTAAAAAAGTACTATCACAAATGGTTTTTCGCACCTACTGAGTGAAGGGGTGGGCGGATTTTAATTTTCTTCTCACCAAAATTCATCATTTTTTAAGGTTTTCAATTAATGTAATTAAATGTTACCATTGTCATTAAAGATTTTTGAGTTGGGGTAAGTGTAGTGGAAAGGTTGCGTTCCACCCCTTCGAAAATAATTTTATAAAGGTTCCCCCCCCACGAGGATGGTGTACATGAACGCAAACAAAAAATATGGGGCTGAATAATAAATGTGGTAACTTTTAAAATGATCCCCTGTATAAATAAGCAACCTATGGAGAAAGGAGTGCTGAAAACCTACCTCAGTTACATGAGAAACTATTCCAAGTCCAAAGATCAAACTGTAGTGTGGACTTTCATCAATAGCTGTCTATTAAAATCAATTTGTTGTTGAAATAATTTAGAATCATTCTTTTCGACCATCTGTATCAAATATAATAAGCACTGTGTCATAATATTGTTAATATTATCTCCACAATATATTGATACTTATATTATCCATACTGATATTGTCAATATTATGTCCGTTCACCCTAATCTTGAAATTTTCAGGCAATCAGAAAGAAAATGGTGTTTTGCACAAGTATTAGTTGGGAATGGGTTTCAATAACTGACAATGTATTAAAGTGATGCAAACAGTTGAGGCTTAACCAAACAGTTATATTTTATCGGTAACACCTTCCCAATACTATCCCAAGCCATCGTTCTGTTGTTGGTTTTTAATTAACAACACACTCTGGCCTGACAAAGCATGGAAGTAACATTTGACAGGTAGATTTATCTGAAAAAGATACACAGCTATCAATGGGTGCAAATCAAGAATGCTGTTTAAAATAACTGGAATATCACATAAATCAATCAAGTAATATATACATAAATATTCCAAGAGAAAGTAACACCATTTATGTTAAATAATTCTGAAGATGGAAATACAGCTGAACACAGAAAACTTTCAGCTAAGGTTAGACAGATGAAAATATGAAGGTGGGCAGAAGTGGCACAATAAGATTACATATGATAATAGTGAGATAATTGTTATTAAATGCAAAGAGAACTTGGTTGCAATATCCCATGATTATTTTCCATTTGTCTGACAATATGGATCATATTGTGTGTGTGTGTGTGTGTGTGTGTGTGTGCATGCGCGTGTGAGACAGGTAATTTGTCTGGAAAGGAGACAGCTATCAATGAGCCTAAACCAAGAATGTTGTATTAAGAACTGGAATGTTATATGAATCAATCAAGTAACATATACAACAATGCTCCAAGAGAATTACAGATATCACTATCCTTTCCTTCCCACACAAAGTAAAAATTCTTTTAACCTTTGTAAACTTACCTATTGTCCTATTTACTTATCTTCTTCTCTAGAGAAAAATAATTTTTAAAATGTTATATGTACTAAATTTAATAGATATTATTAATTGTAGTATTATAAATTTTTATTTTAAAGTTTATTTCAAATAATTAAATATTTACCTCTCCTCTGTATTAAAACCCCAAATACTTATTACCACATCATTTGAGAAAAATATATTAAAAAAAAATGTGAAGAAACAGCAACTCAGCTAATAAGACAATAATTAAGGATACCTAATTAATTTGTTTTTAGTAATTGTGATAATGAAAAACAATGTTTTAAATATCTATACCAGAAACGTTTCATTCCAACGCACTCACTAACAGAATTTTTAAGCAACACTACCTGACATGTTTGAATTAATCTGGTCTGAAGACCAATGTCATTTCTTCCTTTTATCAAGTTCAAATTCCAGAGCCCGTTAAGATACAATGTATAAAAAATCTGTATCAATCTATCTTAAAAAAAATCTAAACTAAAAAGATAATAAAGATTATTAATAAAAAGGTCAGGTTATCTTCTATCAGCAACACACTGAACAACATAAAATAAAATATTAATAACCTACACCAGTTTTCTAAATGAAACAAAATATTACTTACCAAATATCTTGGGATCATGCTTTTCCCTTTCTTCTAACTCTTTTTGCCGCTGTATTTCTCTTGGTTTTGCTAAATTTAATTGTGACTTTGATTTTGAAAGATTTTTTTCTTCCTGCATTAAACGAAATATATCTTATATTTTATTCAACATTGAAAATCTTCACAATACAAAATAAAAATTACAGTGATTTTCATATATTTTATATGATGATTTCTTATTAACATAGACTGTGCCTGAAGACCACAAACTAACCTGGGCATATTATCATCAGAAACAAATTCTCTGAGATTGATAATCTTCTTATCCTTCTTCAGCACTCCTTCCTTGAACAGACAGACATTATATCAGTGACTGCTTTTACTCCATCTATGGCACCACGCTCTTGACACCTTCTAGCAGCTATTTGTTTACTGGAAATCAGGGATGCAGTAAATCTGCTGGTGGATTGGTCCAGCAATTGTACAAAAACATGATTAATGATTGAGATGACCACCATGCAAAGCCATGGCCTCCTACTCCACCAAAAATATTAAATTAACACTGTTATTTTGTTACAGTAGAATCTAAATATACATCTCAACCTACAACTTGCTATAATTAATAACTACACTGGCCTTGTAATTTCAAAAAAAAAGAACAAAAAACGAGAATTGATAGGTCCCACAAAAAAAAAATATATTTATTACTGCTATAGTATCTTTACTTTCTTCTAAACCTAAGACTCATCCCTTCCTTTCAGCTGAATTAAATGGGCATCTGTTAACTTCATTTACACTGTATTTTGAATACAAATCAGTATACTTTAACAGTGAAATACATTTTAATAAGTTGAAGTTTCATATTTCTAAAATATTCATTCTCTTATACAGATAAGAGAATCTTATCTGTATAAGAGAATGGATCCTATAGTAAACAAGTTCTTAGTAAGCCTTTTTACCACTCTTATTTTAACTCACTTTTGGACTTCTATATGAAATTCATGGTATGAAATCTTTCAGTCAAATTTTGAAGCACTTCTGAAATTTTGCATACAGGTTTGCTCCTGATGACAATACATTTTAGCAACATTTTCAAGTCGCTAAGATGCCCCTAAATTGTTAGGTGAAAAAAATACACCTTGAACTTATGCAACCTCATTTACATGCACATTATCTTAGTGAAAGATAACCTAGTCTGTTTCAGTAAGTTTGGATCTAAAATTCGCACAAGTTTGAAGTACCCAATTTTATCAAACCATAGGGGTCTACCTACTATAACAACCGACTGGAGCTAAATGATAACACGCTATTAATTTTATAAACAAGTGACATATATATTAGGGTATACAGTTGCTACTAGAAATTCTGTACAGTAGCGACCTAAGTTTTGGGAAAATTTAGTACTTTTAACTGGATTTGAATTTTTGGACGAAAATCACAAATATCTCGAAAACTGTCTGTCGTAGCACTCTGGAAAAATTTTTAGACTCCTCTTGAGAGCACCCCATCCGTTCCCAGTGGTATCCGTCAGATGATAATATTTTCAAGTGGCCCCGGGGCAATGTTCAGAAATTGGAGAGGGGGTGTGATGAGGTGCCACCATAACATCTCGGCAATTGCTCATCCGATTTTCAAGATTCAAACTAAGTAGGTATCATCAAGTTGAGCGCTAACTCTTTAACGCATCCAGTACACCTTCTGATCAATCGAATCTTGGTTATCCAAAAATTAAATCGGTTAGTCCTATGTTTTGATTGCACTAACCCTCTGTAAGACGTATCGCTCCAATCTTTCGCTAAATATGCTCAAACCTGCGCGCTAGTGCAGCTGTAAAGTATAAACTTTTGAAGACTAAAAAGTAGGAAACGAAAAATATATAAAAGACTTTTTATAAACCACTCTTATATTAAATGCACTACAAAGTATAAAATGAAAATATGTAAAAAATTTTAAAACATCACTCTTAAATTAAACGCACTAAAAGACAAAAAATAATTTTAGGATGGTATCTCAGAATGGATTTGATGACAAGCTTTGATGCTGATATATAAGATTATGTGAAAGTCATACCTTCAAATTAAAAGTTTGATTTTTTAACTTTTTTTCAATTTTCTCATATAAGTGATGAATGGCCTAAAGATTTTGAAGCACTATCATCATGGTGTTTTAAATTAATCTGCCAAGTTTCCAAATCAATAACTTTTAAAATTATTTTTTCATTTATTCTATAAATGCAATATTTAATAGTTAGTGCACAGTGTGTTATATAAATATTAGAAATGTGGCTTCCCATACTTCTGATATAATTTTTTAATTAAAAAATAAATTAATTTTAATAAATAAATTAATTAATTAATTTTAAAGCCCAGAAGCTAAATAAACTTTTATATATATCTTTTTAGTTTTCCAAATTTCTGTTTTGTTTATACTAAGCAATAACAGTTAATTTATATTTTTACTATTTTTCTATTTGTTTAAATTTTTTTACTCACATGATATTCATGTACCTCTAAGAAAGTATCAAAAGAATGCAAATAATTCCCTAATAAAAATATTTTTTGGTCACTTTTGATTATTATTAACTTATAAATATTATTATATGTATATATGTAGTTATCACAATCAAAAGATGGTAAGCAACCTTAAGATTCACAAGTCATTTCTAAAATTGCCCAAGCCATACTAATAACAACTCATGTCTGGCTTACTATAGAGACTGAGGATTGAAATTCTACTGTCTTCTTCACAACATACGCATGCTAAGCCCACTGAGATGCTAATGTTCGGCTTGGCAACTGACATTCTCACTCTACTCATTACAGGGAATGAGGTGAAATAAAACTCGCTTCTCTCAAAGAAAGCAGTTAAGTGGCGCTCTTGCACATTAGGTGATGTACATGTTGATAGCTATAAGAATGAGCTGGGAAGAACAATATAAAGTGACAAATAACTCTTTCTGTCACAAAACAACAATTATATTTAATAGAACCACTAGTTTAAAACCAACTCTAAATAAAACCACTCATCAATTAACAACAATCACAGTATTTTCACATTTCAGAAAAGAATTTCAATTGCCATACTTCTACAGTGTGCAGTAATTATTTTAAAATTTTAATCAATGTAAATTGTGAACTTTTAATGAATAAATTCTGGCATAATAAAGTAACTGATATACATCCATAGGCATGTAGGCTTTTAATGTTAAACTGAATGGAAAAAGGAAATCAATAAAAAAAACCGAAGGCGTTTGAAGAAAAACATGAGATTTTGAAATCTAATTGGGTATGACCCAATCAATGGAGGGCTACATGGCCATCTTTGTCCAGAAAACCTCAGCAGATCAGTGTATTTTTACCCTGGTAGCCCAAAAATGGTCAAATACTTGCTTGAACTAACTCAATATTTGATGCGACAGACTTCTCTCTTTCAGCTACTAAACAGACTAAAAAGAATACTTGTCAATCTCTCTATTGTATATCCAACTGAACTATAAGTCATTTACTCATACCCTTAATAAAGAGGTTATTCAAGCAACAAACATATTGGATTTCTATTTTCCTTCTAAATAAAATAAAAACTATAGAAATAAATATAATCTATTTTTTAAGTTACCTGCATTATACGTTTCAATAAGGCATTTAATTTGTCTGTAGCAGCTTCTGCTTTTTCATTTTGTGACTTTTTTACAGATATGTCAACTTTTTTCTCATCATCTGATGAAGATGAGTCGCTATCTGAAGATGATGATGTTTCATCTTTACGTTTTGTCAATCTTATTAATGATGATGTCAATGACCTTCTGGTTTGAAAGTGCCTTTAACAAAAAAAATATGAGAAGTTCATTTCCACCTTAACTGACATCCAGTAGACAAACAGAAATTTCTAACCACAACATCTAAGTACAATCAGTAGCATCAATAAAACCAGCTAGCTAACTGAAAATCATAGGCTACTTGGTTAACTGATATGAAAACAAATGAATGTAATTTATATTAATCATAAATTTATATTCTGTAATTGGAATTATGAAACTTAATGTTGAAATTAGGTGAACCCGATCTCGAGTAAATGTAAAAAGCTACTAACATAGTTATAATTAGCATAATTGCTTTTCTCCAAAATTAGAAAAATAAATTATTTAAAAAATGTTATAATACAATTTTGATAAACATTTCACTTTTTCATATATAATACTACCTTCTAAGTACCAGCAAGAAAAAAAAAATTATTTTAAATACAAACATTTTTTTTAAGTGCTAAATTTCAAAACTGAGTTTTGAAATGTTCTATTCTACTATTGTAGGCTTTAAAAGCAGTTAAGTGAGCATAAATATTTCTAAGTTAGTTTACATTTTTTTTACATAAATAACAATTGAAAGCACCATATGGATAAGACGTACTATGTTGACATAAATTTTGCATACATGATGATCAATTGTTATATATATAAAAAAAAAGTTTTATATAATTAATATGTGAAGTTTTATTTATTATTACATACATAATAACTTAGTGTGTTCCTGATGATGGAAATTACTTTCTGGAAGCGCTTGTATGTGTTACATATATAATTGTTAGGAAGTGGTTTATATATTTATTATGACTGAATATACTATTGATTATCCATTTGGAATCCATTGACATTTTGTCGGAAGGTTAACTTCGTATTACAATAATTTACTTTGTAAATTGAATAAAATACACAAATAATATATTAATTAATTTAACTTATATTTAAGCTTCCAGCTATCGTAATGAGTGAACTTGTCTGTGGATATTATGGATCTTAATGAAAACGTTGAGAATGTGTAATCTTTAAGATATTTTTAGAGATGTGCTGGAAGTGAATCTTTTGCAAATGGATGATGTCAATCTGTTAAACAATTGGATGCTTAACTGAATAATGTCAAACCTTATTTTCACTTTTCCTTGATCAATTTTATCTTTAAAACAACAATTTTTTTCACAAGGTAATCAATTTTGGACACCTAATAATAATAGCATTCTGAGATGCCACCTTTCTTTTTCCTGTTTAGCCTCCGGTAACTACCGTTTAGATAATACTTCAGAGGATGAATGAGGATGATATGTATGAGTGTAAATGAAGTGTAGTCTTGTATAGTATAATTGAAACCCAACCACAAAAGAACACCGGTATATCCACGATCTAGCATTCAAATCCATGTAAAAATAACTGGCTTTACTAGGACTTGAACGCTGGAACTGTCGGCTTCCAAATCAGTTGATTTGGGAAGACGCGTTCACCACTAGACCAACCCGGTGGGTCTCTGAGATGCCACCTGCCAGGGCAACCCGCCCTGGCAGTGGTAGCCTTTCACTTGACTAAATCATTTCAATGGCATTTAATTAAAGATGATGATCAGATAGCAACCATATAACTGGGTGACATAATTTTTGAAAATGTCATCTAATAGAAATAAATTTCTTTTGATTTTGTTTGTGTAATCGTATATCATACAATTCAGTATTCCGTCATAAGAGGAGAACTGTTTCATTGTTTGGGTAACAATTTTATAATATCACTTTTTAAAGAGTTAGAATTTGGCTGCTTTTGTAGCAGAATGTAGTGATACAATGCATTATCTAATACAATGACCGACTTTGGTGGCAAGTTGGGAATACACTTCTCTCATAACCATTTTATATAGGGAATACACTTCTCTCGTAACCATTTTATGTACTTTTCATTTTTTGGTTACATAGAATTTATTTATTAAATGCCTCAAAGCATCCATGTCAAACATTTACACGTTTTCTCAGTGAAATGAACACAGATGGTTTCTCAGTTTCATTTGATTTCTCTTCTGCTATAATTCTTTGGATCGTTTGTTTTGATACTTTTGTCGCTTGAACAACCATATTCAGCACTTCAGTTGTCTTCACTATTTTTGTTCTGGCATTGTTTTATAAAAATAAATTGTAAGCATTGAATAACAAGTGTACCTTTTCCTCCTAACCTGGGCATTTTAGAAGAAAACTATATAGAAATATTAAAAATTTAAATGACTGAATTTATGATAAGTCTTAAATGAAAACAATAAAATAAGTAGTAAAAATAAATCACTAACGCTATTCGCTTCATCAAGTAAAATATACATTACAATTAGTGTTTCTACACTAACCACTTCTAGAACTTAATTACAAGCGATGTGTGATATATGATCCTTCACAGCGCAATGATTAGAGTAGATTAAAAATTAAGTAAGTGAAATTATTAGAATTGCGTGTTGTGTGTACAACAATTCATAAACAGCATATTAGTCATGTATGATTCATGAATGATTCTACTATTATTAGTTGCTATACAACAGGAAGTAGGCCTTGATCACAATACCGATATATAATTTAGAATAAAACTCAACAATTACATAATCTACAAGTTTATGAAACCTGTTTTTTTATATATTATCATATCACAAAAGATATATAGAAAATGACAATGTTTTTAGTTTACTTGAAACAAGAGGTCATTGCATGCAAAATGCTAGTACATAGGCTTTCAGTCCCCACAGAACTTTCTGATTAAACAGAGGTCACCTGTTTTCAGAAGGAAGAATGATGTTTTTAAAAAACCCAAACATGTATACACAGTATATTCCTTTATTTATATCATACAAAATTTTGGAAATTTTACAAACTGATTTTGTGCTTGAACAGTACCAAAACTTAACGATGTTGTCGAGGAGCTTGTTGAATATGTTGCCACCGGCCATCGATTACCACATGTATTCAGCCAGAAGATACAAATCTAAATAGTGGCAAGCTGTGCCCCTATGTTTTTTTGTTCCACCATTTTGCCAACTGCTAAATTCATTCAATTTTCTGAGTATTAGCCCCAGTTTCAGGATCCACAAAATTGTATATGTGTTCATCAGTTCATCAGAACTGTACCCCTTCCAACAATCTGAAATAATGGTCAAGCTAGGTTTCAATATGTAATTTGATTTGTTTGAGCACAGTTTTCACACTCCTATTTGGCACTTTCACAGGAAAGCAGCCTCCTGTTTCCTGAAATAACCCAGCAAAAATCCATTGTTGCATTAATACTTGCCAAGCATTGTTTTTGTGTTTGGTAAAGAAAGTTTCATCAATCTCAACAACACGGTTAATACCTCCTATTTTTCCTTCATTTTTATGCTCCACTGAGAAAGCACACACCTCCCGTTTGTAATTATTCCAACCAACAGTGGAATTCGACGACACATCTAACTGCTTCTCACACCACAATATGAAGGTAAGTTCTTCAGACCAACAGTTTGCTATCTGAAAACCAAGTGTCCACACAAAGGTCTACTTTTTTATGGCATGGTCTTGTATTGCATGACCAAATTGATTTTGGTCGCTAAAATACAAACACATATCATGTCCGTTAACGTACTGTTTCGACGTTGGCAAACACCCATTAGATTGAAGGAAACGAACAGTTTCTTCCTCAGTTTTGGGTAAATCCCAAATCAACACAGTCACTCATTTCACTAGTAAGCTTACACTACAAACAAACAATAGATAAGAACAACGCAAAATCAATGCAGTAACAGTGACAGATAGTGATCATGATAACCCATTGTTGCTGCACATAGCACTGACCTTGGCCGGACTAACTTGACCTTGACTGCGATAAGCGTCAGTCTATTAAGAAAAGTATTTTCCTCAACATGGATAGCAAACAAACCTTACCCTAACCTAACCTCAACCTAACAATCGCAGTGCATTGTATTAGGATGGCCTCTGTTTAATCAGAAAGTACTGTCCCCACCAACATATGTGCTCACCAACATATGTGCTGATACATTTAAATAAAGACAATGTAAAGATGATAATGATTGTTGCTTACTTAACAATATTGACTATCTTACTAATAATGCTGAAAATTTATCCATAAATTTAGATTAAAGTGTATACGGCATTACTTAATTGGTAGCCTTAGAAAATACAATATGGGTTGAGAGCAAATTTACAAATAACCAAAAATGATATCGATAACGTTACAAAATCAGTTTACAAGTAAAATTAAAAAGCTAATTGTTATTTTCTTAAGACACTCATTGCATGACAATGAGGTGTGATGCATATTCATTATTTATTAGTTCTTACTAATAAATAATTACAAAGTGATTACAAAGAACTACATTCTAAAATAAATTAATTGATCATATAATTTTAAGTACAAATTGTGATAAATTCAATCTGCTTTAAATTATTATTTCAACATTTTACACCTTAAGAATGTTGTTCATTTACCAACATACAGGAAAATGGTATTTGATACCAGCTATCTTAATAAGTAACCATTTGTAAAACAAATGACATAATTCAAGATACAGTAATACAGATTTTCTAGTAACTGGATACTTTGAATTGACAATTTTTATGGTCAGAAATTCTTTACAGAATGAATGAAAACTAACTTTACATAACACTACCATTCAATCTTTTCAAAATATTTATTACAAAAAAAAAAAACCATTAGTCTGCATATCTAATTAGTGAAGTGGTTAATGCTTAAAAATTTGATAAGAATATTTACTGCAGTTACAATTTCTTTTTTATGTAGAATATTTCAACCTGATACTGAACATTTATCTAAAACAAATTAGGGCTGCAATAGTAAAGTTTTCTATTACTTAATTAAAGAATATCTAAAAACAAATTAAGCCAGTTGAAAAACATTAACGCTATTTATAGTGCTATATTTTCACAATCCAAAATTTATAAGTATATATTTAACAATTACTAACAGTTAAATGTTTACTTAAAAATATAGTTACGTTAAAGTATATTTTTAACTATAACATTTTATAGGGTATGTGGCTAAAAACATAACCTCCTGATTGAATCCACGGCTTACTTATTAAAACTGTAATAAGCATTTAAGAAAAAAATAAATATCAATGGTCTAATTAATTCGTACTGCTAATAATGAATAAGAATTAATATCGTTTGAACACTTCTATTTACTATAATTATGAACTATCGTTTTAATGTAAAAATAAAAAATTAGCAATAGTATAAACATGTATTTTACACGTTAAATAATAAACTACATATTGAACTTATATAAGATTAAGGAATAAACGTAAAAAAGTTCAAATTCAAGTCCGTTGCACTATCGAGTTTATTTTCTTTAGAACATACGAGCTCGAGTAAATTCATAAAAGATAAAAATGGATAGGTTAATTAAAGATTTTTTCTGTACTAACATGTACGGAAAAAATTGTAAACATGCTAAAGTAATGAAAAATACAAGCGTATATTTACCCAACAATGAGAAAGCGTTTAAACAATGTCATATTGTGTTTTATTTTATTTTAACTGTAGAATAAGTAATATTTTCTCAAGGCAGGTTACGAAGTCTGAACAATCCCATAATACTTCTTTTAAGAATCCTTCTATTGAATGGTACTACGAACGTGATTTTGTGAACTTCCACCTTTGTAA
Organism: Lycorma delicatula; assembly: GCF_047948215.1. NCBI lineage: Eukaryota > Metazoa > Arthropoda > Insecta > Hemiptera > Fulgoridae > Lycorma > Lycorma delicatula. The sequence continues at coordinate 216,272,028 of NC_134457.1, forward strand.
AAGTTGGTATAACATTTCGGTATAAGTGCATACATTTATTTGATCCATTTCAAGTATGATCTTTGTGTTGTATCAATGTAATCTTCTGTCATTGTGTTGTTGAACGTATCGTTCTAATGTGGATAACAATCCTGATATTCTGTTTTGCCTTTCGTGACAAAGAACCGTAACCGTAACCGATTGTACTTAATTAATTAGTATTCTGTAATCAGCCGTTATGTGTTTGTAGTTACGAGCAACTAAGTTATCCAGTTAAACAGAGCAGTATGAGAGACAACAGCTCGACGAGATATATAATTGGAAGACGATGAAATAGATATTTATTCTACTGTAAAATATGTTGTTACTTACAAAGGTTATGAAAGATATTAGTAATTTTAATTACTATAATTGAGGAATTAAATACATACTAGGGGAATGAAGGGAAGAGAGAATGTTGGGTATTATATTTCAAGACAACAAATGGAAGAGCAAGTAGGCTCAAAATCAGCAAGCAAAGGTAATGTGTAATGCAGATCTTCAATGAAACGCCACAATAAAATATCTAGCGGGGCCAAATCTAGGGAGCGAGTTGCAACTGGACCTTCACGACCAGTCCACGGACCTGGGAATCGATTATCAAGAAAATCTCGGACTCATGAATTGAGTCCTTGGAATCTGAGCTATAAAAATTAGTTTTATCTTTTTAATTTACATAAAAAATTTTGTTTACTCTAGATCGGGTTCACCTAATTTCAACATTAAGTTTCATAAATCCAATTACAGAATATAAATTTATGATTAATATAAATTACATTCATTTGTTTTCATATCAGTTAACCAAGTAGCCTATGATTTTCAGTTAGCTAGCTGGTTTTATTGATGCTACTGATTGTACTTAGATGTTGTGGTTAGAAATTTCTGTTTGTCTACTGGATGTCAGTTAAGGTGGAAATGAACTTCTCATATTTTTTTTGTTAAAGGCACTTTCAAACCAGAAGGTCATTGACATCATCATTAATAAGATTGACAAAACGTAAAGATGAAACATCATCATCTTCAGATAGCGACTCATCTTCATCAGATGATGAGAAAAAAGTTGACATATCTGTAAAAAAGTCACAAAATGAAAAAGCAGAAGCTGCTACAGACAAATTAAATGCTTTATTGAAACGTATAATGCAGGTAACTTAAAAAATAGATTATATTTATTTCTATAGTTTTTATTTTATTTAGAAGGAAAATAGAAATCCAATATGTTTGTTGCTTGAATAACCTCTTTATTAAGGGTATGGGTAAATGACTTATAGTTCAGTTGGATATAAAAATAGAGAGACTGACAAGTATTCTTTTTAGTCTGTTAAGTAGCTGAAAGAGAGAAGTCTGTCGCATCAAATATTGAGTTAGTTCAAGCAAGTATTTGACCATTTTTGGGCTACCAGGGTAAAAATACACTGATCTCCTGAGGTTTTCTGGACAAAGAAGATGGCCATGTAGCCTTCCATTGATTGGGTCTTATCCAATTAGATTTCAATATTACATGTTTTTCTTCAAAAATAACAATATTTTCATCATGATGTATAGTTTGCTGCTACTATCTGAGCCCATTTGAAACATAAGCCTCACCATTTCTTCCTATCCTACCAACACCTTTGTTCACAGCATCCTTTCATTCTTCTCCCAACTTTGTATACAGTCTTGTAATTCTTCAACTTCCTATTCCTTATTCTCCTCCTCCATTTATTTTCTCTGGATGAATTTCCGTCTCGTGCATCACCCAAGATATCTCCATTTTCTTTATATAATCATAACATTTCAACTTTGATCACTGTAGTCTGTTCTAAAGTTTCCTTTCCCATTATTAATTGACCTTTAAATCCCTTATTCAGCCTGTGCTTGTAATTCCCGTGATACCTTATTTATCTTTATTTCACAATAGCTAAAAGCTTCATTTTACAAGCATGTATTCTGATGATGTCTCTTCTTCAGCTTACTTTAAGTCTTTTATTTCACTCTTAGCAGTGTATATATACATTTAATAGTTATTTAATTTTATTATTATAATAATAAAATTAAATAATTGCAAGATGCTATTTTTCAGTTCAATAGAACCATTGTAGAATGAATCGCAGATCATTTGAGAGTAGGTTTCTAAATTTTGAATAACTACTGCATGAGATCATTAGTTATAGTGACCTCAAAATAGTGAATCAACAACAAAAGGCATTCTGTGTTCTTGAATTCATGAAAACAAATTCAGTAGTCATGGTGCAGCGTGCTTTTCAAAGGCAATTCGACATTAATCTGCCCTCTCCAAAGAACATTCAATGATGGTTTCAACAGTTTGGGGAGAGTGGGTGTCTCTGTAAAGAAAAAAGTCCAAGACGACGACAAGTTTTGGAGGAACAAGTGGAGAGAATTCGTGATGCATTTCAGCGTAGCCCACATAAGTTCTCAAATCGAGCCAGCCGTCAGCTTGCAATTCCTCAACAAACTATCTGGCTTGTGCTAAGAAGACTACAGAATATTCAAGCACTTTCCTACAACGACAAAAAGAAGCTATTGGAATTTTACGAATTGATGCTGGAGAAAATGGAAGGTCAATTTTCATTGATGAAGTGACCTTTCACTTAATGGCACAGTCAATCATCATAATATTTGCATTTGGGGATTGGAACCTCTACATGTAGGAGTTGAGCACGAGAGAGAGATTCTCCTAAGGTGAATGAATGTGTTCTGTGTAGTACGTAAGGACAAGGTTTATGTCCCATTTTCTTCAAGGGAAATTTTTTTTTACATGCTCCAGTACTGGCTCTTCCCATTACTGCAAGCAGATTCAGATGACTTTATTTTACAACTAGATGGAGCACCATTTCATTGACACCTGATGATACAAGCTTTGTTGAATGAAAAAGTGTCCCAACGATGGATTGGTCAAAACGGTGTCCAAAATCTTGCTCTTTGGGCTTGCCCTGTGAGATCTCTAGATTTAACAGTATGTGATATTTTTCTTGTGAGGAAAACATCGAATCAAGTCAGTGAATCGTGATATGTTGTTATGCGTCTGGGAGGAATTCTCTTATCGCCTTGATGTTGTCCATGATGCTTCTGGTGGTCACATTGAACACTTGTAAGACAGGAAATGAAACTACAGTACAACACTAAAATAGAATACGTGTGATATGGTAAGAATTTTGTATTACTTTTCCTTAATAAAATATTATGTTATAAGATCAGTTCATTTTTTTTTTTTTGTATAACCCAGTACAAAAGATTTTGTACCAAACAATCCAGTAAGGTGTAGGTAGTGCAGTAATTTCTTTATTTATTTTTTTCAGTTTATTGATTTTAACCCTAGACGAATCATAGTTGTTATATATAAAAAAAAATCTTTTTTGGATCCAGTCTTGGAATTATATTTGGTTATTTAACTTTGCATTTTGGGTATATAATCCTTGATGGCACTGGCAATTATGAGTTTTTTTAATACACAAGGGAGATACACCCAACATAACTATAATTGCATGAGTGAAATACAAGTATAGAATCCAATTTTTTTCTCACAAAATAGTAAATAATCCAAGTTAACAGATGGATCCAAAAATAAGTGAAATATTTATTTTTATTACTATTTTTTAATTTATTTTAATTTTTTGTTTTCAGCAGCTGCAGATGGAAATTTTTAGTAATAATGGGGGAATAATAGTTTTATTACTATAAAAGATATCTGTGACAGAATGGTAGCACCACACAGCCTTTCATCTGGAGGTCCCGGGTTCAGATCCCGGTCAGATATGGCATTTTTCATTCACTACAATTTTTCATTTCATATTCTCATGCACAAGCTTCAAACCTTATATAATGAATTAATCATAAAAAAAAAAAATCAGAATGAAATATCAGTTGTCTGTTTATTTTCAGTGAGTTTGTTAAAATAAATAACTATTAATTAACAATGTTTATTAATGTTTCCTTATTTTTAGTGAGCTTATGTTTGCGAAGAATAAAAAGTATTCATCACAAAAAAAATATGTTTAAAAAAATTTTATAAAAAATATTTTTACTTTGCTATTTTAATGTAGTTAAATATATATATATTATTATTATTGTTATCATTATTTTTACCTCACTGATCTTTGAGAGCATGGTTGATCATTGGAGTGTATGACCTGTGGGGTGACACAGTAACCATTATGTCAAAGATATTTTAAACTTTAAGAATCAATACTGCAATTTGACTTATATATCGAAGCCCAGCATTTGGCATATGTTGACCCCCAACATATGTTGAATTGGGGGTCTGATTTTGTGCTAAGAATTTGGTGTCTCTATTGTTTGTTTTTATCTGACTTTAATATTTGTGACTTTACTATTTTTTTAAATTTTGTTATTATTTATTGTGACATTATTAATAATAATGTTTTGCGATGTTATTATTTGTTATCTATTTTCTTTGGTTTTGTTATTACTTCATGTATGTGATGCATATTATTAATATTGTATTTGATGTGGGGGCTATCTTTGGATGGTGTCCTGACATGTTACTCTTATCCAAAAATGTTACTTATGGTCACAATCCTTTTGGGAACCAATCATAAAAACAAAGTATTAAAAAAAAATTATTATTACTTTTGTTTGGTTTTTAAAAGAAAGAAAGAGATGAAATTATTATAATTTACTAAATAAAAAGAAAATGGGAAAAATAATTATTTTTTTTTGTCTTCAGTCATTTGACTGGTTTGATGCAGCTCTCCAAGATTTCCTATTTAGTGCCAGTCGTTTCATTTCAGTATACCCCCCTTCATCCTACATCCCTAACAATTTGTTTTACATATTCCAAACATTGCCTGCCGCAAAATTTTTCCCTTCAACCTGTTCCTCCAATATCAAAGCAACTATTCCAGGATGCCTTAATATGTGGCCTATGAGTCTGTTTCTCCTTTTAATTACATTTTTCCAAATGTTTCTTTCTTCATCAATTTGCCACAAAAACTCTTTATTTGTCACTTATCCATCCACCCATCTGATCTTTAATATTCTACTATAACACCACATTTCAAAAGCTTTTAATCTTTTCTTCTCAGGTACTTCGATTGTCCAAATTTCACTTCCATATAAAGCTATGCTTCAAACATATACTTTCAAAAATGTTTTCCTGACGTTTAAATTAATTTTTGATGTAAACAAATTATATTTCTGACTGAAGGCTTGTTTCACCTTTGCTATTCTGCATTTTATATCGCTCCTGCTTCGTCCATCTTTAGTAATTCTACTTCCCAAATAACAAAGTCTTCTACCTCTGCAATCTTTTCTGTTCCTATTTTTATAATCAGTGGTCCATCTACATTATTTCTACTACATTTCATTACTTTCATTTTCTTCTTGTTTATTTTCATGCTGTAGTTCTTGTATAGGACTTCATCCATGCCGTTCATTGTTCTAAATTTTTTTTACTCTCAGCTAGAATTACTGTAATCAGCAAATCGTAGGATCTCTATCTTTTTACTTTGTACTGTTACTCCGGATGTAAGTTGTTCTTTAACATCATTAACTGCTGCTAGTTCTATTTAAAGATTAAATAGTAACGGGGATAGGAACATCCTTGTCGGACTACCTTTTTTATTACAGCTTCTTTCTTATGTTCTTCAATTATTACCGTTTCTGTTTGGTTTCTGTAAATGTTAGCAATTTTTCTTCTATCTCTATACTGAAGCCTAATTTTTTTTAAATGCTGAACATTTTATTCTAGTTTACATTATCAAATGCCTTTTCTAGATCTATAAATGCCAGGTATGTTGGTTTGTTTTTCTTTAATCTTCCTTCTACTATTAATCTGAGCGCTAAAATTGCTTCCCTTGTTCCTATACTTTTCCTGAAATCAAATTGGTCTTAGCCAAACACTTTTTCCACTCTCCTCTCAATTCTTCTGTACATAATTCTAGTTAAGATTTTTGATGCATGACTAGTTAAGCTAATTGTTCCATACCCTTCACATTTATCTGCTCCTACTTTCTTTGGTATCATGACTATAACACTCTTTTTGAAGTCAGATGGAACTTCCCCTTTTTTTTGTAAACATTACACACCAGTTTGTATAATCTATTGCTTCCTCTCCTGCACTGCACAGTAACTCTTCAGGTATTCCACCTATTCCAGGAGCCTTACTGCCATTCAAATTTTTTAATGCTGTCTTAAATTAAGATTCAGTATTGTTTCTCCCCTTTCATCCTCTTCAACTTCCTCTTCTTTCTCTGTAACACCATTTTTTTATTTATTTCCTCCATAAAACTCATCAATATATTCCTACCCACCTATTGATCTTTCCTTTCCTATTATAAATCGGTGTACCATCTTCGTTTAACACATTATTAGATTTTAATTTACGCATCACAAAGCTTTTCTTAACTTTCCTGTATGCTCCGTCTATTTTACCAATGATCATTTCAGTTTCCACTTCTGAACACTTGTTTTTAATCCACACCTTAAGGTTTATCTTTAAATTGTGGTCGGTTGCTCATATGAGGGTGCATTGGTTAATCATTTTGCTTGAGATGCTGAAAATTGCCAGTATTGATGCAAAATGTTTAATTACACTTTTAGTTTGAAATATTTTAACGGGTAGAGAAGCTTCCAGTAATAGAAAGCGCCAGAATAAGCAAGAGAGAGAAAATGAAGAATGGAAATCGATAAGAATTGGAAAAGAAACATTCAGAAGAAACAACAATAAAGAAGTTCTTTATAGAAAGAATTTTTAGAAAGAAATTCGTTTAATAGAAATCATTACTTTGAACAAAAGGGAGTGTCGGCCACTGTTACTGCAGGTGAAGCCCTAGGCCCGATTAATAAATACAGCGATAAATATGAGTACAGTGTGTGATAAATGCAAGGATACTGCGTGAGAGCATTCAAAGTGAATGTACGGCAACAGTTGAGTGCACGAGTGAAGACTGCGTCGTTAGAATATTCCATTTTGGGATAATTTTCTTGGCTGCAGTTAAGTACAGGAAACTGTTCGGTGAGTTCATTGTGAACAGGGGATAAGGTGGCTAGCTAGGGGGTAGACGACCGCCATGGCACTCCAAAGTAACTGTGTTAAGCTTAAACAGCGAGAGGACCAGCTTACTTTGAGTGTTTAACAAAAAAAATAAAAGAAAAGAGGGAGATAAGGTGAGATAAATCACTGAGAGAAGTGTGAGCCGGTTCTTTTCTGAATATTTGAAACAAATAATTCTTCGATAAAGCTAATTATTGATTTTTTAACCAATCGTTATCTCACTTTATTATTGTATTACAGACATTTTTAATTTTGTATTAATTTCTATTAGCTGTTGTAAAGTTTATAGTAAAATTATTTTTGTATTTTACAATTTGTAATTGGGTTCTTTTATACATAGTAATTTATCAAAGAGAGAAAACAAATTGTATTTATAAGAACTAGTACGTGTACTAACAGCTCTCATTATTCTTGTTGAACCGCGAACACGCAACGATAACATAGGAACATAATAATGATTTTTTTTTTGCAATATTGTTTCTTTTTTATTGTAATCTTAAAAAAAAGATATATTTATACATTCTTTGCTGACAGAATTAGTTGTTATTTGAAAAGTTACTAAAGACTGGAATACACCAGTAGTCAAAAGACGCTAAATCTCTCAAGGAAAATGAGAAAAGTTTAATTCTTTAAACTCATAATGAGGTATAAGTCTAGAATTTTATGGACGCGTTACATGGGAGTAAAACCAAATAAGGTTAAAAAGTCGACAGAAAAATATATATTTTCTAATTTTCTTTCAATTTTTGTTAACAAATTTAAATAATAAAATGAAATCGTATAACCTAATAGAAAACTGATCGGGCAATAAAAGACACCAGAAAACTTTTACTGTCGTTAGAAGTAAATTATTAACCTGATAGGCAGAAATACGACGCACTAGTGTGATCAACCATACCTAAGTCTACTTCTAACAATACGTTCCTTTAATTATGTACGTAAAGTAAAAATAATATTTGAAAATTATTAAAAGTTTTAAAGTTAAGCATCATTATCTGGTAATACGTGTTCATTTATTATTCAGATACTGTAAATTGTGTTAAAATCCATTACCGACAACAATTCAGAGAGAATGATAGTTTAAAAGTAAAAAAATGAGATTATTAAATCTTGAACTGTTTGTATATTAAATCGACGCTAACAGTAGTAAGCAGAAAAGGCCTTTTTATAATACGCCGTATTAAATAAAATTTATAGTGTATTACATTATTATTTATTATTCAGTGTTATATTAAGGGCTTATATCTATCGTATTAGGGGAAAAAATAAAGAAAATATTATTGAGTATAATACATTACCTAAATTATAAGTTATAGTGACAGAGTTAATCGTGTTTTTTTTTAATCGCTTTGCTTTTACTTATATAGATTTATAATTATGATGTTTTATGATGATGGGGGAAAATTTTTGAAAACAACTTTACGTAAATCTTTGTTAATATTATTTATTTTTTATAGACTATTACCTAATAATCTGGTTAGCTGTTCTTGTCCGTTCCTGGAAAGGAAACTTTTAACAAACTTATGAAAAATACCTAATCAGAAAATTATTCAAAATTATATTTGATGTAATTATTTTTGATCTTGTCCTCAACTTTTTTTGGATACTAAATAGAGTTAGAGAATAAATAAATTGTAAAAAAAATCTCGAGTATTTAAAATAAAATAATTTGTACAAAGTTGTTAAAAATTCTGTTTTGCTTTAATATATTATTTCCATTAAGAGCAGGAGATGTAATACGTGGTTTGATTGGAAACATGAACAGAACTCTTGCCTTTACCTACTAGTCATCTCAGCTGTTAAGCAGTCTGGCTTTTTTGTAATATCTCCGGGTAGGAAATTGAAGCCTTCGGATAGGTCCACTAGTACACAGGTCGCTATTTCACAAACTTCCAGTAAAAAGTAGCTCCCCTGCCGTTTACAAGAATGCATCAGAATGATCCACAGATGGATTCCGACCGGCTGACCCGATTTGCGTGGGTGTTATCCAAATACGAAGGAATAAATGAAAGGTGTGGGAAGAGGATGAGATAATCGATTCGTAAAGGGACTGTGGGTCGACGCGGAATTGCTTCTGGAGTAGTTTACCGTCTTGCCTACGACAATGATATGCGAAACTGACATTCGTAACAGTCAGCTTTCCTTAATATCAATGAAGATATACTTTTTTTTTAACGTTTTGTTTCGACTCAGTTGTGCATAATGATTTTTTAATTTTAATAGATTATAAATTTTTTTTTTAGTTAAATTTGTAAAATTAAATTTTTTCTCTTTAGAATCTGTATTCTTATTTTCCAATCTGTTTGCATCGTCATTATCATCGGTGTTACCAACAGCGTCAGTGAATATACATTTATATAAATGTATATTTAACCCGCTCGTTAAACTCATCATCGCAAAATCAAATGATTTTCGAAGTCGAGAGTTCTAAGGTTCGACTCCTTGTAAAGGCAGTTGCTTTTATACGAATTTGAATGCTAGACTGTGGATACCGCTGTTGACATCATGTCATTGTGCTGTTACTCTATAACTTGGTATTACGTAAATAAAATAAATAAATATTTCCTTTTTATTGAAAATTCGATAAAATAAGATTACACTGCAAGACGCTACCGTAATCTGAAAATTGAATTATCTTTAGATAGTCCTACCTCTTGTTACCAAAAGTAAAAAACAAAGAATAGAAAAGGGAACTGCATAAAAAAAGGTAAAAATAAGGAAATTTCCCGACGAGAGAAAAGTTATTTTATTATAATCGGTGAAGCTAAGTATTTTCAGTCTTTTAAAATAAAACAAATAATTTTAACACAAAATTGTGATCGGTTAAAATAAATTTTAAAAGCCTGCGTTTTTCTAATTATTTTTTAGTTTATTGTGTTGTTTTATTGAAATATATCATAATAATCCTATTATTAGCGTTGTGATTTAATTAATTTTGTACCCATATAAAAAAAAATCCCAATTTGATTTCTAATTTTTTTTTATTTTTATGTATACTCAATCCTTAGTTCTCAACAAATTTACTGTTTGGCTATTTTTTATGGTGTAGAAGAAATACTTCTGATTCCGTTGGGACAACAAAAAAAAACCTTTTGTTTCATGGAATAGTTCTTAAACGAAAAATTATATAGTTTACTTAGACGTTTCGAAGATAGTTGTTTTATTGTCGTCATCATTATGTCATTTTGGATTTCTGATAAAATAAAGCCTGATGTTATTCTAATATTCAAAGAATTTTCCTTGAAAAGTTTTATTAATTCAATCTGAGATTGACAAATTTAGGATAAAAAAACATTGTATTCTTGCATTCCAGAGAGCCTGAGCTCACAGTCTTAGCAATTTCTTGACGTTGTTTCATCGCATTCCTTTTCTTATTTTTATAGACAGTCTTTCGTTAACGGTTTTTTACGGGCAGCATTTTTTATAGTCCTCTTAAAATATATTACCCGTATTAAGAAAAATCAAAATCAACTTAATGTTTTATAATTAAAAAACTACTGTCTTCATTTTTAATATTTGTCTTTTACAAGTCGGCACTTAATAAAGGGTTAACAAATTGTTGTACAAGTTAATGTTCCTTAAAGTCGTAACATAAAGAATAATTAAAAAGTATTTCTTTTTACTTTTTAGTACTTTTTTCTTCCTTGTACGAAGTAAAAGAAGTATTGTGATCGCGAAAAATTTTGGTTTTCAGATTTCAACGGAAATATCCATTTTGACTAGATTCGGCGTGACGTCTGAACGTATGTACGTATTATTTCGCATAACTTAAAAATGATTAGCTGTAGGATGTTGAAATTTTGGATTTAGGAATGTTGTAACATCTACGGTGCATCTCCTTTTTTGATTGCAATCGACTTGACCAAAAGTGTCCAAAAAAGCCCCAAAAATTTGAATTTTGGACTTTTTCTTAACTGCAGTAATAAATCCTCATTGAGAGCTTTTCAACGATATATCGTAAGTGGTATAGATTTTTTTCTCCTATTTTGCCTCCGGGAATCACCATCAGGTATTACTTCAGAGGACATGTATCAGCGTAAATGAAGTGTAGAGTTGTACAGCTCTCAGGTCGACCATTTCTGAGATGTGTGATTAACTGAAACCCAACCACCAAAGAACACCGGTATAGGCGATCTAGTATTCAAATCCGTATAAAAGGATTTGAACTTGGAACTCTCGACTTCAAAATCATCTGATTTGCGAAGATGCGTTCACCACTAGATCAACCCGGTGCGTTAACCGTATGTATACTGTCCTCCACAAGTAGCATATTATAGGACCGCGCTAGCTAGGCAACCACCGCCTAGATTAAATCTGTGGCAATTCGGCTTGGACAAGCTATACTTATTTTCAGTGGTTCCAGAGTTATAGCCAAATAAAATTTTAATTAATGAAATATTTGGATCTTACAAGGGGAAGGCACATCGGTTCGAATTCGATTACATTTACTTTTTTTTTAGCTTTTTTTAATTTAAATATATTGATTTATTAATAATTGTTAACCTGTGATTGTAAAAGCAGTTTTTACAATAAATAATAATTCAATAATAGCAATAAAAAAAAATTATGAAAAAATCAGAAGTTATTAGTGAAATAAAATTTTATGTACTTTTAAAAATGTGTATTTGCAATTTAATACGCGTACAAAGAAATCATGTAGTGTTTACATCAGATTTTTTAAACCGTTTTATTTTTTTAAAAACATTTATGCATTATTTAAGTGCAATAAGTCAATCGTTAGTTATCCTTTTGTTTAGTATTTTTGGTGGAAAAAGTTACTATTATATTATTTTCTTCACAATTTTACTAATGGTGTACGATAAGTGTGCCTCGGCAGAGGCGGTATGAGAGACCAGACCAAAAAATGTGCTTGTATCATGCCGGTAGCTAGTGGTTATCACGTTGTCATAACAAAGCTTACTAGTACTACTCTAGTTGAAAAATTCGATACTAATCGTTTGGGTAATGAATTCTGAGGAGGTTGAGTTTTAGATGGAAGAAGACTAAAATTAATGGAGAACTTTGGTAGAAAAACACAATAAAAATTTCAAATCAGTCAATTATTTTTAAAAAATGAAAATTTTCAAAAAGGAAGGTCAATTGTTTTTTCAAACGCATCGTACATTCACTCGACACCCATAAAAGGTTGCGGTTGGATTGATAGCTACAACAATCCTGTACCCAAAGGATCGAAGCCGATATTGCTCGTGAGCAGTGCTGGAGAAATTCCGAATATAATCGGGTCAAAAAACAGAATATCGGAAGAACATGAATACTGGAAACTATGAAAAATGGTTGGAAAATGATAATTACCAAACTTTCCTTCTTTTTTCAGTTTTTGGTAACCGATAATGTTTATTATAATGTAAAATTTCAAAAGAAGACGAATCAAATTGCAGAAAACAAGAACTATTGTAACGTCTATAAAATAGAAATAACTTATTCCGCGATCAGAAAATGCGGAAAAAACTAATATGTAACAAATTAGTACGAATTAAATAATCCCCGTTATGAAGAGTGTAAAACAAAATACCAAAGGTGTAATATTTATATTAAAAAAAAATTAAACCGTACGGTAAATGTCTTGCAGATATTTATTCCGCTCAAAAAACAAACATTTCTTAATATAAATAAAACTGTTTTTAGCAAGACGATACTGATATTAAAAAAGGTAAGACACAATATTACTATTAACATACTATTAACAAAATCTGTTATTAATTTAGAATTTTGTTTTAAAAAAATACATGTTAAATGTATGCAATAGGCAATAGATAATAAAAAATGTTTAACCGTTTCATATAATAAGCAAAAAAAAGAAAAAAAATTGATACAAAAATCTTACCGGCCCGATTTATTAAACAATGAGTAATCATAAGAATTGTGTTATTTCTGTAAATGTGATATGTATTACAACACATAAATATATATATATATATATATATATATATATATATATATATTTAACATGTATTTTTTTAAAAGAAAATTCTATATTAATAACAGATTTTGATAATAGAAATGTAGTGGCTTGGAGTTTTTGATATCAGTATCGTTATGTTAAAAACAGTTTTATTTATATTACAGAAATTTTTGTTTTTTAACCGGATGAAATGATTGCGAGACTCTTACCGTACGGTTTACAATTTCATTCTAATTTTTTTTGTTGGATATCACTGCGTTTTGTTAGATTATTCTTTTTATGTTTTTTATGAATTATTGAATGTTATCTTATGGATTTATTATAAAAATTTATTGTCTTAGAACAAACTAATTTAATTTCACGGCCAATTTTTTTTTGTTGTTAGTCATATAATTTACTTCATACCATATTTTTAATAAAACTAGTATAATGACTTTTACGAATCGAAAATCCATGATGTAATATCGCACTTAATACTTTGTTAGTTAGTGTAACCCTTGGTTTTTATCATTAAATTCGATTTTACCAATCGAATTTATTTCGGTTTTATTTATTCGATTTTTAATAAAACTAGTATAATCTCTTGTAAACTAATACTTTTATTTATTTTTTTAAACAAGTGATGGTAATTAAAAAATTGTTTTTCCATTTACATAACAGCTTTACTATTAAAACAACTTGTAGTATACTTTCTTTTAAATTTTATTATTTCAAGTGCATTATCAAGTTTTTGTACGCTACCTAGTACTATCAAGTACTACTATCTAGCGGCGCGATTCGTAAAAGTACATTAAAAATATGAATAACATGACATATTTGAGTCCCGGGGTACATTAAATGGGGGAAAATATCTAACAAAATTCGAGGTATTTTTTGAAAGTATTCTTTATTACTAATCTAATTGAACTACAATGTTTTCACGCTTATTTATCCCCCAGTTTCATTTCACTGTTAGGTTAGGAACTGTAAACGTAGTTCGTTGACTTCGTCGCCTCCTACCGACCAAGTTCTAACGAACTCCGTGAGATTTGCATAAAATATTTTAAAGTAATATGTTGTACAAAACGTTCATGGAAATGGATTTGTAATGTAACATGTACATATTAACATAGTTTAATTCCTGATTATAAATGAGCAATTGAAAAAGAAAAACTTTCACCGATAGTAAATTTTGTGACATGGGGGCTATGTATCATGTAATAAAAAACAGGTATAAAGAAATATACAAAGTTAATAGTGAAAACAACGGTGTTACCTCTGACGATTATTATTATATATATTAACTTTTTAACTAACAGTCAAATGTCCTTATTTTAATTAATTCAATTAAACATGCCTCATAAGTAACCGTAATGCATATAATTTGAACTGTAAGAAAATAATAATAATAAAAAATAAATTTTTTAAAATTAATTTTATTTTTAAAACAAATTAGCAATTAGCATTATTGTTGAATTTTACCAAAAATGTTGCAAAAAGATTAAAATTTAACCTTTCCCTGGTAATAAAGATTAAAATTATTTTAACTATTTTATTTAATTTTAACTATTACTTTTTTTGGTAAAAATAAATAGATATTTATTCATTTAAAAAAAATTAAATGGTCGAGTTTATAGATCGAAAGTCAACGTAGAAAAAAATTATAGAATTTGTATTTTTAGTGGTTTAAGGTTTATTTAACCCTATAATAAGACTTAACAATTGTTTGCATTCAGATGTCTTATTGAAAAACAAAAAACAGAAGTTCATAGATTAAGATGTATTTTTTTTTTTAATAACTTAATATGGTGAATTTATTCATGTCTTTATTTTAAAAATAATTTTAATCGGCGTTTATTTAAAAAAAGCACTTAATTATATAAATTTATTATTAAAAATTTAATGCCAAGAGCACGCGGTGTTCCCAAAGCGGTCACCCATCTTAAATAATAACCGCGCTCGACGTTGCTTATTCCGGTAATCAGACGGAATCGGTGTATTCAACGCGGTATGGTCGTTGGCAATTACCCGTGCTTGATCTTATTGTACATCTAATGATGACGACAGCTTGTTGTCTTTTTTTTTCAAACAAAACTCATTTACTACTGGGACTTGTTTATTTCCATTTCAAAAGTGAAAATAATAATAAACGTTTAAAAAATTAAATTTTACACCTTGCTTATTTTTATGTTTATTTTATTTATTTTTTTTTAATATCATTAATTGATGGAAAGATTTTTAAAATCGTCTTGAATGATTTATTTAACAATATATTTTGGTTTAATTCTTACATTCAGGAAGACGACCTTTGTATTATTTTTATCAAATTTATATACCTTTATAAAACCTTAAATTCGTTTAAAAAACATAATAAAATTTCTTTATTATAAAAAAATTCATAAAATATTGAATTTAGAACTCTGAACATACAGATTAATTTTTGAATCTTTAACAATATTCTTTAACAAATATTCTTTATCTTTAACAAATATTTGATTTTTGAGGAACGGAAATTTATCGATTTTTTTCTGTACTAATTATATTTTCTTTAAACGTTTCGGTAAGCTTATTAATGAATATCTCTTATAAAATGTGATTTAGTGAACGCCTTAAAATATTCCTACATAAAACGCAGTAAAATATACTAATATGTTAAAGTTTTCTGCTCACCAAATGAAGTCGCTATCTGGATACGATTTCCCACTATAGTCTTGATTAAAGTTCAATAAAAGTATTTATAAAAGAATTATTCAGATCGGTAAGCAGATTCTGAATTTTAAGCGAATATCTCTACGCATTCACATAATCAAACAAACACCTGATTTATGTTCAAAGATGATAACGGATACAGAAAATACGATAATTTATATTTGCATCGTAATAACAAATGATTCTTTTAATTAATTATTTTGTTATTTTGAAATAAAAACTTACCAAAATACTTATATGATTCATTAATTTTCAGTTTAAGATAAACGGATATCTAAGTATGATCCTCATTAAACAATGATTTTTTTTTTTTGTCTTCAGTCATTTGACTGGTTTGATGCAGCTTTCCAAGATTCCCTATCTAGTGCTAGTCGTTTCATTTCAGTATACCCTCTACATCCTACATCCCCAACAATTTGTTTTACATACTCCAAACGTGGACTGCCTACACAATTTTTCCCTTCTACCTGTCCTTCCAATATTAAAGCGACTATTCCAGGATGCCTTAGTATGTGGCCTATAAGTCTGTCTCTTCTTTTAACTATATTTTTCCAAATGCTTCTTTCTTCATCTATTTGCCGCAATACCTCTTCGTTCGTCACTTTATCCACCCATCTGATTTTTAACATTCTCCTATAGCACCGCATTTCAAAAGCTTCTAATCTTTTCTTCTCAGATACTCCGATCGTCCAAGTTTCACTTCCATATAAAGCGACGCTCCAAACATACACTTTCAAAAATCTTTTCCTGATTTTTAAATTAATTTTTGATGTAAAAAAATTATATTTCTTACTGAAGGCTCGTTTAGCTTGTGCTATTCGGCATTTTATATCGCTCCTGGTTCGTCCATCTTTAGTAATTCTACTTCCCAAATAACAAAATTCTTCTACCTCCGTAATCTTTTCTCCTCCTATTTTCACATTCAGCGGTCCATCTTTGTTATTTCTAAACAATGATACGATCGTATAATAATAAACATGATTTTTATTCATTTTACACTAAATAGTTTTAGTTTTATATTATATTTACAAAATATGAAACATTTATCTTTTAAAGAAAGTTCAATTTTTTGTTTTGTTTTCAAAAAATAATTATATCACCTCCTATTAATATCAAATTTTACTTGAAACGAAGGATTTGGTTAAACATTTTTTTAAATTAATTTTGTTCCTTTAGGAATCCTGAACCTGTTCTCGGTTGGTTGTTATGTTGCATAATTTATTAACCTTTTCAATCTCAAAATTATCGATTCGTAATGTCTTACTCCCATATTTAAAAAGTAACGATTTCTGGAGGAGCTTTCAGCGAGATAGATGCGTGCTGCCGGGAAGGGTCTTCTAAATTTTTTGTGACTGGGTTGTTAGTTTCTCTTTTTTCTGTCTGTGGCAGCACAAAGCTTCACGGAAGGATGAACTATGCGTACTGGATAATACCGGACCTCTGAGTCTTTCCTACAATACAAATAAAAATATTATTAGGTTTATCCAACGTAATGGATTTTTTAATTGTTACTTAGATTAAAATTTAAATTTATTTGAAAATTTCTTTGGTTTATCCCACTTGGAATTAGTTTTCATCAGATTAATAAGTACTTGTATCATTTCTTAAAAATAAGGTATTAAAAAATTGTAAATATACGTACTGTTATTTTGTTTAGAAAAAACCCTGATCTGAAATAATCCAATACAGATAGTTTCAGAATTATTGAAACTATGTACTTTTTTCTTTATTGAATATTTTCAAAAAAATTCAATTTTTCGTAAAACAAGGTAATAAATGAACTTATTTTTCTTATACGTCTGGTTTCTTAAAGTTTTTAGACATTAAAAAATTATTGTCGCTATTTTGGACATCATCAAACACTTAAATAGTTAAAAACTAAATCTTTGAACAAAATAAGAAATCAGTTTGGATAGGGTATTTTTAAAACCAATCGCTACCTTAAAAAAATTTCTTATGTAAAAAAAAAGTCATTACAAATTTAAAAGGTTTTTTTTTTAACGCATTTTTATCCTCTTATCGTTAGTTTTTACCATTAGTTACGTTGATCATATTCATTTGTAGACATCTATTAGCTAAAAACTTAATTAATTACTAGGGTAGGTGTTTTCATTAATTAATCATTTTACTTCTTCAAACCTTCAAAAAATAAGGGAGCTTTAGGAATTCGATTCTTATCCCGGTGCAAACTTATATCCATCTTTTTTGTTATCAGTATATTTTTTCAGTTTTTAATTAAAAGTGTTTTTATTGAACACGATTTCTCTGAACTTTAGTATAAATTTAAGTATTCGATAAGTATTTTTGAGAACTTATCGAGAAATTTTGTCAACGTAGACGAAGAAGATTTGTGGGATTCATTTATTATTATATCGCACTGCTGGAGTGTAGAGGGGGAAGAAGTACAGCGACATCTTTACTGAAGTTAGTCAGGGACTGGCTGTATAGTGGACTTCATTTATATTTCTTTCTTTTTCCTGTTTAGCCTCCGGGAATTACCGTTCAGGTATTACTTCGGAGGATGAATCAGGATGTTATGTATGAGTGTAAATGAAATGTAGTCTTGTACAGTCTCATTTCGACCATTCCTGAGATGTGTGATTAATTGAAACCCAAAGAACACCGGTATCCACGATCTAGTATTCAAATCCGTGTAAAAGTTCCTTTAATAGGACTTGAACGCTGGAACTCTCGACTTCCAAATCAGCTGATTTGGGAAGACGCGTTCACCACTAGACCTAGGTGGTTTGGACTTAATTTATCTATGAGAAAATAACTCTAACTGGAATCTCTTTTACGTCAGCTGTTTAAGTGCATCACAGCCGTCCGAAAGGTTGAAACAGATATTGTAAAACAACAAACTAATGTTCCTCTTCCTGTTGTAAAATAATACGTTACATATATTGATTCAACTCATTAGGGGATGATAAAATAATATTTCAGTTCGGCATCTTAATAAAAATAAAAGAAAGAATTGCTTCTGAAAGTAAAAGACTGCTGCTGAGTGTGAGTTAAGGCTTTTTTTAATGCGGGAACATGTGTTTTATTTCTTAAAATTTTTCAACTAATTTCTTTGAAACTTTGTATGAAAATATTGATTGTTATGAGGACATTAGCCTAGATATCATTATCGTACATCAATTAAATATTATGCAATGATAACGATAAAAAAATTAAAAATGTCTTCAGATCGTTTACAAAGACAATATAATTGTTTAAATAAAACTCATTTATTTACGCAAAATACAACGTAACCTCCAGAGAGACTTACTTAATAAAATTAAAAAAACAGGTCATTGTAATCGATCTCTATTCGTGAAGATAAAGACTTGAGTATATAAGAAAAAAAGGTTAGAATTAAGAACCTCTACTTTTTCAAAGTCGCTTAAGAATAAATAATATTTTTATTATTTTTTTAATAATAGATGCGATACGGGAGCAATAATGTTCTTTTTTTGTTTCATTTCAAACGTAGAGGGGATGAAGATTCAAAAACTAACAAAAATAGTTTAACATAATTTGCGATCAGAGGTGCATATCTACGAATTAGTGTGGAACAGAAGTGATTTTTAGATGGAAATAATATTAATAATGTTATAATTTTTTTTTATAAAATTTTATTCAGTAAGTAAGATTAAATTAATTTTCTTTTAATTTTACTAAGTAAGCAAGAAAATAAAACTTTCGAGTAATAATTAACTTTGAATATCGTAAAATGAAGTTTTAAAAATGGAGAGAAAATATTACCGTTACTGAAAGTAACAAGAGTTCTTAAACTAATTTACATTTTTCCCCCTTACTTCCCTACGCCGGACCCGCAATTAAGCATACTACAGCGTAGGGGATGTCCTTTCTACTCTAACAGCCCTTTCCAACTACCGGCAGTATGTCCAGCATGGCAGGTCAGACTGCCGGTCGGATCTTTATTTTATATTATATTAGTAAGCCATTACTATTAGCAACCCATTAGAGTATCCCACTTCCTGTGCAGTTTTTTTTAATGGTGTTCCTATATGAGGCTATCCAGTTTCAGTTGTCATTATACAAAAACTACGACAAGGGGTTCCCGATCCCTCAACAAGAACGGCCCACTTCGGCGAACCGTCCTCTCCAGATCGAGGCTGCCCTCCCTAATCAAACACACGCACGGTTACACATGATCGAGGTCACAACGGTCACGGGATTTTGTCTTCAACATTCTAGTAGCTAGTTTCTCCACCTTTCCTCAGACCTGCCTACTGGAAAGCATATAACTCATAGTCTCTCTGGAGTAAGTCAGGTCAAACCCAGCTGCTGTCGAACACCGTCCCAGCTACAACAGTGGTACATGATGTGCTCCGGTGTGTCCTGTGATTCGCAGTATCAACAAACAGAGGTAGCGCGTTTACCGAACCGACACAGATACCCAACAAACTCCCCATGCCCGGTTAGCAGCTGGAAGAGGTAGAATCCCACCTCCCCGAAGCCAAGCTGAACCCGCAGATCAGTGCTATGTATAACGCGTCTTGTCCATTCTCCCGTAGGAGAAGCATTCCCGACTACCTGTCAATCTCTCAAAAGGATTTGTCTAGCCTCAACTTTAGGCATTCCGTTATACATCCTGTACAGCATTTGAGCCCTTAGCAGGACAGGAGGGATGCTCGAAACCACTTCAGCAGCATTACGGGAAACAGTCCTGTATGCCGCAATAATTTTGGTGGCAATTCGTCGCTGAATAGACGACAGCCTATCAACGTTCCTATTTTTTTATTTATTTAAACAAAACATCAATTTTATTTCTTAAAGGAGGAAATACGAATTATTTAGAAAGTAATTTATTTAATTTAATTTTAAACAAAAATTTATTTTTATTTATAATACAAGTCATCGAAAAAGGTTGAAGCAATTTAAAAAATTCACATCTCAGAAACTACTAGAGATAATCAAACGAATATTTTTTTTTTAAATTCACCAACTCGGTTTTTTTTTCAATATGAGCTTTGTCGGTCGATCTGCAAACATCCAACCGATAATCAACTTGTTCAGATCTGTTGGATTATCGCAGGCGTAACTGTGGTAACAGCAACCGTTGTCTTAAATATTGCACATCCCTGATTGTTTCACTGTAAAGAATGGTTTTAACGTATCCCTGTTGAAAAAAGTCTAGGAGTATCAAATCTAGGCTTTCCGGAGGCCAAAACACGGGACCGGCCCTACCGATACCAAGATAAGGAATTTTTCATCGAGAGCGCGTCGAACGCCTAGGCTAAACTGTGGGAGTTCACCACCTCGTTGAAACGTTATAGCAACGTTACTTTCTTGCTTAATTTGAATTTTTTTAGGGTTTATTAAACAAATTTTGCGTATACGCTCGACTGCTTCGTTACTCGTCTTGGGCCGTCCGGGAACGTTTTTACTTCTACGTCGCCAAATTCCTTAAACTGCTCGTACCACCGTCTAATGCTGTTTGCATGAGGAGGATCGTTACCATAAATACGCCGGAAAGTCCGTTGAACAGTTATAACTGATTTATATTCTGAAAACCGCAAAACGCACTGTGCTTTCTGCTGGACTATCACCCATTATACTGAGAGTGGCACAGAAGCCACTATCAATCAGCATCGGCTTAAGGTCACTGTTGGTCACGTCTAAATAACTTGATTATCTTCCGATTATTATTTGCAGTTCCAGCTTATTTTTTATCTCAATTACATAGGGAGATATATTTTTTTTAATGCTGCAACATTTTCGACGACCTGTACGATTACGTAACCATCTACTGAAAGTCTTGAGAAAGGTTATACAATTATAGGTGGTAGATGATTTTATAGGTTATAAAATTAAGTTTGGCGATTATTGTGGAAGTTTTATTTTATTGTAAATCCAGTGTTTTCATATTATTTATATAATTAATGACCTATACTTTCCATTTTTTTAAATTCTAATTTAATTATATTTATGAAATAATCGCTCACTAATCCTGTTCGTATGTCACAAGCAAGTAATAGGTAGTTTGTATTTAAATAAATTTAAATTAGATATAGATAGTATCATTTCATATGACTCGTGAACCTTCCGCTACCATTCTTGCGGAATGACGTTACTTCTAACCGTTCCTCCAAAAAACGTATAATCGGTTACACATAAATGTACGCATTCATCTGCCGCAAAAAAAAAATTATCAGCAACGAAACCTTATTATTCATACGCATGTGCGCGTAAAGAAGTACGTACTTTGTGTTCAGAAATTATTCATAAAAAAGAAATGATTACGTGTGTTTATAAATATTATTATTAAAGTGCAAATACATAAATAGACATCTTAAATACAAGTGATTTCATTATTAATATAAAAGTACTAATATTATGTGAACGCATTTCTTCAGTTCATCGTTATAGTTCGTTGTGTTCACATCACAGACATGTTTCGTGGGTTACAATTTTTTAATAGTAAAGCGTATAAAGTAATTTTGTTAACGATACTTAGATTACTTTTACGGGCTAGTTTTAGCGTTAGTTTTATTTTATTATTTTTTTTTTTTTACGTTAATCTAATGTTAGTTTTAGTTGTCTAAACTCGTAAGGGGAAAAAATTATACGTAGTCGATCTCGCGAAATTATGTTGTAAAATTAATGACCGAGGAGGCAAAAAATGTAGTATTTACAATCGATCCTAAAAAATTAATAGAAAGGTTTAGTGCCGCGACGGGAGTTTTGAAAAGGTCTTTAACTCGAAATAAAGCAGAAGCAAAATCTATGACTGAAAATTCGTCAACGTTTTTTTCTTCACCCCAAAAAATAAAAAAATCGTTTTCTATTTCCGGGTTAGAGGATTTTTACTTGAGCCTGGTTCATTGTGTAGTTAACAATTTTTATACTCAAGAAAAATGTCTCCCGACCGTACAAAAGTTATTAAAAAAAATAAAAAATCTGATGTGGGCATCGCATGACTTTCTTGTACGCATATTAAATTACATTAAATTAAATAAACTAAAAAAAAAAAAAACCATGTACTATTCGAATTTCATTTTATTCTACTTTTTGACTACATGGAGGCAAAACAGAAAAAACTAACAATCGTTTGATTAGTTATATCGACTTATTTTTTACAGATAATTGAATAATTTAACTATTAGCTTTCAGTATATTTTTTAAAAGTTTATTTCATTTAGTTATTAAATTTCTATTTTATTATGCTACTTTAATTAAATTCCACGAATTTCCTTTACTTCCCAGGCGAATTTTGTATAATTTTCTTCTGGGTGAGAAAATAAAATCACCTAAAGAAATTGGGAATTTCTTCTTATCTAAGTAAACGTAATTTTTCTTGAATTATTTAAATTATCGATACGAAAAAAGATCTGCAATTTTTGAAACGTATGATTTGTTAAATTCAAGCTTCAGGAAATTTACGTATACATACTCTAATAAAAATTATCTACAAATGAAAATAATGTTTAAAAAAAACCCCAAAAAAATCATTTGTTCCCATAGCAATACAAATTAACATTTTTCAGCTAAGTCTATTTTTTAAGCAGGACATTCTAGTTTAGCATCACATACGTATTGCCGGGTCAAGGTTCAAAACCTGCCCGTTCTTCTTTATAGTTGATCTTGACCTTGCTGCCGTCCCGTTTCCAATTAATTTATTACACTCGCTCGTCATGGTTTCCGCGATTTCTCTTAGTTTCTCTGTGCGCATATACTTAGTTATTAATATCGAATTAACTAAATATTTCACGTAGTATAATCGTTATTATTTTTCTAATTACTATAAAACAGAAATAAAAATATAAAAATAAAATTGTATTATTGTTAGTTAAAGTTATAATTTTTATTTAAAAAATCTAATGTGGACACCGCATGACTTCCTTGTACGCCTATTAAATTACATATACACATTTTTTTTAAATGAAAAGTACGTAAAATTTTATTTCATTTATAACTTCTGATATTTTTTTCATATATACATTTTTTTATTATTATTGAATTATTATTTATGACACAAATTTATTTACAAACAGAGGTTAATAATTATTAATAAATCAATATATTTAAATTAAAAATAAAGAAAGTTAAAAAAAGGAGACGAAGTCTGATTCGAACCGATGTGCCTTTCCTTTGAAAGATCCAAATATTTCATTAATTAAAATTTCATTTGGCTATAACTTTGGAACCGATGAAAATCAGTACCACTTATCTACGACTTATAAATCTACGACGATAGTATATATCGTTGATAAGCGCTAAATGAGGCCTTATTATTGCAGTTAAGAAAAAGCTAAAATACAATTTTGTTTTGGATTTTGGGCTATTTTGGACACTTTTAGTTCAGCTGACTGCAGTCAAAATGGTAGGTGCAACACTAGATGTTACAACAGTCCTAAATTCAAAATTTCAACATCCTACGGCTAATCGTTTTTTAGTTACGCGAGATACATACGTATGTATCTCGCGTAAGAGAGAAAGTATGTACGTATAGACTTCACGCCGAACTAGTCAAAATGGATACTTCCGATGAAATCTGAAAACCGTAATTTTTTGCGATCACAATACTAACTTTACTTTGTACAAGGAAATAAACAAATAAAAAGAACCAATGAAATAAAAGATTAAGTAAAATAAAAAAATAATCATAAAAATAGTATTAATGCCCTTTTTTATTACTAAAAAAGAAGGCATTTATGCCGTTTTTTATGACTAAATTATTTTATTTTACTTTATTTTCTATTTCATTGGTTCTTTTTAATGGTAATAATTACATACAGAATGATCGTGCACTCATTTTTGTGTATATATCACAACAATATTTTACCGTAGACCTTATGCATAATTACATAAAACTTAATCGCAGAAAACATGTTTTATCTGATAAATATGAATTTTAAGGAAATTACAATTTCCTTATATACTTTTTCATTCAATTAACGGAATTAACGCGTTTTCTCAGCGTTTTATTTTTATAATAAAATATACTAAATAAAAACACAGAAAATACCAATTTCTATCCAAGTAAGAGGTACGCAAAAAAATTCTTACTTATTTTCCTCAGTCACAATTCTAGGGATTTTACTGATAGACATGTTCGATGCACAACTTAAAGTTTAACAAACGCCTTCAGTTAATCATTTGTCATTTTAAGCAATAAATGCCAAGCTGTATGCCTTCTAATTTTTTAAAAATAGCAAGCCAAACACAAGTTATTCGTGTGTGTACGAGTTCGAATCATATAAATCTTACGCATTTACTAATTTCAAAAAAGTAATATATATAAGTAACTAGCTCTACCCGCCACGCTTCGCTGTGGCACATTGTGGTTGCATGGATGAGAAATGAGAAACAAAACAAAGCATACGTTTCATAGAAGTTTAATTTTGCAATACTTGTGGATATACAATATTTTTTGTTTTTCCACTGTCTGCGTAGATATAAAGACTATCTGGTTTGCCGACTCGGGAACACGCGACATACAGTTGCCCATGTGAGAAGCAATCCGCATCTAAATCTAAACCTCACAATTCTAAAGATTGACCTTGAGCTTTATTGATTGTGATTGCAAATGCCAATCGAATTGGGAATTGCAGTCTTTTAAATTGAAATGGTGTATCGGTCGGGATCATGGATATTCGAGGAATGAGGACATCTTCACCTTTGAAAGGCCTCGTTAAAATCGTTGCTTCCACTACGTTATTCATCAATTTCTTAACTGCAAGTCGCGTGCCGTTGCAGAGTTTTGGCTGATTAATATTCAGCAACAGGATAATTGTCATTTTTTGATCGAACCGTTGCTAAATCAATCTAATGAGGAATGTTTTCACAGTTCCTCCTGGCGCATCCAAGAAGAAGGTACCCCCAACTCCGTCATTTATCATTTGCATTATGCGATCATAAACGCCTTTCTGTTCACGCGTTAATTTGGGAATGTTTGATTGAACATATGACTGAAGATCACCAATGTTGTAATTCTGTTCACGGCGTAAATCCACATCAAATGAAGCAATCGCAGCTCGGGTGGGTGCTGGCATTCCCGATTGACTAAGAACTTTATTTGCAATAGCTAAGCACTTGTCTTCAATATTTATCAATGCTTCGTTGTAAATGCCTTCTGTAAAATCCACGGTCATATTGGTATCTTCTAGGCGTACTCTATGCAAAATATCCTCAGCCATATGCGATCGATATCTTTCCCATAACTCTGTGGGAGATGAAGGGAAGCAAGCGGTCAATATAATTGCGAATAATGCGCGAATCTGTTTTGGATGTGCAGTGTTGCACGCGTCATTAATACATATATCCCACTGTTGGTCGTTTTCTAATAAAATCAGAGTTTGGTGAAAGGCGCAGCTCAATCACGACACGATCACACAAAAGTAACTCGATTAAAGTGAATATTTAATTCAGATTGTATAATAATCAGAATCAGATGCAAGTGGTTACGTTTTTTTTTTTTTGTTAATAAACAATGTAATTGGGAACAGGTATTGTTTCACATGTGACTGCGGTTGTCGTTAGCTAGTATGGCGAGTGTTCCCCTCGCTTCCGGCAGATGGCGCGGTCACTGGTACACAGCTTACCGTTAAAAAAACTGTTTTCTCGCGGTCACGGGTATGTAACTGATGCGAAAAATAGATAAAAACAATCTTTGATGAGGGTTATATATCGTGCTAAAATTTGAGCTCAATCGGTGCAGAACATTTTGAGTTTTTGAAGCGTACACAAACGAACTTAACATTTTTATATATAAAGATTTGTGGGCTGCGAAAAAAAGCCCTGAAGTCGTGCGAAAAAACACATCATTTTAAATGCTTACAAATTACAGAATAATCAAACGGCGTTGATTTCAGATGTTAATAAACTGTTAACGTAAGTAGAAGTTGTGCTGCTTCAGTGTACAACGTGATTCTCGAGTATGAATCTACTAATGAATTACGGTCTCCAAAGAAAACAAAACCCCGCAGGTCAATTGAGAAAAAGGTGAGATTTTGATAAAAATGCGATTCGTAAAAAAAATACACGAATTTGAATTATTTAGAAATAGTTTAGCGGTGTATTATGTCCTTTGGAAGAGAATTCAGTTATTGTCTTCGTCAACGCTTCTTATGATTAAACGAAATGAATTCCAGTCGTGTTATAGAAAAACAATGATATCAAAATGTGGCTTAGTTCAAAAGGAATAATTTTTGAAGAGGTTTAAGTCTATCTGGGCTATAAGAAAGTTGGTTGTTTTAATTTATTTACTGTAAGTCATCCTTCTTGGTGGCTTTTCTTTTTGTTTTGGTGTTTTTTTTTTAATAAAATACAGATGTTTTAGCTGTTAAATATAATTCAAAGAAATTTCTTACTTAATCAGTTTTGATTTTGTTTACATTGGCAACGGCCATACGGACTCTTTGTGGTTGTTCGTTGTGTTTGACAGCGGCCATCTTGCATTGATCTGATTGGTTTTTTTTTGTTTACATCTCTGTCTGATTTATTAGCCTCTTATTTATTAAAAAACTGTAGAAATTAAAAATAAATAGATAGATTTATTAAAAGTAGATGAAAACAATCTTTGATGCGGGTTATATATCGTGCTAAAATTTGAGCTCAATCGGTGCAGAACATTTTGAGTTTTTGAAGCTGTACACAAACGAACTTAACATTTATATATATATAGATATCAGAATAAAAATATAAATTAAAATAAGAGATTAAACGAAACATAATACATTTTTTAAATGATGGATGTATCTTAATGTTCTGAACATATAGATTTGCTTTTGTTTTTTATGAGCGGGAACTCGTAACGACTGTGGTCAGTTTTTCCTGATACTAGATACAGTCTTTAAAAATGTGAATGAAAAAACAAATAAAAAAAATACATATATTTATTGATATATTTGAAAAATTTAAAAATAATACTGTAATATTCCAATTTTTCGAATAGTTATTTGACGTTTATTATTAATAATAAATAGAAAATATTTTACCAGACAATCAAACAAATAAATATGACAAAAACATTGGCATTAAATTTAAAATTATGTATGAAGTAATTAATTGAATCGTCTAACGTTATATATAAATTATTTCGGAGTTTTTATATATTGTTATGTATAAAAAAAAAATTAATAATTCTACCTTTCTCTTCTGCTCCATTGTTTTCCACGATATCATCCATCCTATACAAGAGAACGGAGTAATTGTTTATAAATATTTAAAAAAAAACATTTATGGAAATAGATAAATCTAGAAATCCGTTGGTTAAAATAATATCCTTATTATTATATACTATATATTATATATTATTATATTATAATTATGTTAAATTGTAAAATAATATTTCTTATTTGGTATAAGCAGATATGTAAAAAATGATTTAATTAATAAAAAAAAAAAAAAACGACTGCCAATCAGCACGCGGTATTCCAAAGCGGTCACCCATACAATTACTTACCGCGCCCGACTTTGCTTAAGATGTAGAAGAAGTGACCGCCGGCGAGGTGATCACGCTATTTGGGCCGAATTTTTATTAATCGATATTTGGTTTATTATGTCGGTGGTAATAGTATGGCAGGGAAATTTAAAAAACACTGTCTGACTGCTAATAGTACAAATTTGCTGGTGAAGTTTTCACCGGGAATTATAATAACTTTTTTAAACATTCAACGTCACAATGCTCCAGATGAACGCGAGACACCTTAAAAAATTGTATGATTATTTAATAAGTCAACGAATGTAAGAAATAGTTATTGTCGAAATTACGTGTGGAATAATTATTGACCGTTCGGTGATCTCTAAACGTAATTTGGTGGGTAATAAACGTTTAACCGGACTCATTTTCTTCGAATATAACAAAAACTCATCTTCCATGGGCCTGCTGCTTTTTTAAATGTTTAATTTAGCATTCGAGCGGACAATAATAAAATTATTTTAACTGACTGTTCTCATCCAGAGTTTTCCACGGCTTTCCTTGATCCATTCCAAGAGAACGGGGTAATTTCTTATATCTATTTAACACCATTGATGAATAAAATGGAAATCCGTCGGTTAAAATAATATTACTTATTTTGTATAAACAGATATGTCAAAAATTATATAATTAATAACAAAAGTAAAAAAGGAAATGCCAACAGCACGCGGTATTCCCAAGCGGTCACCCATCCAAGTACTAACCGCGCCCGACGTTGCTTAACTTCGGTGATCAGACGAGAACCGGTGTATTCAA
Source organism: Lycorma delicatula (assembly GCF_047948215.1). Lineage (NCBI taxonomy): Eukaryota > Metazoa > Arthropoda > Insecta > Hemiptera > Fulgoridae > Lycorma > Lycorma delicatula. The sequence continues at coordinate 216,300,858 of NC_134457.1, forward strand.
CGTGGTATGGCCGTTGGCGATTACTTTTGTTTTGTTTTTTGCACATCTAGTACTGTTAACATTCTTCTAATTAAAGTGAGATTTGACGCTTTTTACAAGACGGCCCAAAAAGGAGTGCTATGTATTTAAATGTGTATGTATGTATAAATGTTTGTGTGTGTTTCGTTGCAAATGCACAACTGCTGAATATATTTAGTTGTATGATGCTGCGTTGGAATTCTTAAGTTACCGGGAATGCCTCAGTCTATATAAATACGTAAATGAACGAGTGTATATATATATATATATATATATATATATATATATATATATAAATATAGTAGTGGAGTTTTTCCGATTAAAGCACAGATTTTAATAAATTTGATTAATGGACTGCGAACTGGGAGCCCCTATCACTGTGTATGATGTGTGTGAAAGTAATTATTGTAAGCAATCTAATGAATAATATTACAGAAATAATAGAACTAAATTTACGTTAAATAAAATAAAATATTATTAAATAAATTTTTTTTTTAATAAAAACCTAGTTAGTATTAATAATAATGGCATTCCGTCGAGAGCTGCGTGTGAAGCTAAAGTGATGAGGTGTAGCGAGCATCTCCGGCGAGGCCTAGACCAAATCAGTACAATCAAATATTAGCAAATTGCGTGTCCCAGAAACGTGGTCTTGGAAAGCGCAATGTGGTGCTTTTATAATACCTCCTCGAAGAATCGTCTGATTTTCTAAATTCAGACAAGGTATTCGCTTTATAATACAAAATTACCAACGAACCAAACCAAAACATAAGGGGAAATGGTATTTTTCCACAGGGTTTTTTTTTTGTAATTTGTATTATTTTACCTTGTTAATTTCATACCGTAAGATAATAATGTTAGGATCTTCCTATATACTAAATTAAAAAAAAAAAAAAAAAATGTACACGTACATATATACGTATATATATATATATATATACACAAGTATTAACAGAGTAAAAATATTGATTTAAACAAAAGATTAATCGTAATTATATGTATTTGTTGTTAACGATCGATATATCTTAATGTTTACCAGAACACGCATGCAGATTATGTTTTGGTTTTTTTAAGACCTAGAGTTGATAATGATTGTTGTTCAGTTATTCCTGTTTCTAGTTACGGTCTTTCAAAATATCTATGAGAATATACAAAAAAATACCTATTTATACCTTGCTGTTCTGCTCCAGTGTTTTCCACGATATCCTCGATCCTATACAAGAGAACGGAGTAATTGTTTATATATATATTTTTAAAAAAACCATTTATGAAAATAGATAAATCTAGAAATCCGTTGGTTAAAATAATATTTTTATTTTGTATAATCAGATATGTCAAAACTTATTTAATTATTAAAAAAAAAAGGAAAAAGGACTGCCAACAGCACGCGGTATTCCCAAGCGGTCACCCATCCAAGTACTAACCGCGCCCGACGTTGCTTAACTTCGGTGATCAGACGAGAACCGGTGTATTCAACGTGGTATGGCCGTTGGCGAAAATTTTTATCAGGTTTTTTGTACATCCAGTGACTTTAATATTCTTGTTAGGAAATACAAGAATTGATGTGCTTTTACGTACATATCTAATAAAAATAATCTTTTCGAATTAACGTATTTATTTATTTAAAAAAGTAATATATAACTAAATCACTTCTTCCCTGCTATATATATATATATATATATATATATATATATATATATATATATATATATATACTGTATAAAAATGTAAAAGTAAATAAAAGATTGAACATAAATAACTACTAAATGTGTTTTTTGTCAATGTAGATGTATCTTATAGTTTATTGGTACGTATAAAAAATTTTTTAATTTTTTTTTTTTTGATGAGTGTGAGTTAATGACGGAACTTGTTCAATTTTTTTCTTTCTGCTAAATACGGAGTTTAAATTAGTTTCTGTAAACTTTTTCGTAAATAACATTTGCGCGAGATAATCTGTAGATGAAGTGACCGCCGGCGAGGTGATCCCGCTATTTGGGCCGAACTTTTACGAATTGATATTTGGTTTATTATGTCGGTGGTAATAGTAAGGCAGGGAAATTTAAAAAACACTGTCTGACTGCTAATAGTTCAAATTTGCTGGTGAAGTTTTCACCGGGAATTATAATAACTTTTTAAAACATTCAACGTCACAATGCTCCAGATGAACGCGAGACACCTTAAAAAATTTTATGATTATTTAATAAGTCAACGAATGTAAGAAAGTAGTTATTGTCGAAATTACGTGTGGAATAATTATTGACCATTCGGTGATCTCTAAACGTAATTTGGTGGGTAATAAACGTTTAACCGGACTCATTTCCTTCGAATATAACAAAAACTCATCTTCCATAGGCCTGCTCCTTTTTAAAATTTTTAAATTAGCATTCGAGCGGACAATATTTATTTTATAATTATTTTACCTGACTGTTCTGATCCAGTGTTTTCCACGGCTTTCCTTGATCCATTCCAAGAGAACGGGGTAATTTCTTATATCTATTTAACACCATTGATGAAAAAAAAAATTGAAATCCGTCAGTTAAAATAATATTACTTATTTTGTATAAACAGATATGTCAAAAATTATATAATTAATAACAAAAGTAAAAACGGAAATGCCAACAGCACGCGGTATTCCCAAGCGGTCACCCATCCAAGTACTAACCGCGCCCGACGTTGCTTAACTTCGGTGATCAGACGAGAACCGGTGTATTCAACGTGGTATGGCCGTTGGCGACAAACTTTGCTTTGTTTTTTGCACACATCTAGTACTGTTAATATTTTTCTAAGAAAAGCCAGATTTGCAACTTTTTACACGACTCCCCCAAAAAGGATTGCGATGTATTTAAGGTATATGTTTGTATGGTCCGCTGCAGCTGCTCAACGGCTGAATAGATTTAGTTGTATGATGCTTCTTCGGAATTCTTACGTTACCGGGAATTTTTCAGTCTATATAAATATGTAAATGTACGATAGTATATATATATATAGTAGTGGAGGTTTTCCGGTTGAAACGCAAATTTTAAAAAGTTGCATTAATTTACTGCGAACTCAGAGCCCCTATCACTGTGTAAGCTGTGTTTGAATTAAATAATTCTAATCAATCTAATGAATAATAGTATTAAATTTACGTTAAATAAAATATTATTATATGAAAAATATGTATAAAGTAATAAATATTTTAAAAAATTTTATGTAATAGAAATGAAGCTAAAGTGGTGAAGTGAAGCGAGCATCTCCAGCGAGGCTAGACCAAAGCATTACGATCAAATGATAAAAAACATTGTGTCCCAGAGGCGCTGCCTCGGTTGGTGCAATGAGATGCTTTTACAAAACCTACTGATACAATTGTCCGACTTTCTAAATTGAAAAGGATTAATCGCTTGTGTAATTAAAAATTACCATCCAACCAAATCAAAAAATAAATGGCAATGGTATTTTTAGGGTCGTGTTTTTTTTTTTGTTTTAATTTATAATATTTGTCTCCTGTTTAACTTTTTATAGTAAGGTAATAATAATGTTTGAATCTTACTAATTTACTAATTCCAAAAAATTGTTATATATATATATACAAAAGTTTTAACAGAATAAAATAGTAAATTTAAATTAACGATTAAACGTTATTAAATGTATATGTTGTAAATGATGTATATATGTTAATGTTCTCCAGAACATATGGAATTTGTTTAGTTTTTTTAGAACGCGAGTTGACAATGATAGCTGTTCAATTTCTCCTGCTACTAGATATGGTCTTTGAAAATGCTTATGAGAAAATACGAAAAAATACTTATCTAAATATTTCAAAGTTTTAAAAATAATACCGTAGTATTTTAATTTTTCTAATTGTTATTTGACGTTTATTATTAATAACTTATTGAAAATATCTTTTCAGCCGATCAAAAAATTATTATAATATATCTTTTGATTTAATTTTAAAATTATGGCCAAAAGAATTATTGAATCGTTTAACGTTATATATTATAAATTTCTCCGGTGTGTGTTATTTATTTTTAAATTTACAAAAGAAGAAAAAAATAATATTACCTCGCTGTTGTGATGCTGTGCTTTGCACGATATCCTTGATCCTATCCAAGAGAACGGAATAGTTGTTTATACCTATTTATAACCATTTATAAAAATGAAAAATCTAGAATTCCGTTGGTTAAAATAATATTTCTTATTTACTATAATAAGCAGATATGTCAAAAAAATTATTTAAAATAATTAACGAGAAAAAAGGAAATGCTGTCCTTTTTTCCAACGTCCGCGACGACGTTCTCCAACGTCGGGCGCGGTTAGTACTTGGATGGGTGACCGCTTGGGAATACCGCGTGCTGTTGGCATTTCCGTTTTTACTTTTTTTATTTAATTTTTGACATATCTGTTTATACAAAATAAGTAATATTATTTTAACTGACGGATTTCAATTTTTTTTTTTCATCAATGGTGTTAAATAGATATAAGAAATTACCCCGTTCTCTTGGAGTGGATCAAGGAAAGCCGTGGAAAACACTGGATCAGAACAGTCAGGTAAAATAATTATAAAATAAATATTGTCCGCTCGAATGCTAATTTAAAAATTTTAAAAAGGGTCAGGCCTATGGAAGATGAGTTTTTGTTATATTCGAAGGAAATGAGTCCGGTTAAACGTTTATTACCCACCAAATTACGTTTAGAGATCACCGAATGGTCAATAATTATTCCACACGTAATTTCGACAATAACTACTTTCTTACATTCGTTGACTTATTAAATAATCATAAAATTTTTTAAGGTGTCTCGCGTTCATCTGGAGCATTGTGACGTTGAATGTTTTAAAAAGTTATTATAATTCCCGGTGAAAACTTCACCAGCAAATTTGAACTATTAGCAGTCAGACAGTGTTTTTTAAATTTCCCTGCCTTACTATTACCACCGACATAATAAACCAAATATCAATTCGTAAAAGTTCGGCCCAAATAGCGGGATCACCTCGCCGGCGGTCACTTCATCTACAGATTATCTCGCGCAAATGTTATTTACGAAAAAGTTTACAGAAACTAATTTAAACTCCGTATTTAGCAGAAAGAAAAAAATTGAACAAGTTCCGTCATCAACTCACACTCATCAAAAAAAAAAAATTAAAAAATTTTTTATACGTACCAATAAACTAAAAGATACATCTACATTGACAAAAAACACATTTAGTAGTTATTTATGTTCAATCTTTTATTTACTTTTACATTTTTATACAGTATATATATATATATATATATATATATATATATAGCAGGGAAGAAGTGATTTAGTTATATATTACTTTTTTAAATAAATAAATACGTTAATTCGAAAAGATTATTTTTATTAGATATGTACGTAAAAGCACATCAATTCTTGTATTTCCTAACAAGAATATTAAAGTCACTGGATGTACAAAAAACCTGATAAAAATTTTCGCCAACGGCCATACCACGTTGAATACACCGGTTCTCGTCTGATCACCGAAGTTAAGCAACGTCGGGCGCGGTTAGTACTTGGATGGGTGACCGCTTGGGAATACCGCGTGCTGTTGGCAGTCCTTTTTCCTTTTTTTTTTAATAATTAAATAAGTTTTGACATATCTGCTTATACAAAATAAAAATATTATTTTAACCAACGGATTTCTAGATTTATCTATTTTCATAAATGGTTTTTTTAAAAATATATATATAAACAATTACTCCGTTCTCTTGTATAGGATCGAGGATATCGTGGAAAACACTGGAGCAGAACAGCAAGGTATAAATAGGTATTTTTTTGTATATTCTCATAGATATTTTGAAAGACCGTAACTAGAAACAGGAATAACTGAACAACAATCATTATCAACTCCCGGTCTTAAAAAAACCAAAACATAATCTGCACGCGTGTTCTGGTAAACATTAAGATATATCGATCGTTAACAACAAATACATATAATTACGATTAATCTTTTGTTTAAATCAATATTTTTACTCTGTTAATACTTGTGTATATGTATATATATATAAGTATATATGTACGTGTACATTTTTTTTTTTTTTTTTTTAATTTAGTATATAGGAAGATCCTAACATTGTTATCTTACGGTATGAAATTAACAAGGTAAAATAATACAAATTACAAAAAAAAAACCTGTGGAAAAATACCATTTCCCTTTATGTTTTGGTTTGGTTCGTTGGTAATTTTGTATTATAAAGCGAATACCTTGTTTAAATTTAGAAAATCAGACTATTCTTCCAGGAGGTATTATAAAAGGACCACATTGCGGTTTCCAAGACCACGTTTCTAGGACACGCAATTTGCTAATATTTGATTGTACTGATTTGGTCTAGCCTCGCCGGAGATGCTCGCTACACCTCATCACTTTAGCTTCACACGCAGCTCTCGACGGAATGCCATTATTATTAATACTAACTAGGTTTTTACTAAAAAAAAATTTATTTAATAATATTTTATTTTATTTAACGTAAATTTAGTTCTATTATTTCTGTAATATTATTCATTAGATTGCTTACAATAATTACTTTCACACACATCATACACAGTGATAGGGGCTCCCAGTTCGCAGTCCATTAATCAAATTTATTAAAATCTGTGCTTCAATCGGAAAAACTCCACTATTATATATATATATATATACACTCGTTCATTTACGTATTTATATAGACTGAGGCATTCCCGGTAACGAAAGAATTCCAACGCAGCATCATACAACTAAATCTATTCAGCAGTTGTGTATTTGCAACGAAACACACACAAACATTTATACATACATACACTTTAAATACATAGCACTCCTTTTTGGGCCGTCTTGTAAAAAGCGTCAAATCTCACTTTACTTAGAAGAATGTTAACAGTACTAGATGTGCAAAAAACAAAACAAACGTAATCGCCAACGGCCATACCACGTTGAATACACCGGTTCTCGTCTGATCACCGAAGTTAAGCAACGTCGGGCGCGGTTAGTACTTGGATGGGTGACCGCTTGGGAATACCGCGTGCTGTTGGCATTTCCGTTTTTACTTTTTTTATTTAATTTTTGACATATCTGTTTATACAAAATAAGTAATATTATTTTAACTGACGGATTTCAATTTTTTTTTTTCATCAATGGTGTTAAATAGATATAAGAAATTACCCCGTTCTCTTGGAATGGATCAAGGAAAGCCGTGGAAAACACTGGATCAGAACAGTCAGGTAAAATAATTATAAAATAAATATTGTCCGCTCGAATGCTAATTTAAAAATTTTAAAAAGGGTCAGGCCTATGGAAGATGAGTTTTTGTTATATTCGAAGGAAATGAGTCCGGTTAAACGTTTATTACCCACCAAATTACGTTTAGAGATCACCGAATGGTCAATAATTATTCCACACGTAATTTCGACAATAACTACTTTCTTACATTCGTTGACTTATTAAATAATCATAAAATTTTTTAAGGTGTCTCGCGTTCATCTGGAGCATTGTGACGTTGAATGTTTTAAAAAGTTATTATAATTCCCGGTGAAAACTTCACCAGCAAATTTGAACTATTAGCAGTCAGACAGTGTTTTTTAAATTTCCCTGCCTTACTATTACCACCGACATAATAAACCAAATATCAATTCGTAAAAGTTCGGCCCAAATAGCGGGATCACCTCGCCGGCGGTCACTTCATCTACAGATTATCTCGCGCAAATGTTATTTACGAAAAAGTTTACAGAAACTAATTTAAACTCCGTATTTAGCAGAAAGAAAAAAATTGAACAAGTTCCGTCATCAACTCACACTCATCAAAAAAAAAAAATTAAAAAATTTTTTATACGTACCAATAAACTAAAAGATACATCTACATTGACAAAAAACACATTTAGTAGTTATTTATGTTCAATCTTTTATTTACTTTTACATTTTTATACAGTATATATATATATATATATATATATATATATATATAGCAGGGAAGAAGTGATTTAGTTATATATTACTTTTTTAAATAAATAAATACGTTAATTCGAAAAGATTATTTTTATTAGATATGTACGTAAAAGCACATCAATTCTTGTATTTCCAAACAAGAATATTAAAGTCACTGGATGTACAAAAAACCTGATAAAAATTTTCGCCAACGGCCATACCACGTTGAATACACCGGTTCTCGTCTGATCACCGAAGTTAAGCAACGTCGGGCGCGGTTAGTACTTGGATGGGTGACCGCTTGGGAATACCGCGTGCTGTTGGCAGTCCTTTTTCCTTTTTTTTTTAATAATTAAATAAGTTTTGACATATCTGCTTATACAAAATAAAAATATTATTTTAACCAACGGATTTCTAGATTTATCTATTTTCATAAATGGTTTTTTTAAAAATATATATATAAACAATTACTCCGTTCTCTTGTATAGGATCGAGGATATCGTGGAAAACACTGGAGCAGAACAGCAAGGTATAAATAGGTATTTTTTTGTATATTCTCATAGATATTTTGAAAGACCGTAACTAGAAACAGGAATAACTGAACAACAATCATTATCAACTCCCGGTCTTAAAAAAACCAAAACATAATCTGCACGCGTGTTCTGGTAAACATTAAGATATATCGATCGTTAACAACAAATACATATAATTACGATTAATCTTTTGTTTAAATCAATATTTTTACTCTGTTAATACTTGTGTATATGTATATATATATACGTATATATGTACGTGTACATTTTTTTTTTTTTTTTTTAATTTAGTATATAGGAAGATCCTAACATTGTTATCTTACGGTATGAAATTAACAAGGTAAAATAATACAAATTACAAAAAAAAAACCTTTGGAAAAATACCATTTCCCTTTATGTTTTGGTTTGGTTCGTTGGTAATTTTGTATTATAAAGCGAATACCTTGTTTAAATTTAGAAAATCAGACTATTCTTCCAGGAGGTATTATAAAAGGACCACATTGCGGTTTCCAAGACCACGTTTCTAGGACACGCAATTTGCTAATATTTGATTGTACTGATTTGGTCTAGCCTCGCCGGAGATGCTCGCTACACCTCATCACTTTAGCTTCACACGCAGCTCTCGACGGAATGCCATTATTATTAATACTAACTAGGTTTTTACTAAAAAAAAAATTTATTTAATAATATTTTATTTTATTTAACGTAAATTTAGTTCTATTATTTCTGTAATATTATTCATTAGATTGCTTACAATAATTACTTTCACACACATCATACACAGTGATAGGGGCTCCCAGTTCGCAGTCCATTAATCAAATTTATTAAAATCTGTGCTTCAATCGGAAAAACTCCACTATTATATATATATATATATACACTCGTTCATTTACGTATTTATATAGACTGAGGCATTCCCGGTAACGAAAGAATTCCAACGCAGCATCATACAACTAAATCTATTCAGCAGTTGTGTATTTGCAACGAAACACACACAAACATTTATACATACATACACTTTAAATACATAGCACTCCTTTTTGGGCCGTCTTGTAAAAAGCGTCAAATCTCACTTTACTTAGAAGAATGTTAACAGTACTAGATGTGCAAAAAACAAAACAAACGTAATCGCCAACGGCCATACCACGTTGAATACACCGGTTCTCGTCTGATCACCGAAGTTAAGCAACGTCGGGCGCGGTTAGTACTTGGATGGGTGACCGCTTGGGAATACCGCGTGCTGTTGGCATTTCCGTTTTTACTTTTGTTATTTAATTTTTGACATATCTGTTTATACAAAATAAGTAATATTATTTTAACTGACGGATTTCAATTTTTTTTTTTCATCAATGGTGTTAAATAGATATAAGAAATTACCCCGTTCTCTTGGAATGGATCAAGGAAAGCCGTGGAAAACACTGGATCAGAACAGTCAGGTAAAATAATTATAAAATAAATATTGTCCGCTCGAATGCTAATTTAAAAATTTTAAAAAGGGTCAGGCCTATGGAAGATGAGTTTTTGTTATATTCGAAGGAAATGAGTCCGGTTAAACGTTTATTACCCACCAAATTACGTTTAGAGATCACCGAATGGTCAATAATTATTCCACACGTAATTTCGACAATAACTACTTTCTTACATTCGTTGACTTATTAAATAATCATAAAATTTTTTAAGGTGTCTCGCGTTCATCTGGAGCATTGTGACGTTGAATGTTTTAAAAAGTTATTATAATTCCCGGTGAAAACTTCACCAGCAAATTTGAACTATTAGCAGTCAGACAGTGTTTTTTAAATTTCCCTGCCTTACTATTACCACCGACATAATAAACCAAATATCAATTCGTAAAAGTTCGGCCCAAATAGCGGGATCACCTCGCCGGCGGTCACTTCATCTACAGATTATCTCGCGCAAATGTTATTTACGAAAAAGTTTACAGAAACTAATTTAAACTCCGTATTTAGCAGAAAGAAAAAAATTGAACAAGTTCCGTCATCAACTCACACTCATCAAAAAAAAAAAATTAAAAAATTTTTTATACGTACCAATAAACTAAAAGATACATCTACATTGACAAAAAACACATTTAGTAGTTATTTATGTTCAATCTTTTATTTACTTTTACATTTTTATACAGTATATATATATATATATATATATATATATATATAGCAGGGAAGAAGTGATTTAGTTATATATTACTTTTTTAAATAAATAAATACGTTAATTCGAAAAGATTATTTTTATTAGATATGTACGTAAAAGCACATCAATTCTTGTATTTCCAAACAAGAATATTAAAGTCACTGGATGTACAAAAAACCTGATAAAAATTTTCGCCAACGGCCATACCACGTTGAATACACCGGTTCTCGTCTGATCACCGAAGTTAAGCAACGTCGGGCGCGGTTAGTACTTGGATGGGTGACCGCTTGGGAATACCGCGTGCTGTTGGCAGTCCTTTTTCCTTTTTTTTTTAATAATTAAATAAGTTTTGACATATCTGCTTATACAAAATAAAAATATTATTTTAACCAACGGATTTCTAGATTTATCTATTTTCATAAATGGTTTTTTTAAAAATATATATATAAACAATTACTCCGTTCTCTTGTATAGGATCGAGGATATCGTGGAAAACACTGGAGCAGAACAGCAAGGTATAAATAGGTATTTTTTTGTATATTCTCATAGATATTTTGAAAGACCGTAACTAGAAACAGGAATAACTGAACAACAATCATTATCAACTCCCGGTCTTAAAAAAACCAAAACATAATCTGCACGCGTGTTCTGGTAAACATTAAGATATATCGATCGTTAACAACAAATACATATAATTACGATTAATCTTTTGTTTAAATCAATATTTTTACTCTGTTAATACTTGTGTATATGTATATATATATACGTATATATGTACGTGTACATTTTTTTTTTTTTTTTTTAATTTAGTATATAGGAAGATCCTAACATTGTTATCTTACGGTATGAAATTAACAAGGTAAAATAATACAAATTACAAAAAAAAAACCTGTGGAAAAATACCATTTCCCTTTATGTTTTGGTTTGGTTCGTTGGTAATTTTGTATTATAAAGCGAATACCTTGTTTAAATTTAGAAAATCAGACTATTCTTCCAGGAGGTATTATAAAAGGACCACATTGCGGTTTCCAAGACCACGTTTCTAGGACACGCAATTTGCTAATATTTGATTGTACTGATTTGGTCTAGCCTCGCCGGAGATGCTCGCTACACCTCATCACTTTAGCTTCACACGCAGCTCTCGACGGAATGCCATTATTATTAATACTAACTAGGTTTTTACTAAAAAAAAAATTTATTTAATAATATTTTATTTTATTTAACGTAAATTTAGTTCTATTATTTCTGTAATATTATTCATTAGATTGCTTACAATAATTACTTTCACACACATCATACACAGTGATAGGGGCTCCCAGTTCGCAGTCCATTAATCAAATTTATTAAAATCTGTGCTTCAATCGGAAAAACTCCACTATTATATATATATATATATACACTCGTTCATTTACGTATTTATATAGACTGAGGCATTCCCGGTAACGAAAGAATTCCAACGCAGCATCATACAACTAAATCTATTCAGCAGTTGTGTATTTGCAACGAAACACACACAAACATTTATACATACATACACTTTAAATACATAGCACTCCTTTTTGGGCCGTCTTGTAAAAAGCGTCAAATCTCACTTTACTTAGAAGAATGTTAACAGTACTAGATGTGCAAAAAACAAAACAAACGTAATCGCCAACGGCCATACCACGTTGAATACACCGGTTCTCGTCTGATCACCGAAGTTAAGCAACGTCGGGCGCGGTTAGTACTTGGATGGGTGACCGCTTGGGAATACCGCGTGCTGTTGGCATTTCCGTTTTTACTTTTTTTATTTAATTTTTGACATATCTGTTTATACAAAATAAGTAATATTATTTTAACTGACGGATTTCAATTTTTTTTTTTCATCAATGGTGTTAAATAGATATAAGAAATTACCCCGTTCTCTTGGAATGGATCAAGGAAAGCCGTGGAAAACACTGGATCAGAACAGTCAGGTAAAATAATTATAAAATAAATATTGTCCGCTCGAATGCTAATTTAAAAATTTTAAAAAGGGTCAGGCCTATGGAAGATGAGTTTTTGTTATATTCGAAGGAAATGAGTCCGGTTAAACGTTTATTACCCACCAAATTACGTTTAGAGATCACCGAATGGTCAATAATTATTCCACACGTAATTTCGACAATAACTACTTTCTTACATTCGTTGACTTATTAAATAATCATAAAATTTTTTAAGGTGTCTCGCGTTCATCTGGAGCATTGTGACGTTGAATGTTTTAAAAAGTTATTATAATTCCCGGTGAAAACTTCACCAGCAAATTTGAACTATTAGCAGTCAGACAGTGTTTTTTAAATTTCCCTGCCTTACTATTACCACCGACATAATAAACCAAATATCAATTCGTAAAAGTTCGGCCCAAATAGCGGGATCACCTCGCCGGCGGTCACTTCATCTACAGATTATCTCGCGCAAATGTTATTTACGAAAAAGTTTACAGAAACTAATTTAAACTCCGTATTTAGCAGAAAGAAAAAAATTGAACAAGTTCCGTCATCAACTCACACTCATCAAAAAAAAAAAATTAAAAAATTTTTTATACGTACCAATAAACTAAAAGATACATCTACATTGACAAAAAACACATTTAGTAGTTATTTATGTTCAATCTTTTATTTACTTTTACATTTTTATACAGTATATATATATATATATATATATATATATATAGCAGGGAAGAAGTGATTTAGTTATATATTACTTTTTTAAATAAATAAATACGTTAATTCGAAAAGATTATTTTTATTAGATATGTACGTAAAAGCACATCAATTCTTGTATTTCCTAACAAGAATATTAAAGTCACTGGATGTACAAAAAACCTGATAAAAATTTTCGCCAACGGCCATACCACGTTGAATACACCGGTTCTCGTCTGATCACCGAAGTTAAGCAACGTCGGGCGCGGTTAGTACTTGGATGGGTGACCGCTTGGGAATACCGCGTGCTGTTGGCAGTCCTTTTTCCTTTTTTTTTTAATAATTAAATAAGTTTTGACATATCTGCTTATACAAAATAAAAATATTATTTTAACCAACGGATTTCTAGATTTATCTATTTTCATAAATGGTTTTTTTAAAAATATATATATAAACAATTACTCCGTTCTCTTGTATAGGATCGAGGATATCGTGGAAAACACTGGAGCAGAACAGCAAGGTATAAATAGGTATTTTTTTGTATATTCTCATAGATATTTTGAAAGACCGTAACTAGAAACAGGAATAACTGAACAACAATCATTATCAACTCCCGGTCTTAAAAAAACCAAAACATAATCTGCACGCGTGTTCTGGTAAACATTAAGATATATCGATCGTTAACAACAAATACATATAATTACGATTAATCTTTTGTTTAAATCAATATTTTTACTCTGTTAATACTTGTGTATATGTATATATATATACGTATATATGTACGTGTACATTTTTTTTTTTTTTTTTTAATTTAGTATATAGGAAGATCCTAACATTGTTATCTTACGGTATGAAATTAACAAGGTAAAATAATACAAATTACAAAAAAAAACCTGTGGAAAAATACCATTTCCCTTTATGTTTTGGTTTGGTTCGTTGGTAATTTTGTATTATAAAGCGAATACCTTGTTTAAATTTAGAAAATCAGACTATTCTTCCAGGAGGTATTATAAAAGGACCACATTGCGGTTTCCAAGACCACGTTTCTAGGACACGCAATTTGCTAATATTTGATTGTACTGATTTGGTCTAGCCTCGCCGGAGATGCTCGCTACACCTCATCACTTTAGCTTCACACGCAGCTCTCGACGGAATGCCATTATTATTAATACTAACTAGGTTTTTACTAAAAAAAAAATTTATTTAATAATATTTTATTTTATTTAACGTAAATTTAGTTCTATTATTTCTGTAATATTATTCATTAGATTGCTTACAATAATTACTTTCACACACATCATACACAGTGATAGGGGCTCCCAGTTCGCAGTCCATTAATCAAATTTATTAAAATCTGTGCTTCAATCGGAAAAACTCCACTATTATATATATATATATATACACTCGTTCATTTACGTATTTATATAGACTGAGGCATTCCCGGTAACGAAAGAATTCCAACGCAGCATCATACAACTAAATCTATTCAGCAGTTGTGTATTTGCAACGAAACACACACAAACATTTATACATACATACACTTTAAATACATAGCACTCCTTTTTGGGCCGTCTTGTAAAAAGCGTCAAATCTCACTTTACTTAGAAGAATGTTAACAGTACTAGATGTGCAAAAAACAAAACAAACGTAATCGCCAACGGCCATACCACGTTGAATACACCGGTTCTCGTCTGATCACCGAAGTTAAGCAACGTCGGGCGCGGTTAGTACTTGGATGGGTGACCGCTTGGGAATACCGCGTGCTGTTGGCATTTCCTTTTTTCTCGTTAATTATTTTAAATATTTTTTTTGACGTATCTGCTTATTGTAGTAAATAAGAAATATTATTTTAACCAACGGAATTCTAGATTTTTCATTTTTATAATTGGTTATAAATAGGTATAAACAACTATTCCGTTCTCTTGGATAGGATCAAGGATATCGTGCAAAACACAGCATCACAACAGCGAGGTAATATTATTTTTTTCTTCTTTTGTAAATTTAAAAATAAATAACATACGCCGGAGAAATTTATAATATATAACGTTAAACGATTCAATAATTCTTTTGGCCATAATTTTAAAATTAAATCAAAAGATATATTATAATAATTTTTTGATCGGCTGAAAAGATATTTTCAATAAGTTATTAATAATAAACGTCAAATAACAATTAGAAAAATTAAAATACTACGGTATTATTTTTAAAACTTTGAAATATTTAGATAAGTATTTTTTCGTATTTTCTCATAAGCATTTTCAAAGACCATATCTAGTAGCAGGAGAAATTGAACAGCTATCATTGTCAACTCGCGTTCTAAAAAAACTAAACAAATTCCATATGTTCTGGAGAACATTAACATATATACATCATTTACAACATATACATTTAATAACGTTTAATCGTTAATTTAAATTTACTATTTTATTCTGTTAAAACTTTTGTATATATATATATAACAATTTTTTGGAATTAGTAAATTAGTAAGATTCAAACATTATTATTACCTTACTATAAAAAGTTAAACAGGAGACAAATATTATAAATTAAAACAAAAAAAAAACACGACTCTAAAAATACCATTGCCATTTATTTTTTGATTTGGTTGGATGGTAATTTTTAATTACACAAGCGATTAATCCTTTTCAATTTAGAAAGTCGGACAATTGTATCAGTAGGTTTTGTAAAAGCATCTCATTGCACCAACCGAGGCAGCGCCTCTGGGACACAATGTTTTTTATCATTTGATCGTAATGCTTTGGTCTAGCCTCGCTGGAGATGCTCGCTTCACTTCACCACTTTAGCTTCATTTCTATTACATAAAATTTTTTAAAATATTTATTACTTTATACATATTTTTCATATAATAATATTTTATTTAACGTAAATTTAATACTATTATTCATTAGATTGATTAGAATTATTTAATTCAAACACAGCTTACACAGTGATAGGGGCTCTGAGTTCGCAGTAAATTAATGCAACTTTTTAAAATTTGCGTTTCAACCGGAAAACCTCCACTACTATATATATATATACTATCGTACATTTACATATTTATATAGACTGAAAAATTCCCGGTAACGTAAGAATTCCGAAGAAGCATCATACAACTAAATCTATTCAGCCGTTGAGCAGCTGCAGCGGACCATACAAACATATACCTTAAATACATCGCAATCCTTTTTGGGGGAGTCGTGTAAAAAGTTGCAAATCTGGCTTTTCTTAGAAAAATATTAACAGTACTAGATGTGTGCAAAAAACAAAGCAAAGTTTGTCGCCAACGGCCATACCACGTTGAATACACCGGTTCTCGTCTGATCACCGAAGTTAAGCAACGTCGGGCGCGGTTAGTACTTGGATGGGTGACCGCTTGGGAATACCGCGTGCTGTTGGCATTTCCGTTTTTACTTTTGTTATTAATTATATAATTTTTGACATATCTGTTTATACAAAATAAGTAATATTATTTTAACTGACGGATTTCAATTTTTTTTTTTCATCAATGGTGTTAAATAGATATAAGAAATTACCCCGTTCTCTTGGAATGGATCAAGGAAAGCCGTGGAAAACACTGGATCAGAACAGTCAGGTAAAATAATTATAAAATAAATATTGTCCGCTCGAATGCTAATTTAAAAATTTTAAAAAGGAGCAGGCCTATGGAAGATGAGTTTTTGTTATATTCGAAGGAAATGAGTCCGGTTAAACGTTTATTACCCACCAAATTACGTTTAGAGATCACCGAATGGTCAATAATTATTCCACACGTAATTTCGACAATAACTACTTTCTTACATTCGTTGACTTATTAAATAATCATACAATTTTTTAAGGTGTCTCGCGTTCATCTGGAGCATTGTGACGTTGAATGTTTTAAAAAGTTATTATAATTCCCGGTGAAAACTTCACCAGCAAATTTGAACTATTAGCAGTCAGACAGTGTTTTTTAAATTTCCCTGCCTTACTATTACCACCGACATAATAAACCAAATATCAATTCGTAAAAGTTCGGCCCAAATAGCGGGATCACCTCGCCGGCGGTCACTTCATCTACAGATTATCTCGCGCAAATGTTATTTACGAAAAAGTTTACAGAAACTAATTTAAACTCCGTATTTAGCAGAAAGAAAAAAATTGAACAAGTTCCGTCATCAACTCACACTCATCAAAAAAAAAAAATTAAAAAATTTTTTATACGTACCAATAAACTAAAAGATACATCTACATTGACAAAAAACACATTTAGTAGTTATTTATGTTCAATCTTTTATTTACTTTTACATTTTTATACAGTATATATATATATATATATATATATATATATATAGCAGGGAAGAAGTGATTTAGTTATATATTACTTTTTTAAATAAATAAATACGTTAATTCGAAAAGATTATTTTTATTAGATATGTACGTAAAAGCACATCAATTCTTGTATTTCCAAACAAGAATATTAAAGTCACTGGATGTACAAAAAACCTGATAAAAATTTTCGCCAACGGCCATACCACGTTGAATACACCGGTTCTCGTCTGATCACCGAAGTTAAGCAACGTCGGGCGCGGTTAGTACTTGGATGGGTGACCGCTTGGGAATACCGCGTGCTGTTGGCAGTCCTTTTTCCTTTTTTTTTTAATAATTAAATAAGTTTTGACATATCTGCTTATACAAAATAAAAATATTATTTTAACCAACGGATTTCTAGATTTATCTATTTTCATAAATGGTTTTTTTAAAAATATATATATAAACAATTACTCCGTTCTCTTGTATAGGATCGAGGATATCGTGGAAAACACTGGAGCAGAACAGCAAGGTATAAATAGGTATTTTTTTGTATATTCTCATAGATATTTTGAAAGACCGTAACTAGAAACAGGAATAACTGAACAACAATCATTATCAACTCCCGGTCTTAAAAAAACCAAAACATAATCTGCACGCGTGTTCTGGTAAACATTAAGATATATCGATCGTTAACAACAAATACATATAATTACGATTAATCTTTTGTTTAAATCAATATTTTTACTCTGTTAATACTTGTGTATATGTATATATATATACGTATATATGTACGTGTACATTTTTTTTTTTTTTTTTTAATTTAGTATATAGGAAGATCCTAACATTGTTATCTTACGGTATGAAATTAACAAGGTAAAATAATACAAATTACAAAAAAAAAACCTGTGGAAAAATACCATTTCCCTTTATGTTTTGGTTTGGTTCGTTGGTAATTTTGTATTATAAAGCGAATACCTTGTTTAAATTTAGAAAATCAGACTATTCTTCCAGGAGGTATTATAAAAGGACCACATTGCGGTTTCCAAGACCACGTTTCTAGGACACGCAATTTGCTAATATTTGATTGTACTGATTTGGTCTAGCCTCGCCGGAGATGCTCGCTACACCTCATCACTTTAGCTTCACACGCAGCTCTCGACGGAATGCCATTATTATTAATACTAACTAGGTTTTTACTAAAAAAAAAATTTATTTTATAATATTTTATTTTATTTAACGTAAATTTAGTTCTATTATTTCTGTAATATTATTCATTAGATTGCTTACAATAATTACTTTCACACACATCATACACAGTGATAGGGGCTCCCAGTTCGCAGTCCATTAATCAAATTTATTAAAATCTGTGCTTCAATCGGAAAAACTCCACTATTATATATATATATATATACACTCGTTCATTTACGTATTTATATAGACTGAGGCATTCCCGGTAACGAAAGAATTCCAACGCAGCATCATACAACTAAATCTATTCAGCAGTTGTGCATTTGCAACGAAACACACACAAACATTTATACATACATACACTTTAAATACATAGCACTCCTTTTTGGGCCGTCTTGTAAAAAGCGTCAAATCTCACTTTACTTAGAAGAATGTTAACAGTACTAGATGTGCAAAAAACAAAACAAACGTAATCGCCAACGGCCATACCACGTTGAATACACCGGTTCTCGTCTGATCACCGAAGTTAAGCAACGTCGGGCGCGGTTAGTACTTGGATGGGTGACCGCTTGGGAATACCGCGTGCTGTTGGCATTTCCTTTTTTCTCGTTAATTATTTTAAATACTTTTTTTGACATATCTGCTTATTGTAGTAAATAAGAAATATTATTTTAACCAACGGAATTCTAGATTTTTCATTTTTATAATTGGTTATAAATAGGTATAAAAAACTATTCCGTTCTCTTGGATAGGATCAAGGATATCGTGCAAAACACAGCATCACAACAGCGAGGTAATATTATTTTTTTCTTCTTTTGTAAATTTAAAAATAAATAACATACGCCGGAGAAATTTATAATATATAACGTTAAACGATTCAATAATTCTTTTGGCCATAATTTTAAAATTAAATCAAAAGATATATTATAATAATTTTTTGATCGGCTGAAAAGATATTTTCAATAAGTTATTAATAATAAACGTCAAATAACAATTAGAAAAATTAAAATACTACGGTATTATTTTTAAAACTTTGAAATATTTAGATAAGTATTTTTTCGTATTTTCTCATAAGCATTTTCAAAGACCATATCTAGTAGCAGGAGAAATTGAACAGCTATCATTGTCAACTCGCGTTCTAAAAAAACTAAACAAATTCCATATGTTCTGGAGAACATTAACATATATACATCATTTACAACATATACATTTAATAACGTTTAATCGTTAATTTAAATTTACTATTTTATTCTGTTAAAACTTTTGTATATATATATATAACAATTTTTTGGAATTAGTAAATTAGTAAGATTCAAACATTATTATTACCTTACTATAAAAAGTTAAACAGGAGACAAATATTATAAATTAAAACAAAAAAAAAAACACGACTCTAAAAATACCATTGCCATTTATTTTTTGATTTGGTTGGATGGTAATTTTTAATTACACAAGCGATTAATCCTTTTCAATTTAGAAAGTCGGACAATTGTATCAGTAGGTTTTGTAAAAGCATCTCATTGCACCAACCGAGGCAGCGCCTCTGGGACACAATGTTTTTTATCATTTGATCGTAATGCTTTGGTCTAGCCTAGCTGGAGATGCTCGCTTCACTTCACCACTTTAGCTTCATTTCTATTACATAAAATTTTTTAAAATATTTATTACTTTATACATATTTTTCATATAATAATATTTTATTTAACGTAAATTTAATACTATTATTCATTAGATTGATTAGAATTATTTAATTCAAACACAGCTTACACAGTGATAGGGGCTCTGAGTTCGCAGTAAATTAATGCAACTTTTTAAAATTTGCGTTTCAACCGGAAAACCTCCACTACTATATATATATATACTATCGTACATTTACATATTTATATAGACTGAAAAATTCCCGGTAACGTAAGAATTCCGAAGAAGCATCATACAACTAAATCTATTCAGCCGTTGAGCAGCTGCAGCGGACCATACAAACATATACCTTAAATACATCGCAATCCTTTTTGGGGGAGTCGTGTAAAAAGTTGCAAATCTGGCTTTTCTTAGAAAAATATTAACAGTACTAGATGTGTGCAAAAAACAAAGCAAAGTTTGTCGCCAACGGCCATACCACGTTGAATACACCGGTTCTCGTCTGATTACCGAAGTTAAGCAACGTCGGGCGCGGTTAGTACTTGGATGGGTGACCGCTTGGGAATACCGCGTGCTGTTGGCATTTCCGTTTTTACTTTTTTTATTTAATTTTTGACATATCTGTTTATACAAAATAAGTAATATTATTTTAACTGACGGATTTCAATTTTTTTTTTTCATCAATGGTGTTAAATAGATATAAGAAATTACCCCGTTCTCTTGGAATGGATCAAGGAAAGCCGTGGAAAACACTGGATCAGAACAGTCAGGTAAAATAATTATAAAATAAATATTGTCCGCTCGAATGCTAATTTAAAAATTTTAAAAAGGGTCAGGCCTATGGAAGATGAGTTTTTGTTATATTCGAAGGAAATGAGTCCGGTTAAACGTTTATTACCCACCAAATTACGTTTAGAGATCACCGAATGGTCAATAATTATTCCACACGTAATTTCGACAATAACTACTTTCTTACATTCGTTGACTTATTAAATAATCATAAAATTTTTTAAGGTGTCTCGCGTTCATCTGGAGCATTGTGACGTTGAATGTTTTAAAAAGTTATTATAATTCCCGGTGAAAACTTCACCAGCAAATTTGAACTATTAGCAGTCAGACAGTGTTTTTTTAATTTCCCTGCCTTACTATTACCACCGACATAATAAACCAAATATCAATTCGTAAAAGTTCGGCCCAAATAGCGGGATCACCTCGCCGGCGGTCACTTCATCTACAGATTATCTCGCGCAAATGTTATTTACGAAAAAGTTTACAGAAACTAATTTAAACTCCGTATTTAGCAGAAAGAAAAAAATTGAACAAGTTCCGTCATCAACTCACACTCATCAAAAAAAAAAAATTAAAAAATTTTTTATACGTACCAATAAACTAAAAGATACATCTACATTGACAAAAAACACATTTAGTAGTTATTTATGTTCAATCTTTTATTTACTTTTACATTTTTATACAGTATATATATATATATATAGCAGGGAAGAAGTGATTTAGTTATATATTACTTTTTTAAATAAATAAATACGTTAATTCGAAAAGATTATTTTTATTAGATATGTACGTAAAAGCACATCAATTCTTGTATTTCCTAACAAGAATATTAAAGTCACTGGATGTACAAAAAACCTGATAAAAATTTTCGCCAACGGCCATACCACGTTGAATACACCGGTTCTCGTCTGATCACCGAAGTTAAGCAACGTCGGGCGCGGTTAGTACTTGGATGGGTGACCGCTTGGGAATACCGCGTGCTGTTGGCAGTCCTTTTTCCTTTTTTTTTTAATAATTAAATAAGTTTTGACATATCTGCTTATACAAAATAAAAATATTATTTTAACCAACGGATTTCTAGATTTATCTATTTTCATAAATGGTTTTTTTAAAAATATATATATAAACAATTACTCCGTTCTCTTGTATAGGATCGAGGATATCGTGGAAAACACTGGAGCAGAACAGCAAGGTATAAATAGGTATTTTTTTGTATATTCTCATAGATATTTTGAAAGACCGTAACTAGAAACAGGAATAACTGAACAACAATCATTATCAACTCCCGGTCTTAAAAAAACCAAAACATAATCTGCACGCGTGTTCTGGTAAACATTAAGATATATCGATCGTTAACAACAAATACATATAATTACGATTAATCTTTTGTTTAAATCAATATTTTTACTCTGTTAATACTTGTGTATATGTATATATATATACGTATATATGTACGTGTACATTTTTTTTTTTTTTTTTTAATTTAGTATATAGGAAGATCCTAACATTGTTATCTTACGGTATGAAATTAACAAGGTAAAATAATACAAATTACAAAAAAAAAACCTGTGGAAAAATACCATTTCCCTTTATGTTTTGGTTTGGTTCGTTGGTAATTTTGTATTATAAAGCGAATACCTTGTTTAAATTTAGAAAATCAGACTATTCTTCCAGGAGGTATTATAAAAGGACCACATTGCGGTTTCCAAGACCACGTTTCTAGGACACGCAATTTGCTAATATTTGATTGTACTGATTTGGTCTAGCCTCGCCGGAGATGCTCGCTACACCTCATCACTTTAGCTTCACACGCAGCTCTCGACGGAATGCCATTATTATTAATACTAACTAGGTTTTTACTAAAAAAAAAATTTATTTAATAATATTTTATTTTATTTAACGTAAATTTAGTTCTATTATTTCTGTAATATTATTCATTAGATTGCTTACAATAATTACTTTCACACACATCATACACAGTGATAGGGGCTCCCAGTTCGCAGTCCATTAATCAAATTTATTAAAATCTGTGCTTCAATCGGAAAAACTCCACTATTATATATATATATATATATACACTCGTTCATTTACGTATTTATATAGACTGAGGCATTCCCGGTAACGAAAGAATTCCAACGCAGCATCATACAACTAAATCTATTCAGCAGTTGTGTATTTGCAACGAAACACACACAAACATTTATACATACATACACTTTAAATACATAGCACTCCTTTTTGGGCCGTCTTGTAAAAAGCGTCAAATCTCACTTTACTTAGAAGAATGTTAACAGTACTAGATGTGCAAAAAACAAAACAAACGTAATCGCCAACGGCCATACCACGTTGAATACACCGGTTCTCGTCTGATCACCGAAGTTAAGCAACGTCGGGCGCGGTTAGTACTTGGATGGGTGACCGCTTGGGAATACCGCGTGCTGTTGGCATTTCCTTTTTTCTCGTTAATTATTTTAAATATTTTTTTTGACATATCTGCTTATTGTAGTAAATAAGAAATATTATTTTAACCAACGGAATTCTAGATTTTTCATTTTTATAATTGGTTATAAATAGGTATAAACAACTATTCCGTTCTCTTGGATAGGATCAAGGATATCGTGCAAAACACAGCATCACAACAGCGAGGTAATATTATTTTTTTCTTCTTTTGTAAATTTAAAAATAAATAACATACGCCGGAGAAATTTATAATATATAACGTTAAACGATTCAATAATTCTTTTGGCCATAATTTTAAAATTAAATCAAAAGATATATTATAATAATTTTTTGATCGGCTGAAAAGATATTTTCAATAAGTTATTAATAATAAACGTCAAATAACAATTAGAAAAATTAAAATACTACGGTATTATTTTTAAAACTTTGAAATATTTAGATAAGTATTTTTTCGTATTTTCTCATAAGCATTTTCAAAGACCATATCTAGTAGCAGGAGAAATTGAACAGCTATCATTGTCAACTCGCGTTCTAAAAAAACTAAACAAATTCCATATGTTCTGGAGAACATTAACATATATACATCATTTACAACATATACATTTAATAACGTTTAATCGTTAATTTAAATTTACTATTTTATTCTGTTAAAACTTTTGTATATATATATATAACAATTTTTTGGAATTAGTAAATTAGTAAGATTCAAACATTATTATTACCTTACTATAAAAAGTTAAACAGGAGACAAATATTATAAATTAAAACAAAAAAAAAACACGACTCTAAAAATACCATTGCCATTTATTTTTTGATTTGGTTGGATGGTAATTTTTAATTACACAAGCGATTAATCCTTTTCAATTTAGAAAGTCGGACAATTGTATCAGTAGGTTTTGTAAAAGCATCTCATTGCACCAACCGAGGCAGCGCCTCTGGGACACAATGTTTTTTATCATTTGATCGTAATGCTTTGGTCTAGCCTCGCTGGAGATGCTCGCTTCACTTCACCACTTTAGCTTCATTTCTATTACATAAAATTTCTAAAATATTTATTACTTTATACATATTTTTCATATAATAATATTTTATTTAACGTAAATTTAATACTATTATTCATTAGATTGATTAGAATTATTTAATTCAAACACAGCTTACACAGTGATAGGGGCTCTGAGTTCGCAGTAAATTAATGCAACTTTTTAAAATTTGCGTTTCAACCGGAAAACCTCCACTACTATATATATATATACTATCGTACATTTACATATTTATATAGACTGAAAAATTC
Organism: Lycorma delicatula; assembly: GCF_047948215.1. Lineage (NCBI taxonomy): Eukaryota > Metazoa > Arthropoda > Insecta > Hemiptera > Fulgoridae > Lycorma > Lycorma delicatula. The sequence goes on from NC_134457.1 coordinate 216,325,764, forward strand.
CCGGTAACGTAAGAATTCCGAAGAAGCATCATACAACTAAATCTATTCAGCCGTTGAGCAGCTGCAGCGGACCATACAAACATATACCTTAAATACATCGCAATCCTTTTTGGGGGAGTCGTGTAAAAAGTTGCAAATCTGGCTTTTCTTAGAAAAATATTAACAGTACTAGATGTGTGCAAAAAACAAAGCAAAGTTTGTCGCCAACGGCCATACCACGTTGAATACACCGGTTCTCGTCTGATCACCGAAGTTAAGCAACGTCGGGCGCGGTTAGTACTTGGATGGGTGACCGCTTGGGAATACCGCGTGCTGTTGGCATTTCCGTTTTTACTTTTTTTATTTAATTTTTGACATATCTGTTTATACAAAATAAGTAATATTATTTTAACTGACGGATTTCAATTTTTTTTTTTCATCAATGGTGTTAAATAGATATAAGAAATTACCCCGTTCTCTTGGAATGGATCAAGGAAAGCCGTGGAAAACACTGGATCAGAACAGTCAGGTAAAATAATTATAAAATAAATATTGTCCGCTCGAATGCTAATTTAAAAATTTTAAAAAGGGTCAGGCCTATGGAAGATGAGTTTTTGTTATATTCGAAGGAAATGAGTCCGGTTAAACGTTTATTACCCACCAAATTACGTTTAGAGATCACCGAATGGTCAATAATTATTCCACACGTAATTTCGACAATAACTACTTTCTTACATTCGTTGACTTATTAAATAATCATACAATTTTTTAAGGTGTCTCGCGTTCATCTGGAGCATTGTGACGTTGAATGTTTTAAAAAGTTATTATAATTCCCGGTGAAAACTTCACCAGCAAATTTGAACTATTAGCAGTCAGACAGTGTTTTTTTAATTTCCCTGCCTTACTATTACCACCGACATAATAAACCAAATATCAATTCGTAAAAGTTCGGCCCAAATAGCGGGATCACCTCGCCGGCGGTCACTTCATCTACAGATTATCTCGCGCAAATGTTATTTACGAAAAAGTTTACAGAAACTAATTTAAACTCCGTATTTAGCAGAAAGAAAAAAATTGAACAAGTTCCGTCATCAACTCACACTCATCAAAAAAAAAAAATTAAAAAATTTTTTATACGTACCAATAAACTAAAAGATACATCTACATTGACAAAAAACACATTTAGTAGTTATTTATGTTCAATCTTTTATTTACTTTTACATTTTTATACAGTATATATATATATATATATATATATATATATATATATATAGCAGGGAAGAAGTGATTTAGTTATATATTACTTTTTTAAATAAATAAATACGTTAATTCGAAAAGATTATTTTTATTAGATATGTACGTAAAAGCACATCAATTCTTGTATTTCCTAACAAGAATATTAAAGTCACTGGATGTACAAAAAACCTGATAAAAATTTTCGCCAACGGCCATACCACGTTGAATACACCGGTTCTCGTCTGATCACCGAAGTTAAGCAACGTCGGGCGCGGTTAGTACTTGGATGGGTGACCGCTTGGGAATACCGCGTGCTGTTGGCAGTCCTTTTTCCTTTTTTTTTTAATAATTAAATAAGTTTTGACATATCTGCTTATACAAAATAAAAATATTATTTTAACCAACGGATTTCTAGATTTATCTATTTTCATAAATGGTTTTTTTAAAAATATATATATAAACAATTACTCCGTTCTCTTGTATAGGATCGAGGATATCGTGGAAAACACTGGAGCAGAACAGCAAGGTATAAATAGGTATTTTTTTGTATATTCTCATAGATATTTTGAAAGACCGTAACTAGAAACAGGAATAACTGAACAACAATCATTATCAACTCCCGGTCTTAAAAAAACCAAAACATAATCTGCACGCGTGTTCTGGTAAACATTAAGATATATCGATCGTTAACAACAAATACATATAATTACGATTAATCTTTTGTTTAAATCAATATTTTTACTCTGTTAATACTTGTGTATATGTATATATATATACGTATATATGTACGTGTACATTTTTTTTTTTTTTTTTTAATTTAGTATATAGGAAGATCCTAACATTGTTATCTTACGGTATGAAATTAACAAGGTAAAATAATACAAATTACAAAAAAAAAACCTGTGGAAAAATACCATTTCCCTTTATGTTTTGGTTTGGTTCGTTGGTAATTTTGTATTATAAAGCGAATACCTTGTTTAAATTTAGAAAATCAGACTATTCTTCCAGGAGGTATTATAAAAGGACCACATTGCGGTTTCCAAGACCACGTTTCTAGGACACGCAATTTGCTAATATTTGATTGTACTGATTTGGTCTAGCCTCGCCGGAGATGCTCGCTACACCTCATCACTTTAGCTTCACACGCAGCTCTCGACGGAATGCCATTATTATTAATACTAACTAGGTTTTTACTAAAAAAAAAATTTATTTAATAATATTTTATTTTATTTAACGTAAATTTAGTTCTATTATTTCTGTAATATTATTCATTAGATTGCTTACAATAATTACTTTCACACACATCATACACAGTGATAGGGGCTCCCAGTTCGCAGTCCATTAATCAAATTTATTAAAATCTGTGCTTCAATCGGAAAAACTCCACTATTATATATATATATATATACACTCGTTCATTTACGTATTTATATAGACTGAGGCATTCCCGGTAACGAAAGAATTCCAACGCAGCATCATACAACTAAATCTATTCAGCAGTTGTGTATTTGCAACGAAACACACACAAACATTTATACATACATACACTTTAAATACATAGCACTCCTTTTTGGGCCGTCTTGTAAAAAGCGTCAAATCTCACTTTACTTAGAAGAATGTTAACAGTACTAGATGTGCAAAAAACAAAACAAACGTAATCGCCAACGGCCATACCACGTTGAATACACCGGTTCTCGTCTGATCACCGAAGTTAAGCAACGTCGGGCGCGGTTAGTACTTGGATGGGTGACCGCTTGGGAATACCGCGTGCTGTTGGCATTTCCTTTTTTCTCGTTAATTATTTTAAATATTTTTTTTGACATATCTGCTTATTGTAGTAAATAAGAAATATTATTTTAACCAACGGAATTCTAGATTTTTCATTTTTATAATTGGTTATAAATAGGTATAAACAACTATTCCGTTCTCTTGGATAGGATCAAGGATATCGTGCAAAACACAGCATCACAACAGCGAGGTAATATTATTTTTTTCTTCTTTTGTAAATTTAAAAATAAATAACATACGCCGGAGAAATTTATAATATATAACGTTAAACGATTCAATAATTCTTTTGGCCATAATTTTAAAATTAAATCAAAAGATATATTATAATAATTTTTTGATCGGCTGAAAAGATATTTTCAATAAGTTATTAATAATAAACGTCAAATAACAATTAGAAAAATTAAAATACTACGGTATTATTTTTAAAACTTTGAAATATTTAGATAAGTATTTTTTCGTATTTTCTCATAAGCATTTTCAAAGACCATATCTAGTAGCAGGAGAAATTGAACAGCTATCATTGTCAACTCGCGTTCTAAAAAAACTAAACAAATTCCATATGTTCTGGAGAACATTAACATATATACATCATTTACAACATATACATTTAATAACGTTTAATCGTTAATTTAAATTTACTATTTTATTCTGTTAAAACTTTTGTATATATATATATAACAATTTTTTGGAATTAGTAAATTAGTAAGATTCAAACATTATTATTACCTTACTATAAAAAGTTAAACAGGAGACAAATATTATAAATTAAAACAAAAAAAAAACACGACTCTAAAAATACCATTGCCATTTATTTTTTGATTTGGTTGGATGGTAATTTTTAATTACACAAGCGATTAATCCTTTTCAATTTAGAAAGTCGGACAATTGTATCAGTAGGTTTTGTAAAAGCATCTCATTGCACCAACCGAGGCAGCGCCTCTGGGACACAATGTTTTTTATCATTTGATCGTAATGCTTTGGTCTAGCCTAGCTGGAGATGCTCGCTTCACTTCACCACTTTAGCTTCATTTCTATTACATAAAATTTTTTAAAATATTTATTACTTTATACATATTTTTCATATAATAATATTTTATTTAACGTAAATTTAATACTATTATTCATTAGATTGATTAGAATTATTTAATTCAAACACAGCTTACACAGTGATAGGGGCTCTGAGTTCGCAGTAAATTAATGCAACTTTTTAAAATTTGCGTTTCAACCGGAAAACCTCCACTACTATATATATATATATACTATCGTACATTTACATATTTATATAGACTGAAAAATTCCCGGTAACGTAAGAATTCCGAAGAAGCATCATACAACTAAATCTATTCAGCCGTTGAGCAGCTGCAGCGGACCATACAAACATATACCTTAAATACATCGCAATCCTTTTTGGGGGAGTCGTGTAAAAAGTTGCAAATCTGGCTTTTCTTAGAAAAATATTAACAGTACTAGATGTGTGCAAAAAACAAAGCAAAGTTTGTCGCCAACGGCCATACCACGTTGAATACACCGGTTCTCGTCTGATCACCGAAGTTAAGCAACGTCGGGCGCGGTTAGTACTTGGATGGGTGACCGCTTGGGAATACCGCGTGCTGTTGGCATTTCCGTTTTTACTTTTGTTATTAATTATATAATTTTTGACATATCTGTTTATACAAAATAAGTAATATTATTTTAACTGACGGATTTCAATTTTTTTTTTTCATCAATGGTGTTAAATAGATATAAGAAATTACCCCGTTCTCTTGGAATGGATCAAGGAAAGCCGTGGAAAACACTGGATCAGAACAGTCAGGTAAAATAATTATAAAATAAATATTGTCCGCTCGAATGCTAATTTAAAAATTTTAAAAAGGAGCAGGCCTATGGAAGATGAGTTTTTGTTATATTCGAAGGAAATGAGTCCGGTTAAACGTTTATTACCCACCAAATTACGTTTAGAGATCACCGAATGGTCAATAATTATTCCACACGTAATTTCGACAATAACTACTTTCTTACATTCGTTGACTTATTAAATAATCATACAATTTTTTAAGGTGTCTCGCGTTCATCTGGAGCATTGTGACGTTGAATGTTTTAAAAAGTTATTATAATTCCCGGTGAAAACTTCACCAGCAAATTTGAACTATTAGCAGTCAGACAGTGTTTTTTAAATTTCCCTGCCTTACTATTACCACCGACATAATAAACCAAATATCAATTCGTAAAAGTTCGGCCCAAATAGCGGGATCACCTCGCCGGCGGTCACTTCATCTACAGATTATCTCGCGCAAATGTTATTTACGAAAAAGTTTACAGAAACTAATTTAAACTCCGTATTTAGCAGAAAGAAAAAAATTGAACAAGTTCCGTCATCAACTCACACTCATCAAAAAAAAAAATTAAAAAATTTTTTATACGTACCAATAAACTAAAAGATACATCTACATTGACAAAAAACACATTTAGTAGTTATTTATTTTCAATCTTTTATTTACTTTTACATTTTTATACAGTATATATATATATATATATATATATATATATAGCAGGGAAGAAGTGATTTAGTTATATATTACTTTTTTAAATAAATAAATACGTTAATTCGAAAAGATTATTTTTATTAGATATGTACGTAAAAGCACATCAATTCTTGTATTTCCTAACAAGAATATTAAAGTCACTGGATGTACAAAAAACCTGATAAAAATTTTCGCCAACGGCCATACCACGTTGAATACACCGGTTCTCGTCTGATCACCGAAGTTAAGCAACGTCGGGCGCGGTTAGTACTTGGATGGGTGACCGCTTGGGAATACCGCGTGCTGTTGGCAGTCCTTTTTCCTTTTTTTTTTAATAATTAAATAAGTTTTGACATATCTGCTTATACAAAATAAAAATATTATTTTAACCAACGGATTTCTAGATTTATCTATTTTCATAAATGGTTTTTTTAAAAATATATATATAAACAATTACTCCGTTCTCTTGTATAGGATCGAGGATATCGTGGAAAACACTGGAGCAGAACAGCAAGGTATAAATAGGTATTTTTTTGTATATTCTCATAGATATTTTGAAAGACCGTAACTAGAAACAGGAATAACTGAACAACAATCATTATCAACTCCCGGTCTTAAAAAAACCAAAACATAATCTGCACGCGTGTTCTGGTAAACATTAAGATATATCGATCGTTAACAACAAATACATATAATTACGATTAATCTTTTGTTTAAATCAATATTTTTACTCTGTTAATACTTGTGTATATGTATATATATATATATATATATATATAGTAGTGGAGGTTTTCCGGTTGAAACGCAAATTTTAAAAAGTTGCATTAATTTACTGCGAACTCAGAGCCCCTATCACTGTGTAAGCTGTGTTTGAAATAAATAATTCTAATCAATCTAATGAATAATAGTATTAAATTTACGTTAAATAAAATATTATTATATAAAAAATATGTATAAAGTAATAAATATTTAAAAAATTTTTATATAATAAAAATGAAGCTAAAGTGGTGAAGTGAAGCGAGCATCTCCAGCGAGGCTAGACCAAAGCATTACGATCAAATGATAAAAAACATTGTGTCCCAGAGGCGCTGCCTCGGTTGGTGCAATGAGATGCTTTTACAAAACCTACTGATACAATTGTCCGACTTTCTAAATTGAAAAGGATTATTCGCTTGTGTAATTAAAAATTACCATCCAACCAAATCAAAAAATAAAGGGCAATTGTATTTTTACAGTCGTGTTTTTTTTTTTAATTTCTACAATTTGTCCCTTGTTTAACTTTTTATCGTAAGATAATAATGGTTGAATCTTAATAATTTTCTAATTCCAAAAAATTGTTATATATATATATACAAAAGTTTTAACAGAATAAAATAGTAAATTTAAATTAACGATTAAACGTTATTAAATGTATATGTTGTAAATGATGTATATATGTTAATGTTCTCCAGAACATATGGAATTTGTTTAGTTTTTTTAGAACGCGAGTTGACAATGATAGCTGTTCAATTTCTCCTGCTACTAGATATGGTCTTTGAAAATGTCTATGAGAAAATACGAAAAAATACTTATCTAAATATTTCAAAGTTTTAAAAATAATACCGTTGTATTTTAATTTTTCTAATTGTTATTTGACGTTTATTATTAATAATTTATTGAAAATATCTTTTCAGCCGATCAAAAAATTATTATAATATATCTTTTGATTTAATTTTAAAATTATGGCCAAACGAATTATTGAATCGTTTAACGTTATATATTATAAATTTCTCCGGCGTATGTTATTTATTTTTAAATTTACAAAAGAAGAAAAAAATAATATTACCTCGCTGTTGTGATGCTGTGTTTTGCACGATATCCTTGATCCTATCCAAGAGAACGGAATAGTTGTTTATACCTATTTATAACCATTTATAAAAATGAAAAAATCTAGAATTCCGTTGGTTAAAATAATATTTCTTATTTACTATAATAAGCAGATATGTCAAAAAATATTTAAAATAATTAACAAGAAAAAAGGAAATGCCAACAGCACGCGGTATTCCCAAGCGGTCACCCATCCAAGTACTAACCGCGCCCGAAGTTACTTAATTTCGGTGATAAGACGAGAACCGATGTATTCAACGTGGAATGGCCGTTAGCTGTTAATTTTTTTCGGTTTTTTACATCTTTTTTTTGTTTCAGTAATTTTTTATTCACACACATTTTTTATCTTTTTATTTATTTGTTTTTTAATAAAAAAATGTATCCTTCCTGAACCTCTGAACTTCTTGCATACGTCTTAGCATTTATTTTCCTTGTTTAGAAGCATTTTTTCCGGTTTTTTTATCATGATACCGGTTTTTAATAAGCCGTCTTTCGTTCATCAGTTATTTTTTCTAAGGCTCTCCATCCAGATTAAGTAGTTTTAGTTTGAATGATTTTATGTATAGAGAGTTTCCCACCCAATTAAAAACATGAGGATTGTTTGCCATTGATTTCAAATTGTATGATGGCTAATATAATGAAGTGATGTGTCAAACCCTGCTTAAATAGCACATTTTTTTATGTTATTATTACTATTACTATTATTTCCGCGACGTGGGGAGCGCCCAACTGAGGCTCAGCCGAGCCATGCACAGTGTCGATGCCTGGCTGGACGACCGTGGATTATCTCTAGCCATCAGAAAATCGGAGATTGTGGTTCTAACGAAGAAGCGTATCGACACCCTTCTCTCCCTGCGGGTCGGGGTAGAGGTTGTCGAGACCAAGCCGGCCGCATTATACCTCCGTATGATGATTGACCGGAAACTTAGCTTTGCTGAGTAGCTTCGGAGAGCCGCCGATAAAGCTGCGAGAGCCGTAACTGCTCTCAGCCGGCTCATGGCGAATGTCAGCGGACCGACGGCCAGCAGACGGCGATTGCTGATGTCCACGGTGCATTTCACCCTGTTATACGGGTCGGAAGTGTGGGCCAGGCATTAAAAGTTGCGAGAAACCTGAAGCGGCTCGCGCAGGTGCAACGCACCGCAGCCTTGCGAGTCGCTTCCGCGTATCGGACGGTCTCCGAGCCTGCAGTACTTGTGGTCGCCGGCGTCATACCCATTGCTACTTTAGCAAGGGAGCGCCAGGTGATCTACAGGAGGCGACGGGCAGGCGAAGACCGGGTGACCGCCGTTGCCAACGAGGAACGCACGCGCACGTTCCTCGCATGGCAAGACACCTGGGACCACGAGACCAGAGGACGATGGACCGCAAGGCTTATCCCTCTGGTCAGATCGTGGACGGAGCGACGGCATGGAGAGGTGGAGTACTACATGACCCAATTTTTAACGAGCCATAGGGAAAGTGCCGTCCCCCGACTGCCTGTATTGCCTCGATGTACAGGACGACGCTGAGAACACCTTTTTTAAATGTGCTCGGTGGGCGGCAGATCGAGGGACACTAGAGGCGGATCCCGGAGAACTGAGCTCCCACAATGTGGTTGCGATGATGCTCCGTGACCTGAACAGCTAGGAAAGTGTAGCCCGATTCGTCGGCAACATTCTCAGGGCCAAAAAGGTTGACCTGGATAGTCCTGGAAATTAGGTAGCACCTAATCAGGCTAGTATAGGAGGACTCGACCGGAAGTAATGTGTTAAACGATTCCGGGTCGAGTCCTGGTAGAAGGGGGGTGGTTTTAGTCGGTAGTCTGATGATAGTGATTGGATAATACCATCAGCGCGAGCCCGGCACTCCGTGCGTAATTGCATTTCCACCTCCATCCGCAAAAAAAAAAAAAAAAAAAAAAAAAATATTATTATTATTATTATTCTTTTACCATATAATAACCAATAATTCCTAATCTAAAAAATTTGAATAAATTCATATCTTTAACGTAATTTGTTTAACTTAAAATGTTGCGCCAACGATGTTTTAAATGTTTTTAAATGCTATTTGCATAGAGTTTAAGCTTTAACCTTTCCTCCCAGTCACAAACTTAAAATGGATAATTATTTTTACAATTCTAATCATTTATTCTTACATTATATTTATCTTCTCAACTAAAGAAGATTAATTTAGAAAAAAGGTTTTGAGTGATTTTTTAAATCGAGTAAAAATCTAAATTTAATACTGAAATGAGGATACGTTTTAAAATATCATGTAGTTAAAAACCTCACATAATCTTATTTTTGCCGCTTGATAAAATTAAATTCGAAAGACGTTTTGTAATATTCTCTCTTTTTAATAAAGGATAACTACTTTAATCTAATTTAGAAAACAAAATAAAACTAAAGGCATTAGTTAAAAGAGTAATTTATTTTTGTTATTTTAATTTATAAAACTCCTGTTTTTAGGGATGGAAATCTTTTCCTCTAACCTTGAACTCTTTCCATCACGATAAATGTCTCATGTGGAGAAAATTATTAAGAACCATCACCGTTGGGTATCGGTGATTACAAAATCAATCAGCCTCAGCTGACTATTCATATACTTTCTAGAATGAAACATGTTTAATTCAAAGAGAATACAATCGATTGAGCTCTGTTACTTTTATACATATGCTTTAATCTTGGTAGTAAAATATTTTTACATATCTATAACGTTACCGGCCTAATTTATTAAATTATCGCAACACTTTCATAAAAAAGAATCTTTAGTATAAGATTAAATAATTAGGTATTATTTGATTTCTTTTAATTTAAACATGACTCAATTATATTAAAATAGCATAGGATTAGATTTTATATATATATATGTATTGTTTTATATAATTAAATGTATATATATATATATATATTTAATTTAGTAAAATACTGTGAAAAATTTAGTAACTACTAATGTTAAATTAAGATACTAGAGCACATGTTGTAGGATAGTGTAGAGTATGATATTAACTTATCAGCGAAGGTCGTAAAGTCATTCATCTTATAATTAAATTATCTATTACCAAAAATTAATATATCATAATAAAATACTGGATGTAAGATAAAACATTGCCAATTATAAAAAGTACCAAAATGATCTGAAAAATAACGTACCCGCATAGTTATATTGAGAAGATAAGGAATACTTAAAAGAGTTTAATCAAAAGACAAAAATGTAATTCATTGATTACAAATCTAGATGCTTATCTTTCAACAAATTCAAAATACTAGTGCAAATGTTTCGTATTATAGAACTGGTTTTCACATGTCGGCGAATAAATTGAACTGACCACTGCTTGACTGGTTCCATAATTACACTTTATCATAATTTCACTTCATCATGATCAGTGAAAAAATTCCCTTTGATGCCCCTTGTTAGGGTATAAATAGACAATAGAAATCGGGAATATGTAGGATAGATCATCATCATCATCTACCTGTCTGTAGGTCCCTTAAGCCACCGTTGGTTTCATCCATTTCTGTCCCAAGCCTTTTCTTTTGTTCCCTTATAATTTTCAAGTTTCACCTTATCTATTAACTTCATCTTTCCTTTTCTTCACTTCCTTTCTCCTTCTACTGATCATTCCAATACAGTTGTCAAGATTCTTCTTCCCTTAAACATATGTCCTTACCGGTTTGTTTCTTCTGTGTACTTCAAGTTATTTTTTCTTTATCCTGCTCATTACTTCCCCATTCTTTACTTTATCCGTCCGTCCTTCTTTCTCCATCCTTCTTCATATCCGCATCCCAAAAGCCTCAATCCAATTCTTTTCCTCTTCCTCATCATCCATGCTTCATTTCCATACAAGACACCCCATACATAGCATTTGGCTATGTAACTTAAGTCCAGACTACACAATAATTTTCTCTTTTTAATAAAGACTTCCTTTGCCATCGCTACCTTTCCTTTTATTTTCATTGTGTTCTTCCAGTCCTTTCTCTTTAGTTCCCAAATATCTAAATCAGATAGGCCTAAAACAAGTGCAGAAAACACAAAACGATTTCAACTGTCTTTCTAAAGAAGTTATGTAGGACAGAAGATCTGCCCTCGACGACAGGTTCCCAGAAGGCTGGATAAGCAAAGAAACTGCTCGCTTGGCTAACGAGAAGGCTTGCATTTTTGCGATGGATTTCTTCTTTTGGCTACGTAAAAAACATTGCATACAAAAAACCTATCGCTTGACCCCCTGCGTCAAAGAATAACAGCAGTCGTGGAAGCGTTTCCTCTAGATAGCCAGAAATGTGAAATGAGGTGATTGTCGGTTTGACGTATGCAGGGCTTCTTATTTTTGTCTTCTTATTTTTTTTTCATTCTCAAGGAATGCTTTCTCAGCTTGTTTTTGGTACGGATTTCATAATTTTTTTGTTCGATTGATTTCAGCTGAACCAGGTTGTAAACCAAAGTTTTAAAAAATTAGACACTGTAATCTGCTTGGTGACATCGCACAGCCTTACACAAAATTCCAATAGTCAGTGCAAAAAAAATTAGTTATTTTATTGGTCAGTGACGAAATAATATTGTTCATTGATTCATTTGTGTTTTGAATACCGCTATAAAAACATTTTCCTAAGAGTATCGGATTTAATAAACCCCGAATAATAATCAAAAACTTGAAATACCGGTTTAATTTCCTACATGATGACAAGTGACAAGCTAGCATGTGTTATGATTATACGAGTAAACTTCATTAACTTTAAGCATTTTCATTTCTCGACCTCTTAGATCATCAGTTTGTGAGCATAGACCATAATCTGGTCCGTATTCAATGAGAAGAATGCTACGGGGCGCAATTTTGACTATATTAGTGTTACTTTTTCATTATATAAAACCAAAAAAAATGTCTTACTGTGTATATAATTGACGATTATATATACACTAAATAAATATATAATTAAGGATTTTAATAGATTCACTTCTTTATAAAGGATATATAAATTTATTTATTTTTTTATACAGTGGCACTGAAAATTATATGGAATTATTTAGTGTGAAATGAATATAGTTATAGGGTCGCTGAAAAAAAAAGTTAACTATTTATTATCGTTTGAGAAATTGGCGGGGGGCGTAAATTACATAGTTAACTATTAAATGCACTGAAAGAAGGGACTGTAGAAGGTAAATTTATAAAACAAAGAATAGAGTAGAATAAGTAACCAAGGTATGAAATACGATGCAGAATAACAAATTCCATGTAGAATGGAAAGAAATGATAAATTATATATATTTTTTTAAAAGATATTCTTTTTAGCAGTGTCGTACAAAATTGATAATTCTCGCGAAACGCGAAAATATTTATTGTGAAAGATAACAGTATAGCAAAACTTGATTCTGCGTATGTATTAGGAGGTGGTACACAGGTATAAACAAGACGGCTATATATATTAGCTGTAAATATATAAGGAGGTAGGGAACTTCCAGTTCGTTTCTTTCTCTACAGTCAAGGTTTGTGCAAACTTCCTTCCGTTAGTAGTATTGTGTATTAAGTGTTATTAACTTATAGCTATTTTATCGCTGTAATATATTGTGAATTAGAATTCAACAATCATTATGAGATTATCGGTGAGTTAAAGTAATTAAAATTAATTCATAAATGCATACTTGTATGTTAAGTATATTGTTTCATTTATGTTTTAGAAACTAATTATAGATTTAGTAGTTAAATACAACAAAAAATATTTATTCATCTTATCGCAATTTAGCTGTAATAACAGAGAGTTATTCGTATTTTTCAGTAGATATTATTTCTTTAATTTAAAATAACAAATATTTTTCATTTCTATTAAGGTTGGTTAATAGAAAACTTAAACAGGAATATAAATAGTTATTTAGGTTACTTTCTTAAAAATTATTTGAATTCCATTTAAAAATGAAATATGAAAAAAAATAAATTAAGATTTGCAATTTTTTCAGCTCTATATATATATATATATATATATATATATATATATATATATATATATATATATATATATAGAGAGAGAGAGAGAGAGAGAGAGAGAGAGAGCTGAAAAAAAAAAATATATATATGTGTGTGTGTGTGTGTGTGTGTGTTAAAAAAATGTAATATAGGCTATAATATAAGGAACAAAATATATTTACAGAAAAGTTTACTGATATGAGTATTTTTATTAAAATGAATAATGTACTAATTTCTAAGTAAATTTTATTAAACTAAATTCTATAACTATTTTTCATCATTAATACCAATTTTTTTTTTTTAATTTGTTCTTTTCTCATAGGATCACGCTAAGCCTGCAATTACAATTCTTCTTTTAATATATCTTTTTCTTTTCTTCACAATATTGTATCATTGTAAGTGCATTTTCTTTGTTTCTTCACTCCATTTTAAATTCAGATTTGATGTTTTCTCTTAAGCTAAGGTCCTTTATTCCTTCATCATTTTTCTATAATCACTTCTATTTTCTACATCTTCAATTTTGATATTTTCCTTTTCTATATCTTACGTAACTTCTTCTAAAGCGGTTTCTCATCTTTTCTGTAAAATAGTTTTATTTTCTAACTTTGGGCACACATGTTTGTGCTTGGAAAAGTGTAATAAAACTTAGAAACCTTAATAAATAAAAAAATTAAATCTTTCCATTATTACAAATTCTTTTTTACAAATATTTTAAATGTATTAACATAATTTAAAGTATAGAAATCAAAAATACACGCAATACAACTTGTAAAAAAAGTATATATAACCTATGAAACTGCTTCTTGTAATTAGTATAACATAACATAACATGGTGGAAACCGGTGTGGGTTTCAGTTAACCACACGTTTCAGGAACGGTCGGTGAGCTGTACAAGACTACACTTCATTTAAATTTATACATATCATTTTCTGAAGTAATACCTTAACAGTGGTTCCGGAGGCCAAACAGAAAAAGAAAAGAAAAAAGTATAATGTAACAGTCGATTTACTGAGACAATCGATACATACATTTTCACTTTTATATACCGTATTGAATAAAATAAATTTACAAACTTACGACATCGATCTTGATTTCAAAAACTGTTTCCCTTTAAAAAAGCTAATTTAGATTAAGATTCAATGTCTTAGAAAAATGCCAGGTCGTGACATGATTGTTAAAAGATTAAAAATATGCTTTCTGAATTTCAGTTTACTCACGTTTACTCATTCGTTGAGTCCAAATAACATAAAATCGTGATTACAAGATGCCGTACAAATAAATACACTTATGTTTATGGAGTTGAAAAGTATTTAAATCTTAATACACTGATAACGGGGAGTGGTAATCCAATACTCCTCTTACTAAAAATAGAAGTTAATTGTTTTTAATTTTGTACTTCTTAAACTTACGGAATTTAAAATTTTCCATTATTTTTTTTATTTCTAAATGAGATGTTATCAGAGTGGAAATACGTTTCTATTTTTATTACAAATGAGAAGATACGATTTGCAACTTTTTTTTTCAATAAATTATTATTCTAATTGCTCAGATTATTTAAATATAAGATTTTCAAATAAAAATATATGATGTCATAAGATGAAGACATAAACACAGGATAGAATTTTAGCTAATATTTTGATATCTCTATCTTTTTGTAAATCTTCTATAAATGAACTAACTTTTTTTTAGAAAAAAAAATTTAGTTAAAATTTATTTACCTTTTAGAAAAAGGTAAATAAATTTATATATAACAAAGAGAATGATCATTTTCAACTTTACTCTCAGTCTAAGTGTTAAATTTTAAGTTCTATCCAAATTCTGGGAACGTTTAGGACTATTGTCGCTAACGTTTTTATTTTAACTATTCAAATAAAATTACTTCGGTGAAAAGATGGGAATTCATAGATTTCATTAGGAATAAGAAACACTGCAATAGTTTAGTTGCTATAAGAGTGACGTGCACACAGTTGAATCGATGCGTTGATAGGCGTATTATAATTTTAAGTTGTAGGTGATCTAATACGAGTCAAATTTCGTTTTCAATATAGCGAAGCCTTCAAAAAAAAAAGTCATGCAAGAATTATTAGGAAAATAAGAAATGAAGTGATTCCTTTTTGTCTTTTTTACTGAAACGAATTTACATAAGAAATTTTCCGAAGTTCAGATGATATTCAGCCTTATAAAATAAATATTGGTACCTACCGGTCGCGTCTAAGAAGAGCTATTCCAGGTTTTAAACGCAAAATAAATAAATAAATACTTTTTCTAATCATAACACAATTGTATATTACAAAATTATATAAGGAATAATAGTTTTGGTATTCCATGGATAACAAAAAGGAATTTGAAGTATTTGTCTGGAAGGATCAAGGGAGACAGTGCTTAAATCTTGATTCAAGGCTGTATTAAAAAGTAATTCATTACAATAGATAAAGATGAGTGGTCTTAGTCTGTATTAATAAAAATAAAATATTATCTTTATACAAAGACAATAAAATAATATAAGTACACAACAAACAAACAATTTTAAATTCATCAATCGCTAAATATTAGACTTCGAATTCAAACACACGTTAAACGAATACCCTCAAAAAATCTGTTTTTACTTCCTTGTACGAAGTAAAGGAAGCATTGTGATCGCGAAAATTCTCGGTTTTCAGATTTCAACGGAAATATCCATTTTGACCATCCCTGAATCCATTTTGACTAATTTCAGCGTGGCGTCTGTACGTACGTATGTATCTCGCATAACTCAAAAATGATTAGCTGTCAAAAACGATTAAACGATTACCCAAAAAACCAAAAAGAAATTTGAATTTAGGACTTTTTCGTAACTGCGGAATAATAAGATCTCACTGAGAGCTTTTCAACGATATATATCATAAGTGGTACTTATTTTCATTAGTTCTATAGTTATAGCCAAATAAAATTTTAATTAATGAAATATTTGGATCTTAGGGGAAGGCACATCGGTTCGAATCAGGCTTCATCTGCTTTGTTTTTTTAATTTTTTTAACTTAAATATATTGATTTATTAATAATCATTAACCTCTCATTTTAAAAAAAAGTTTTACGATGAAAAATAATTCAATAACAAAAAAAAGATTGAAAAATATCAGAATATTTTAATGAAATAAAATTTTATATACTTTTCATTAAAAAAAAAAAAAAATTGGAATATGTAAATTAATAGGCAGGCGTACAAGAAAGTCACGTTTTGTCCACATCAGATTTCTAATTTCATACTTTAACCGACTCTAAGGTTATTTATAAGCGTAACTCCGTTATAATGTGACATGATTCTATTATACACCTAAATGAACTGCTTTTGGATTACGACTTCATTGATCGTTGCATTTTAGAATTATTTCGCGAATATAAATCTATTAAATTGTATCTCTATATATTAAATGAAATATCTGTGTTTGTTATGGTGTTCACTTAAAAAATCGGAAACAGCTTGGTCGATATATATTTCTTCTGACATCACATTTATAGAACTTTGAAGGCGTAAACTGATCCATTACTTGGCAAGCAATAAGACTTTAACGGAGTGGGTGTCATATTTCGGAGTGGTATTTTAAGTTTTATGATACGAGTATTTTAAATCATATCTACAATGATATTTTAAGTTGTTTATTAAATTATACTTTACTGATGACAGCTGTATGACTCGCGCAAATGAAATTTTAAAAATACTTCGATTTTTATTTTGATATTTAATTTATCAAATTTGCATTAAATGTACTTAAGATATCAAATTTAATTTAAAATTTTACAATATTCTAATCTAGACAAAAATGTTTTCGTAACCAGTTCGACGTTAACAAAACCAAACTGTTATACCTTACTAAAGAAAGTGTTTTTAGAAGAAATTCTTTTTTCAATTATTATATTAAATAATTATTTTTTTAGATTCTTTTGAAAAAGATGCAGAATAATTTTTTTAAGATAGATCTATAATCCGTTGTGTTCCGAGCGTGCTGTTTTTACAGTCTTTTGTACACTAATCTGTAACTTTATGACAAATTGTATTATTATAGGTTGTCGCCTTCACTCTACAGAATAAAAAAAACAATTTATGTTATGATAAAAGATAAAATCGGCTCTCGTTTTGGTAAAAAATATTCTAATTTCGTGTTAGATTGCACTATAATATGAAAGTTTTCTTTTTCATTTCAAAATGGGTGATCGAGCTTTCTTTTGGAAAAACATTTTTATTTTACGATACATTCACTGAGTAAGCATTTAAATGAAAAATCTAAATAAAAATTATAACTAATAGAATTTTTAACTGTAATAATAATTTGACTTTTTAATCGGGTGCAATCATATGGCAAATTTTTTCTTTGATTACTTCACTTAGTATGTATTTTAGTAAAATTATTTCAGAGAAAAGAATTAAAGCAAGTAAATTTTAAGCAATTTACGTAATAGATAAGAACTAGCTATTACTAGGAGAAACACCAGGTGCCAATCTGTCTGTATTAATCGGGCTTTTTTTTGTAGAGGTGGGAAATCCATTTATCAGACGTCATATGGCTGTGTCGGGGTCGCTAACAGGTTCCACAAGATATTGTTAAATGCGTATGTGTACCTGCGCACTACCGACTAAACCTACACCCCTGGCTACCCGCCCTTCCTGGAATTGCTTAAAGAAGCATTATTTCAGGAAGCAGGGCGATGCGCCCACTTACACATTCCTACACCACAATGCAATACATAACCGTTCAAATAATACAAAGCAACAAAATTACGCCAAGAAAACCCATCCAACGACAGATAATACAAATTGTGATCAAACAAAACTAAACAGATATAAAATAAATCTAACAAAGAAAACTCAGACTAATTCACATCAAACACCACATGAGCAAAAAACATAATTGCAGACAGTAAATCAAAACTTATCAAATCAACCCGTTTCAGAGGTCATCATAAACTCCCACGATCGTCCAGATAGATCACAACAAGGTTCCGAAACAAATATAACTAGATAACATAATACATCAAAATAACATAATGCGCTAGCATAATACATCAACATCACGGTATATCAACATAATACATCAAAAGGGACATGTCAAACAGATCAGTCGTACATACAACAGATATAAAAAAAATTATACAGAAGATATGTCAAAGTCACAAAACAAAGCACGGCAAGATCATAATAAAATGTAGCAACTATATACAAATATATTAAAGTGTAAATAACACGAAAAATTGCCGTCTCAACCAAAATATTACCCATTCTTCACAAGGCAAGATTTTTTTTACGGTCACCATCAGTTGCATGAAAGGAGTGCCCTCAGCCTCTTTGCACTCAGACAACCTCCATACACACCGGGGCTTTTGCAATTACACAGGAGCTAACACAGGAATATACCTACACATACACATACAAGTTTCAAGTTTTCATCATAATTACAGAAATAAATAGTTTAAAAAAAACTAGTTTCAAAAATTTTTTTCTTTAATTACATTTTTGTACGTGAAATCAATTAATAAATTTGTTTCTTTTTTAAAAATAAAATTTTATTTTAGTATTTTATTTTATTTGAGTTATTTTAGCTAAGTTTTTAATTACATATAATATAATAATTGGTAAATAAAAATATTGTAAAACTTAGTTAATTAAAATTTAAAAATTCGTCCGTTGGAGGATATTTGAGAACGAATCTAGTTTATACATTACAGAATCACGCAGTCAACGGTGGACAACAATACTCCCTTGAATAGATTTAAATAATGATAAGATGAATACCGGTTTTCTCAAATTCTAGAATTATCAAGATCTCAAATTTTCAAATACCAACTCATTCTTAATTTTATATTTTAAAATTATTATTATCTTTTAAATTTTATTTTCATATTTATATTTCAGATTAATACATTTTTAAAACGGTGTATTTATTAGTAGAAGTAAAATAAAAAAGATTATTATAAAAATAAAAGGATAAAAAAGAAAAACATTTTAAATAAAATTATAATCTTTTATAAATACTTCACCGATACTTTTATCTAAAGTATTTGATCGGTATTGTCAGAATTTTTACTTAAGAAAACAAGTAGTGCTTCAATATCAAGGTTAAGTTTTGTCGCGTGATCATAACTTACTAAACAATAACACAGTATATATTGTTTATTCAATATTGAAAAATATTTAGGATGCTGAAAACGTTTGTCAATTTCAATATTCATAGCGTTGAATACAGTGTATTACGTAAGGTGAGATGTTCGAATTTTACACGCACGTCGGTGTTACATTCTAGGTCCCAAATAACGACATTTACAAGGGTAATATTTGTCCGTTGAAGGTAATTTTGGTATAATCTTCCTTTTTGAAACAAGTCTTCCTTTTTTCTAGATTTTAATTAATGTTTTTTTTTTGAAGTAGAAATTAAAATTATATTTTAAAACGAAATATGAATATTGTTTTTACATTTATGTTCAAAAGCAAGTTAAATAAATTGTATAGTAATTTTATTTTAGTTTTTAAAGGAATTCAATAAAAATAGCATTTTACTTTAACTTTAGATCGATCAATTTACATGCTAGTTGATTTAACGTTTTTTTAATTATAACCGTTATTTTTTATAGTAAGCATAAAAACGTTATGGCACACATTTAATATACAAAGAGATGAAATGTAGTTAATTTTGAGATGAATTCAGTTCAAAATTTAAATTTACTTACATTTTATTTGATTTAACATAAAAACGTATTAAACCAATCTGTATTTTACTTTTTTCATTTCTTTAATATTCGTAAAACTTAATTTAATTTGTATGAGAATTTTGCAAGAGTATGAGATAAAAGTAAATTTGGTATTACCGTTTCTTTGAAGATTTCGTTTGAACCGTGTAATAACTTCTTATAAAAACGTATTATACAAAATAAAAAAATAAAAATGAGACGTAAATAAAAAAAAAACGAAAAAGTAATATTACAGATTTTCACCAGTTTACTTTCACCTAATTTTTATTTTTTCTTTATTATATATATATATATATATATATATATAAAATCCGTTTATAAAGGTAATCTAATTATTAAAATCTCACGCATTATATGACAAGAAATGTATTAGGGCTGTAATACAGTATTTACTGAATGAAATAATACGATAGAAGGTGACCTTAAAACTATCTGATAAAGGGACTATTATAGCGTAAGTGGAACATCGAATAACAATAAAAATGGTTTGGTTCACCTCTTGTATTAGAATAATACAGTAAAAGCGAATATCAAGATTAGTCGCGTCTTTCCCGACGAGTTTAAAATTTAACAATAACTTGCTTCATAGTATGGTAAAAAGTCTAACTTTTTTCCTGTTAGTAGTACGGAAATGGTGGTATTGTCGCCTTTTTCCAAGATGGCGGCTGTCCGCCATCTTGGATTCCAAGATGGCGACCGTCCGCCATCTTGAAACGTCACTACTGACGTCATTAATTCAAGATGGCGGTGGTCGGCCATCTTGGATTGGCGCCAGTACCACGTCAGTGTTGCCAACATGATTTATTTTGTGTCGACAGCGAGTCAGTGTTACCAACTTGATTTATTTTTTGTTGACATGTTTATATATTGAAGAAATATTTCAAAGGTTGGTATCACTGTTGTGTGGCGGTCGATTTGAATTAAATAAATAATATATAAATAATATATAAAATTCAGAATTCGATTACGTTAAAACCAATCGATATATGAAAGGACGTCACATCGCTTCTCTTTATTTTATTTTATACAAGAATACGAAACGCAAAGAAGAGTATAAAGAAAACCGTCAACGAATTTTTTAATTTCTACGATGTTTAAATAAGTTCTTTTAAGGACTACAACATAAATTAGAGTTATCTTGGGATTTTTTTTTTGTTTAACATAGATGTTCTTTCTTGTAAAGAAGTATCATGAAGACGTTTCTTAAGATATATATATAGTCGAGTGTTTTGTAGGCCTACTGGGGAGAGATATCACTCTAAAAAAAAAATCTCAACGCACCGCGGTTGCTACCTCTGGGGTGGTGTGGAAATGCAACAACACTCTAAACCCCCATACAGTAATGTAAAACTATTTTTTAGAAATAAAATTTAGTCGATCGGCATTACTGGATGAAGGTTCCAAGGCCTGCGGTGTAATCCGATGTCAGATTCACCATCTGTTGTCGAATTACACTTGCGAATGGTGAGGAGAGTGTTCCAACACATAAATTCATTTCATAACTTGGCATGTTGGCAACACTGACGTGGTACTAGCGCCAATCCAAGATGGCCGACCACCGCCATCTTGAATTAATGACGTCAGTAGTGACGTTTCAAGATGGCGGACGGTCGCCATCTTGGAATCCAAGATGGCGGACAGCCGCCATCTTGGAAAAAGGCGACAGTACCACCATTTCCGTACTACTCCTGTTTAGCCTTCGGGAATTAACGTCAGGTAATTACTTCAGAGGTTGATATGTATGAGTGTAAATGAAGTCTTGTACAGTCTCAGTTCGACCATTCCTGAGATGTTTCGTTAATTGAAATCCAACCACCAAATAACATCGGTATCTACGATCTAGTATTCAAATCCGTATAAAAATAACTGACTTTATTAGGACTTGAACGCTGGAACTCTCGACTTCGAAATCAGCTGAATTGCGAAGACGACTTCACCATTAGACCAATCCGGTGGGTTATGGTAAAATGTCTGTTTTATTTTTATTTACAGACACTTTTCTATTATCTATTCAGTTCTAAAAACCTTCTTCAACAAACTGAAGTAAAATTAAAGAAAGTTATCTTTTTTGATTTCTTTTTAATCCCACTCGATTTTTTGATTGAGTGAAACGTACAAAAACTCGCCTTATTAATTAAATTGTAGTAATATTTTTGTATTATACGCGTCAAAATTTTTTTTTTCTGAACGATCAATTTTGTTTAAAATGAAATAGACGCACAAAAAAAAAACACGGATAAATAACTCAATCTCTTCTTTTATTTTGATAACCATAATTTTTTTCTAATTGGGAGAAAGTAAAACGCATTATTCATATTTTTATTACTTTTTTCTATTTTTACCCATATTGTTTTTTTTTTTCAGTTTATGAATATGGTCTGTTTAATGATAAGCAAACTTTCTTTCTTTTACCAATTTATGCTGTTTAATAACAAATTATAATTCATTACAAAACGTATTATGAACGTATAACATTAAATTACAACTGCTATTTACTTGAACGTGTTTAATACGTTGCTTGTACAGTTTACTCTATATATTTGCAATAATAAGAACTTTTTTTTAAATATGTGTACTTGTTAGAGAAATTACGGGAGAAAAATACAGTAAAGAATTGTGCTGGTGATATTATTTTGTAATTAAACATAACCTCGTTTACCGTTTCTACAGTAATAAATGTTTAAAATTTTTTCTATTTATTTATTATTATTTATTTAATTTTTATTTTTGCTAACTGTGTAGGAGGAATTATATACGAGCTTAGAGTATTATTAAACACCACCAACTAATGTTTAGCCTTCGGTGTATTTAAAGTATTTATGAGGTTAAATACACAGTACAAATACTGTACCTTTATAAAGCATGAATAATTAAATCGGATCGTTATAATAGTGGAATAAATATTACCACAAGCGTATAATAAATAATCTATATAGTTAAAGTATAAAATATAATAAGCTTTAAGGAGTTATGATTAAAATCAGTTTTGTTGTATCATGTATTAGGGAGAGAGAGTTTTATTTCTTGATCTTATGTTGTAATTAATCATTTATCCATTGATAAACGTAAAGCATTTTAATTAAGATTAGATTTGAAAGGAAAATATATGTACACTGTTTAATAAGATTAGATGCTGTGTACGAGTACTTAATTACTGCAGAAGTTGTTTTCATCTAGGATGACAAAAAGGAAGATAATATTTCTTTTTTTTTACAAAATTTATTAATTTTGTTTGTAATATCACAGTCCGTATCTAATTACATACAAATTAAAATATTTCTTTAAAAAATAAACTGCATTTTAATTACATATAAATTCTTAATACCAATAATTCTTATTGATTTTCGGTAAGGAACCGACTATAAAATGTCCAAATAATTTCCAGCAGAAATTACTCGTATTTCAATTTTTATCTGGTTTAATATATTTTTCTTGAATTATACTCCCAGCAAGTAGTTTCTTCTATCAGAGATGGACTATACCATATTTGAATTGTTTTTCAAATATCGATGCAATTCGATATTTGAAAAATCTCCGCAAGTAAATCAGAAATAAAATACACTTAAATAATAATAATAAAATTTACTCTAAAATTCGCACTAAAATTAATAAGAAATAATATTTTAATATTTGTTTGTTCGAATTTACAATTTTAAATTAAATTTAACTTATTAACCCTTATTTTGTCTACTTCATGATGTCGAAATTTACAAAGGTTGCTCATACAAGAAAAACCCGTTAAAAAAAATCCGCGGCGATTAATCCTCGCTTTGATAAAAATAACCGAGTGTGA
This sequence comes from Lycorma delicatula, assembly GCF_047948215.1. NCBI lineage: Eukaryota > Metazoa > Arthropoda > Insecta > Hemiptera > Fulgoridae > Lycorma > Lycorma delicatula. Next base: position 216,349,606 of record NC_134457.1, read on the forward strand.
GCCAAGGCTCTCTAAAATGTGAAATATGTATTAATTTGTTATTGTGCATTTTTTCAATTAATTTTATTTTTTAATATTCGAGATTACCTTGAATATCAGAATGATATTAGGTAGTGCTGGTTTTCCCAGACATATGCAATATCTTCAACAGCATACCGTGGAAGTCCATTATGAACGAATTAGAACGAAGAGGCATTAGCACTTATCTCAGAGCTGCAATTAATAGTTACTTACATGAGAGGGAGGTGCTGATGTCACTTACATGACAGAAAGTGAAGATGGAGAGGTACGGATTCTAATGCAAGGAGGCGTGCAGCAAGGTTCTGTGTCGTGAGCAAGGAGCTTATTGCTCTGGAACGTCACATTCGATGGGGTGTTGCGACTCGGATTCCCTGGCAGTGTATCTTTAATCGGATACGCTGACGATTAGGCTTTTTGGTCAGATTTTTTTTTTAGATTTTTTTTTTTAGTTTTAATCTTTTTTTGTTAGCTTCCGGCCAGTCGGAAGAAGAAGTGGAAAGAGCAGCTAACTTGACGATTAGAAGAATAAGCATTTGGCTCTGATCCAAAGAATTACAGCTTTCTCATAAAAAAACACAAATAATGGCGGTAGTGGGACGAAGAAAAGTACGTGGTATTAGTATCGATGTGAATGGAGTTCAAATAGGCATGATCGCATGTTAAATATTTGAGCGTTTGATTTGCTCAGTATGGTCTGTTAAATAAACACCTTAAAGAAGAAACAAAGCGGAAAAGACCATTAACTCCCTCGGTCGTTTGACGGGCTCTAAATGGGGGCCAAGAGCAGAAAAATGTAGATTATTAGTAGCAGCGGCTACAGCTGTGATTCTCTATGCTGTGCCTACATGGTAGGTCGCTTTCGATAAGAAAAGTAATGAGCGAAGTTTGATCTCATTGCAACGTCGGACCACGCTAAACAGTACGGCAGCGTACAAAACTGTGTCGACTGTTACGGAAGAGGTATTGGGGGAGTTCCTCCCATCCGACTGATGACTTTGCAAAGGAAAAGAAGATACGAAGGAATGTCGAAGGAGGACGCCAAGACGCTTTTATACTAAAAATGGCAGGAGGCGTAGGACGCGGCACGCTCGGGTGAATGGACTCGCCCGCTAATTCCCAGACCAGAGCCTTGACTGGAGAGGGGAACATGGGGATGAGGGTTATTACATTACCCAGCTTTTTTCCGGTCATGGGGAATACAGAGCGTACTTGCATAGATTTGGGCGAAGAGAACTGCCCAATTGTATATATTGTGGATCGATAGACTCGCTCCCATCATACCTTTTACGAGTGCCACAGATGATGAAGACTTAAGCAAAGACATGGCCTGGAGTGGATTGCTCCCGAAACCACTGTGGCATACATGTTACAAGGCACCGCAGGATGGGAATCAATTGAAGCACTGATTATGGAAATAATACGGCAAAAGGAAATTGAATAGCGAAAATGTCGAATGGCTGGGGGAAAAAAAACAAGATCGAGTCCGGCGACTGGGGCGGGATCCGGAAACGGCATAGCCGGGCCCGGCCACTCCCGCCTCAAAGCTTGAGGCGGGCAAACAAAGTTAATTAAAGACCGAATCCCGGCTGGCGGGGCGGGGATCCCTCTTAACGACATAGCCGGGCCTAGGTTCACCCCTGTCCCGTCAGTTAGAGGCAGGCTCTAATGGTGGTAAAAGATCCAGAACCGGTGGGCCGACCTGCCGTGCCAGACATACTATCGACGGGTGGGAAGGCCCAATAAAGTCACAGGATACTCCTCCCAGGGGAGGAGGAAAAAAATATTACGCGACGGTAACAAAATTAAAAGTATTCTCGAATCGTCTATGTAAAAAATATGATTTTGTTAATTAATGTGGAAAAATTCTCAAGTGAACCGAGAGGAACTTCCTTCTCAATTATAGAAAAATAGGTCTGTTTCATGAATAATAAGGCTTTAAGAATAAATAAAAGAAAATACACACCGGCCGAATTGATAATCTACTTCTTTTATTAATTTCTGTTAAAAATAGTTTTTTCAAAATTGTTTATACATTATATAATAAAAAGTAAAAATTAAAAGATTTTCTGGTTAAGCTGTTTGAAATGTTTTTTTCATTTCAAAATGAAATTAAATACAAATATGAATTTAAAATTTATCCCAAAAACATAAAAAAATGGATTTATTTTTCTTTAAAAAAAATAAAAATATTTTCAATGTAAATTAAGTTAAGCGGCAGTTTTTATATATTTAAAAATAAACGTAAAAACTAGATATATGATATAAAATTTAACTCTGAAGAAAAAATGATTTTCTAAAATTGGCTTGACTAATAGGCATAAGAAAATTTTTACTTCCTAATGGAAGTCCTGTAGTCGTTGCATATTTGTTCTTTTCGTGATTAAGTCATTCGTGAAAAATTTTAAAAATAACACATTTTAAATTTAAATAGTATGGACGACACTGAGTTTAAGAGTTTGAACTTATGCATTATATTTTCTTTTAATTTGACGATGCTTCTGGTTTAACAGATTAATTTCATAATATCAATTTGAATTAATATTGAAACTTAAAAATTTTTTTTTCCAATTTTCCATCCTAATCTGAGTGAAATTTAAATAAGTGCACCCTTTGTTTTACTCCTGTCATAAGTTTGATGCTGTCTTAACATTTTGATGGTAAAATTAGTAGCAAAAAACCCTCTATTTAGCTAAACCCCTATTTAACCCTATTTAGCTAAACGGTTTATACTTTAGTTGAATACTGGCCACACGATTACGATGATGGATTAAGGTGTACCGTAAGTTACCCAGAGTCTCACCTCTGGAAGCTCCGAATTGGTCTGTAGGAAATCCAGATTGTTATACCGTAAATTTAAGATGGTCTAATCGTAATCTAAGCAAAACCGTTAAAAACAAATGAACTTGCTCTCTCAAAATAAAAATTAAATTCCTTGATGGGATTAAGATGAGTTTTGTTTTTCAGCTCGACCTTGGATTCGTGCATTCCGGTTAACCACCCTTTTTCGTAACGTTTGATTCATCATTTCACAATAAAGATTGTTCCGTTATAAAGTTGTGGCGATTTGAAGTGTTACTACATCTTGTATATTTGTGGTAGTTAGGAGGGCGTTGTTCTGTTTAGTACCATCGGAATTTCATTTTCTAATCGAAGTTAGTAGAAAAAGCCATCCCTCGTCCTGAGATGATTATAGAGTAAAGCGTTTTTTTCAATACCTATACATAGACATGATAAATAATTTTTTTTAATAATAGTAAAATTGAATATTTTTTATAATCGATAAAGTAATTTGAATATAAAACAAATATACAACACAATGTTATCTCTGTTTTTAACCGTTATTGATCGACTTGAACTGAGATTAATTGACCTGTCCATTTTATTAAATTAATTGTAGTATTTCAATTATGTGCGTTACTAAAACTAGCCGGAATAAGTTATACTGTAACTGACTTGTTTAATCAAATTTCTACAATCCATTATCAAAGTTTTGGTAGTAAATGTATAAATACAGCACACGCGCGGCGCTCATCTAGAACAAAGTACATTACTCGCATAATGAAATATTATTGTTACGGTGAACTTAGTTAAACTTCTCAGTTCATCTAAAATTATCTTTTAAAATATTTTATAGCAAGACAAAAAGAAATGTCTTTATATATATAAATAAATAAATAAATATATATATATATATATATATATATATATATACAGAAGTACATACTTCTAGTAGAATATATATACGAAGTACATACTACATTGTATCAGTGAGTAAGATATCAAAAATTAACTAACAACAATCGTACGAAGAAACCTACTCTAATGATTATAATTTTCTAGGTTGTAGGAGATTCGAGACTATTAAATAATATTTTAACAGAATTTACTTTCAATCTTTTACAGATAGAATACTAAAATTAGAGAAAGTATTGTAATAGAACAAACGTTTAGGTACCGAATTTCTGTATTAGAGAAAATTGGACGTGAGAGTGGATTTGTTCTCCCGCTCTCTTTAACACAGTCCTTCTTTTTGTCAAAACAACATTCCATTAAAAAAAAAACATTTAAAATAACAGTACGTTTAAAAAATGTTTGTAGCAGTGTTAAAAACCGAAAATACTTCCTCTTACTATTCCTGACGAAGTAAAAGAATTTGTTTAAACGTTCAGGGTTTTATGTTTCTTTCTTTCTTATTATGTTTTTGTGGACCTAAAAATATATTTCAAACCTTTACGGGAAAATGGATCTATAAAGGTATTTTCTTGCGTTATAGGATAATTCGTATCAGATAAGGAAGAATTTTCAGCTTTGTAGACCCCTCCAAAATGGCTACAGCGCGTGAATGAGGATGACATGTATGAGTGTAAATGAAATGTAGTCTTGTACAGTCTTGTACAGTCTTGTACATCTTGAGATGTGTGGTTAATTGAAACCCAACCACCAAAGAACACCGGTATCCACGATCTAGTATTCAAATCCGTATAAAAATTACTGCCTTTACTAGGACTTGCACACTGAAACTCTCGACTTCCAAATCAGTTAATTTGGGAAGACGCGTTTACCATTAGACCAACCCAGTAGATTAGGGGTTTTTAACCTCGTTAGGTATTGCTTCAGAGGATGAGATGAATGATTTGTATTGTGTTTGAAAATGCCTGACTGAAATTCGAACCCGGGGCCTGCAGATGAAAGGTCAAGACGCTACTACTCGCGCCACGGAGGCCGGCTAGCGTTTTATATATTTTTTTCCTTGTTAAGCACCCCCAGAGCAACCGGACTCGCTATTAAGCACTACATCGGTCGTCTCAGGGTGCCGTGACAGTTGTCTGCCCACGCTAACTCAATCCAACAGACCATACCCGTCTGGGTCCCCTCCGCGTCAACAGAGCAATCCAACTTCCTGTTGAAGACAGCTAGAAAGCGCGCCTCGACGGAGAGGCTACCCATCCCGGCCTTAGCTCTAACACGTTCCAGGTACGCCTTATGCGTTCCCGTCCACGCAAAACTTCGTACCCTTGAGGAACCCCACACCATCACAGGCCACTCCTCGACTCTCCCAATCCTGCGAGCGGGAGTGCCAGAGCCCTAGCCGGGAGAGCCATGAGGGCTGCTCCCGGTCCTACACGGCAGCCACATTCGATGATTTTTTTTCATTTAATGATTTTTTTATTTATATATTTAAATACATAAAAGTTAACTTATTTAAATCAAGAGAAGTTAAATAAGTAATGAGTGGTGTAGGAGCCGGAGGGAGCCTTCCTCTTGAAATCGGGGAAGGAAGAGGTTAAAAATAAAAAAAATAACAGTTTTTTTAATGTTTGATAAGTATTTATTTAAAAAAAAAGAAAAGAATCGTAGATTTTTATTATTATTCCTTTTTTAGTATACTAATGTTTAAGTAAATAACTAAAAAATAAGATCTAAGTGTTAATTATAATTTTAAAATTTATCGCTAGGGAAAAAATTAAATGTTAACCTCATTGCAGCAAATCCCTGGTAAGTTCTGTAGTATATTTTTAATTATCACCCTAAGTCAGTCACAAGATATAACGGAAGAGTTTCTTTATAATAAGATATGATCTATTCGTTATAAAAATTATTTTTTATGTTTTTAGTGTTATAAAACCAATGTTCCAGGTGTAAAAAGTCAATGACCATACTAATTAATTTATATCGCCCAGTCCTATTACTTTTGCTTTTTTATATAAATTTACAGCGTTTATTCTATACAATTTTTAACGATTCAATTTAAATTTATTTTAAATTACATATTCAATTTGTATTTTAGCATTGATATAACTTATAATCTTTTTTTTTTTATAAAAATAAAAATACGCATCGGATTTGAATAGTAGATCATGGATATCGGTGTTCTTTGGTGGTTGGGTTTCAATTAACCATACGTCTCGGAGCAATCGATCTGAATTTGTTCAAGACTACAAATTTACCAGTACAGTTACATTACACTGATAAGTCGCTAATGACTTTAATTGTTGATGCGACTATAAATAAAAATATTAGAAAACAATATATATATAAGCATAATGTGAATTTTTTTTCATTTATTACATTTTTCGTTACTTCTGTTAACTAATTTAAACTAGTTTTTCCGTCAGTATTTAATAAAAAGATAATTTAAAATATTTAAAGTACAAATATATTTGTTTTATTTTTTCGTCATAGAAATAAAATTAACTACTCTTATATTCTACTACTATTACAATTTGTTAATAGATAATGAAATTATTGATTTGGCTCCATATTTAAATTCTATATATTCGAAATTAAGAATATATTCGAAATTATTTTTTTGAATAATTTAAACTTTTTGAATAATTAATTTTTTTTTTTAAATTCTTCGAATAATTTAAATTAAAATTTTTATTTCCTAAGACAATCCATGTTAAAATTTTATTTGTTTATTAATTAATTATACATTAATTGTCTTTTTTTATTATGTGAATTTTTCAACATTGCATTTTTAAGTGATATAAAGATTTTATTATTGATTAAAACAATTTAATTACATTTTCTTTTGATGTTGTTATGCGTTGTTCTTATTTTGAATATTTTCTTAATAAAAAAAGATTTTCTCTTTATTTAAAATTATGTACACGACAATTTATAGACATCTTACTAGTGCACATGAATTTTTCTAACAGTAATCAATGATAATAAAAAAAAAATTTAATGTAAGAATTATTGCAAAAGGAATTTTAAAATTACATACGTAACGTGCCGAACTGCGTGGTTTACAGTGAAGTCGTTAACGCATCGTGGTTTGTAATTTATTTTTTTCTTTATTATTCACTGTCGTGAATTTTATTTTATGAAAGACATAAAATCACACATCAGGATGGATAAACAAAAAACATAATAATAACAATAAATTCGAAAATTTATTTTGTTTTTTAATGATTTTTTTATATGGAAAGTCTGTCATATGTATTAGCAAAATTAAATACACGTCTTCGTGGTAATTATTATAGCATTCACTTTTCTTCCGGCTACATAAATGACTTCAAAATCGGTTAAAGGTCTTGACCTTCATCGGTGTTAAATCGTGACTAGATTCCACGTTAGAAGTTCTCGTATCATTTATCGGTTGCTTCTGCTTGCAATAAAAAGATTAAACATCGGAAAATTTTAAGTACACGTTCCCATCGGCATATTCAAATTATACATGATATTGTTCTTCAATTTCATATATAAATGATTTCTCTAATTTAAAAAATTTTTCCTTGTCGACTTTTAATTTAATATTGTTTGTATTATAAATTTAACAAATTATTAATAAAAATAAATATAACGCGTAAATTACTACAGAAAATATTAGTTAGTACGTAAAGCGGCAGTTTATTCTAATGATAAACTGCAACCATTAAATTCTAGTAGATTACGAAGAATTTTTCTGGTTACAAATACTTATTTTTTACCGTATAAAGAATCCTCGACCAATCATTAAGGAAGCTTGTACTTTTTGGCCTATTCAGACCGTGCTATCTATTCCAGATTTGTGTGCTTGATGAAGCACAGCTTAAAGGAAGTTAGGTGGAACTAGTGGTTAGCATTTGTCGACAAATACTTTGTCACGTAATAGGCTGTATTGCCTTGAAAGTCGTCAACTGCGAGATATACGTGGAAAAGAAGTTGTCCTTTATTGTTTTCGCTCGGAGCTTATAAGATTAACGCGCGATTTTCTCTGGTAACACTCCAATGTTTCCCTTAGGTATATACCGCTTCTAAAGGTTCTTCATAGACTTTTATATCGATTTTGTCTCATTTACATGTACGGTATACGATTCATCATTTAGATCAGTTTTGTGGTGATCTTGTGATTTTTTGTGTCCGAAGTAGGCAAACTTATTTTAAATAACTAAAAGATGTTAGGCTGAAGTTTGAATTTTAGTGAGTTTTAGCGTATTACCTTTTAACCGACGTCTGGTTGGTGCTGTGTTATGTTTTACGTATATGAATAATAATTATTTTTTGTAATTGCGGTTCGTTTATTAATTTATTTTCATTAATTAACAGTTCTATGTTTATTTTTTACAGAAATAATACAAAATCAATAATGAATTCTATTAACGACAATTTTTATCCATTTTTCTTTCGACTTTTGCACCTCTTATTTTATAGTTGCGTGACGATTTCTTTATAATCCCTTATTAGTTCAACTTATACCATTATATTAATTACGCTTTAATCAACTTCTCCAGACACATTTTGTTAAATTTCTAACGCACTTCTCTCTTCTTTGGATAAACCAGGTTTTTTTATGATTTACTCGTTGAGGAGCAAGCAGTTAAGTAAAATGTTATTTGTCTTACCATTAATATTTCCTACAATGGTTGAGAGAACCTTTTTATAAAAGTTTTTTGGTTTAGGATAATAGCGAAAAACTGGATACTTTTTACCTATTTATTGGGATATAAAGAAATTTCATATCTTTGAAAAATAAGATTTTGTTAAATTATCCCTAAATTCCCTCATTTCAGATGTTCTTAGCTAAATTATCAAATGTTAAAACAATAGTTTGAATCTGTATAGATTTAAAAACGATTCACTAGTTTTAAAATCAATAATAACCTGTTTTTTTTCCCCGGCGAAGACAGGTAGAATAGTTATATTAAAAGGAAAAATATGATGATCATATCAAAAATGGGGTAACAGGTTTTTTGAAAATCTTTACGTTTTAGGTTCCAATTAGTTTATCTAGACAAAACAGAAACACATTTATTTGCATTTGCGTACGTATGTACATATATTATGAAGGGTATGTGTGTCGCATTTTGCTCTGCTGTTAGTCTTATATCACAGGATCGACCGAACCGAGTTTTCTTCAAAGTTTGCTCAAATATTTCTTCTATACGTGGGTCTTCTATACGTATAATATTGATCATATTATGTTTTTTTCAAAATTCCTTAGAGGGTGGGGTTATTATCAGACCGCTGTCCGGCCTGCGATGTGGAGGAAACTCCATACCATGTCTTTTTCTGTTATACGAGGTTTCAGGATGCACGGAGGTGCGTGCTGAATGCCCTGGGTCGGGTGGACATGTTCAGACCTGAGGATTTTCAGGATATGAAGCAGTGGACTATTATTGCAAATTATAACAGAAAAGTTTTAGAAGAACTTAGTAAAACAGAAAAAAACTCGTAGGTGACGGCGAGCATTGGCGCGGCTTGCAAGAGAATGAGGCGTCGGAGGGTGCCGAGTTGGACAGGTCTACGGCTGAGTGCCTTAGGGACCCTCTCGAGCATTAGGGGGATCGCTTCGGTGCAGTGACACTCCGCTCCCGGTGCCTGAGGGCGTTGCTCACGTTTTTAATGATTATGGGTGACGGTCTCGTGGGTAAGTGATAAGTTGGTAAGTAGTTGAGTAGTGTGTGTTTTGTGTACTCTTGGTGAGATTTTAGAAATTTAATTAACTTTTGAGTGTACTTTGGTAGATAAGTTTGTCTTGTGGCCTGTCTTCTTGATTGTTGTGCGTTTGTCTTGTGTTGGCTTCATTGTATAAATGTGTGGTACGTCTTAGTATCTGTTAGGTGTTCTAATTTTTCTGAATGTTTTTCCCTTTAGGTATTTGTGGTGTGCAGTGTGTGCGTGTAGTTGTCTGGTTCGTATGATATTTTCTTGTGGAGACCGAATGTGTGTGTGGGCGCTTACCCCCCCTCCTGAAGTAACTTTATTAAAACAGATTTTCACCTATAATGCATGTATAAATAATCTTAAAAAAGAATTCAAAAAACCCCCTACTCTTAAAATTGAACTATATTACAATATTCTGTTCTTTTACTCTATCTCCCTTCGGATTAAATATTTTTCAAAAAATTTCTGAAAGTTTATACTTCATATATATAGAACTATCTACAATGTTTTTAAATTATAGATCTCAGAACTACAATGCAGAAATGTTTTTGTTTTTTTTTTAAATTTGCTTTATCTTCTTTTAGCCTTTATTAAAGGGGGTGTTCGATTTAAAGAGAATTTTACTTCAAAAAATTTATTAAGCTTAACCTATATATGATTACTTTTAAAAGGAGTTTTCTTAAAATTTATCCCCTTTTCTAGAAAATATATATATATATTTTTTTTGTTTTTGACTAATTCTTTTAATTGTTACTATTCATTTTTTTTTTGTTCATCACATAAAGAGCTATTAAAATTAAAGTAGCTTTGGTATCTATATTATATTCAGACCCAAAATGAGAAGCAATTTTTTTCATTACTTTTAATAAAATTTATATTATACTTTTTCAATATCTTTAAAAACTTAACTTTTAAATTAATTTTATTTTCATAGGGCTCTAAGAAAAATAAATCTTTACAAATAAATTGGCCGGTGTAACCGGGAAATTCATGCAATTTTCCAACTTTTCTTTATATTAGGAATAAAAAAAATAAATAATAAAATTACTAATATCGTTTGGGTAAAAATAATTTTCAAATTTATAAGTGGAAAAGAATTAAATTTTAAGCTCTATTTAAATGTTAAGAAACACATGGTTAGATTTTTTTATTAGCTCTAATTGCGACAAAATATTTCTAAGACAAATGAAGAACAATTAAAAAATATTAAATTTTCCGCTGGCATTTAACATTGCTACGGGTTAAAAGCCTATTACCGCAACTCTACTCCGGTTTTCATAAAGATTTAATAGCATCAATGCTACATATACACGAACCACCGTAATAAATTTAATAATTATAAATTCACTCGTTAAAAACCTACTAAGCAAAATAGACGTCAGCACATATACATCACAGCTTCATTTTCACAAACAAAATTTTATCCTCCTTTTCTTTTTTGGTCTCACGGATCTTAAATCGTCGAAGAATGAAATCAATCGGGTACACGATACTTTGACTCTTCGTTCTAGTTTCCACTTAATATACTTTTAAAAACTTATAAAAATGTTAGAAAATAGAATTTTTTCAGCAAATCTATTTTCTAAATCTACCTAGAGCTATAATTTGGATAAACATGGATTACGTAGTTATTTTTTCATGAAAGATTATACATTTTTTTAAACAATTTACTTAATTTTTGTTCAATTATTTTAGTTTTTATTATTTTACTTTACATACAAATTTCTTTTTATTAATTTAAAATAATGTTAGCAGTTAATCTTATTAAAAACAGTATTTTATAACGTTATAAAATAAAATCATTAGAAAAACGAGATGGATCAGTTTGTAATCAATAATGCATTACCGAATTCAAATAATTCCTTTGCTAATTCCACTGTAAAACCATCATCCGTTGTTTAGATTCATTAATAATTTAATAACTTAAAACTCTAATATGGTATATGGTACTGTTACACCTAATATTACAGCAAAATGACAGAATGTATCTCATTAATTATGATAAATTATTGCGTAAATTTTGTTAAGTGAAACGATCTTCATTTACTCTAAAAAAAAATTATCCAACAGTTGTAGGTATTATTAATTTAAGTCTCTCTTAATGCTTTAAATTGTTGCAACATTTTAGTTTAACCTATATATTTTATTTTCTTACAGCATTGAAAATAGGAATATTTTTGTAAATACAGCAAATGTTTATGATTCTTGTTATATAAATTACTTTTTTCCGGTTATATTAGTTTGGCAAATAAAACATAAATCGTCTAGTGATAACAAACTCGTAAATATACACGCTATAAGTTTAACCGAATAACATCTATACTGTTATCCTTTTGTTGCACTATATTTTTATAAAATATAAATGAATAACTATAAAAATAAGGTAACAAAACTGTTTTATTTTTAGAGGAAATCGTAACTACATGTCATAACACCGCGACACTATGAAAAAAACCGAATTTTATAACATATCGATATCATATGATTCTCTTTTACGTATTTGGAAAGAATTATATATATTAATTTTTTTTTAAATATTTAAGTTGTGAATTATTTATTTATAATTGTTCTTTTTAAAATTAATATTATTTCTTTTTTAGTTAATAGACAATATTATTATATTCGACTTGGTAGTAACCGAGTAAAGATGTTACTACGCAGCGAAATCTCAGGGATGAGATTGTAGAATTTGATCAGGTTTTTACCGACTTTTCGAAGAAAAGTGGCGGTATTATTTTCGGTTTCACTTTGGGGTTGAAGGATGAAATTGAATTTTCTTTGTGTTTTGAAGTACGAGGGAGTACAAAAATACCATTCACTTAAAATGTAATTTCAAAATATATTCATATATATATATATACAAAAAAAAATTTGTGGCTCGAGAATTTCCAAAACTACTTTATCAATTTCAATGAAATTTAGTTATACTGTAGTAGGGTATTTGAAGTTGTGCATGTGAGAATTCTATGAATATCGGTTCAGCTACGCTCATTTTAAGGTCGACAACAGACAACATAACCTTAAATTGACGTTATATTGGTATATTTTTTAACGCGCTTATGCGTTGAGTAACAGTGGTGAGTGAGTTTAAATATGATATTTGTGTGTAGGGTCTGTTAGTTATTTTTAATTATTTCATTAAATTACGGTTATAATATATTAATTTTCTTATAAACGAAAAATATTTTAATATTAAATAAATTAAAAAATATACCGCTTTTAGTTTTCTCATTTAATTTATGTTTTGTTTATTTCTTACTCAAAAAATTATACAAAATAATCATACGTAAAGTAAAGAAAGTCGGTCTTCTTGCGTAAGAATTATTTTTTATTACATTCAGGATGAGGTGAAGGGTGGAAAAAATTTTAAAATGATGTTAGTTGAATTTACGTGAGAAAGTAGGTGCTCCTTATTTTTGATGAAAAATAATAACGTCTTTACGGTGGAGTGATTTAGGTTTGTGAATAGTAACCCACCGGGTTGGTCGACTGGCGAACGCGTCTTCCCAAATCAGCTGATTTGGAAGTCGAGAGTTCCAGCGTTCAAGACCTATTAAAGTCAGTTATTTTTATACGGATTTGAATACTAGATCGTAGATATCGGTGTTCTTTGGTAATTGGGTTTCAATTAACCACACATCTCAGGAATGAGATGTGTGGAGATGACCACCAAATGGTGGAGATCTGAGACTGTACAAGACTACATTTCATTTACACTCATACATATCATCCTCATTCATCCTCTGAAGTATTATCTGAAAGGTAGTTACCGGGGCTTAGCAGTAAAAAGAAAAGGTTTGTGAATAGTAAAGGGAGGAAGCAAGGTTAAAGGATTTGAATCTAAAGAAATCTTTTCTGTAAGAATTTGATTTGCTGTCATAAAAACAATTAAGAAGCACTAACGTTTTAAACTGCAATTTTTAAGGATAATTTGGGGTTAAAATATTTGAAAGATAATTATAAATGGACATTCAGTAATAAAAGTAGTCACCGGTTCTGAACACTGCAGTTGTCTTCCATATGATATTATTAGTAGAATATTACCGTTCTCAACTACGAGGTTTCTGGAACATGATACATTTATTTTTCTAACAAATGAAAAAACGCAGGCACCGATTTAATATATCCTTTGCGAAGAAGATTAAATTTTCCCTCCTTCGCCATGAAAAGTTGAAAATAATAATTAATAGATCCTTATTATATTGCGTATTATTTCTAAACTAAAGAAAATTACAAAAAAAGCCCTAAATATTTTGTCAAATCAATAAAAAATTTAAAAAACCCGAGCCAGTTGAAACCTGAATAAGATATTCTGATAATGCTTGAAAATTACTTTATTCTGAAAGTCCCTATTTTTGAACAAAACGAGAAAATCTAAAAGTAGCAAACAGTTGAGCTAAAATCTCAACACCATTATAAAATAAATAAATTAATTAATTTGATTAATATTGAATTTTTTTTTATACTTTTGACGATAAGCAAATAGCTAAGCTACTTAAAATTACTGTAAATAAAATAACTTGTGAAAACTTATTTATATTGAAAAATAACAGCATTTTTACTTATTTAAAAATAATTAAGTTAGCAGGTGAAGATTATTTATCATTATATGAATACAATATTATTTAATCAATTCTAAGCAGTTGCAATAAAGAGTAGATTTATTTAAATTAAAAAAAAAAAAACAAATATTAGACAAATAATTATATACCAGTTTTATTTTTAATGTACCTAGAACAAATATTTGATATTTCTGGCCTCCTTTGATGGCAACACATTGTAACAGCCGATTGAATGTCTCGCTGAAAAATTCTTGGATTAGCTCTGATGAAAATGTTCAATTCCCCGCTGAACATTTTCAACACTGATCATAAGTGTACTGTGAACCGTACTTTTACATGCCTTCCAAAGATAGAAAACTGTTGACTTTAGATTAGTTTATCTTGCAGGCCAGTGAACCGTATATTATTTCTAATTAATTTTATCCAAATAATACAATAAGATGTGTACTAGAAAACGAGAATATTTCTCGCCGTCCATCATGCTGACAGGAATTATGGACCAATCGGTTAATCGCGTATAGATAAAGACCAACCGTTTGTTGAAAACGGTTGCTGAAACCTTGACTGCATAAATTGATGATTACATTTCGGTTGAATAAGGTCCATCAAAGAACATTACACTACTGGGGTGAGATATTGCGGATTCATTTTCAGTTTTTGTAAAATTACTTCATAAATCGTTCGTCTACGCAGATGAACATTTTCATTAATCGCTTCCACTCTTTTTATGTGTTACGGATACTGTTGCTGGTTTCGCAGAATTCTCTAAAAAGAAATCTGATCGATTTGTTAACGACGCAACCCTCCTTGTACTGTCCTCAGGATTTTTTCAATATGTTCCAATACTCGTTCTTCCAACTCTCCTATTAGTGCTTAACAATATATTTCGATCATCAGCTCTTGAAAAATGTTTCCGGTTTCTCTTATTGTGCCAGAATTAAAAAAGCTTTTCACTTGGCAAAGGTGATTAGGAAAACGTTCTGTATACAGGCGTCACGCGCTTCAGCTCGATCGCAGTTTACCGACTGCAACATACAGCTTACAAACTGCATTTACCAACTTCAGCATACAGTCTATTAACTGTATGTGGTACATAAGAAACATCTTTTCCGTTTCAATATTAATATTGAATATTATTAATTATAATAAATTTTCATTTTTAAAAAGTAAAAAACGAGTAAACAAAACTAATATCAAAACAATTTAACTAATAACAGATTTAAAAAAAAAATGGAAAAAACATTAAATAAAAATAAAATCAATAATAAACTAAAAATAACCGATTAATATTACCAGTACAACTGCAATAACGTAATCAATTCGGCAGTGATATTACAAGTATTACAACTGTAGAGCTATTATTAAATTTAATGTATTTTATTATTTATTAAACAATTAACAATTCTTAATTATATATATTAATACATTTAACATTATTAATAATAACTTATGTGTAATATTTTTAAATTTATTAATTTCAATTTTTCAACTTCGGTCATTTTTCATTAGTGGTGGTGATGAAATCTGTCTGATAATTATTTTATCGATATTCCGCAAAAACAATATTTTTTCGACCGATTTTTAAAAATAAGGTGTTATTTTATTCGCCATGAAACACTGAACATTTCAGCAAAAAAAAAATATATTAATAAAATTAACGATCATCGAGATAAATAAGATTAAAAAATTGACGCCGCTACTTTCAAATTTGCGAACGCATTTACACCGTAATTTTTTATTTATTAGAGAAAGTTGGCGTAAACATCTTTACCAAATGTTTTATATTGATTCTTCAATACGATTTTGATACTTAAATTTTTCTTTAAAAAATAAAAAATGACAGACAGAAGGAAAACGAAGTGGAATTGCGAATTTCTCATAGAAATATAATTTGTTCATTTTGATACATAAAATCCGAATATAGAGTACAGGAGTACACTATTTGTTATATCTGTATGCTTATAATTATCTTGAAAATGTTTTTTTATATTCTATCGGTCATACCGTATCACCAAATGAACTTTTTCCCGATCTTGTTCGGCACAGCCTTGCGATTAACACCGATCAATCTGTACCGCGACCAGCTTAACTTACATGCTAGAAAAAGTGAATTAAGAGGTTGCGATTGAAGTAGATATATTCTACCTGTTTTTTTCTCTTATCAAAGTATTTAACAAAATTGCTGATAATAATTCAACTTCGCTATGAGGACACGGTCTCATATTTGCTAACTTATCTTTATTAACGGTCTTAATAATCTCAAAATAAATACTAAAAAAAATATATAAGATTAATGATAAAATAAAAGATAAAAAACAACCAGCAGACTAAATTTAATGACAATTGAAAATTTCATAAATGAACAGTGAAAAATTAAATATTAATATCGATACAAATAAAGATAATAATAATAATAATAAAATGTGTCATATTTGTTAATAATAAAAAAATTAGTAATGCTTAACATGCAATCCATGAAGAGCGGTATTAGACGCTTGCATTTATTACATAGTACTTGTAATCAATCACTACTCAGTCATCGGGCGATTTAGAAGGCATAAGTTTTCATATTTTTGGCGTTCAGTGTTGACTTGGTTGCACTATATCTAAAAACATTTTTTACCGCTTTTGTTTTATATATTTTATGAACTACTTCTTTATAGACATTTGGAGTTATTTAAATTAAAAAAAAAAAAATTAATTTTTTATTTTTCATTTTATGTAAAACTTAATGACCGATTAGATAAATGTTATTTTATGTTAATAAAGTTTTTATTAAGTTTCTGTATATAAATGCATGTACCTCATTTTATAAACCGTTGGAATCCAATTTTTGTGTTAATTTAATTATATATTTTATCTGTATTATTTTTTTTTTATATTTTATTTAATTATATTTCATATCGATACAAATTATTTTATATTATTCTACTGTTAAGATAAATTTCTATAAATTATTCATACATATCGACCTAGAGATTATCTTTTTAATTAATTTTTTTTTTTTTTTTTTTTTAATTTCAGATAATACTAACGTTACTTTTGATATTTTTAACGACGGCTGTTCAAGCAGGAGTTTTGATAATTAAACCAAAACATTATCAAAGGATGATAAAGCATTATTACAAACCAAAAATAAAAACGAGTTATCTTTATTATGAATCACCGAGAAGAACACGATACGTTTATTATAAAAAACTGTGGTCATCAGGAAGTGGTAAAAGATATATATTAATATGGTAAAAGAATTCTAACTTCTTTCGTCGTTGTGTCTTCGATTTTCAACTAAATTAGTTCAAGTTAAATAAGAATATTTTTTTAATTTATGTTTTGCATAAAACAAAACTTACCAGTCTAGTTATAAGACATAGTATTAAGATTATTTCGGTATTACTTGATTAATAGATTATAAGGAATGCTGAAATGAAATGTCTTGCGCTTATACATACATATTATTGTAAAAATAGTTTCCAAAAGGTTGTCGAGTCATTATTTTGTGTGTGTGTGTGTGTGTGTGTGTGCGTGTACGTATATGATTGTTTGCCTGTTATAGTAATATTTAAATTAGTATAGTATTGACAGTTATAAAAATGAATCTATCACCCGTCGAATCTATAGTATGTTGTATTTAAAAATAATACTTGGTTAATTTTAAAACCTGATAAAAAGTTATATTAAGCGATTAATTTAATGAAAATCTTATGATAAATTTTGCGGATGGAAACAATCATGTATTCTTACTTAACCAGTATTTTCCTAAAGAAAGAAAATTATTAATTAGATCGAATAAAATAACAGTATCTACAACAAAAATAATTAAACAGTTATAGTCGTAAATTGTAACAACCATTTAACATTGAATTACGTGATACCTTTACATATAACGGCTGCAAGTCCCAAACTTACGCAATAGAATATTCATTTTCACAAGAGTGGACGGTATTAAGGATATTGTTTAAAAAAATTAAAGAATTGTGGTCTTTCAAGTGTGACAGTTGCACTTGATTATCTACCGTTTAATTGTTAATAAAAGATTGATCTTAATACAATTATGATAATAAAAAATTGCGTTTATTTTGTATGTATTCGAAAAAATAAGTAGAAGCATATGTTACATAAATAAGTAGAAAAAAATGTTACATGGTTTATGTTTGTTTCATTACACATTATTTTGTTAAATGTTTTTGCAAACTGTAACTAAATAATTTTCATGAATTTAGCGTACTAAATCAACGAAAACGTTTAAAACTAAAGCTTCAAAATTCTGAACAATTTTAGCTATTTCTTGAGTTGTGATTTTTTAACGTAACTCTAACCTCACTTTTGTATCCCCAAAACACAAATCCAATTTTAGATAAATCGTTTGAATCAAGTATATAAATCATTCGAACGAATGAATCGTTTGTGCGCTGCGCAGAGCCGCCCAGCTTTCTACTATTAGTCCGCTCTGCGCCAATAGCAGCTAAAATAAAAATGTGAGCACGTACAAAAAACAAACAAACCCACGCAGCATCCTTTTTTATGGGAAAGAAGAAATTATTAATGTTTTTAAGGTGCAGTATGATTAATTTCGAAATGATTTTAACCACTGATTATAAAAACAGTTCTAATTTTACTGATAACATCTCAAAAGATGTATCATTTATTTATTTTCATCATTCTACGTTTATTTCTTTGTACACAGTATAAAATTTGTATTCTTAAAATGTATTTAAAAATTACATTATTAAACAGACTAATATATTACATCTTATTAAATAATATCTTAATAAATTGTAACTTATTTTGAAATAGGATTTTAAATTAAATTAGGCAAAGCGTACTAACAAGCCACCGGAATGGTCTAGTGGTGAATGCGTCTTCCCAAATCATCTGATTTAGAAGTCGAGAGTTCCAGCGTTCAAGTCCTAGTAAAGTCAGTTATTTTTATACGCATTTGAATGCTAGATCGTGGATACCGGCATTCTTTTGTGGTTAGGTTTCAATTAACCACACATCTCAGGAACGGTCAAACTGAGACTGTAACAAAGACTATACTTCATTTGCACTCATACATAACACCCTCTGAAGTAATACCTGAACGGTAATTTCCGAAGGGTAACAGGAAAAAGAAAGAAAAAGGCAAAGCGTGAACTTTGGGAAGACAACGGTAAGAAAAAAATCTATATTGAAATTTTACTGTTAAATAGGAAAATGTCAAATATATATTGAAAAAATGATGTTTTTTTATATAAACTATTATTGGTTGAATCTTCAAGATATTCATTTTCATAAACCATTAAAGATTCCAACTACTCAGAACATTACAGGGGAAAAAATGTGAAAATATTCCTTTTTTTTAATCAGGGTTTACAATCAATGTAAATCGCTTAATTTTATATTCTAGAATAACATTTTTGGTGAAATAAAAGGTTACTTAAAGTTAAGAGGTAAGAATTAAAGAAATTCAGGCCAAAGCAAAATTCTTTTGATTCGATTGGAGCGGTATATTCTAACTATTAACTCTGTTTCCCTTCTCCTTATTTCATTGTTTTGAGCTAAAGGCCACGCTTTTTTTGTAATTTTTGTATGAAAAAAGACCTTTTTTGTAAATATTATTGATATCAAGGATAGCTGTTAAAATAGAGTATGAAATGAATGATTTTATCCCTTTTTATATATTAATTAGATTCTCTAATGAAAAATTACGTCAATATTAGATTAAACTCGTTATTTGGACGTAAGCTAATTTGTAAAGTTATGGATAAGTGAAATCGGTTACTAAGTACATGAAATGGGTAACTTATGAAATGTGTATACGTATTTGTCATATAAACACATCCGTCATTACATTGTGTGTTATTGGTGATGGAAAAGTTATTAACTTCCCACTTGTTAATTCTTGAATTAGTTCGCTTCACCAGTGTTTATAAACTTTACATAATAGCCGATAATAAGTAAATAAATAATCTGAAGTTATAACTTTAAAAAAATTTCATTTCTTTAATATTAATTAATTTCAGAAAAGTATTCTGTAAGTAAAATTATAACTCCGTTTGGAGAAACGTTACCCACGTTCTGAATTTCTATTCTGGAGATTCAAATTATTAGGATGTGGTGATAAAACTTCAAAATAAGTTAAATTTTTACTTGTTTTTTTCTTTGAAAATTAATTGAGAAAATAAGTAATTAAGTTATAACTAAATTTTTGTTTCACAAAAACAAATTGTAATACAAAAATACAAATCGATAAAATCGTAATTAATTTTTGCTGATTCTTAATTTTTTGGACCTAAAAATATATTTCAAAATTTCAAACTTTTACGGGAAAATGAATCCATAAAGGTATTCTTGCATTATAGGATAATTCGTGTGAGAACGGAAGAATTTTCAGCTTTGCATACTCCTCCAGAATGGCTACAGCGGGTGAATGAGGAATGATATGTATAAACGTAAATGAAATGTAGTCTTGTACAGCCTCAGGTCGACCGTTTCTGAGATGTGTGGTTAATTGAAACCTAACCACCAAAGAACATCTGCACCCACGATCTAGTATTCAAATCCGTAAAAGGTAACTGCCTTTATTAGGATTTGAATCTTAGAACTCTCGACTTCGAAATCTATACAAAAAATAATATTAATTTTATAATATTTTTTGTGAAGAAGATGAAGGAGAAGATATGAAAAATTCTGCAGAATAATAAACCGATGTGCAATATTCATACTTCATTTAATTTGGATAATTAAAAATAAATCAAATTACGTATGTATAGATAGTTAGTTTAGGCCTGCACAAAATCTTTCAAATATTAATGGCATAATTAAATCGTATTTAAAAACAAAGTTTATAGTTAAAGGTTAATTATTAATTTGTTGCTTTTTCTCATTAAAAAATGGCATTGATTTGTAAAATTTTTGTATAGATTATTTAATAACGTGTTTTAATTATAGATTATTAACTTTTGTAAAGCTCATTAACTTATTTATATCCTGATTTATCCATATTTATTTTTTTAATATGTACGTATGTTCCAGCATCCCGTGATGACTTCACTTGCTCTAAACGGTTACTTGCGTTTCCCGTTGCTGTCAATTTTTTACTTATTTTATGCTTTATGGTCAAGTAACCGGAGGCACGTGCAGCCAGTGGCATAGCACATACAATAACAGTGGCACTCCTTGTGTCGGTTGGCTAGTCGTACACTATCGCACCTCTTAAAAAGTCAAAATTCAAAGAAATCCTAAAATGATTTTTAAATATTTACCCGAAAAGTATTTGCAAACCCAAATCTATTGAATATCTCGTTTAGTGCAGTCGGAAACTGGGAAATTTGTAATAATTTTTGAAAATTTTTTACCTTTCTTCACCTCTTTCAAAGTTGAATTTCAACAATCCAGATGACAAGCACAATAAAAGAGAAAAGACCCGATGCTTTGTTTTGGGCAGATATGTCCGGACACGGCTTCAAGAAAGGGCACAATAAAGACTCCTCAAAAGAGCTGACCGGCGAGCCGACCTACCATACCGGCAGGTGGGAAGGCTCGTTAGAGTAACCAGATACTCCTCCGATGGGTGGAGTTATACCCATCAGTCTGGACCGACCTATAGGAGTACACCGGTGTCCACTGTCTCGTATTCAACTAGGATTTGAATCTCAGAACATTCGATTTGGAAAATCAGCTATTGAACAACTGATCAGTGACGGTGAGTTAACCGCTAGAACAGTCCGGTGAGCTGTACATTAATAACACTTTTCTTTTTAATGTACATTTATAACATTAAAATTTTATTACTGTTGTAATGTAAGGGTTCAGACAAAACTACTAATACTTCTCATGACTTATTTCTCTTCGTTGTGAGAAAAGGAAGAAGACACGCATATTTCATAATTTACATATATTTGTATATGAATGTATAAGAATGATTGTATGTTTCTTCGTATGGATCTTGCTTAAAACTGCGGAACCGTCGAGACGATATGAATGAATTTTATTTTTTACTACTGTTTTTATTGATTTTTGAAGATAGTTTAAGTGTAAAATTACGTAGATTACATCAGTGTTGGTTGAATATTTAGGTTGAAACAAAAAAGTCATATTTTACGGCTTCATTGTTCTTTTATTAACATTTAAGTCGTTATTTAATCATTTTGGTATTTCACTTATAAAAAAATCAGTTTAATGTTCAGATGTGTCAGTGAATTAATGGACTATTCTGTCATTTTAACATTTTCCTGGATAAGAGAGTGACGTAATTTATCGTGGGTAGCGCTACATAAAACTGTACTTAAAACCGATAACCAATCGGTGGGTTTTATTTTCATGTTAATTAATTAAAACTTCCATTTCAATTTCTACCCGTTATTTCGATTTAGGACTATTTTTCTCTTTATACAGAATAAAACAAAGAGCAAAAAACCTGTTTTAATGAAAGTTATAAAATTAACTAAACTACTTTTATAAATTACACGATTGAAATCTTAGCATTTTGTTGTCTTTACTTGGAATATTTTTTAGTTATCATTCCGTTTAAAAAAAAACACATATAATTTTTTTTTTACTGATCTTTTTTTGTTTGTCTATTCAATTTAACCTTTTTCTCTATTGTTTAATCAATTTCTTTTTGTTTGATTAAACTAACAGACAACCTAACCGGAAAAAAATTAACAACTGTCTTTTCTGGTAGCTTTTTAATTTTTTTTAAATGATCGGAATATATTTTAATAAAAAAAAAAATTAACAGGCAATTGTTTTTCCTTTTTTAGAAATGTGATTTTCATTTCAAACGGAAAAGCAGGGGTTCACTTCACTTTTGGCTAAATATTTTTTTAATTATTAGTGTTATCTGCTTTAGTGACATTAAATAAAAATTTAATCGTTTAAATAAAATAAAGTTTTAAACAAATTGTTTAAGAGTTTTTAAAATTTTCTTGAGGAGTTTTCTTACTATCTTTCCGGAAGATTTTTGTGATTTAGTTATCGATCACATGTTACAGCAGAAAAATTTAGGAAACATAATCTTTTTTTTCTCTACCTGGTACCTGGTAGGGGACCATAAGTAAATTTGATTAATGATAATAACCTGAAGAGAGGTCCCCGACGAAACCCCTCATTAAAGCGTTCTTGTATAAATTGTAGAAAGCACTTGTATAAATAATCCAAGTAAAGCTCAATACTCAACACAACACCAGAAACAAATCACAGGTAAAGAGAACAAAAAAATAATATAATACGAGATGTGTGAGAAAAGTGATGAGACTGACTTTACTTACCAAAGTTTTTATTTTTTTCAAACAACAATATTATCCCCTTCAAAGTAGTTCCCTTGGGCAGCTATACACCGGTGGAGTCGTTGTTCCCACTCCTGTTAGCAGCGCTGAAAGGCTTCAACTGGTAGGAGTTTTAACTAGTCGGTCACAGTCTTTTGAATGTTCTCCAGAGTTCCAAAATGACACCATTTTAAGACACGTTTCAATTTCAGGAAAAGGAAAAAGTCACAAGGACTCAAATCAGGTGAATAAGGGGTTGAGGAACCGTAGGAATGCATTTTGAGGTCAAAATTCGCTGATGGAAATGGTCGTGTGACACGAGGCATTGTCATGATGAAGCATCCACTTGTCTGCAATATCTGGTCTCACGCGATCACTCTTTTCCTGAGCCTTTCAAGGACACCTTTGTAAAACACTTGGTTGACAGTTTGTCCTGGAGGAACAAATTCATTACGCACGATACCCCTGTTGTCAAAAAAGCAAATCAGCACGGTTTTGATCTTTGATTTTCTCATTCGACATTTTTTGTCCTTCTGTTCGGCACCGATTTCGCACAAACCTTTCGCATGTCCAAATCGTCTGTCAAAATTTGATGTACGGTGAAAGTGTTTAAATTTAACCGTTCACTCATCATCCTTATTGTTAAACGACGGTCTGATCTCATAAGAACTCTCACACGCTCGACGTTTTCATCGGATTTTGAAGTTGAACATCTCCCTGAGCGAGGTTGATCTTCAACGTGTTCTCGGCCTTCCAAAAATGATTTGTGCCAGCGGAAAAGGGTTGTGCTCTTGATAAACAATGTTCCCCGTAGGCCTGTTTCAACTTTTCAATGGTCACACTCGCGGATTCCCCAAGTTTAACACAAAACTTGATTGCACAACATCGCTCTAAATTCCGATGATCCATTTTCGTAACACAACAAAAACATAACTTCACTGATGGCGCTGTCAAAAATAATGTGCTGGCTGAACGGAGTTGAAACTCGTACTGAGCATATGGAAGGGATGAACAAACCGGTCTAGCACAGACCGGTAGACACAGCGTTGCCAGATCGCTCGCAGTGTTACCAATCTCATTACTTTTCTCACACACCTCGTATATGAAAACAACACTATAAATAAAATAAATATTCGTCGGTAATAGAAGTAGCTGTAATTTGTAGACTATTATACTGACGTTTGTCAGACAGTGATAGACTCATACTGTTTTTCCACTCCTAGGTTCCTTCTTCCGGGCACTCCTCTGGCTACATCTCCCAGGTCAAGCACATGGAAACATTTTAGTAGCCTGATGTCATGGCTGTTCCCCAATAGATTAACTGTTAGCTGATTTACATGTTTGTCTAATCCCTGTTTATACCGCGAGCTAAATTTTTGAATCTCTTCTTAAACAGAAGGTAATCCTAGGTAGTCATGGATTTCTCTACCCCTAACAAAACCACCGCGTCCCTGTTATGTCCTCACCAATTTATTTTGGAATCTTGAATTATTTCAATATTACTGTTACTCGTCGTCCGCAGAGCTGGATCCCATATGTCCAGATAGGTAATATTGTAGATCAATAGTTTATTAGATATCGATAACTGTGAGTTTTACCCAGCAATCACTTTAGTTCTCTATACTTGATGTTAAGCTGTTTCCTCTTCACTACCGCGTGGCCTTTACAAATTAGGCAACGATCCAAGTTTTGGCTAAGGTACCGTACTCGATCCTTGTGAGGGATGTAGACACCGCTCAGGTGAACCCGTGGACGATCACGCCTTCTCATCTTAAATGGCTCGATTTGTTTTGATTCATCCACACATTCCGTCACGCGTCGATCTCGTGTAACTATTATTGTAGTTTAGCAGATGCTTGATTGGAATATTCATCATCACCTAGGATTGTCGAAGGAAAGTAAATTAAAAAAATTATAATCTGAAAATTTTTTTACGAAAAACGATTTTTTCTTATAATTTAAACCGGTGGGCTGCCTCTGGAAGTTGATCGATTTGATCTTGAAGGAACAAGATAAAAATAGATAAATAGAATAAAATTTACAATCAAGTAATTTAACTTTATAGTGAAACAAAACAATTAATTATTTTTATAATGACGCAGATAAATAAAAATTGCAAACGATTTTTAACTGCAATACATATTTATCGCCGAACAGTATTACATTTTCTAAACAAAACTCATATTTAAAAAATAAATAAAAACACTAAAATTATAAATAACGTCAATGGGTTTAGCGGCAAATTCCATTAATTTTTTTTTTGTTTTCGGTAGGAGGAGAAAAAAGCTCTGCCAACCCCGCCAGGCCCGCTCTGTCGACAAGTGCGGGGCTCTCCCCCCCTTCTAGTTACGCAGGGGACAGACCTAATCCACATGGTATGTACACAGCCCTGCGCAACCAACCGGGCGCTCTTGTCACCGAAATAGAATAACCAGAGCGACGTCGCCAGGGGATCATCGGAGAACGACGGCACCGACGAGCCCCCGCCGCCCACCCCCTAAGGCTGGCCGCCCGTAGCCGTCCGGCATCGGTCTCTCCGCCCCAGGTCAACTGCAGTCTTCAGTCTGCCTGCCCCTCTCCACGGCTGCCTTGTTTCTAATTATGGATGACACCGCAGTCGTCACTCTCGTCCGATCATCTATGTCACCCAACATCACACTTATTACATTGTCCACGTTTATCACGCCGTGGCTCATCATGCCAGCCCTGAAGTCTCTCCATCTCGTGCATGAAAACACTACGTGTTCTGACGTATCCTGCTCCCCACAATCATAGCAGCATCTCGTAGTACTCTTACTTATACGGTACAGGTCATCTTTAAAGCACCCGTGCCCTGATAGAAACCGGGTGAGCTCGTAATTGGGATCACCATGCTTCCGCTCTACCCAGCTCCTGACGTCACAGATGAGCCGGTGTGTTCACCGCCCAGTCTCCGCCGCATTCCACCAGTCGTTGCAGGTTCTGAACATCTCATCCACAGCCACTTTCCTCTCTCTCCCCGAAGCAATAGAATGTTTCATCCTGGCCTGCAGATCAATTCCATTTATTGAGAAAGAAATATTTTTTTTATTTCTAAAAATCTAATCGTTTTAGAGTTCTTTGGGACGGAATTCCATTTCTGAATTTCTCTGTAATAATTGATTTTAAGAAAATTAATAGTTAATCGGAAAAATTTATTTTTTATTTATTTTATAATTTTCCTTCAGTAAACTTCATTTGAAAAAAAAAAATGTAATAAAAAGCAAAAATAATATTACCAATTGTAATTTTATTTTCTTAGTCATATTTACTGATTAATTATATTAAAAGAATTTAATGTCGGATAAATAATTTGTAGAATAATGCCTACACTGTAAAATTATCCATAGTTGTATAATATTATTACTGTATAAGGGTTATAATGAACTGTATGTATTATTTACTATTCTTTCTTTTTTATGAAAGTTTTTTTGACCTTTTCGGTCATTTTCGTGATCTGAAAGGTTAAGTTATTCATTAAAAACATGTACTTCTTCTAGCCTACTTAAAAAAAGTGCGTGTACATGGTTATTTTTTGATTAACTATGTTGAAATAATAATAATAATAACAATAATAAATTTTAACAAACACGGGTTTGCATAAGTAAAATTTCTTTTCATAACTACCATCATAAATTTGGTGGGGTACTGGAATGACTTATTTTATATATATTTCTCAATTAATCCTTATGTATGTAAATTTTGTTATAAAAATACTATTCTTATGTTATTTGTCATGTTAATTGTTGTTATTTTTATTTTGTTGTATTTTTTTGTGAAATAAATGTTATGTTGTTTAAATGTATAGTTTATTTAATAATACGTCTCTTATTTGATTTTATCAAAATTATATACAGATAGACTTATAGACTTAGCGCAGCAGTGAGGGACGAGCAAATTATGTGTTGAATGTCGAACGTGTAATATTCCTTATCGCTGACAATCTTTTTGTTAATTCAAAAAATAAGGAATCGATAAGACTGTAGCCAACTGCTCAAAATTCTTTGATATAATCATTAGAAAAAAAAGATACCGTAATTGATTATAGCCAGCTGAAAGAATTTCGCCATTAGCGGGCGTCTTGCTCTTTGAAATACAGATAGTTGTTATGGATTACAATTGCAAAGGATTTGAATAAAATAGAGGTAGCCCTTACTTATTAACTGATTGATCGTATTTTTTTCAAAAATCTAAAATTTATGATTTCGTGTAACATTTGCACGAAAGGCTTTCTGGTTATCAGACTCTCCTATTCGTCAGCATGAACCATCATACGTAAATTATTCGTATTCTCCAAGGATTCAACTAATAAATAACACGTCAAAAATTAATTTGATCAAAAGGATTATCGAATAGACATGTGCATTTTGTTTTTTGGCAGTTCTGTTACAAGTAAACTAAACTATTTACATACGCAAAATTAACTGTTTGTTGTTATCAGTGCTTATTACAGACTC
Source organism: Lycorma delicatula (assembly GCF_047948215.1). Taxonomy (NCBI): domain Eukaryota; kingdom Metazoa; phylum Arthropoda; class Insecta; order Hemiptera; family Fulgoridae; genus Lycorma; species Lycorma delicatula. The sequence goes on from NC_134457.1 coordinate 216,377,284, forward strand.
ATGAAATAAAAAAAATAGTTTAAAAAAAATTAATCCGTTAAGTTATTTAGCGTTATCATAAAGATTTCCATTCTTTTTAAAATTAGAATAATCTAAATAAAGAACTTTAAAATAAAAGTTCCTTCACGTTTACTGCGCCGTGGCTCATCATGGCAGCCCTCAAGTCTATCCATCTCTTGCATGAAAACACTACGTGTTCTGACGTATCCTGCTCCCCACAACCATAGCAGCATCTCGTGGTACTCCTACTGATACGTATTTATTTTATTTATTTTTATAAAATAATAAAAATTTATTTTTCTGCCACATTTTTGTTTTATTTTGAATAAGTTGAATTTTTTGACATTTTTTTTTTACTTTAATTATATCAATTTTCATAAATTAAATTTTTAACAAACTCTGTTAGTTACTATATTGCCAGTTAAACGAATTTAATTTACGGCAAACCTAAAAATGTTTTTCATAAATATAACTGTTTGGGCTTTGCAAACGTTTTCCTAGAAATTTATTAAATATAGTTTTGAGACTTGTTTTATTCATTGTTGTCGGTTCATATAAAGGATTGGCAAAGTATTGCATGATTTTCCAGCTACGCCGATCAAGTCACACAATACGTTTTTAAAGCATCTGATTTTTACTAAAAAAAAATTAATTTGAAAGAAAATTGTTAAAAAAAAATTGAAAAATTAAAGTGAAACCTTTATGAATGTATTGATAAAAATTGCTTCTCATTTTGGATCTGGAATATAATGTAGGTGACCTACCATAATTTTAATAGTCCTTTAAATTATGAAGAAAGGTAAAAAAAAATTTAATAATAAAATTTAAAAGTAACACAGCTAAAAAACAAAACAATATTTATTTATTTATACAGTGTAGGTAACAAATTTGCTTAAATAATGTATTCTCTAAAATTTCTCTGAAGAAAATCGAAATTGGTTTATTCCTCACCACTCTTAAATATCCCCCCACCACCTTAACGAATTTTGAAAAAATTATATGATCAATGTTCCATGTATAGAAATATTTGCGAAAAATTAGAATAAAATCTCTTCTGTCAATCCTGAAATATAGGGAAAAAACCAATACGGCACAGATACATACCATATATATGCTTTTTTGTCTAGATGAACAACTAGCTGGACCTTACAACGTAACGATTTTCTAAAAACCCGACACCCAATCTTTGACACGATCTCCCATACTTGCCACTTTAATATAGCTATTCTAGTTATATTCGCCAGGAAAGTAAAACCGTCAAATTTTGTCCCTTTATTTCGGTTCTAGAATTTCAGTATTTTTATTTTCTCCTTGAAGCAGAAATCAGAGCGAAATATTTTGCTAGATCTCGCTCAAAAACAAAGCGTTTCGGACATATGCTTATAAGAATTTATTCTTTAATATTAATGACCCAAATCATCTCTCGAAATACTGTCGGGCAATTTTGAATCGCCTACGTAAAATGTCGCTCACTACTGAGCAGGGTATATTAAACTAACAATATCTTTGCATGTCTTTTCTAAACGGATTATTTGTCAAAATTAACAGCAAAGGTCCCGTGTTGTTTAAATCGAGACTGTACTGTCGGGTTATTTTTTAATCAACATAAATAATAAAAATTATGCAGGTATGTACAATTAAAAGGAGTTTTGTGAATTGAGAAAATAGCTTTATTACCTAAGTAACAAAAGAAGACACCTGAGTTTCAGCTGTTCGGTTTTGTGATAAAAAAGTAATAAAAATTAAAGTATACTAGTAATTAATGCGTATTCTTTACTAAGAATTCGTACTTACAATAAAAAAGGTGTACGGTTTAAATATTTCCTTCTTACAAATTTAATATATAATAACTCTTTTTTTTCAAATTTCTAGTAGAATAATTTATAGAAAAAGAAGTAACAGGTATACTGGATTGAAAATCGGTTCAATTTCAGAAAAAGTATTGAAACACAAGGAATAATTTTGATTAATTTTACAAGCCAGGAAATCAAAACTACGCGCATAGACATTGGAAAAATCATTCGATAATATTAGTGGTATATTTTCAAAAATATTATAGAACTAGCTCTACCAGCCACGCTTCGCTGTGGCACATTGTGGTTGCATGGATGAGAAATGAGAAACAAAACAAAACATAAGTTTCATAGAAGTTTAATTTTGCAATACATGTGGATATACAATATTTTTTGTTTTTCCACTGTCTGCGTAGATATAAAGGTTTGCCGACTCGGGAACACGCAACATACAGTTGCCCATGTGAGAAGCAATCCCCATCTAAATCTAAACCACACAATTCTAAAGATTGACCTTGAGCTTTATTGATTGTGATTGCAAATGCCAATCGAACTGGGAATTGCAATCTTTTAAATTAAAATGGTGTATCGGTCGGGATTATGGGTATTCGAGGAATGAGGACATCTTCACCTTTGAAAGGCCCCGTTAAAATCGTTGCTTCCACTACGTTATTCACCAATTTCTTAACTGCAAGTCGCGTGCCGTTGCAGAATTTTGGATGATTAATATTCCGCAGCAGGATAATTGTCATTTTTTGATCGAACCGTTACTAGAATCAATCTAATGAGGAATGTTTTCCCAGTTCCTCCTGGCGCATCCAAGAAGGTCCCCCCAACTCCGTCATTTATCATTTGCATTATGCGATCATAAATGCCTTTCTGTTCACGTGTTAATTTGGGAATGTTTGATTGGACATATGACTGAAGATCGCCAATGTTGTAACTCTGTTCACGGCGTAAATCCACATCAAATGAAACAATCGCAGCTCGGGTGGGTGCTGGCATTCCCAATTGACTAAGAACTTTATTTGCAATAGCTAAGCACTTGTCTTCAATATTTATCGTGCTAAAATTTGAGCTCAATCGGTGCAGAAAATTTTGAGTTTTTGAAGCGTACAAAAACGAATTAACATTTTTATATATAAAGATTTGTGGGCTGCGAAAAAAAGCCCTGAAGTCGTGCGAAAAAACACATCATTTTAAATGCTTACAAAAGCAGAGTAATGCTTACAAATTACAGAATAATCAAACGGCGTTGATTTCAGATGTTAATAAACTGCTAACGTAAGTAGAAGTTGTGCTGCTTCAGTGTACAACGTGATCCTCGAGTATGAATATATTAATCAATTACGGTCTTCAAAGAAAACAAAATCCCGCAGGTCAATTGAGAAAAAGGTAAGATTTTGATAAAAACGCGATTCGTAAAAAAATTACACGAATTTGAATTATTTAGAAATAGTTTAGCGGTGTATTATGTCCTTTGGAAGAGAATTCGGTTATTGTCTTCGACAACGCTTCTTATCATTAAACGAAAAGAATTCCAGCCGTGTTATAGAAAAACAATGAATCAAAATGCGGCTTAGTTCAAAAGGAATAATTTTTGAAGAGGTTTTAGTTAATGTTCAATCATCGCAAAGGGTTTCGCGTATTAAAAGTAATTATAGTCCGTAAAAAATTGGTTTGACACACAACGCCATATTGGTAAGTCGTGTTTTTATTCGGCTCCTAACGAATATGTTTGCCGGCCTCCGTGGCGCGAGTGGTAACGTCTCGGACTTTAATCCGGTGGTTCCGAGTTGGAATCCCGGTCAGGCATGGGATTTTCATACGCTATATATCATTCATATCATCATCTGAAGCAATGTATAACGGTGGTTTCGGAGGTTATAAAAAACAAAAAAAAACGAATATTAAGTTGTGTGGTTTCAGTGTTACTATTTGTGAATTTTGTTCTTTGCTTTTACATAGTAAAGAACGCTAAATGACCAAAAAACGATTGTTTGGTCATATATATGTAAAAAAATAACCTAACAAAGGATTTTTTGGTCATTATGTAGGGATATTATTTTCTGTGTATTTGGTTATTTCGACTATTTTTGTTTGCATAGTCTTAAGTCTATCTGGGCTATAAGAAAGTTGGGTGTTATAATATATTTACTGTAAGTCATCCTTCTTGGTGGCTTTTCTTTTTGTTTTGGTGTATTTTTTTTTTTTTTTTTAATAAAATACAGATGTTTTAGCTGTTTAATTCAAAGAAATCTGTTACTTAATCAGTTGTGATTTTGTTTACATTGGCAACGGCCATACGGGCTCTTTGTGATTGGTCGTTGTGTTTGACAGCGGCCATCTTGCATTGATCTGATTGGTTTTCCTTTGTTTACATTAGCATATGATTTATTAGCCTCTTATTTGTTAAAAAACTGTACAAATTAAAAATAAATAGATAGATTTAGTAAAAATAGATGAAAACAATCTTTGATGCGGGTTATATATCGTGCTAAATTTTTTTTATCGTGTTTTAAAAAAAATAAAATACAGATGTTTTAGCTGTTAAATATAATTCAAAGAAATTTGGTCGTTGCGTTTGACAGCGGCCATCTTGCATTGATCTGATTGGTTTTCCTTTGTTTACATTTCCAAATTAAAAATAGATAGATAGATTTATTAAAAATAGATGAAAACAATCTTTGATGCGGGTTATATATCGTGCTAAAATTTGAGCTCAATCGGTGCAGAACATTTTGAGTTTTTGAAGACGTACACAAAAGAACATTTTTATATATATAGATAGAACCGAAAAGTAGAAGAAGATTAAAATTTTTTTTTTAAATTTCCATGTAAAAAATTGGAAATTCAGTACCAAAAGAAGCGAAACTTGTTTCACTCCTTTAGAATAAAATAGCGTACATCTTGGATCTATACTTTTTTTACTGCTTTTCACTTTTTTCATAGAAGAAAAAAATGATTGACAGCGAAGCAAAAATTCAACGCTATAAAACAAAAATATTGTCAAGATTCGCTAGTGATATTTTTTTTTAACTGGAGGTGAGTTAGGAGGAGTAATGAGTATTTAGTATGATTTTTTAGATGAGAAATTTAATCTTTTAAGGCAAAAGTAGTGGGATGAAGGGGTAAACTATAAATTGGGGGAAAATAATACACCAGAAGTCAGATTTTTTTAATTTAACTAGTAAAAAAAATTATTTCAAAATAAGGAACACACGTATAAAAACATAAGACTAGGACAATGAAAGAGGATTTTTGTCAGAAAATAAAATTACGAGTGTCAACCACAGATTTAGAAAATAGAAAAATTGTTTAATGAAAGATAGCGATTTATGAGAGAAAAATTTATGGAAGAGCAATCAAAAAACAAAAAATGTTTGAAGAGTATTACTGGAAATTTTTGAAATATGTGTGAGGATAACAGGATAGTTATGTTAAAGATAACACAAAAGAGAAAAGAATGTAGAAGCGAATACTTACCGATGCAACGTATTCTGACCCAAAAATATTATAAAATTTAATGCATGTTCTTCAAGTATGTATTTTTTTATGATCTATGCAATAATAAAAATGACTCATCGATGAGCAATGTATTACTCAATTTATAACGATTCTGATGTTATAATAATAAGAGAATTGCTATAATCATCCTGTTTATGAAATACCATTTGTTTATGACTTTCTTTCATAAAATAGTTTTAAATTTTTTTGCGGTTTAAAATAAATAATAAATTTTAAATTCCCTTGAAAAATAAATAAACACTACTTTCTAAAATTGATTGGATTTTCATCTAAATATAATATAAAATTAGCGATGAAATAATTAAAATAAATGAAAATATATAACTACAAAGCTTTGTATTAACTAATGATGAAATTGTACGGAATATTATCATATCAATCACTAAATGAGAGTTGCCATAACTATCTGTAACGTTCTATAATAAAAATGAAGTTACATATAACTGTATGTTTCTTTGTACAATAAAATATTTCTATATCAGACAAATTAAAATGATTAAATTTAATCATGCAAGATACATTTTATAAAATATTTATTAAGACGAACAGTTTGAATAAAGATTTCCAACGTTTAGAAAAATTTGATAAAATGTTTCTGGTAACCTACTGAGAAACAGTATTTCGTTTATTCAAATATCATTTTTAATATCCTTCCTGAAAATTATTTTTAATATGCAAAAGGAATTTTTACCTTTAAGTGAAACTTTTCTTTTTTTTTTGTTTAACCTCCGGGTCCACCGTTAGGTATTGCTTCAGAGGATGAGATGAATGATTTGTAGCGTGTGTGAAAATGCCATGCCGATCGGGATTCGAACCCGGGACCTCCGGATGAAAGGCCGAGACGCTACCACTCGCGCCACGGAGGCCGGCTTTTAGTGAAACTTAGGTATATAAAAATCATTCATGATTTGGAAGTCGAGAGTTCCAGCATTCAAGTCCTAGTAAAGGCAGTTATTTTATATGGATTTGAATACTAGATCGTGGATACCGGTGTTCTTTGATGGTTGGGTTTCAATTAACCACATATCTCAGAAATGGTCGACTTGAGACTGGACAAAACTACACTTCATTTACAATAATACATATCATCCTCATTCATCCTCTGAAGTAATACCTGAACGGTAATTCCCGGAGGCTAAACAGGTAAAAGAGAGATTACTTAAAAAAAGAGGTATATAAAACTCAACGGTCGGAATGGGTGCAAAAGAAACTTTGACAAAGATATCGAATAAAATAGATGCAACAAATAATTAAAAGAAAATAAAAAAACACCTTGACTTCCGAAAACCCTCCACTGGAATCAATCTAAAAGAATTAGGTAAAAATGATAGTTTGTTTATTCTTTATTTATGTATATAATTTTTATCATAAACAATGTTCAGTTACCAAACTATCTACGTAACATTTGAGATTATGGATTATCTATTTTGTCAGGTATCTGTACGCATATTTAGAGCCTTAATCATAGAAATCGCAAATAGTAATTTTTTTTTAATTGAAAATACCGTTTGAAATCAATAATTAGGTCAATTTTAAAACGATCACAATAGTCAATGGTAATATATAAAAAAACTGAAATATATATAAAATAACTTTAAAATATATTTTTAATCAAACCACCAAATCATCAAATCATTAAATAACTATTATTTATTAATTATAATACCCTTCAGTTTATTGTTCTTGTCAAATAAATTAGGTAATAAGGGTAAATATATACGTAGATAAAGTAATTAAATGAGCATCATATTGCTATATGCAATAAACAATTTAGGTAATTATAAATATACTAAACGGTCTATCGCTATTCATGCTTCAATAACTACTTCAATTAAGCGATAAAATAAATCTCTACTTACTGAAACAAATAAAGATAAGAGCGCATAACTTTAAAAAAATTTAAACATCGTGTACAGTTTGTACTCGTTGACGGCAACATTATAGATGGCGATACACGGTACGACTTTAGAAATCAGTGATTCACACCGACAGCGGACGTGTATCCACTGTATTACAAACTTCTGATACTCATGGCAGTTATGAACGATACTCAAGCACAAATATTGAAAGACTTGTGATAAAAAATCCATTTAAAAGCAATGTGTTGCCTGAGTTTATCCATCTTCCTTGTAGACCAGGTCTCAATATATGAACCACCAACATGGGAGAGACGGAATATTTTCAGTCTTATAAAAGATAATTTTATTCTCAAAATATGTGACAGATTTATGAGAGAAATTTTATGATAAAAATTGATATTATTTTGTTCACATCTATATTGTTGCAATTTTAATAAGATTTTCTCATCTGTTCAACATAAGTAATAGGATACTACTGTTTTATTACTACTTAGGTAATTTAACCGCGATCCGTATTAAACAGACGCTTTTCAAAGTGCGCTTACATTACGGAACAACTGACACTTTCGATTGAGTTAAATTGGCACATTAAAAGCACTTTCATTCAGACAGATATATTCTTACCACGTAGAATCACTTCAGAAGAAGGGACTTGAAAGCTAATCCTTATTAGTAATCGTTTTGTAATTTTTCCCTGCAATTACGTTTTATGGTTGTATATTTTCGGAAGTCATTCTTTTATTCAATAAACTGGTTAATTGATGTTCTTTAAAATGATGGTATGATGCTCCCAAGACAGATTTCAGCCCTCGTGTAAAACGGTAAAAATGTTTAATTTTTATCAGATGGATCTGTTCAATTTGATCGTTGAATAATTTCTCTCTTTCTTATTTTAATCATTCTTCCTCGTAAACAGCCGCATAGCTAGAGTGGATTTTTACGAAAATCCATTACTTACTGATATTTTATTATTATGATTTTGAACGAACAGTCAAACTTTGGACCTATATTGTGGGAAATCCCAAATTTTGTGATAAATCTATAATCGTATCTAAAGTAAAAAGATTAAAATTTGAAGTAACGGACTTTTCTATATTTAAAGGATCTATTGAAAATTTCCCCTATAAAGTAACAATTCTCCACTCTTGAATAAACAGTTTGAAGAGAAATATTCTTTAATTTTAATTTTTTTTATTTTATTTATAATTAAAAGTTTAAAATAAAGAAACAGTAATAGTAATAAAAAAAATTGTTATTTATTAGGAGATTTTGTTTTTGGCATCGAACAAGAATAGAATAGTATTAAACAATTTACCATGAAAAAATGCCGTTTAGAACGTTTTATTAGAAAATTTCGATTTCAAAATTTTTAAATTCCAAAACTCGTTAATTATGTGATTTTCACATATATAATCGTTATTTATTATTCTTTCTGTTATAGGCGTACTATTTAATTATGGCTGTTATCGATCATGGTTTGGAGATAACCCTGTAAAAAATCCGACTAAATGGTTTTGTTAAATATCAGTTAGCTTAGAAAGTTCTGGAAGTGTTCTTTTGCTTGAATTAATTATAAACTAAAAAACAGAACAATGTGCTGATAAACAAGAAGTAAAATTCTAAATCAGATCAGAATTAGAAAATTAATAGATTATATTTTCACTACTTGGTATTTATCGGTCGCAAAATAGCTACCTGAATGAAAACATAGGCGTTCTGTGCAGATTGTTAAAGAATTACTGTGTGGAATAAATTACTAGATAAAGTGCTATTTTATATATATATATATATTTTTTTTTTGTAACTACATGGTTTCTTTTGACCTTTTGATTTGGATAACACCGCAGGCTGTAGCAACTAGCATTGGTGTTCATAGCCTTTAGCGATAAACGAAACCAGTTGTGTTTTATGAAGCATATACTAAAAAAAAAAAAAAAAAAAAAAAAAAAAAAAAAAAAAAATAGCGTGTTCTATATATAGAAATCTATAAGACATTCTGTTCCTTGAATACAGCATTAATGTCTTTACCTGTGTATATTTTTTAAAATTAATTATTATTTTGATTTTAATTATTTTGTGTATTTTTTTTGCCTGTCTGGCTTTTGTAGCCAAATAAATTGGATGTTGCTACCGATAAAAAAATGGCAACCCTGTTTTTACTTCCTTGTACCAAGTAAAGGAAGTATTGTGATCGCGAAAAATTTCGGTTTTCAGATTCCAACGGAAATATACATTTTGGCCATCCCTGAATCCGTTTTGAATAGTTTCGGTGTGACGTCTGTACGTATGTATGTATCTTGCGTAAATCAAAAAAAACGATTAGCCGTACGATTTTGAAATTTTGGATTTAGGACTGCTGTATCATCTAGTTGTGCCCGTTCCCTTTTGATTGCGATCGACTGAAACAAAAGCGTCCAAAAAATCCCTAAATCCAAAATAATTGGATTTTGGACTTTTTCTTAATTGCAGTAATAAGCCCTCATTGAGAGCTTTTCAACGATCATAAGTGGTACTTATTTTCATTGGTTCCAGAGTTATAGCCAAATAAAACCTTAATTAATGAAATATTTGGATCTTACAAGAGGAAGGTATATCGGTTCGAATCAGACTTCATCTCCTTTTCTTTTTATTTAATTTTAATATATTGATTTATTAATAATTATTACCCTCTAATTGTAAAAAAAATGTTTTCGATAAATAATAATTCAATAATAACAATAAAAAAAAGATTATGAAAAAATATCAGAAGTTATTAATGAAATAAAATTTTATGTACCGTTCTTTTTAAAAAGAATGTGTATATGTAATTTAATAGGCATACAAGAAGGTCTATGGTGTCAACATTAGATTTCTTTATTCGTAATGAAACAAGAACGTAAACCAAATTTTTGGAAAGAAATCCTCCTCGTTATATAACAATTTAATGGTTTAAATTAATAAAAAAATTAGGAAAGAATTTATCTAATATATTTCAGAACAAAAGGAATTTATTTAGTTTTTCATAACAAGATAAGCTTGTTCTGGTTGTTTAAAACTAATAATTTTTGTTGGAGTGTAAAAATTGGGAAGTTAAACAAAAAACAGAATGTAACTGGGGTTTTCTAAAATTAATAAATATTTCCTCAACCTACTTTTTTTTTATTTTATCTTTTTCTTCTTCTCTCCGGGTCCGATCCTGCAGTTAAGTATTACACAGCCCAGAGGAATGTCCTTTACTCTAACGGGCCGCTACGTCTTGGCCCGCCGGTCGGATCTCACTTTACGCCCGCCTCAAACCCCCAGAGTAGGATCCACCAGGCTCGGCTATGTCGTCCCTGGGTCCCCACTCCGGGACCCAAGTAATTAAATATTAACTAAATATTAGGGAAAATTAATCCTATTAAAATTTTAAAAAAAATTTTTGAAGGTGTGAAGGGAGGGTATAACTAAAAAGTTACATAATTTAAGGTAAGTATTCGTTGAAAAGAATTAGAATAGATCGAAAAATTTAACTGAAAATCTTCTTTTATTTTGTTATAAACAGGTAATATCTTTAGAATTATAAAAGCAACTCACCTAAAATTTTTATTGTTATAAACTATCTAACTATTGTTCGTTATAGATATCGATTAACATTTTTTAAATTATTTTTCTTAAAATAATATTTTATCGTTCTGGAAATTACTTACAATCTTTACCTAAGGATCTTACTATTAGAAGTCCTATAAACTTTATGTAACATTTTTTTTATTTCAAACTATATCGAATTGAAAATTAAAATTTTTTTTTCTCAAATAGAATTATCAAGGCTAGGACAGTTTCAGGGAATAACCTACGAAGTCCCACAGAAATAGGAGTTCTATAAAGCTTTTTAACATTTTACAAAACTTTTCTTATTTACTTATTTTTTAAAAATTATGTAGAAATAGTTATCAACCATTTTTGAAGAAAATGCATCTTTTCAATTATTATTACTTGTTTTTTTTCGTAAGTTAGCATTAATAAATAAATCTTTCATAAATAAGCATGATCGCTATTGTAGTACTAAAATAAAATAAATTTTTATTTTAATGATAACCGGTAACATTTTTTAAATTCTTTAAAAAGTATTATCTTAACCTTACAGCTAGGTAAAAGGAAACATTTAAGCTTTATAAAAATTTTGAGAAGATTTAGCAACATCGTTGTAAATTTTCTCTGATTATTTTGTAGGATCTATATAATAGCATAGAATTACTCTATCCGTTGTAATTCGTATTTTTAAAATGAATAATCTAGTTTGATGTTTAAAAAAAGATTGTTGTTATTAATACCTTGTTTATAGATACATTTAATCCAAAGAATTTCAAGAGTTTTATTCAAAATGACTCGCGTATAGAATTTCTAATACCTTTCTCTTATTTTTAATAATAGATATTAAATGACTCCTTGTCATTAACTTATTAACTACGGTTGTTTAAAATTTTTAAATGTAATGTCCAGTTAAACTTCATTCGAGTGTAAAAGTGTAAAATTTTATATAGTAGACACAATACAAATATATTTCGGTAGTAAATTATGTTGTTCATATTTCACGGTATACGCATTTAACGGTAGTTTATCGCTTTACAAAAATTATATATATTTTTTTTATGGAATAGTTTCGTAGTATTATTTGAAAAGTAAATGTGTTATGTATTATTAGAAAATAAAACTTGATGAAAAAGCATTAAAAAATATAACTTTTGTCGAGTTTCAATGTGATGATATCACTTAATGAATTAATTCACCTACAGTCTACTTTAATTTAAAATAACGCAACGTTTTAATTACGTCATTGATAAAATATTTCAAGAAAAAGGGATTTCAGTGTAGTTCTATTTTCACGAAATTTTTTTTACAGTCGGTCTTTCTAGCCTCTGGACGTTATTACAAAATTACAAAGTCAGTGTCAATTGAATCTCACTGACTGACCTTATAAAACACGAGTTAAAATCAAATTTAAAGTAACTTTCCTTTATATCTGTGCAGAATGTGGCCCGTGCATCACAAACAGCTAATTGCTGTTATACGAACTGTTATGCAAATCAATGATTTTATGGATCCTTTACTAGGAAATAATTCTATAACACCTTCATTTGTTCGCTGTAAGAACCGACTGACTGCATTGTGAGCATCAAAAGATAGCAACTATGACTGGGGCCCGTTATACTTCGGTTTCTTCATGTGGATTATAGTCACAAAAAGACTGAGACAGATAGAATAAATCAAAAATGAATATATCCTTTCTGTTATGAAACAATCCGTTACATTACGAGCTTCTATTAGGGCACCAGAACACGTGGGGTTGCTCGTTTACCGGACCGCTTAGCGTGGAAAACATTATCGACACCATGTTGCGGAGCCCCAAGAGTTTTGATACCATCGCAAGGTTCGTGGCGAGGGTTCCTAAGGAGAAGGCTCGGGGATGAGGGACAGCCCTCTGCGGAGCTGCTGTTTGCACGAGTGAGCGGTAGTGATGAGACACGGGGACTCTCGCACCCCCGAGCGAAAAAGACCGAGTCTCGGCGGGGATTCCCCCACTCGGGGAGTCCCCGTTAGAGGCATCGGCATAAAGACCGAGTCCCAGGTCCCAGAACGGGGACCCAGGAACGGCATAGCCGGGCCTGGTGGATCCTACTCTGGGGGTTTCGGGCGGGCTCAAAGTTAGATCCGACCGGCGGGCCGAGACGTGGAGGCCCGTTAGAGCAAAAAACACTCCCCTAGGCTGTGTAATGCTTAACTGCAGGATCCAGCCCGGGGAAGAAGAAGTAAAATAAAAAATAAAAAAAACTAGGTTGGGGAAATGTATTTATTAATTTTAGAAAACCCCAGTTACATTATGTTTTTTGTTTAACTTCCCAATTTTTACACTCCAACAAAAATGATTAGTTTTAAACAACCAGAACAAGCTTATCTTGCTATGAAAAACCAAATTCCTTTTCTTTTGAAATATATTAGACCAATCCTTTCCTAATTTTTTTATTAATTTAAACCATTAAATTGTTACATAACAAGGAAGATTTCTTTCCAGAAATTATTTACGTTCTTGTTTCGTTACAAATAAAGAAATCTTATGTAGGCACCACAGACTTCCTTGTACGGCTGTTAAATTACGTATTCACATGTTTGAAAGTACATAAAAGTTTATTTTATTAATAACTTCTGATATTTTTTCATATTTTTTTTTTATTTTTTATTATTATTGAATTATTATTTATGGTATTTTTTTTACAATCAGAGGTTAGTAATTATTAATAAATCAATATATTTAAATTTTTAAAAAATAAAAGGAGTTGAAGTCTGATTCGAACCGATGTACGAAGGTACATCGGTTGATCTAAATATCTCTTGTAAGATGTCAATATTTCATTAATTAGTTGTAATATTCCAGAGTTATTTGGCTATAACTCTGGAACTAATTTGAAAAAATTTCGACATATCTTCGCATTTCAGTTCCCCCAAACCCCAAAACCACCGTCAGTTCAAAAGTTTATATATATATCTCACTTTCTTGTGGACACGATAACTGCCGCAATTTTGCGCCAATCACTTTAAAATTGTTCCTTAAAAATAACTCGTCATGAAATCTCCGTCGAGTTCGTTAACGGCCAAAATCAGATCATGGGGGTTGAAATGAAGGGGCTTTTTCGAAAAAACAAAATATCGCTAAAACTTTCTTATTAAGTAAAATATCGAATTTATTTAAAGTTCCTACTATTCTTTGGATAAGGACCTAAAACTTATCTAAGTAAATTTTTTTTGATGTCACTAACCATTGACTCAGGGGGTGGAAAAAATGGGGTTTTGAAGACAAAAAAAATCATATCTCCCTTAATAGGAACAGAATCGAATCTGTTTAAAGTGGTTGCGTTAGCTTAAAACTGTTGTTTGAAACAATTGTTTGACATGACCAACCCTTACGGCAAGGGATGACCAAAATATTGTTGGTATTGTAAGAAGATGGGGCTTGTCGTATGCTAAACATATGACAATTTTTTCACTTGCAACCGTTGTCGTATTGAGTAAATTTGAAGTTTTTCTTAACTTTAAGGTGGAAATCTTTCTTATCCCCTACTTAGCACCGGTGAAATCTACTTTCGCCTTCTGGCGTGCTGAAAGGGATTTTTTTTTTTTAGAAAACAATTTGCCTTACTAGTTTACTCCTACTGATGGAAGATAAAAAAAATTACATTGACCCGTAGCTGAAGGCTATGTAATTTTAAAATTAAATAGTGGTGGTGCTAATGTTATTCCAAGTTAAGCAAAATTACGCTCTATCACACACGTCTAATTTTTATTAATGCCTTAGTAATTACCGTCAAAGCTGTTCGAAAGAGAAGAAAGAAAATTTAAAAAAAATATTAAATATATAACTGTAATAAATAAACACCTACACTGACATAATTTGTACTTCCAAAAGTACAGTGAACATTTTATCTTCGTAGGTTACGTGAGAGTTTTTTTTAATGTAAAAACTACATATCTTTTCTTTTTTCATATCTTATTTTACACTATATATTTGCCAGTGGGTGCGAAACTGAATAACTCGTTTCATAATAATGGTAGAAAATGGAAGAGAGATTTGATCTTTACTTCTCAACCAATTTCTCTAATTAATTTAATTATAAGTCAGATTAGTTCAAAAGTCACGTTTCCCTAATTAATTTAGTTATCGGGTAGTTATAAGTCATCACTTCTGAACTGCTTATCCGTTTCAGTAAATTTTAGGCTTATTTTATTTTCGTTCTGATTTAAATATTAAACAATGCAGAATTTTTAAAAAATCCGGGCGATGTTTCTTTTGGGTGAGAACTGATTTTTGAGGAACCAATTTAGCAATTTAGTAATAATTCTGTAATTATAGTAATTCCTACAAATACATAGCCTATATATATTAAAATCTAGGTAGCTATTTATTAAGTAACAGTATTACGGTAATTTGTAAAACATATATATTTGTATTGATTTATTATTGTAACTAACAAAAGAGTAAACAATCTTATTTTGTGTATATATTTGTATCATCCAATAAGCAATTATTTTTAGAGAAATTATCACGCAAAGGTATAAATAAAATTGAGGGTTATTCGATAATTTGAAATTAAAAAATATGTTTAAATTTTAATCAAGGATCAGCCGGGGTCTAAATAAATCCTCAAGTTCTTTTAAATTACCAGATTGAGGAATTTCTTTAAGACTTATCTATTGTTTTTTTAAATTAATTTATTAAATTACTGGCCTTCACGATGACAAATCAAAGTATTATAATAAAACGTTTAGTTTACACAGTAATACCTCTGGAATACGTAAGCTAAACTGTTCCGATCGCACAATGTTCTACATCGATCAAACAGGAAGCGATTTCAAAGTACAATGAGCACTTAATGCTCTCCATAACAGTTCAGGGTCAACATTTGCCAATCTCATAAACACAAATCCATCAAAACTGACCGCATCCTCAGTATTCTCAGCTTATACAAAAGCACCACATCTTAACTCGCTTCAACAATACAAAATATTTTAAAAAAGAGAATTTCACAACTGAGATGTATTAAATAAACAGACAGAATTCAAATCGGACATAAATCAAATCTGATTTCAAAACAGACAGAATTCAAAGCGCGTTTGTACCTAATTAAAAAAGAGCTAAGCACTAACGTCAGCGAATGTCAGTGTGAGAACAGAAGCATAATACTGGTGACAGACGCAAAGTCGGCTAAAAACGTTTTGAAGTAATTTTTTTTAAATATTACGTTATAAAATTTGGTTCTTTTTTCGTTATAAAACTTCGTACTTTCGAATCGATTGTATCGCCGATGTCATAATCACAAATATAATAAACGTTTAAATATACCGAAATACTTTCATTTGACGTGTTCTTATCTATGAATTTACGATAACATTAAAGTTCCTGAAGAAAGAATGGAATTTTTGATGATTTTCGTACATTTTCATTCGTTTAAATAATCATTCCTTTTTTTTAATTTCTTTCCTTTATAATAACAAATAAATAAGATAATCGGAAACTTTTTTTTTATTTACTTTATTTCTAAGGAATTGTGTTTTGAGTGCTATGCAGACGGCTGGAAAGTCGCCAACAATATCTTTGCCAGATTTACTTATATGTACGGTATAAAATATACAATAATTTAAAACAATTTAAATGTATTCGTAGATTATGAAAATTATTTTTAACTGTAAAATGTATTTTTCATAATATCGTTTTCCGATGCGACTTGAATATAAAATTCACTCGATAACAAGATATTACAATCAAGTTACGTAATACTGTGTTTATTTTATTTACAGTATAAATAAAAATTTGTTTTCATTATGTAACAGAAATTTAGTCATTTCATCCTACGCGTAAAAACCTTTCATAATATTTTTTTTATTTTTATTTTTGCAAAATATAATTGTTAGTTAATTTGTATAAATTAACTCATTTTTTTCAATAAATATTATTTTTTTTAATAAAGTTTTTAAAATATTTATTTTTGCTTTTAATGATAATTTTATTCGTAATCGATTAATTATTATATGGCCTACACTATTATATTTTAATTATAATACAGTAAATATCATCACATAAATTATAACTTAATAATCATTAATAAATAATTCATGATCAAAAATCGGGTGACGATTCTGTTTTAGTTATGAAATACAAATAACGAAGTACGTTTAAATAAATTAATAATTGACATTTCTAGTTACATCTATTGTTTATGTATGAAATATAACTTTTTTTTATTTAATTATGCATTCAGTTATTGTAAATGGGACACCAATTATGTTTGCCGGTTAATAAGAAAAGTGGGATATCATCACCCTGCAGTGATAGTCGACTTTAATGTAGGGCAAAAAGTGTTGCGTACGAAGCACCTTCCGCGTGGGTTATACCGTTAAACCACTTTATGATCACTACTTGTATAACTTTCATTTTTAAGTTATGTAATTTTTTATATTAACAAACCGTAATGTTATTTTGCCAGTTCTTAAACAGATATCATACGATGAACTTAACGGTAAGTTTTGTTATTGTTTATTTTTTAATTTGTAACTTTTTTAAGGTTATAAATTTTTTACAAAAAAAAAAGAAGGAAGTAAATCTTCTCTATTTTTATTTTTATCATTAATAATAATAATTATTATTATTAAAATTTTAAAGCCTCAGTTCTTCTACCCGCATGTTTTTTTATAAAATAGTCTAGTTTTGTGAATTTTTTTTAATAATTAATATAATAATATGTAAATATGAAATTATTAAGATATTATATTAATTTATGAATGTTAAGATACGACTGATGTACAGCAATAAATAGATTTTCCCAAAAAATTTACGAAGCCAAAGGACGAGGCCGACTGTTTCATTGAGGCGGTCGTATTTAAAAAAAATAAAATTATTTTTGTCAGGCTTTACTAATCAGATCATTCCTTCATTATGTGAAGGAAATTCCTTAGGAGTGTCGTTGTAGGTTTTTCCTGTACTACAATAAACAACCTATAAATTCAAAGAATACAAACGCAGTAATTTTTTTTAAATATAAAAAGTTATTAACAGCTCATTTTCAAATTTATTTTGAAAATTTTCTTCCGTAAGTTCTTTTCGGAACTAATTATGTAGCACCTTTAACAATGGAGTTACCGGTGTAGCGGGTCAAAAAAAATTGTTTTTTAAAAACTTAGAATTAAATGATTTTAAATTAAACCATTTAAATGTTATACCGTTAAATAAAATATTTAAACCAGAAAGAGTAAAAAAAAAATTAAATATTAAATTTCCTGAATTTTTACCCCTTAAACATACAAAAATTGTCTGAAAGACCTTTATTAATTTTTTTTTTCTAATTGAGGTAGAAACTAAAGAAACTGTATCATAGCAGAAATCGACCTTTTTGTCAGTAAGGGCGTAAAATAAATTCAAAAGTTATTGGGAGCGCATGAATTATTGGGGGCGCCACACTATTATTACACAATAAGCAGATACATTTGCCTTTAAAATTAATAAAAAAAAAAATTATTCTTCCCAGTCAACATTAAAACAATAAAATCATTTTCTTTTACAATTATTCACGATGGGTTATTTATAAAATCCGTTTAACCAAGTACGATACGTATTTGACAGTGAAAAGCGCGACTATCTTGCCTGATATGGTTATTAATAATACGTAAATAATACAGAATAGTCAATAATAATAACATTCAAAATTCGGTAACATACTACCAAATTTATCAGAAACAAGAATATTCCTACGTGCTAAGTAGCAAGTGTATCAGTGTATGACCTTGATTGCTATTTGCTGATACTGAGCTTGCGCAATTATTATTATATACTCGCGACGCCATTACGGTTATTGGGCTTAGAAGGTGTGTAATATAGTGAGGACGTATAAAAATCTTATCGAGGGCGCCTGAGCAACCACGAGAGTCGCGTTGCCGATCCCTGCATTATAGAATATTTTAAAACTAAATTTTTATAGACCTGTATGTATCTATCCGAGCGGCCAACTTTTTCTCTTAGTGCAAGCTACCAAAATAATTTCAATTTTATCCAGAAAACAACAAAATTTTACATAAAATGATTTTTTAACCGTTTCCTTTTAAGAATATTAAAAAGATGAATGAAATTCAAAAACTACTTATCAATGGTGATAAGTAGACGAACTAAACATTTGCTCGCAATTTCTAATAATTTAAATCGTATTCAGTTTTTTATATTTTCATTTTATAAACACCATTGTTCTTTGTAGACAATTCATTTATCAGATAAGCGTAATATTTGGTGTGGAAACATTTTTAATCATACAAAAAGAGAGAAATGCTAGGTCTAACTAGGGTTCAAAAGGCAGAGATGCTGTCACCTTACAATAGAGGTCACCGGGAGGTCAATTTAAAGTCCTTAAAAACTAAGCATTCATTAGCGTATTTATCATACTTAAGCATATGATTATGACATAAGATAAGAATCCCAAGATAAATTGATTATCAAATTTTAATCTTTTTTCTAATTAAAAATAGTCTACTTTTGTGGGTTTTTATTAATAATTAATAAGTAAATATGAAATTATTAAGATATTAAATTAATTTATGAATGTTAAGATACGATTGTTATACAGCAATATTTTACTGCTCATTACTTTCAAACGTTAGCAATATTATTTTCACAGCAGCATTACAGTATTTATAAAAAATTAAAATACGTAAAAATCACGAAAAACAAACTAAAAAGTTTACATATTGGGATCGTCGTTAATTTAAAAACCAAAATTTAGTTAAAAAGACTTTTAATATAGATAATGATGAATTAACTTTTTTAAAACATTTTAATCCTTTCTTGTAAGTTATATTATAATCTTTTTTTACGTTTAAACTATTTAAATATGAATTAAATAAACGTGTATAAATAAAAAATTAATATTTTTACTATATTTTCTGCATTAATCGTGTAGGAAATAGAGTTAAATGAAGTAGTGAGCAAATATAACTCATTTAAAATACCTGCTGGAGACAATTATAAAAAAAAAAATAAATCCTTTCGGCACGCCGGAAGGTGGAGGTAAATTTAACCAGTGCTAAGTAGAGGGATAAAAAAGATTTCCACCTTAAAGTTAAGAAAAACTTCAAATTTACTTAATACGACAACGGTTGCATGTGAAAAAAGCTTCATATGTTTATCATCCGACAAGCCCCATCTTCTTACAATACCAACAACATTTTGATCATCCCTTGCCCTGAGGATTGGTCATATCAAGAATTATTTCAGACAAAAGTTTGAGGTACTGTTTAGAGGATTAACGACCACGTTAAACCAACACGATACTGTGTCTGTTAAGGGAGGTATGATTTTTTTATTATTTTTGAAACCCCATTTTTTTCATCTCCTGGGCCAGTGGTTGGTGATATCAAAAAATTTACTTAGATAAGTTTTAGGCCCTTATCCAAAGAATAATAGAAACTTTAAACGGATTCAATATTTTACTTAATAAGAAAGTTTTAGCGATATATATTTTTTTTAATCTCCCCCCCCCATTTCCACCTCCATGGTCCGATTTTGCCCATTAACGAACTCGACCGACAATTGGGTCATTATATTCTATGTATCAGTTTGAAAGTGATGGCGATAAGAAAGTTATAGCGATATTTTGTTTTTTTTTCGAAAAAGCTCCCCATTACCACTCCCATGGTCCGGTTTTGCCCATTAACGAATTCGATCGCGATTTTGGGTCGTTATATTTTACGTATCAATTTGAAAGTGATGGCGAAAAATTACGGCAGTTATCGTGTCCACAAAAAAGTAATATATACGAGTATATATATATATATATATATATATATACGAGTATATATATATAAATGTAAATATAAACTTTCTAACAGACTGTGGTTTTGGGGTCTGGGGGTTGTAAAACGCGAAGATATTTCGAAATGTTCCTTTTAGTCGAATCATGGTACCCATTACAATATGTAGCTTTCTTATGAAATTTACTTAATAATTGCAATATTGAAAATTTGTTATTTCATGTCATTAAAGATTACAAAATTAAGGGCATCAGTAATAAAAAATTATAAAATTATTATCCAATTTTAGGTAGTTCAGTTAACTAGTTGATCCACGCTAATTAATTTAATTTTTATAAATTAAATATAATTTGTCACTGAAATTGATCCTGTCAAATTAATCTTATTTTTATTACGAAGGTACATGACATAAATTTTGAAAAGTGTAAAAAATATTATAAAGCATTCATTCATTTATTTTTTTTTCAATTTGTAATTTCATCATTATATTATTTTGTTTTGTCAAGTCAATAAGTAATTTACAACATCGTAGTGGGAAGAGTAACTATTGGACAAATATATTATACATTATAATAACGAAAGCTGACAAAACTAACCTTAAAGAGGTTAAATGTCAAATAGTTGTACATTTTGACCTTCAGACTTTTAAAAAGGTGTGGCATTTAATAGCCAAGACCCACCGCTACATCTATGACATAATATTTAGAAATAACTCATCTTTTATAAATACATAGATGTATTATGCCTAAAGATAATTGCTTATAAAATTTTAAAGATTTAGTTATGTACATATCTAATATATGCCAGTGTTAATAATATATTACTTTATTGTTTTGTTTACTGTACATAGTTTTTTAAATATATTAATAGAGGTATTCATCTCTGGAGGTCTGAATATTGTAAGAGATTAAATATAAATAATTCCTAAGGAATTTTAGGCTGAGCTCAGAATATACTATAAGCTTAGCCTTAACCTATTAGGTTTATCTCGGAATATATACTGTATTTATACGTATAAGTATAGATTTTGTGTTGAGACAATGAAACTACATCCATGTTTTTATTTGTTTTGTATTACTAATAAATAATTATCAATGAATGTTTGTAAAATTCATTTTCATTATGAACTGTTCTATTGTTTTAGAATCAAATAAGTGAGAAGAAACCTCAGGTTATTTTATTTTCTTAGAGATAAATGACCAAAAGATTACCTCGGTTAGGTGATAAGAGGAGGGGTATGAACTCTTTTCTTCAGCACCTTTTTTCAGTTTAATTAACACACTACCCCTGAATAATCATGATTATTTTTATTGCAACTTATGATGTTGAGAGTCTTAATGCATCCCTTCAGTGGTTATCTAGCTGACAAGTGTATGGTTTAAATGGATACTTTTACGTACCACATTATTCTGGTGAGGAAGTCAGTTTATTAAAAATGTTTTTCAACTGAAGAACTCAAATTAGAAAACTCATTTTTATTAAATGTAAAAATGTTGCGAATACATAAAAATGTATTTTAAACATACAAATAAAAAACATATTAATACGTTAAATGTATGCTACATCTACATTAACTGCAAAAGTAGAAATTGTGTCATTAAATATAAATACAAGAACACAACAACAAAACAAACTTGTTTATAAATTTAACGTTTTGCTTTTCACTTCCTTTTTTTGTAGTTTACCAATCTTTATTTCTTGTAAAGAAGTCTATTTTTTTTTTTTTTTTTCATTAAAAAACTGGTTTTCTTTTCTATAAAAAGTTAATAATTTTTTCATAATAATATTAATTTCATAAATTCATCTTCTTTTTGTTTCTTTTATTATCCATTCCATTTCATGAGTAGTTCATCTACTTCTCTGTACATTATAATATAATTTCCATGCAATAACTTACACTCTTCTTCTCTAGTCTCTTTAATGAATGTTTGTACTTTGAACATAAGCTACTTTTTTTCTACTTAAAATTCTATATCTAGAATCAGAAGCATGTTTCCATCATTCATTCTCATTCTATTAAGTCTTTTCAGTTCCAGATATGTTCTGGGATCTGATTATGAATTCCAGTTCGAATTAGTTATATTCCACTTCACTCGTAGACCTGCTACCAGTTTCTCATATTAGACATAACTTGTTGAAGTTAAGTCATCAGTGACTTTTCTCATTTGAGAAAAATTATTCTTTCATTTTTAATCAAAGATATACTAAAAAAAAAACATACATCCATCTTTTTTTAAATTATGTAAGGTGACAAATTAGAGAAGTTTTATATTTTTATTTGTAATGACTAAAGTATACCAATAATTTAACTAACCTTTGACATACAACTAAAGATTACTATATTTTTTGCTTGGATTTGAGACTGTTTTCAGCATCTTAAAACAGTACAGTTAATCAGAACACTTTCAAAAAAAATTAACATAAATGGTGATCATAAGGTAAAAATGTTAATAATATTCAAGCAATCAAATGAATCGTTTATTTACAGTTATGTAAAAATTGTAACTGCTTATCATTTGTAAAAATAACACTAATAACTCATACCATTTTTATTGCCTTCTAGGTCCTGTTTGAAGAAATTTTACTACTTATTTATTTTCTTGACATTGTATATAGCAGTCCATTACAGTTTCCTGAAGAGCAAAGAAATTATGGTGTACAACAGAATACAGAAGGAAATAGTCAGATAGAAGGTAGAATATTTCATCCACTTATAATGAAGAAAAAAGTGAAGAAGAAATTAAAAAGGCGTTTACTACAGTGTTTACTTTCAAATTTAAATCATAGATCAGCCAATTCAAAAACCCAGGCACAAGGAAGAACATTTTTTATTAATATATATGATATTGATATTAATTCTTCGCATGATAGTGGTCAAGATTCATATGAAAATGAAGATGACAATAATGGAAATGGTGAGGGTGGAAACTGTGGAGATTTGTCATCAACATCTGGATTAGGTGCAGGTATAAATCACCTGGGATCACTTGTCGGTCAGAATCCTCTGCAAGAAATTACAGGTATTGGGAATGATATTAAACCTGTTCATGAAACTCCAGAACGTTTGCTTAATAGATATTTTTTTTTACCGCTTTACAGAAGTTTAAGACCATTATATAATTTATTTTGATCTACTACAAATGTAAAATAAAATAGATAGTTAGACCTCCTTTATCTGACCTATTTTAACTGAGATTTATATAAAACAAAACAAACCAAATATCTTTTTTATTTTATTTTGTTAATAATATTAAATATAAGCAAGGCATAAATAAAATATATGTATTTCTCATATTTAACTGTTTTTATGCTTAATCAAATATTGTTTATTATGGAATTCGACTCATGTAAACATTTGTTTTAAATTTAGCTTGTAAATATACGTATGTTTATTTATTAACTTATCGTTAATTAACAGTTAATGATAATTCATCTTAGCTGACCTATAATATTAAAATATTTTTTTTAATAAAACTCACCTTACTGTTTTTAACTTTTTTGTGTATTTATAATCACTTTTATAGCAAACACTTAAACTTGACTCAGTTTTAGCAAATGTCTAAAAAAAGGCAGATCGCTTAAAAATAAAATAAATTAAATAAAATTTGTCTTTTAAAAATTATTATTTTTAATGTTTTTTAATAATTAGACAACTCATCATTAAAGTAACAAACGGTATGAAAGTGCTCTTATGTGTATACACAAAAAAAAAAAAAAACAGTAAAATGAACTATTATTAAAACAAAAATCTAATCTGTTACTTTACAGTCTGTTGCTCAATACCTTTTTTTGATGATAAGAAATTAATTTTATTACTTATGAAAAGCTCCAAGCCTAACTGGGATTTGAACCCAGAAAAGGCTGAGACATTACCACTCAGATATGGAGGGAAATGTATAGCTGTTAGACAGTAGTAATAGATATGAAGGAACAGGTAATAAACATTACTTAACATAATGTAAGTGACTATAAGAAGATTACTCATTGCTTACCAGGAGTGGCTCCGGAGTTAAATCTTAGAAAGAGCATTGACCTTGTTTTTGTGTCCACAACATGGCCTACCTACAGACATTACTTTCCTTTTTGTTGTATATGTAATACTGATGTTTAATATTTTGTCCAGGACATCTGCCTTCATTATTTATTTATTCATGGAATTTTAGGTAGTGCAAGTCATCCTACTGAAGATGTATAAGTCATTGTTATAATAAATATAACCAAAAGTTACATTTATGATTATTTATACAGTAACTCCCAACAGGATTACAAAATAAAAAGAAATTTAAAAAGGTTTTTGAATAAAAGATTTTTTTATACATTTACAGTTTAATATTTGAGTTACTTGTTTTATGTTATTGTATATTGCAAGTTTTCATTTTCACTTTTATAGTATATAATACTTATTTTCTAGTTTAATAATTTTACATGTGAACTATTTGGTTAAAAGAAAGGAAAAAGAAACATTCTGCACGCAAAACTTAATTACATAAATGGTCTATCAAGCTCTAGTAGTAGACTATCTATTTAAACTGCTTAAAACAAAGGTTATTGAGTTCTTGAGAAAATAAAATTATATAAGAATTCATCTGAAAAGTACACTAATTATTATTTTAATTTTTATTTGTCTAAAAGTAACATTATTTCACGTGCTAAAAGTTTTTGTGACAAGTAACAGTCGTTTAATAAGTTTTTTTATTTTATTTTATTAGAATTAAATAAGGAAGTGAATCATTTGGTAGTTTACCATATGACTCACTTGACCTTTTTATTAAGTTAGGATCTGAAGACCGCTACATCCCTTTTTATGAAAAGACAGTATATTGTTGTTTAACATAACAGGTATCAGACCAAGATGTGAGGTTAACTAGAACAAAACAGTTAATGATGACTGGAAAAGGAACCAAGAAAACAATAGCATTAAAATCTAAGTAGAACAACCTAAGTTCAGTTTGTTGTTCTTCAATGCACAAAGGTCTTTCTTAGTATACACAAAATTTTTTATTCTTTCTTCATAAAAATAAATAAAAGCAAATGATTACATCTTTTTCTATAAAATAACATATTGTTATGATTTTAATATTATAGAAAATTAAAAAAAATTATATAACTGTTTCCCATAGTTTTTTTTTGTTACACTTGAGATGTAACTTATCCATAACTTATAGAAGTATTTAAGCCATTTTACTTTCTCAATTTCCACAGATATAATGGAATACTTACACCATTTTTTCAGTATATATATATATATATATATAAAATAAGACTACATTTGATTGATTGTACTTTAATTTTGTGATAGAATATTACGATAATAAAAACTTAAAACTCTAAAAAAAATGATAAATTTTTTTCTATTTGATTCTTGTCATTTTTAAAGCATTTTATGTGGTGTAAGGAGAGTTAGTGTGAAATGAAGTTGTCTTCAGAAAATTGAAATTAAAAAATTTAATAAATCTCTGTATACATGGAATTCTGCTTCCTACAGAACTTTTTGCGTTGATTTAATATGTTAAAATCATGCCTGCTGTCTTTATTATGAATTACTAAAACTGGTGTATTAAATGGGTTTCATGACCAAGATTGGTAATCACTAATAACAGTGCAACTTAAAACCCCACTGATTGTGCACAATCACTCAAAAAAGATTTTGTAGAAGAGCTATTTCATATGTTTAAGTTAATTTCTATAAAATTGTGGTGTTTTACATAAGTTTTTTAAACCCTGTTTGCATTTTGTCGTGCTGGTTAATATAAATAAATATTTATTTCTTAGCTGCAATAAATTTAATATCCATATTATTATTTGAGTATCATGTACTATAACAATCATAAGTTATTTGGATTAATATTTATTACATAAAAATATAACAACTATTCTACAGCAAATATTTCCGCTGTTTGGAACAGACTTCTCACAAGTGTCAGAAATGAAGAGTTGCAGAGTAGACATATCCTATTACTTTTAGCCAGTAAGATGTCAGATGAAATTATTGTTTCAGTATTTACTTAATTTAACTAACTTCTCTTGTCCTCACATGTGTCTAGGTAATTATTGGCGCTAATAATTATTACCTTAAGCCGGATGGCTTAAGGATTCTAGTCTTTATTCAATTCCCCACTTCTCTGCCATCCTGTAAACTCCTTCCTGCTTCCTTTCTTATGCTCTTCCACTCTTTCATCGATCATTAACTCCATCTCCTTTCCCTAATACACTGTATTTCATAAATCTTAGTCAGCAGAGTTCTACATTTTTTTTGTCTGATTTTTCTCTTTCTTTATTTTTATTATATTACGTTTTGAATTCTTGAATAACACGTCAAGATAACCCATTACTAGAGGTAAAGGGGTCATATAAGAGTCTAGACACAGTTATGATACTGCTTCACAAATTTGTATGAAAAATTCAATGACTACAGCTTGAGTCAGTGTAAAGTTAATAGCAGGTTAAAGCTCCTTTGTCTACAGACTAAATTAAGGATTCAATCCCCAGTCCCCCATGCGTCTATTTGCTGATCCATCTTTCTGCTTTGAGTTGCTCAGTACAGCAGTGACATTTCATGTAGGAGAAGTGTTCTAGGTGGAATAAGAGTTACACAGTAAATTCTGTTGTATGCATTCTTCTGTTATATTGCAAATTGTGAATATCATTGTTATTCCCATGTGCCATAGCTAAAGCAGTCCCTAAGTCAATTTCCTGAACACTAAGAATTTAATAGCTGAAATAAATAACTGTGTTTTGCATATGTTAAGATACACAGAAAACTGTAATACCTTTTTTGCTTATATTATGTTATTAAATCCACAATACTAAAAATAGTATAACAGAATAGTAACCGATACGATTCTGATTTATAGCTGTTTTTTGTACTTAGTTTTCTGAAATTAATTTTTCTAGCAGAATTAATTAGTAGTTTTTGTATATAATTTAACAAAACAAGATTTATAATCAGGACTTTTTTAATTTTGTCATCATGATACGTTTCAAAGTTAATTAATAAAAAAATATATCAGGTAAGAGGTTCCTGCCTGTTATAATTTAAAATTATTCAGTTTCCTTCAAACTATTTCTTGAGATAATAACAGCAGTATTAATCTTGCCTGGTAGAATCCTATTGTATGTAAAAGTTGTACAGAGTTTTTACTGCAGCAGGATTTACTACCAGAACAAGTGGCACTTTATACTTGAATAATATACTGAATAAATTTATAATATTTATGACCCTTTGAATACATTTTGAATGACATGATATTTTTTAATATAAAAAATATCAACACTTTCAATGGATAAAAATTATATTTACAAAGAGTATTTTCTAAATAAGTCTGTTTTAAATTAACGCCAATTTATTCTCAGATTCAAAATGGCAGCTAATAGCATATTTGTAAATTCAGTCATCAGTCAGTACAATCATGCTAGTGCAGTGATTTTATTTTTTGAAGCTTTATTACAATCAATTTATAATGAATACTAATATAAATAATATCAATGAATTTTGAGGTCTAATTTTTATTCTTGATGGCAAAAACAAATTTGGTGTACAAATTTAAATCAAAATTTATTAGATTTATCGACCAACATTATATAATTGGCATTAGTGCATGACAGTGAATTTTTATGCTTCAAGAACAAAATAATAAATTTTTTTATATTTTTCTGAAATCATGTGATCACTGTTTTCTAGATCTCAAAAGAAATTTAGTTATCAAATCTCCCCATAATAAAATAACAGAGAAAACTTTGTAAAAATCAGAAAAACTATTCAAAATAAAAAAAAAGATTAGTTTTAATTTTTTGCCATTATGCAATCTTGCAATCCCATCACCAACTGCTAGTAGTTGAAAAAATTATGTATCAAATGTCTAGGTTATGACTACCGAAGTATGAACACATTGTTATCTCTCTGGAGGTATGTTTGAACCACTCCAATGACACATTTATACTATTTAAAACTTATGCTGCAGTGAAGAGGTATAATATGATAAAATTTATATTTATGAGGTAAATAATCATAACATATCATATGATCAACTGTGCACTACATCATGAATATTGAATCATCCATGATAACTTTTTCTTCAGGTTAATATATCAATACTTTAATAAACAATTTAGAAAATTATCACAACAGTTAAAATTATTAAGCTTACCAAATGTGGAAAAAATTGTTTAATTATTGAAAAATGTTATGTTACACAATAAATATTATTTAAATTTACCTCATTACCTCATACTACAAAGAAAATAGCATTGAGTATGGATGGCATCATACACAATATTGAAATAAACAAATCAGCATTTATTTCTAATGAAACAAAATAACAAATACATTCACATTTTAAAGAATTATAATTAATAAATCACTAGTTGTCAGTCAGCAGCACATTACGATATGAATGTAAGTATAATAACTTATTTCAACATTAACATGAATATTTATGTTTATTTTTTTAAAAATCTATTTATTATAATATTACTACAATTAGTAAATAAACCACTACATAGTAGAGTGTTCTATTATCCCAGGGCACCATTGTTAAGTACTCAAGTTGCTGTTAGTACAAAATTATTGCATTTGTTAAGCTGCATTTGGGTCACATCAATTTTTTTTTTAATTGATGCTAGATTTAAAGAATTCATTGATTAGAAATCAGTATTTAATTAATGCAATGTTGCAATTTTTAGTAATGTTTTTAATGAAGAATTTTATTTTTAAAGTTATTATATTGCCTCACAACAAGATAAAATCCAATTGTCATTTGTTAATGGGCTTATCCGTATTTTAATAACAACCGTTTCTGTGTCAGTGTGATTTTTTCTTAACCCACACAACCAAATTACATGATTTATTATTCTCAATAAGAACAAGCAGATAAAAGCAATTCTCCTTTTACTTGTACTTAAATCTCAATTGTGCAGCATCTTAGTACAGCTTAAATTGCTCATGATTATAGTAATCGCATTAAAAAAGTAATAATTTGAAGAGAAGATAACACATCATAAAATAATGGTATTGCTATTACCATTATTGATGGAAAATCACAGCAACTAATTATTATACACTCAAGGGAAAAATTTATCAATCTGATTGATCCATGTAACTCAACTATTTGTAAGACAGTTACGGGCAATTCATTTATTAGTTAGGTAATTTTTCTGCTCAACATGTCATAGCATGTTAGTTCATGTAATATTTTTCATAATAACAATAATCAAAACATGTCAAAAAATAAAACATTAGACATTTGAAATGTATATGATTGAAGAATTTTATTTCAGAAAATTGCAAATATACATACTGTTGATAAAATTTTATGTTATTCTTATATTCAAATCAGAAATAAAAATAAAAAAGATATAATTTAGTATAATCTTGTTTATTTTGATTCAGTAGTTTTGACTTTCAATAAATCTAGGCTAGTCCAGGATGCATTTATATAAAATTTCTAATATTTTAAGGAAAAACTAATAAATAAAATACTCTTCAATTGACACACACCTTATTTAATTATTAAAGTCAGTATGTTTCACCGCTGAAGTTTGGTCCAAATTAATGTAATCAAGATAATTATAAATTTCAATTTAAAGTAACACTATAAAGAAACCAGTGAATTAAAAGTCTAGTTACATTAACTATAAATTAAAAGGTAAAAAAAAAAAATTAAAAGTATATAATATTAATTATTTTTTCACTATAAATATTAAAGGTAGGTAGCTTTTGATTAATCACACATTCATTGATCTGGACAAGTATGACCCCATATATCAGGATTATTGGACTCTTACTATTCTGTGTATTCCACTTGTATAAAACTGTAACTCAATTTTCCCTCAAAGATCAAAGGTGCATCAAAATTCATTACATTATTTCCTAAACTTTCTTGTACAGACTATTTTCTTTCTTTAAGAATGATTTTGGTGTAATGTTTAAGTAGAATTACGAAGTTTAATTTGAATTTCTGTACTCAAGAATGCTTTAGTTTTTTGATCTTCAAAGCTTTGTTAAACATAAATATTTTCACTTATATGAATATATCTATCAATATTATTAAACAGAATGGAAGTTATAACACATTTTAAAAAATGTTATAATTTTCTCTACTGAATTGACCCAGTGTATATTTCTTGATAGAGATATTAGCTGTTTTGATCTTCCTTTCTTTTCTTTGTACCTCACGTATCCCAGTGTTTTATGGCTGTGTTGTTTATTAATCATTCTTCAGAGTTGTTTTTACTGAAAGAAATGATATTAACTTTGAAGCCAGCATCTGTGATGAACAAAATTAAAGTGTCTCTTATAGTGCCAGATTATCACCTGAATTTCTCTGGGCATGGCAGAGCAAAAAATATTTCAGTAGGCATGATAAAAAATACTAAACATTCCTCATTAAGTCATTTTCGTATTTTTAAGATCATTATGTTTTATTTTAGTTCTCCTTTTTATAAATAATAATTTATAAGTTAGCATATAAACAAAATTATTATAATTACAATTTGCAAGCAGGTATAGCTGAGCAGATATAATAAGGTGCTTGCAGAGGGGAGTAGATGTATGGTTGTAGAGGAAAAAGTGCCTTGCTAGAAAGGCTCTTCTATACATATTGATACTCTTGGAAAATGTAAGATTCAACTATTAACTTATAATGTTTTTAATGATTTTTAGCCCCCCTTTCCCTTGTAAGCTAATATAAGCAAATATCTTATCCACTTTGCCTATGTAAGATTTCTAAGTTTAGCTACAGTATAGTTTAGTATACTTTATTTTACTATACACCAAAACTTGCTTGTTAGTATTATATCTATTAATGGTTTTTAAAAAAAAATTAAAAAAACTATTGTTATAATAATTAGACAACCTAACAAGAGAAACAAGTCACTACCAAAAATGACAAAGCCATCTCTCTGAAAATTTTACTCTACCAGGCTGATTAAGAAAAATATGAAGTGGTTTCCAGTTGGTTTCATCAATTAACTAAATATGAAACTACAAATTTAGTGCAATATTTATAGAAATCAAAATGATATTCTGCCATAAAAATTAGAAAACAAGCTATTCAGTGAACATCATTGTACTCTGAGAAACCAACACTGACTGATGCTAGATAAGAAAAGACCATAAGAAAGATTGAAGCAGTGACAAACAATATAAAGAAAAAAATAATGTATCCCTTTCATTTGTGAAACAATTCATTTGATTACTTCAACTCAGTCAATAGAGTCAATAGAATTTATAATTTCTCTTAAAGCAACAACCAATTTCCCCTTAATAATAATTTATGTAGGAAAGAAAAATAGGTTGTACTCTGTAAAAAAAAAAGTAGTTCTTGATAAATGAAAATACTATAAATAAATATTATTAGTTAAAGACAACACTTTATTAAATAACATTTTGTTACACAATTTTGGAAGTTTTGATGTAATTCCAGTAAACAGTTGAGAGCTCTTCTGATGTTTATTTTCTTATTACACAAACATTACTACAAAGTAAGTAATTTTTTATTTGTTGTACTTGAAAGTATTTTTTTTACAAAAACACACTTAGATTTACTTATGTGTTAAATAATAATAACATATATATATATATATATATATATATATTGAAGAGGTAATAAAAACATTATAAAAAAATGTTCAACAAATAAAATATAAACATGACTTGCATTAAGCATAGTTTAATTTGGCTACACTGAAAGAGAGTTATTCACTGGCAAGCATTCACATCTCAGCTTCCCTACAAATGATACTAATGACTAATGACCTTTTGAATATTTTTTCATCTTTACAATCTTTTATTCTATTTGGGATATTGATTTAGTGCTCATATCTGATGTTGTCTTTTGAAATAATTAATTGTACTATACAGAGTGATTATTGTCTTTATAATGATTATGTTGTATACCTTTGTTACTTCTTAAAGCTACAGATTTAATATATGTAAAAGTTTCAAATGTGTAAAAAAACTGAATTCTCATTAAACCTTGTGATACAAAAGTTTTTCTATGTAACTGTCTATATAAAATTTTTAAAAATTTAACAGAGATCTAATGATAGTTTTCCAAACGAAAAAAAACTTTTTTTTCTTAGGATATTTAACTGATTGTTGGATATTAGTCGGTAATGAATTTTCATCTGATGCTTTTCTAACTTATGAAACCCATTACCCTGAACATAAAAATATGACTTGTCAGAAAACATAACATTTGTCCAGTCTTCTTTGGTTCAATTAGCATTGCTTTTGCCCACAAGAGACCTTTTCTACATATTGCTGAAGTTAAAAGCTGCTTTTTAACTGGCCAACAAGCTTTCCATCCAGCCGCAAGAAGTTGGCATCTAACAGTTGTCACATGTAAATCTGTTCCACTGGCTGCTAATTCTCGATTTAAGTCCACAGCAGATAATTTTGGATAAAGTTTACTTTTTCTCACTGATAACCAAGTCTGGATATAAAAATTATTTTATAGCCACATTTGGCTTCCCTTTGAGGTAAAAAGGAACCAGTTTATTTAAATTGTTTTAAAATAGCATTCACTGTTCTTAGTACAACACCAATCAAAAGCTATTTGTTGTTGTGTCATACTGGTATTCTCAGAAAGAAAAACAATTTTTGAACGTTTTCTTGGAGTTATATCCATTATATTCATGACACACAGAACAAAAAATATGACTTTGTTATAAAAAATGAAATAAACTTTCACATAACACTATTTATAACATGAAAATTACTAAATAACCAAATTTCTTTGATAATTATTCTTTGGTTATTACACACTCACTAAGGTCATATTATACACACAACTTAAACAATGGGTGTGATGAAACAGTGTATCCACAATGCAGAAATAAACAAAACTTCTCCGTGTTTGAATTAATTTAAACACTGTAGAGTTTCCTGATTTCATTCTGACTTTAACAAACTGAACACTGTAGAGAAACTGAATATATAAATAAAAATAAAATAATATACAAAACAAAATTGTTGAGAATAAATGATTTTGGAAGTTTTAGCCTGTACTAAAAATGATCTTGTATTAGTAATATTGTAAGATGATACTAATCACTGATTGCTGAGTGTCAAAGAAGTATTTCCTGTTAACACCCAATTAATAGTGTACTGGGATAGACACAATGCAGTATTATAATAGCAGGAGAATGGTCTCAAAAACAAATTTTAGGCTAAATTGAAACAAAAGAAGTATTAAATGATTTAATACTTCACCTAAAAGACAGGCTGGAAATTATAGGGTGATATCAGTAGTGGACGGGAGATCATATGTTTGCAGTTGGTAATGGAAATTTATTTTCTTCTGTACTTCTCCATCTTCTTTATAAAAGTAAAGAAAAATAGCTGCCATTTTGAAGTGGAAATTTCTATGGAAAATCATTAGACATATACTGTTACAAATGAAAAAAAAAATCATAAAACAATATTCAGTGTTTGACATGGATGAGAGATATGTAAAGAACATAAGGTACAAGAAGCAAAATTCAGTGTAGTTTTCTCTGAGAGTTATGATATTCATTACAGAGCCAGTCCCAGTGGTGAACAGAATGAAAGTATCACTTGCAGGTCTGAATACTCCCTGTATTTTTGTGGATATGGCATATCAATATGCATATATATTTGATTCATTGAAGATGACAACAGAAGACCAGTTCATGCCTCGCTTTCCCTAACAAGCCTCCTATGCGACAAAATATATGGCTATACTATTTTCACTCTTGTATCAAGTCAAGAAACCTGCAACTTTTTTTGTTAAGCACGTAACATACCACACAAAATGAGAATATAAAATCAACAGGTTTTTGCAAAGTTACTGTGGGAGACATTCAAGATCATAATAAAAATTTCAATGATGTAGAAATACTTTATACTATAAGCAATAATAATCACTGAGGGTGCTTGAGCATGCATTTATGCCACACACTCACACTCACCTCTCTCTCTCTCTCTCTCTCTCTCTCTCTCACTCTCTCTCTCTCTTTCTCTCTCTCACTCTCTCTCTCACACACACATATATGTATATATATATATATATATGTATATATATATATATATATATATATATATACACACACAATCACATTCAAACACATACACACAATATTAGATTCTAATCTATTATCAATCAATGTCAAATATTATTGTAGAACTGCTGAATGTTTCCCAGTTACTACAGGTGCATCCTACAACAAAGCCAATAGTCAACTGCCAACATTTCCCTGACATCTCAGTTTGGCCAACATCACTAATTAAATGTCACTGATCTAACTACTAATTATCTTATCACTGATCTGAGAATAAACAGCTGAAGCTGTCAATTCTGATGTTGCAATGTAATATATTTATCTGTTTTCAATTAAGTTATTTAAATCACTTATATCTGAATTAAGGTGTTTAATTTTAGTTTCAATAATTTCTATGTGAATTTATTAAAATAATATTTTTTCTTTTGTGAAAATAAACAGTCTTATTTGAGTTCTTAATTTATCATGGAGCCGTACAACTAAGATTCTTCAGGATCTGTGTAATGCAGTGATTCCTAAACTGTGTGCTATGGCGTCCTGGGGAGCTGTGGCTTCTTCACAGGGGCGCCATGAAATATTGTAAAAGCTTCATAATTAATAATGAACCAAGACATTTATTATTATTAATTTAATGTTAAAGCAAAAAAATAATGAAGTTACACGAGTTTTGTTTATTTTTATTTCTTACTTATGAGTAGTCAAACTTTTACTTAGGGCAGGGTGCCATGGAAAAATTTTAATTGAAAAAGGGTGCCGTGACTCAGAAAGGGTGCCACAACTACAAAAGTTTGGGAACCACAGATGTAATATATTATTATTATTTATACCTTTTCAGTAAAATATTTATTTATTTATGAACCCAGGACCCAATGTAATTTAATTATTTTTTTTATTTTTTTAGAATATTTAAAGTAAATGCACGCATATATTTGCTCATATTCAGATTTCATTAAAGAACTACACACTCCCATAACAAAGAATATAGTCCACAGATATGAAAAAAGGTTCATTGTTGAATTATAAAGATAGTAAAACTATAGGATCAAGGGGTGTCATAATAAAACCTTGATCAGAGTAGCATAATAAATTGCAGAACTAATTATAAAAAATTTAGAAGTTAGTTAATACATTTGTAAAAAAATAATAAATAACATGGATGAAATATTATTAAAGCAAATTATACAGATCCGAAATAAATAAAATATGTAAAAAAAAAAAATAGCAATTTAAACAAAAAAATAATTTAGACATTAATAGAAAATTATTTGAGCACATTTTATTTGTGTATATAAAACATTGATTTTGAATTTTTTTAATTGTTAAAAAGATCAATAAGACATACATCATCAAATATATTTTTTGTAAAGAAATAAACTATTTCATTTTAAATAAATTGGTGGGAAGATCTTTAAATGAGCTGAATTAAAATAGTAATGAAATCATAATTAGGCCCTCATAATAGCAGAGAATTGTGTTGAGTTATGTGAAAATAATTCTGCTGTCTGGTTACTTAGAGGTCAATATTGTTATTTTTAGGAGTAAGTAATTACTTTTTTTTCAAAGGTAGTACATTCATATATATAAACGTAGGATGAGTTATAATTTTACTAAATACTAATACATATAATGCAAATTTATGAGCACCAAACGTGATATGATAGCTCATTTTTGTATCTTAGAATCTCTTTTTCACTTTTTGAAGAAATTATAGGCTTTTGTCTAAAGATATTATTCTGCAGTTTGTAGGGGAATACAGATAGTTATATTACAGTAATCTGATAAACTTCATCCTTATAATTTGGCACTAAAATATTTCAGCCAATAGCATTCTGGAATTGTGAAATATGAATAAAATGCTAATGATGAAATCCGTATATATTAAACTGATTTTTGTAGATCATCTGTAGTTGGTTTGCTTGGCATTTCTCCCACCACCACCCCATTCAGTCACCCTAAAGCATAAGACCGAATGTCTGTGCCACATACGGCAACTGAGCCTCGAACAGTTTAGCGACTAGAATCCTAAATAGTTCCTCGAGCTTATCTAGCAGCATGAGCAGACTAAGCACAGTGTCATACACCACTGGCTTACATTTCCCAACTGCTGACTTGTCATATATTTGCTAAAATAGGTAGCCACACCCCATAAACTACTAAAAATATATATGACATCCATAAATTAAAATTTATTTCATCTAGACAGCAATATGCTGCCACACCTAGGTCGCTGAATGCCTGCAAGTTCCTATCCACCATTTTAAAGGGCTTGGAGCCTTAATTGGCTGGCTGGTGGTCAGCCATATATATCTCTAGGTTAGCTTCACACAGCAGCGTGGTAGAAGTCTTTTCTCTTAGGTAAACTACTGATGTCAGTTGAACAAAGCAACCGCATCAAGGACTCCCACATGGTCTGACAATGTGGCTCTGACCATTTGTGAGTAGCCAATTTTCCCTGTGACCTCCAAGTTCCAGGGTGGCTCGGTCTCTGCCCCCCCCTCCCTCAAAGATTAGGAAAGTCAAACATCAGATGTTCATTTGACTGGATCTCCCCGCAGACCCACAGCTCATCAGCTGCCAGGCGGAACAGAAACAGATATGGTTTAATTAACGTGGTTGGTGAGCACCTGGACACCCGTTGCCCTTAAAAATGAGCTCGA
This sequence comes from Lycorma delicatula, assembly GCF_047948215.1. Taxonomy (NCBI): domain Eukaryota; kingdom Metazoa; phylum Arthropoda; class Insecta; order Hemiptera; family Fulgoridae; genus Lycorma; species Lycorma delicatula. The sequence continues at coordinate 216,414,445 of NC_134457.1, forward strand.
GACATACTATCCCTCCAGATCCTGTATAAAATTATACAAGGATCTTCCCTTAGCTGTGGTGTTCCATTCCAGCTGCCATGCTTCCATCCTGAGGCTCTGCAGCCTCTTCCACAGGCGGGAGATGGGCAACTGAACGAAATTTAAATTCAATGCATTGTGATTGGTGCACAACACCGATCACATTGTCACTGTCACATTGTGTGACAGGAACATTGCAGTGTTCCAACTCATAGAGGAAAGAACTCCAACACAAGGAAGAAATTGCCTCTCTATGTCTATAAAAATTGCCAAAACATATTTGCAGTCGGCGCTTTCCATCTCAGCAAGAGCATTTAATTTGCAATCCTCAATGCCAACCCCTTTAGTGAAGCCAGACTGGCCTCAATTTAGAAAACAGTTCACCTCAATGCTTTCCCAGAGCTGTTCCACAACCAGCCTTTCAAGCAACTTGCCGATTACTGGCAAGAGGCTGATGGGTCAAAAACTGCCGATCTTACTAGGAGGACCACTAGGATCCTTTACTGGTTTTAAGAGCACCCTCACCAAAGTCACTTTCCAACAAGTCGGGAAGCAACCCCAGCTTAGGAACCCTGAGAACAGCCTTCCAAGCGGCTCTCTTATGACAGGCAGCAGATGGTAGAATATATCCGGGTAAAGTTGGTCAATCCCCGGTGATTTTTTCAGTGCCATTCGAGAAACCACTCAGTCTCATATCAACGGGATCCACATCCCATACGCCAGGGAAGGTCAGAGCCCCCGCCCTAACGCCGACTTCTACTTCACCCTCTGGAGCTATCTGGAAACAGATAGCTCCAGAAACCCCTGGTAAGTCGCCATAGATGTTAAAGTGTGGTCACAACCACCAAACCCCCATCGAACACTAGACAGCATGTGCAATGGCTTTGACAGTTAACATGATTTAGCAAGCTGCCAGGGATTGCGCTGCAACTCGCACATGGAGTCTCGCCAAAACTTGAGTCGGGCTTCCTTGATGGCATGAACATACTCATTACGAGTGCGCTGGTACACCCGCAGACCCTCAGCGCGCACGTCATCAACGATAATACCCGTTAGGGGGCGGCGCTTGTATCTTCTTCTAACTGACCTAACTCTTGCGCGCAGCACGCTAAAGTAAGAGGACCACCACTTTTTCCCGGGATTCCGCCTGCGTTTAACAGACGGCTTCCCGGAAGCAACGGTCATGACGGCTCCAGGCACTCTCCGATCAGCGGACTGGCTACTATCTAAGGGTCCGTCCATTGACCGAGCCAGCTGTAGGACCATACCGCAGCTAGTCTTAATGTCCCGGCCGAATTGTTCAGCCATCAATTCCACCTCCTTCCTGTACTCCATGCACAGTCCAACTACTTGTACTTCGTAGCAAGTCGCCCGTCATCAAAGTGACGTCGGTGTAACTTTCCTCAGTTCGGAAGAGAAAGTTGGCGGTTGTTCTGTGTCGTTAATCAAGTAGAGCTTCCAGGCTTCAGCAAACTGTTCGAGACCAACACCTCTTGGGTCAGTGAGTGATGAACCCCAGGCAGGAGACTTTGCGTTAGTTTCCAGAGTATCCAGCACTCTGATGCCCGGGAGATCGTCCAGAATCCTGCCCAACTTTGCCAGCAAGTCATCGATACCCCATCCAAGTTGGAACTATCCCAACACTAGTACGACATCGAGCGACCCTCGTGATTTGTACAACAGTGAATGACTTATCAGACCAATTGGGCATCCAGAAGACACCCAACAAATCTGAATCATCTGTAGTTAAAGAACATTACGCAAAAAATTAAAATATTCATTCTATCTATTATTTGATACCTTATGGTTTTCCCCCTTTTTTAGACTGATAAGTATAATGGATGTAGGTGACCTAACATTAATCACAAGCTACTCCCTAAATGTCAAAGCCATTCTCAAGACAACAATATTCTCATGAAAGTGAGAAGTGAGATTGTTTCCCATTTCCTTCCTCCATAAGCCAAATAATACCAATATGAAAATACCAAGCCATAGAAATGTAGGGGATATTCAGTTTTGCAAGTGGCAATAGACTCTGTTTACTACAGGACCTGGCCATGTAATGATCATCATTACCCTCAGAGAAATCAGTTTTATCTAGTGTCTCTTACACCACAGATACTTTACAATCATCACAGCCATAAGAAAGATTAGAACTGGAAAAATTAGTTTAAAGTAACAAATTAATGCACTTCTTTCCAATGTGAATTATGCATTATATCCACTAATTAAACTCAGCAGGGTAAATTTTATTTCTAATCTATTAATTTGATGAAGTACTTTTTTTCTCATGTGATAACACACACATAGTTGCCAGTAAATCTAGTTGCCACCAAAAACTTTATTGTTTCTTAGTTAAAAGAGATTTAACTGCAGCGAGTTCAGAAAGTTACTGTGCACTGGAATTATGCAAGCCTAATGATAAAACTTTCTTAATTATTATTTTGTATTTTTATTGCATTATTTTATAGAAATGCATATTACAATAACTGGAATAGTTTATAAAATGTGTTGAAAAACCACCACCAACATCAATACAACACTGCACGTGTTTCAAATTGTATTGAAACACTTTAACCAGCTGATGTACTAGAATGTTTCGTATGTATGTCGTTGTGGTTTTTAGTTTGTTAATCATGCATAATCTATTATGGTTCACTACTTGTTTCACTGACCCCCATAAAAAGTAATCTGAGGGAATCAGATCCGGCAATCGTGCAGACCACAAACCCCCTCAAAATTATTTGTTAACAAAAGAAATTCATCAAGATGTAAGTTGGTTTCATCTTGTTGAAACCAACTGTGATTGATTTCCACTTCTATTAGCTGACTAAAGAAGTTTGTTAAAACAGCACAATAACAATCACTATCAACTGTATTTTCAAAAAAGATTAGACCCACAACACACATTCTACTCACACTGACCCAGACTCCAATTTTTACTTTGTGTAAAGAATTCATGGGGGATAGTTGTCAACGACAGTCGTGTATTTTGTGAATTAATACACCCTCCCAAGTGAAATCACGCTTCATCTGTTAGAAACATATTGTCAAGGATACCTACAGAATTTTGGTCAATAAAACATTGACTATAATTTAGTCTTTTGGCATGATCTGCAGGTTTCAGTTCTTGAACACACATTATTTTGTCGGGGAAAAGTGTCAGTTCTTTTCTTACAGCTTTATATGCAGTAGTAAGACTTATATCCTGCTGCTGTGCTAACTTACTCATTGACTTTGATGGACTTCAGACCATAACATCCAAATTATCAAGCAGCTTCTGTTCGTTTAGATTAGGAGGTCTTCCACTTCAATCAGCATCTTCAACAGAGCCTGTTGCCTGAAATTTTTTTATAAAAATTCAAACTGTATTGCGGTTCTACATTTGGAAACTTTCCAGAAAGTTTATGCTTTACTAAATCAGCATACATGTAACCTTCACAAAAGAGCTGTTCAACGAGAAAAATGTGTTCCTCCACCAAAAGAACCATTACGTTTCTCGCAGCTACTGATTCTGATAAACAAAATAACATGAAAAGAAGCAAATTCAATCACAATTCAACTACTAACATCTTGGTTTATTATTTAGCAACGCCCAACGAACCCACAGGCCAACTAACCTAAAACTGAAAGAACAGAATGCACCACATAATTCTAAAGCATACTTCACAGTCGACTTTCTGAACACTCTGTATAACTGATAATTAAAATACAATGAGATTCCCAAAAAAACAATACAAACAAGAAAATGATTACTGCTGTAATCTGTTATTATTTACTCTAGCAAATTTTCTTAAAACAAACTAATAAATAAATATTTATTCTAAAATTCAGTAGAACTTGTCTTTCTTTGTTTATTATCTTTCCATTTTTCTTAGATATGGATTACTTAAATGCTTACCTGAAATTTTATTGTGCACAAATATATACTTTTGTTTGAACAGAAGAGTCTGCAAATATGTTAGCATCACTGTTTAAAACTACTTCCCAAATGAGAAAAAAATAGGTTTAAGATTGATCAGTTTGTAATGTCTAATTAAACTTTAGGAAACTCAGAAACCCATGATGTTCTACTTTCACTTATAACATATATTTTTAATTCCAGTAAGCTTAGTTCATGTTCTCAGTACCGTGTAGGATTTGTGACGTTAAATCTAAGGTAGTAATGACACAAATTAGGTTTCACAACAATAGGATATTGTTAGATACACATAATAAATTTGTGATGAATACATTAATTTTGTATATAATTTTTTTTAAATCAAGAAAAAAATATTTAACAAAATTTTTTTATTACAGATGGGATTGTGTACTGTTCACAAAATTTTAATTTTGTTAATGGTGCAAAAAACAATTTCAACAGCACAAATTAAGACTTCTGAAAATCATGGTGGCAAACATCTGCATTACACCCGTTCCTTGAACACTGTACCAAATAATATTTTGTATGATTTTGATATCACAGATCCGACTTATTCTAAGTTTTATATGAGTAATGACAATAATAAAGCACTTATATATCAAAATCCTAACAATGATAAGATTAATGAAAAAGAAACAATATTACCTGGATATCAAAATAATATTAATAAAAATTTAAAACTTCCTTACATGAATTATGGACTGTATAACCCAGGATTTGTAAATCCTTATTATTGGTTTAATAACTACCAGGACTATACTGAGCAATCAAATGGTAACATGTGGGGAGAACAACCGTACCAACTTTTTCAAGTTTCTGAACAACCAAACATTTTAAACGACAATATTCAATTTTGGGATAATGGTGATTCATACAAAATTGAACCAAGAAGAATCTCTAACATAAAATCTGATATGGCTGTCAGCGGAATAAAAAATGCTAAACAAGTTAAAGACCTAGATGACAGTTCTCCATTGCTTCCAAAACGTATCATTTGTAAATGTAAAAATGTCATTAGAAGACCAGTAGCATCTAGTACAGATTTAATGCTACTATGCAGCAGTCAAGCACTGAATGATAAAAATTCAGTTGCCCCATCAGAGTCATTACTTACTCCTTAAGTTAATAACTGTAACATTTATAATATTTTTTACTGTGATTTATGTAGATCTGTTTAAGATAAAAATATATTTAAGATTTATGTAATGTATTTGTAGCTAACTTCACAAGTTAAGATTTTATCTGGTTTAAATAAAAGACAGCAATCTAGATAAACAAAATTCTGGGTAAATTAATTGTACTAATTTTCACAATTTATGTAAATAATAACATTACAACTAATTTAATTTTAATAGTAACTCTCATTAGTTTTAATTTTTTTTGTTTTCTACTGGCTGCTCACCTAAGATAAATTATTAGTAAATACTACATTAGCGATAAAAAAAATTAAACATATTAAATGCATAATATTAATATAACAGAAAATTTATGGAATAACAGTGTTTTATCTTTTTATTTTACTTCGTATTTTGAAAATATCATTCGTTTTTATTTGTATAAAATGTAAAATATATTTTTATGTTCTGTAATTATGTTAGGATGAATTTCGATGAGGAATATTTTACACTAACATGCTGCTGCACTTAGTTTGCCAATATGTAGCAAAGACATGTAGCTACCTAAGGTAATATGGTAATATTTTCATGTGGACTACCAATGTGGCTGGTTGACTATTGTCAGCAATTGCATTTGTATGTTTCAGAACATTCCAGAAATTTTGTTCTATAAGCAACAGAAATATTAATGATCATTATAATTAATACATTAATATATATTAATATTATTAATACATACTATAGATTATAGTATATATTAATATTATTAATACATACTATAGATTATAGTATATATTAATATTATTAATACATACTATAGACTATAGAAAGTACATTCAATAATCTATATTAGACATATAGTTTATCGTGTAATGTAGTCTATTACTGTACATTAGACTATTTGCAGAGTACTACAAATTATGGAAGTTCAATACAAATTGTACAAGTTTTGTACATGTATGAAAGTTCTGAATTACCCAATACAGTTTTCTTATAAAGTTAACTGTTTTCAAGAAAGTTCTATTTTTGTTACCCTGGCAGAATTTTGAGCTCTTACATAAACATGGAGATTGTACCAAAAAACTTCCTTTATATGAGTTGTTATTTAGCAGAATATTACTCAAATTTGAAGGAAGTCGATCATTTCATTATGATTTTTTACATTTATGGTTTATTACTGCATATTTTTAAAACTGTTCTAATATAAGAAGACTTTTATGTGAATCTTTTAATTTTAGTTTAAATGTAGCTTGCATCATGCCAAGCATTCTGTATGATTTTGTACAAAAATTGTTTTGTTTACTTTTTTTATTTCTTAGTTATAATGTCGGAAATTAATAAAATTTTTATTACCAATAGTCTCTGAGAACTGAAACACCTACTTGCTTATGCATTTTAGAAATGAGTTTTATTGACCAGCAGCTATTGAAATATAAAAATATATAGACAGTTATGGTGTAGTTTAAAAGTAATTTGGCCACAAATATATAGCTTATCCAAAAATCAAAATTGTTCTAAGAAAGTTGAAGAAACATGTTTAGATTGTTGGTTATTATCTGAGGACATTAGCAATAATGAAAATATACAGCTACCTCCTGTGATGGGTTGATTTTCCTATTCTGGGTTTTAGAACTACATGTTTTTTTATCCCATTTACAAAATAAATATTTTTTTTATGTTCAAATTATCAGAACATATTTAAAGAAATTACATATATAATGATGAGAATGTAGAGAAATGATTATAAAGTTTTTAGCATAATCTAAATACTTTCATAAATTAGCAAATAATATTATAAATGTATAAATAGAAATAATTATTATTTATAAAATAATTGATAATTGAATCATTAAAATAATAATTTTAATTTCTTTCAAAATTCAATGTCATAAAAAGTAAACTTGGATATGAGTTCACATGAAATGAGTAACTCATTTTGTACAGAAAAAATTTATAGGAAATAATGTTTAATATATAACTTATTAAACTATTCTTCTGTTTAGACTAAAACTTTTGTTCAATTCATTCTCTTATATATATATATATATATATATATAAGAAATCAGAGACAAATTTTACTATACAATTCATCACATTGTAAACCAATTAATCATGCAGAATTGATAATGCACTATTAAATACAATAATTGTTATTATAAAGAAAAAAAGAAGAAAAACTCAATTCTTATTTTACTTTAGCATTTAATGTTGATGAATTTATTAGATGCAGTAAATTCTTCATTAGAACAATATTAGTCTTCTGTATTTATTAGTATTGTAAATATATGTTTACCGTCTCAGACAAATTTTTTTTTCTTGTTTAGCCTCTGGTAAGTACTGTTCAGATAATACTTCAGAGGATGAATGAGGATGATGTGTATGAGTGTAAACGAAGTGTAGTCTTGAACAGTCTCAGTTCGAATGTTCCTAAGATAAGTGGTTAATTGAAACCCAACTACCAAAGAACACCGGTGTCCACGATCTAGTATTCAAATCTGTATAGAAGTAACTAACTTTACTAGAACTTGAACGCTGGAAGTCTCGACTTCCTAATCAGCTGATTTGGGAAGACACGTTCACCACTAGACCCATTCGGTGGGTTTTACTATCTCGAGCACTAAGTAAAATGAGCTAAGTAAAAAGTAGTGAGACACTAAGTACTACTAATATTATAATCTGAGGGTAAAAATATTGCTTCGGTGCAATATTTAAATATAGATTATAAATTTTATTTTCCAAAGAAACTTTAAAAAAGTATTATTTTCCAAATTAATCATCATGTTCAGATTTTACTTGTTAATTTAATATCCATTGCTGTTTTTAATTGTGCAATCTTTCAAGTGAGAGAAATTAAAATTTGATGTTACTGAATTTTAGTTTAGACTTGTTTCCTAAACTTCAAAAAATAGTCTATTTGCATCATTCAATATACAATTTTGCTCTCCGCTCACTATTTTATAAATACCTACTTTATTATAAATATTGTAATTAAATTTGTTGTTAATAATTTTATTAATTTTTTTTGTTAATTTTAAAGTGTTATAATTAGTTAAGTGAAAAATATATAATTATTTTAAGTCCCATAATCATAATGGTTGTGAGTGAACTGATATGAATTACAAGCAACTCCTAAAAATGACAACCTTTTTCAACATCAGGTTGAAATCATATTTCATATCAGGTTACCAAGAAAAGTAAAGAGTGAAATGGCTTCCTGCTGCCTTCTTCATTGAGCCACAAATGTAATACAACTATAAGAAAGACTGGCATAGATAGTATAAAGAAATAAATTGAAAATATGAGTACATGTGTGTATAGAATCGCTTTAGAATATGATGTGATGTAAACTAAATACAGAATGAAAATGGTAAGACATATTTAATAAATCATTTTAATTCTTACAAGGATTACAGAAGTTAATAATAATGGCTGCAGTTTTCTATTCGGTGGGAAGCTACATACTGTTAACTTAAATTAAGTACTGTTTGTTTTATACTATTAATTTTAAGTTAAAAAGATTTGATTCAATCATAAAATCTAAATGATAACTTTCTATCTAATTTTAAAAAGCATTTATTGTTATATTCACTAATCACTAACAAATGTTAACAGTATGAAATGTAACTTCATTTAGCATCATTTAATTTCTATGATGTGTAGAAACTATCTTGGTAAAAAATAAAATATTGTCTTTTAATTCTTTTAATATAATTTTTAAATGCATTTGAAAATAGATCATGAGAAAAATGATATAGTCTTTTGCTGGTAATTGATCTAGAAGGTATCATGCAGTAGCATGTCAAGAGTTAATAAATTGCTAACTAGCTAGCAATTTGTTTAAAACAAAATTATTAGTTTAAATAATCATTAATTTTGCATGTGTGTGGTTACTATATATATAAAGACATACTAATCATGTTGGTAATGATTTTCTGATTCAAGAAATAAAGGCTTGAATTTTATGAAAACAGGATAAAAATTATTACCTACGGATAACCTTCTTATTGAAATACATAACTCGTTACATAATATTGCAAAATAATTCCATCTTTCTGACTATCATTGTGGTTAAAAAACTTTTATATAAGAAATATTTTATGAATTAATATATTTAAAAACTATACACCTGCATAAATATTACAAACTGAGTACTAAAATAACTTACAATTTTTATTAGGAAAATGTGTTTAGAATTTGTTATAACAAACGTTTTTTGTCTAGAGTGGTGTAGACACCCTTAAGAATTTCATGTACTTGTATAATATAAGACTATACACATAAATGCTACTACGATATTTATTCTCTTTTTTGCGATCAATTTCTATTTTATTTATGATTTTACATTAGAATATGATATTATAGAGAAGATATATCAGTATTTTATTATAGCATTATGATTTATTATAAAGCAATATAATCCGACATAGAATAAGCGGGAGAGGGTTATTGTGTATTCCTACATTGATTTTTTCCTGCCTGCAGTGTCTCGTATTATTTCCATTTCACTTCGTTTAGTGCTGCGCTCTGTTGACTAGGGCGAGAACAATTAACTCTTTCACAGAGTAGGCAATGTTACAATTATGACAATAATATCGTATTGAACGTAGCGGACTTCTTTACCGTTCCTCGCCGAATTAAAATATTATGGATAATTGTTATCATTATTAAAATATTAATACTTGATTTAATGTATTTTCCTAATCGCATGGAAAACAATTAATTACTAAATTTAAGGGAATTATTTTATTTAAAAAAATTTTGTTTTTGCTTGGCAATAATTCCATCCTAATTTTTCATTTATTATTTCTAGTATGTTTCATAATTATATGTATTTTTAGAAATCACGATTATGTTATCTTTTTTATTAGTATAGTAAGTGTTTATAGAATGAGATTATTATACTAAAATTTTCCTAATAATAAAAAAAAATTATATCCATATTTACTGCTCAAAGAATAAATTAGGGTTGTAAAATACCAAAATAAGGACTCTTTCTTTGTTTTAAACTTTTATTTTTTAATGAGGTACAGCTAAAAAATTAGAGAAGAAAAGTTAAATATTAAAAAAGATAATAAACACAGACAGTGAAAATTTTTATTGTTTTTGACGTAAAACTCTTATAAGAAAGATATAAAAATACCGTGATATGAAAATCTATTACGATAAAATAAAATGCAAAATAAAATTATTTTTTATACCAACTAAAAAAATAAATCTTACTTACTGCACATATTTTCATTTTAAATAAAGTGAAATCTTTACTTAAAAAGATTTTATAGTTAAAAAAATAAAATATATATTTAAAAATTGTGGTCTTTATACTTAAAAATATAAATCGTTTAAAATCTTTAATAAAATTAGGAATAAAAATTATTGATAAAAATGTAGTTAATAAAAAATAATAAATTTATATAATTGGAATCGAATACTATTACAGGTAAACAAAAGAAAAGAATACGTATAATTCACATTTTATACGTTAGCGAGGTTTTTTTATGGATGATTATGTACAGACTGAGTTGTACGAACATACTAAGAAATATCAATATCTTCTGTAAGCAAAGTAGACCATATTTATTAAAATTAATAATAAATTAAATAATAATCATAAAAATCAAATAAAAAAATAAATTTCAGGAGACAAATAAAGAATTATTAAAAGTAAATAATATTTAAAATACAGGTAAGTTACAGAATAAGTTTAATATTGATTAATTCTACGATATTTATTACATTTTGAATTTTTTAAGTGGTTTATATTTATTTTTAATTTACATTTGTGGTATTTCTATTGTTTAAAATTAAACAAAATGTTTAAAAAATTTATTTAACTTTAAACATTAAATATATTGAAAAATAATTTTAATCGTGTTTATTTGTTTTTAAAAATATCAATAACAAAAATAAATAAATAACACTGTTTTTTACGTAAGAGATTGTAATAAAATGAATGGGAGTATTATTTTTCTAATACCATTAGTAAATACGTACGTAAACGCGCTACCAGGTACCATAATATCGTATTTAACGCACAGTTTGCTGAGTACGTTAATTTTAGTCTGTTGCGGTGGCTGCACTGGTCTGCTGGAAGATACCTGTCAGTGTATAGTGTTGACCCGGGACTGTGTGTTCTGTTGCTCGGTACCGTTTCAGTTGTTCATATAAGAAAACATCTGATATTAAATCAGATTTTGTTCTCTATCGACTCGTAAAGGCAAACGCCATACAGATGAAATTGGCGTGGATTTCTTTATTTATCGCTCTGCTCGTGGCTTCGAGCGAAGCTAGAAGAAAACATAAATTTGAAGGCGATTTCGAGTTCGCCGAAGAGGTAAGTGTATATGTATTTTGCCTACAATTTTTGTTGTTTATTATTTGCCCGCATTTATTAGTACAACTCGTTCGTTCGTATTAACCTTTCGTCGGTATGTTGCGGCGTACGATCACATTACAGTTTATTTAATTACCTAATATGAAATAATTTAAAATTTCTTTATCGTGTTACACCGAATGATAATATTAAATTTCTATCTTTTTAACACACGTGTTTTTTAAGTTCATTTCAAATTAATCTTACTGTACCTATGTAATTTTTGATGAGTATGTATAAAATGAAATTTTATTGATTATTTTTAAGATGAATCTGAAATCATTCTATAAGTTGTAAAATTATTTATTTTACAATCAAAAAATTCTGAAATTGAGGTTATAGTTTGTAGGAAATTGTAATACAAATTGAAGTTAAAAATTGTAATAAGTTTTTCTGTATTCTTTTTTTTTGTAATTCATGAGAATTGGAAAAAGAAAAAGTACCATTGTTATCAAAGCCATTAAAAGACCTTTTTAATACGTCGATAAACTTTGTGACTTAGGTAAATTAATTTTTGAGATTATTGTAACGAATTGCGGTCTGAATCAAGATTTTTGTGCAATACTAAATTATTTTTCATTATAAATAAAGGAAGGAAGTTGTGACTGGGTTTAGGCTTGTGGTTTTAATGAGCAAAATATAATTCGGTGAAATAAATGTATTCAAAAAATTTGGTTTCTCTTGAATTCTTTTCTGTCAGTTCGCAAAAAGGAACAACAGTTCTCTATTCGTTTTTTATCCGAAGCGTGGAATTAAAATAAGTATTAGTTATTTTATTATTTATAATAGCGAAGTATATAATTTTAATTGTGCCGTGCTCGGTAAATTAGGTAATTAAGTTGTGAGTTATTTCTATTAATGTTGATTGTTTACCGTTAACGTAAAACTTGTAGCTTTACAGTTCCTTAACGGTATTTAATGTTAATATATGTTATTGATAATTTTATAATATTTTTTTCATTGCAGACTATACACTGAAAATTAAAACGTTTCTTTGAGTTTATTTTTCATTAAGATAAGTTATCTTTTTTTAGGTTTTATTGCCGGATATTGATTTTTTTCATAATTGAAGTTAGTATCGTATCTTCTAGAGACGAGGCAACTTGGTTTACTTACCTGACTTTTGTTAACGTTATGCTTTATCTTGACAATAAAAATTAGCTAAGAAATATTTTTTACTAAATTATTTTGACGAAATCGTACGTAATATTTTTCATAACTGTAATAAAATTTACATTTTTTATTATTAATATTTTTTATTATTTTCTAAAATATTTTATACGTTTAAAACACCCGGAATTACCTTATTTTTATTATTATTTTTAATTTTATATTTCAGTCAACTATTTAATCGCATAGATTTGCTTAATAATATGTTTTTAACACAATCGTTTAATAAATATAAAGCGACTTTTTTTGTCATAAATTACGATAAAGACCATAATTACGATGCTATCATCTTCCGAACTTTAAATTGTATAGTCTGCTCACTATACGATTATTTTAAGTTTTTGAAAAAAGTTTCGAAAACTGTGCGTATCAGCATACTTCATTTAATTGTAAACCTACTTAAAAAAAGAAGTTCTCTGGTTTATCGGCAAATTTTTTTCCATTTGTTCACCTTATTCTTTACCAAAAGGATCGATTTCGATGATAATTTTTTTAATTTATTTTTTAAAGAAATTATTCCAGCGGTCCCGTTGTAAGTTTTTCCACGTAACGGATAATTTTTATTTTTTTAAAAACACAAATATCTACACGATGTGTTACCTCGAAATAATGAATGTACGAGGTAAATAAGTGATTCGAAGGAGAGAAATCCCGATAGCGATTAACTCCATTTATTCTGGCCGGTACCCTGTAACAGCTCCTGACAAATGAAAACTTTTTTTGTAGCGTGTGAAAAAATGCCGAGCCAGAACCTGAGAATTAATGTCAAAGTCGCTACAACTCCGCCGCGGAGATCATCAGATGTTTTAAACAAAATAATTAGATTATTTACGTAAACTAGTAAAATTAACGATTTTAATTTTTTGTCTTCGTCCTTTGCTATTGGCAAAATAAAACCCAAAATTACATAAAAAAATAATTAAATAAAACTAAAAAATATTTGAAATAAATTAAAATTCTGAAATGATAAAATCGACCAAAATAGAAGATGCTTTTTCAATTCGTCGATTAATATCTATTTTTTGAAGTTGCAACAAATCATTTATTTTGTTTTTTAATTTGGCGCTAACTTCAAAAAGTCGAAATTAAAAGAGTGAATTTTTTGCATCATTTTAAAATCAGTTTTATTCTTTTTAAGAAGTTAATTTTATTTTTTTGTTTATCGCTAAAATTTTCAAATTTAAAATTTATTTACAGTTGCGTATTTGTTAACAGCTATTATAGAAAAAAATTCGAAAATTTACTTGTTAATTACTTTTTCTTTTTTTTTTTTAATAAATTCCTTTAAAAAAATGAGTCCTCATTTTTATTTAATAAAATATTTTCTAATTGCAATCAGAATTTTAACTACCGGTTAATGCAATATAATGGCAGCTTATAAGTTCATCTAAACTGAATTTTCCTCGAGTTTTCATGAAATAAATCATTTAAATATTCTTTAGTTTTTATCTTTTTTTTTTACAGTGAAGTTTCAAGTTTAATAAAGTTTAATCTGTAATGTTATAATAAAACTGTATTTTGGTTTGTTATATTTTATTTCTTGTTTGTAGAAAAATTAGTTAATAAAGGCTGCAAATAAATTATAAGGTAAAATGGTGTTTGTTAATCATTTATATTATGATAGTATACGAATGAAGTTTTTTAAAATTCTGTTTACTGGTGATTCAATATAGGATATATGGTGACTGATGCTAAACCGATCGCCTAAATTCATTTTAGGGAGGGAAAGAAATCTTTCAATTAAACAATTCTTAAAGATTTTTCGGTATTTACGTATTATCCCGTCGATCAATAAATTTCAAACTTTTAGGTTATTAATATCACCCGATATAACCATTATATTACCATTTATTTTATAAATATAATTTAACTAAACTTCACCTACGCTCGCTAACCTTGATTAATTAATTAACACAGTAATGTTTTGAATATTTAAATAATAAATTCGCCGGCCTCCGTGACGCGAGTGGTAGCGTCTCGGCCTTTCATCTGAAAGTCCTGGGTTCGAATCCCGGTCAGGGATGGCATTTTTACGCTAGCTACAAATCATTCATTTAATCCTCTGAAGCATTACTTTTAACGGTGGTCCCGGAGGTTAAAAAAAAAATATATATATAATATATATATATGTAAAAATTACATATATGTATGTATACTTTTATAATTTCAGTAATTATTGCAATTATATTATTTTTATACAAATAATCAAAACATTACTGTTAATTAGTCGAGGATAGCGAGCGTAGGTTAAGTTTGGTTAATTTAAATCTATGATTGTAAGCAATAATCCTTATATTTTTAATATGTAAATTATGTTGATTCCGTAATTTTGAAAAAAATACTTCAGGTTACGGGATGATTATGATCGACGGGCCAATACGTAAGTGCCGATTTTTCTATTGTAATAGAAAAATCGGCAATAATAAATCTATTATAATAGAAAACTAGTAATGTCACTATGAAATTTGGTCCTGCATATGATTAATTTATTTCGGTTTGCGTTCAACTAGTATTCTTTAGAACTTACCAAACCTACGTGTAAATTTGTTATGTTCTACTTGTGAGTATCTAAATATATTAAAATATTTTGTTTTCGAAATAAACGGCGAAGAAATTATAATTGTAGATCTTCAAACGGTTATCTTCGTTCCTTGCATTTCCTTATTCCTGTTTTATCTAAAAGCTTTCTTCTCTAATCCAAAGATTCTTTTTAAATTTTATTTGGTACATGTTTCCTGAAAAAGTATTAAATTTTTTATATGAAGTATTTCTTATATCAGATGTAGTGATGAATTGCATATACTACATACATTTAAAGTATCTTGACGTAATATATCGAAAATAAAAACGTAAATTTGTCCTTTTTTATTAGAATTTTAAAATTATCAAGAAAATCTTAACAATTAATCTTATTGTATCGTTAATTTTATTGCTAGATTTTGTCCGGTAGGAAACAGTCCTATTGGACAAAAACTGACCTCACCCGCATTTTTATATTACTTTTACCTAACTAGGTAAAAGTTTTATTTGAGAAGATACGCCCATTTGGCTTAAAAAATTCTTGTACTCTTATGTATTCACTAAATTCAGTTTTTTAACGTTTATTATTGCAATTTATTTATTAGAAATTCGATAAATAATGAATGAAATAAGATTGGTACCCGGTGTTTTATATTTTAATTATTTCGAAATTATTTTACATAAGTAACAAGAATTTTGTAAAATGATTTTTATAACTAATTTTTTTGAATCCACTGGCCACAGAGAGACCTTTGAGGCGAGCTGCGGATTGAAGACCCGTAGTTACATTCTTTGATTTAATTTTTAAAATTATTCTTTTTTTTAAATTCTAATTTTTTTTATGAATTTTAATTATTATTTTTGTAGTTTATTTTTTTTTAGTTTTTGTAGTTATTAGTTTTGGAATGGCTAGTCGTAGAAGAGTAGTAAACGCCTTAAAAAAAATCCATTTTAAAATTTGAACTTTACACGTATTCTTTCTCAATGTATCTGGTTGATCTTATGTTTTTATTTTTTACTCTTAATGAATATTTATCATAATCAGAAAAATTGTTAATTTTTAATGCAGAATTTTTTTTATTTCCTTAGGATATGTATATAATTTACTTTTTTTTTACACGACTGCCCAAAACGTAAAGTTTGGGCAGTGAATGTATGTATATATTTTTATTCCACCATAGCAGCTCAACGGCTGAATCGATTTAGATGTATGATCCCGCGTTGGAACCCTTACATTACCGGAATTGTCATCGGTTATGTATAAAAAAAACCTGACTGGTATTATTTCTCTTTAATATGTTTTATCATATCTCTCTATTTTTGTTTAACTTTTAAGTATTTTTTTTTCTGAACTGAATTTGACTTTATACAAGAATTTTTTTTTCTGGTTCCATTTTGGAGGCCGCGTTAGGTAAAATGGGGATAAGATTGCGATCTAAACCCACCGGGTTGGTCTAGTGGTGAACGCGTCTTCCCAAATCAGCTGATTTGGAAGCCGAGAGTTCCAGCGTTCAAGTCCTAGTAAAGCCAGTTATTTTTACATGGATTTGAATGCTAGATCGTGGATACCGGTGTTCTTTGGTGGTTGGGTTTCAATTAAACACATCTCAGGATTGGTCGAACTGAGAATGTACAAGACTACACTCATACATATCATCCTCATTCATCCTCTGAAGTATTATCTAACAACGGTAGTTACCGGAGGCTAAACAGGAAAAAGAAGATTGCGATCTAAGCATTAATAATAATAATACCTACAAAGTTGCAGGATTTCTTCGGTGGTACATAACATCACCCTCCAAAATTAGGATATAGACTAAACATTTTTTTTTTTGGCATTGTATACAAAAATTATGCATAAGAAACAGCATAGTTTTTGTAACACGTATTATGTCCGTCAGTAATTTAAGGCGCATACCTGAATTGCAGGAACTCCCACGCAGCTCAAAAGAAGTGTAATGTATTTATTTAGGGTGTGTTTCACCATAGCAGCTCGACTGAACCGATTTAGATGTACGATACCGCGTTGGAATTTTTACGTTACCGGGAGTGTCATAGACTATATATATATATGTTTAAATAAATTTAAAAAATTTGAAAAAATTATAGTATATTCAAAATTGTCACCCGCACGCTCTTTAATTATCTTATCTTAAAGAGCAATTTTTTTGGCAGTCATGTTTTTTAATTTTTAATATCTATCTCTTGTTTAGTAATTTTATTTAAATAGTTCAAAGTTTTGACAATTTCTTTTTACATTTTTTGAAAATCTGCGCTTATAATTATTAAATTAAAAATTGCTGATCGTCATGGCGGAATAGTAATATCTCAGCCTTTTATTCGAAAAGTCTAATTTGAATTCCGGTCAGGCTTGATATTTTTCATACGCTACAAAATTTTTATCCCAGATTCCCATTCACAAGCTGAAAATTTATATGGCGGATTAATCATTAAAAAAAAACAATATATTCGCGTTACGCAGCATAACAATTCGGTTTTAAAAAGGATAAAAAGGAACGAATATATTATCCTTTAATGAATTACTCGACCTTTTTAACGTAGCTCCAACTAATTTATTTAAAAGCGAATTAAAATATTTATTTATTCTGGAGCAATAATATTTTATCGATACGTTTAATTGCATACTCGGTTAATAAGTATTTTTACTTCTGTTAAATAATTAAATAATTTTTAATTTTTTTTTTTAATTCAATAAGTATGTGATCGGATATTTTGAGTTTAACATTTAAAAAATTGTAATTTTGTTCCCTAGAAATTTTATTTATATCATAAAAAATTATTACGTTTTCTTTATTACTATTCGTCTTTTTATCTATTATTTTTTATTTTGTAATGGAGCTATGATTAAGGTTTTCCGTATACTCTTACAAGCAAATACTAAAGCAGATCCTTTTCGATTATCCATTTACCGATTCACCCGACTTGTTTTGTGCGATGTATAATTAAATAATATGTTAAAATGCGAACGAATTATTTATTTAAGTTTTTTTGTTTTGTTTAGGTTTAAGACTATGTAAAATAAGAAGATTTATACGCTCGTAAGAGTAAAAATAATTTTTAAAGTTCAGTTATATCGTTATCATTTTTTTTTTGTATTTTTTTCGTAAATGATTGAATTTTTTAAATCTCGTTTAAGTATTTCAGATTAAACTTCAATTTATCAGATTACTGTTATTTCCTATTCTTATCTATCGCAATCCAATTTTATTCGGTTAAATCATCTGATATAAAATTTCTTTCGTTTAAATTGACTTTCCCTATGATTGGCCGGGCTGGTCTTCTGATTGCTGTATTGAATTTTGGTCCCAAGATAATGGTGCCGGATAATCTTCGACTTTTGTCATTGTAAATACCCCACGGGGTGTTATTTGTATTCATGAGATGTCGGACCATTAAACTTTAATCTGAAGTCATCCAATTCTGTATTTTTTTTCTGGTAAATAAGGTGCCCTAATGATGCATTAGATTCTTTATATATTCTAAAATATTTCTTTTTATATTCGGTTTTGTATTTATTTTTTTAATTATTTTCTTTTTCAAGTCGTAATATTAGCGTTATGTTATAATGATAAGAATTTCTTAAGTTTTAGTTTAACGTGTACTTGCTACTAAACATCTGCCTACAGTTCAGTATTAATATCATATAAATGTACTCAGAAAATTTAATGCGTGAATATTATATACCTATAAATTGTTCATTTATATCAGTTGTTCTTGCTGTAGGCAAAACGATTACTATTTGTATAGTAAAATAGCACAGAGCACTTTCTTGATTAAATTTGTTTCTTTACGTTATCTATTTTAACCTTTCTTATAACTATATAGCATATAAATCATCCAAAGTACTTAATACACCGGTCGGAGTTGTTTCACTGATATGAATGATGTTCGTTATGCAGCTAATCCCTGTGATTAACAATCGAAAGTGTCATCTGTAGAATCGGTATAGAAAGTGTCATCTTCTGTATTTAGGTGGGTTTGGCATGTGAATACAGTATGTTTTGGCTCAGTGAAGGCATCGGGAAATCTTTTCATTCATTATTTTTATAAACCTGTGCGAGATATTGTTATGAAAATGATTCTGCCGGTTTCAAGAGAGGTTTTTATCTCATGTCAGCTCGCGTATAGTATTTTTGATTACGACTTCTAACAGCTGTTTTGTATTTGAAATTTTTATTTTAAGTACGGATATGTATACATATTTGCTATATATATTTATATTTCACAGAATGAATGACATGAAAGCGGAAAAATACTCACTGACTTAGCTGTCAGTATTGATGATTATTTATATTATTTGTTATATGAAACAAAATTCGTACATCACTTTTCAATTAAAACTATTTTTAAAAATGCATACATCTTATTGATCAGTATATTTCAGTATATTTACTATTTTTTCTGCAGAATTCGTTTAATTCAAGTAAATATTTATATGGCAAAAATTTGCTGTTTAAATTACTGCCCAATTTTTTACTTTCTAAACGGGATTGTAGCAGAAATCTGTACACTTTAAATTTATTGACTTATATTAGCAATATAAATTCTACACTTCTAATTATTGAATAATGTGTTGAGGTGTTATAATTTTTTTACATATCACATATTTATACGTAAACACAAAAAAAAAAACATAAAAACAAATGGTATAATAAATTTTTTTTAATTTTTCAAAATTGAATTTGTAAAAATTCAAATTATAGCAGTCTCATAATGTGTTGAAATGTACTCCAAATTATGACAGGCAAAATTGACTATTTTTTCATTATGAGTCTTTTTAATACTTCAATATTTATACAGTTTCCTTTGTTTTACCATTGATACAAGGCACTTAGAAATTTATTCATTCCAATAGTCCGATCAAATGCAGTCACCATCTTTATCAGAATAATGGATCTTAGAATGGTTCGGTATATTTCGTCCTGATTAAAAGCTTAAGTAGTAATAATTATATAAAAAAAGACTAGTCAAACGGTTATTGAAATAAAATTCACAATAAATCGCTCAAGTAAGAGCCACAAGAAATCGTATGATACTCAAAGTCTAGATCATTGATTCTCTGAACCCACCGGGTTGGTTTAGTGATGAACGCGTCTTCCCAAATCCAGCTGATTTCGAAGTCGAGAGTTCCAGCGTACAAGTCCTAGTAAAGTAAGTTACTTTTATGCGGATTTGAATACTAGATCGTGGACACCGGTGTTCTTTGGTAGTTGAGTTTCAATTAACCACATATCTCAGGAATGGTCGAACTGAGACTGTACAAGACTACACTGCATTTACACTCATACATATCAGCCTCTGAAGTAATACCTGAACGTAATTCTCGGAGGTTAAATAGGAAAAAGAAAAATCATTGATGCTGACAATTTTTCGCCCACCGCCCACATTGAGAATCAAAACTTTTCTGGCGCCCCTAAATTGTTTAAACGTACCGTCTGTCAAAGATGATAATTACAGTTGCTGTTTTTAAGATGCGCTCTTAAAACCTGCAATTGCAATTATTATTTTTATACTTAGCATATCTTGGGTTAAACTGACAGCGGGTGATACATTTTGCAGTGTCAATCTTTAAAAATACTTTGGCATAAAATGTCCAAAAACGCAACGCTACATTAAAGATCCCACAATTTGTCATTAATGTTAGATCAAAACCGTTTAATTTTCATATTTATTTATATCAATAGGTTGCTTAGATCGGGAGATATGCAGCAGTAAAGACAAAAGTGCCCTTTTCTCTTTTAAAGTGGAATATTTCGGTTCAGAAAAATCGTAGAGATACAAAAATATAAAATTAAAGCTAAAGTCTTAATCTTTTAAACAATTTTAATGCAATTTACTGAATAAATTTTGTTTCCCCCATGCATTCGATCAAACAGGAAGAAATACTTTCAAATTTTTAAAACTTCTCTTCTCACTGATTTTTTTTTTATTTTTAAATTTGATTTTTGAAATTTGAAGTATACTGTGAAAAGGTAGAGTATTCAAGCTTTAATTTTTTTTTATTCCTCTAAGCCTCTTCGTTGCAAAGTTAAAGTAGTTTGGATACAATCATTTTTTATCATAAAATATAAGTGACCCTTTAATTTTTTTGTACTACTGTAGTAGGTATTTAATTTTAGTTTGAAATATCAGGAAAACAGAATTTTTGTTTTTTTAATCAGCCATCACTTTCCTAGACCGCATGAACCCCCCCCCCCCACCAGTTTTCTGTGGGCCTTCTACCGCCCCCCTGAAGGCCTTCAGCGTCCACAAGGGAGCGTTATCGTCCACTTTGAAAACGAATGGTTTAGATGATAAATTGTTAAACATTCATCTCATTAGATATATTACTGAAAGAGACCATTTAAAAAAAATAATAAATGGAATTAAGTATATAAAAATAAATATTACGTAATTGAAAAATAAGCAATATTCACCAAATCATCATAAAAAGCCAATTTTTAACGGTGTTTTTAGAATAGTAGTAAAAATAAATTTTCTACTGTTACATTTTCATTTATTTAATATCTAGTAATGATAATCGTTTAACAATCGAAGTGGCCATCCAGTTTCAGATTTTAAGTA
This sequence comes from Lycorma delicatula, assembly GCF_047948215.1. Taxonomy (NCBI): domain Eukaryota; kingdom Metazoa; phylum Arthropoda; class Insecta; order Hemiptera; family Fulgoridae; genus Lycorma; species Lycorma delicatula. The sequence continues at coordinate 216,436,145 of NC_134457.1, forward strand.
AACATTTTTTTGCAGCCGGTTTTTGGATCATAATTTTGTTTTCAATTTAAAAAACAGTAATTTAATGAAAAACTTCAGTATTATTACTCTCGTATCATCTTTAGAATTGAATTATATAAACTAGGACCGTCTCAAATGCATGGATTTCCCCACTTCCGAATTGCTGTATCTGTATTTTTTAGTTTTAATATGTTTATAATAAAAATTATTATTGGATGTTGGTATTATTCGCGGAAAAAAATATGCAACCATTTAAGTATCTTGTAAAAATATATATTTTCGTTTAATTTTAGTGCGGTGTAGTTATGTATGTCGAAGAATTTACAGGAAAAAAGCGGTCGTTTCTGAGTAATTAAGTGTTATACTTTATAAAAAAGTACTTTTTAATAATGACATTTAGTTTTATATTTTATTTTTTTAAATGCAAAATTATTAAATATTTTTATTATCAGATAGTTAAGTCAGAAGAACGCAGATGGTTAAAGTGCTAGCCTTTTGTTCCCGGCCATCATTTTGTTGTAGGGGTCTAATTTACGACTCATCTTGTTGTGGTGCCCCATGAAGGTAATAAGCTGGAGGTATACTTACTGCACAAGCAAGTGATGCAGATGTCTACAGGCCCCGATTGAAGAAAGCTGTACAGTAATTCTATTTTAAGGTTTGTTATCGTTTTCGCGCACCCACTGGGTTGGTCTATTGGTGAACGCGTCTTCCCAAATCAGCTGATTTGGAAGTCGAGAGTTCCAGTGTTCAAGTCCTAGGAAAGTCAGTTATTTTTGTACGGATTTGAATACTAGATCGTAGATACCGGTGTTCTTTGGTGGTTGGGTTTCAATTAACCACACATCTCAGGAACGGTCGAACTGAGAATGTACAAGACTACACTTCATTTACACTCATACATATCATCCTTATTCATCGTTTGAAGTATTATCTGAAAAGTAATTACCGGAGGCTAAACAGGGAAAAGAAAGTATCGTTTTCGCGCAGGTTGGAAGGGGTATTTTAGGTAGGTGTGAGGGAACGCTAATGCTACAGAGCCACAGAGGGGCGTAACACAACCTTCGCTAACCTGAGCGTGAGTTTGTGTCTTTCTACTGGCTGCAGAAGACTACTGCTCCCACCTCATCGTTTATTTTCCACTACACCCGTTCACCAACACATACACGAACTCAGAGGCAAGCAAAATGAACTACTGTGGAACAAAGTACAGTGCGTACAATGAGAATAAAATCTTGTGTTTGAGAGGGTCGAGACTACATTACTACCGAACCTAAAATATTTACACTTACCAAATACGACAAAAGTAATAACCGTTGTACTTGTATTATCTACTTATCGACGTACCAGCCGACATGAGGAGCTTCCTCTTGGCCGCTCGCGGTCCCCACACAGACCCCATTAACCGTCTAAGAGTGCCAACAGCCCGTCCAGCCTTGTCCGTGACCTCCTGAATGTGTTTATTAAACAGTAGGATCTCTGGAATCATACCCTAAATATTTAACGTGTGTCGACATGCTCACCCGGAAACCATCAACGGGGATGCTGATGTCCCGATTGCGATGAGGGCTAACTGCTGCCACCAGTTGCGTCTTACGGGGCACCAACTCCAGCCTCTTTCGTGAAGTCAAGCACTCACCCATTTCACAGCCGTATTTGTCAGTTTTTCCACCTCCTCCTCCGTACGGCCAGTCACCAACAGCGCTAAGTCGTCGGCGTAGGCAACCACTGATTTGTCCCCCGGGAAACCAAGCCGAAGGACTTCATCAAAGGCCAGGTTCCACAGAAGGGACCCAACACCGACCCCTGAGGCACACCCCCAAACATCTGGAAGCATGCATGCCCCTCCGTACATCTTATATTTAAATTTCAGCTTTCTTACGTGTTTGTAATATGGTTTCCGATCACCCATGTTCATTTCTTTTATTTTTTTACTCGGCTAATTTTTAATATCGGGCATGGAAAATGTTGAGTTGTTACAACCATCGTATCTTTTTAGAGCCGACCATACCATCTCGGTCGGGTTTAGTTGGTAAGGTGAATTTGCAGAACCTTCATGTAAATGGTACTATATATTTTTTTTTCTGTGTGATTTAATTATGTCATTCTATTGTGGGTTTAACGTTGTTTTATTAAACGGAATATTGTTCTTTTCTAACCGATTAATCATACCGCTTTTCCTCTCATTTGAATTCGGAGGCTTTTCTAGAAGTGAATTGTGGTATGGCGCATTATCGATAATATCCATTGACTGGGGAAAAGACCAGGAATTCATTTTTCAGATTCCCACTTCATGAAATTGTTGTTGACGCTGTCTTGATAGTTACCGGTTTTGGAACTCGTTCTCTAAATTAACAGCGCGTTCAGAATGAATCCCATTTCTCTTTCATCGTGGATTATGATTAACCGATCACCTTTATTAATTGGCACTTTTACTCATGCGCGACTGTCATCCGACCACGATTTTGTTGTCAAATGGGACGTTAAAATACACGATTTGTCCAAATAAACTATCGAAGAATTCTCTTTTCTGCAATCGGTCATTTTTCTTAAATAATCTATCCTCTTCCACCGAATGTCTACTTTCTCAATCAGAGGTTTCCTATAATTATCAGTTTTACACCAGTTAAACCCTAACTCTTTCAGGGTAGCTGCTAGTGTAATTCTAGATTCTTTAAATTGGATACTCGTTTGAAGTTCTTCACGTAATTTATTTAATGTAGGCAGTCCATTATGTTTTGCGTGAAACTCATCGACTGTTTTTTCTTACAACGCTTTGATCAAGACTGTCTAATTCACTAACTGGTTTTGAACGTTGTTTGTTTTGCATTTTTTTGGGGTGCTGAATGAGCACGACTGCGATTTAGATTTCAGACTTCCTGCTTTTCTTGTGATCTTGAAATCTCACAAGCTGCAGGGATTCTTTCTTCATATTTTTGATTGTGTATTAAATGTTTGTCATCTTCTAATGTTCCTAACCTTTTAGCTTCATAAAATTGTGTACATTATTAACTGTTTCATGTGTTTGACTACGGAGCGTTTTATTCTCGTCATAAACAACGCGTACAATAAATATGATCTTAAATTTGTTGAGGGCTTCCACCCACCCACCATCCAAAATTTGTCGACTATCCGCCCACTTTCCACCCATCATCACCCACATTCCTCCCATCATACGCCCAGATACCATTCACTATCAATTCACCCAAATAAAAAAAATTGTAATAAATTAAATATAAATATGCAGTACCTAAATGCCATAAAATGATTTAAATTCTGCCATTGCCAAAAAAGATTCACAACATGTAAAATTCAAAAACGTAAAAAAAATCATATGCATTCATTAATAAACACAAAACGTTTACTATCAAGCCACACATTACAGAAGGAAACAATTATACTATGTGTGCCGGGTCACGCCAAGAATTGAACATTAGTATTGAATATTAGTTAGCAGTATGGTATAAAAATTACTTAGTTATTCTATGATTACGTATAAAATGACTAAGCTATTACTATTGTAGGGTATAGGGCCTATTATTTTAACGACAATAATAATACCAATTACAACAAATGTATATAACTCACAATCAAATATTTTGATAACCTTTTTTGTATAAATTGGTCATTCATTTTATGACTCACTTGTTGATGGGAATGTGATAATAATTTATTAATACAATGTATAAACTGTTCGATTTTGAGCTGTATACAGTAAGAAATATTTATAAGTGCGCTAAATATTTTTAAGTAATTATTGTTAAGTAATACTAGATCCTGGATACCGGTGTTCTTTGGTGGTTGGGTTTCAATTAACCACACCACTCAGGAATGGTCGAACTGAGACTCTACAAGATTACACTCATACATATCATCCTCTGAAGAATTATCTTAACGGTAGTTACCGGAGGCTAAACAGGAAAAAAAGTAATTATTGTCTGAAATTAAACAAAATGATACATTTTAATTGTGGAAAGAATTTTTGTTTTATACAAATAATTAAATACTGTATTCCAAAATACTCGGTTTCTGAATGAGCCTAATATTAGGAGAAACGAGTAATGTAATGCTCTGCACAGCCACTGTCTGCCTCGCAAGCTTTAAATTCATCGTACGCATTATACACTTATAAAACTTAGTTTTACTTAAATATCTGGACACAGAAATATCATACGAACTAATTTCCATGTATCTTTAACGACACTATTTATTAAACTATCGTTATACTCTTTATCTTCACCTATAATTTTTTTTTACTTTGTGATGAGTGTTTTTTTTTTTATAGAAAATTATGAAGTCGAATCATTAAAAAAAGACGCAAAAAATTTAATTTTGTTCAGAAAATTATTCACTATTCTGTAATATTTTAGAAAAAGATAAGCAGTGTTATTAAGAAATTTCTTCTGATCGTAAAACAACTAGCTCTGAACGAATATGTAGTTGTGTTTTCTTGTAATATAGTTTTTGCATTTTAGGCAGGTATACAACTTTTCACCTTTTAATATTATACAGTTTCCGAGTGATTGGTTGTACAAATTGTAGAAAATTCTTCAGGGTAATAAAATGAGCATAGCGATTTTTAATAATTAAAGTACATGCTTACTTTTCTTTTCTGTGCTTCGTCCATGATGGTCAACGATTATATTAAATTAAAATACGACTTTTGCAAAGATAAACGAACCAAATTTTATAACACCTTTTTAGAAACTTACTCAAAACATTTTCAATCGTCTTTACGACAACCATCTTCAGTGACTAGTGCTGCTGTTCAAAAACTGGTATTAGATATTACTGCTGGCGATTTTTTTTGACGTGAAACCTCTTTAAAATCACACCGAAACATACGGGTACCAGAACAGAAATTTGTAGAGTAACGAAAAGGTACGTATCGTCCTGCCTTAATAACTTCCTAATTATTAGTCTCGGACACGTAAATGCGATGTCATTTTATAACTAACATGGTCAGCGTACCTTTGAGTTTGGTCATCTACGAGAGTTGGTGGGGAGGAGGCACAGCGCATTTAGGCCAAAACTGGCGGTCTCGCTCATTTCCATACAGTGTAGCTCACGACTTAGACGTGATAGCGTGGTTATTCTTGTGTTTTTGTTTAGAATTTGTCGAGATAGATCGATTTAAGTAATAATAAGTGTATTTTGGACAAAATTTATATGTAAAAAAGTGAAGTAAACATGTAAAAAAGTATAAAAATTCTGTATATCAGCCTCAGCCCGCGCAAAAGCCAGCCGGAGGTATAAATTACACATATCGTTGGAAAGGGGAGGTTATGGGCCACACACAGCTACCCCAATGTCCGGTGACGAGAGAACGAGACCGATTCGGGAGGGTCGCATAGTTGGCACGGCGCGCTTAGTGAATGACGCCGACGACGCGAGCACCTCTACCGCTGGCTATTATTATAAGGCTATTATGCCTTATCTCTCTTACTTCTCATATCACAGATCGATGTTGAACGATATTGTCGTCGAATATTAATCGAAATAAATATCATGTACCATCTAGTGTCTGTTTTATGTTAAAATTAAATTTAGTACGCAATCAATGTCTCGTATTTATTTCAATCCAATACACAAAAACGACTCGCTGACATCCACCAATTTATCTGTAGAGTTGGCCTAATGAAGGAATTAAAATTTTCCATGGAGTCTTTCAGTTTTTTTTTCAAAGAAAATACGACGTGGCTCTCCCGTTTAACTCTATAGATAAGTTGGTCGGTCTGTAGCTCCGAGGAAGTTCATCCAAGGTCTGTAACCTTTCACGTTATATAGCGGGCGGCGTATTGCTGTGAACATAGGCTGACAGTTGGCTTACCGCGCTATTAACTCGCATGAACAACTCTGACAATGTACTTTCTTTTTCCTGTTTAGCCTCCGGCAAATACTGTTCAGATGATACTTCAGAGGATGATGTATGAGTGTAAATGAAGTGTAGTCTTGTACAGTTTCAGTTCTACCGTTCCTAAGTTGTGTAGTCAATTGAAACCTAACCACCAAAGATCACCGGTATCCACGATCTAGTATTCAAATCCGTGTAAAAATAACTCACTTTACTAGGACTTGAACGTTGGAACTCTCGACTTCCAAATCGGCGGATTTGGGAAGACGCATTAACCATTAGACCAACCCGGTGGGTTTTCTGACAATGTACTGCATACTATGTAAGTATACAGACCTATACGAGGTGTTTCCGTAAAGGAATGACCTCGTCTAACTATTCCACCGGGTTAACGAAGGCTAAACAAGGGGAAAAAACTGTTCCACCGTTCTTATCATTCTACCTCTCTCACACGCAATGTGCACAGCTATACGCCGCTCGCTATACTAACGACCGTGCGCCCCGGTACAGTTCCACCCGATTTTTTTCACTAGGAGATAGATATAGATTTATTATTTAGCAAAGTGTGTCTATTTATTTATTATATGGTTCGAATGTATATAAACCAGGCTGGTTTATTTGGTATTGTAAAAGTTTATACAGTACTTTAAAAAAGGTTTTCTGAAATGCGACGTATGATTCAATTTTTTTGTTGAAAAACAAAGTATTTATAATAATTGTGAAAAAAGTGGAACGCTATTTTACTTACGCGGGCATTATGTAATGAAATTTAGCGTTTTCTGGATTCTAATTAAATGTATGAAGTATTACACAATATCAAGAAGATAAGTGTTTACTAGAAAGTGAATCACTCTCTCTCCCCTCCCCGTAAAAAACCTACTACAGATCTGTAAAATAAGCAGATATTTATCTGTTTGTTATTTTTATAAATGCTGTGTATAGCAGTTTTTCCTGGAAGCAACCGCAAAGTGTATTGCCATAGAAGCGCTGTAAAAGGGGAGGTGAAGGTCAGTTCAATGTTTAATCTTTTATTCCTTTCCAAGAAAGTAACATGGACTCCTGTGTATGAAATTACGAGTATATATTGGTCTATACAATACTGTAATACAGGTTTTGTTTACGTTCTTTATAAAGGTAGGATTTACAACTAGTCGCATTTTTCTGCCGATGAGTTTTAAGCATCATAATAAAGGTAAAAAACATCCAGGAATGTCTTATATTCCACGGTTGACCTTCTGCAACTTAATCATATTAATTCATTAATTTTCTTAATTTATATTTAATTATTATAAACTTTTTAAAAAATGCTGGGGAAAAAATTGAAGTTGTTTAATTTTAACTTTACTCATGTAAAATGCGCAAAGTATTTCTCGATGTTTTATTAATTTGCATATTTTCTTACACTGTGCCTTATTTTAACACTACCTAATAAATAATTTTTTTTTCTCAATATATTTACCCAAATTAGGCGTTTTTAAACTACCTCTTGAAAAAAAATATGGCCGATAATCTAAAAATCTTTGATTCGCCCAAATTGTTTGAGAACAATGTGAAAATATTAGGTATTAACTGATCTTTTTGAGTAGAATGTACTTTTATTACTATTTTATAATTTTTTCAAACATGTTTGCAGTCAAGTTAGTTTGAAACGCATCCATAAAAGGATACAATTAATTGGTTTTCTTTAGTTTTAAAACAAATTTCAATATAAAAATGAAATTGTACAGATAAAAAAAATGAACGAGCATTAAAAAAGACTCCATTTTTTTTCCTTTTTCCAATTTTTCCTTTAATTTGAAGCGGGTTATTAAGCTTAAAATTCAGGATTTGATTTTCGGCTGTGTGGATTTTAAATTTGTTGTAATTATATAATATTAATGATTAAATTTTATTATTACTTACATTAGCAAGTATATAATTCTTTTGTACAACCGGTTTCGGGGTCACCGGCATCTGGAACTGTTTCGTCAAAGGAATATCATGGTATCTGTGAGTGTGAGGGACAACCCCATTGTGAGGGGTGGGAGGCCTCGGTATCCCGCTAACGATGATCGGGTGGGGACTTCCTTATAGTACCATTGGGGAAAAGTAAGACCTAATCCCGGTGGGGGGGATTATTTGGGGTCCCCTCATTAGAGACATGGCGTCTAAAAGACCGAGTCTCGGCTGTCTGGCGGGAACATGTTCCCGCCAGAATTTACGAGGTAGGGGCAATAACATCCCTCAGACCTGAGTTTATGCTTAGTTGCGTGTCCGGCTTCGGGGAGGGCGGGGAAAAAATAAGAAAAAAAAATTCCACGTATCTTCCAAAAATCATATGTAACATTAAAAGTAAAGTTGAACATTATTTTTCCGGATGTGAGTGGAGGAAATGTATTTTTAAAGACATATTACATCTCATAGCTCTGTATGAAGTAAGAAGTTGATTAATAATGTAGTAATTGTCGGATTTTTGTTTGCCGAAAAAATTTTTGCAAACGTCTTTAAATGAAGCCCGAGCTGCACTTTATACATTATTTAACATCGAGTTAAATACATTATTTTTGACCAACTCTGTCATTTGTGGACCAGAAAATATCCCTTCTTTAATTTTTCCTTCACTTACATTCGGAAATATCTGCCTGATGTACAAAAATCCGGAACTTCTTCATTGCTTTTTCAAAATTTTTGATTAGTCCTAGCTTGATATGGAGAGGGGGTAAAAATATTTTTTTGGGTTCAACTAAGGGCTCATGAATAATATTTTTCCCATTTGGAATTAAGTTGTCATGATTCTTCCACTCATGTTACCAAATATGATATTTATCCCTAGCTCGGCTGTCCCATTGGAAAAGAAAACACATGTACAGTATAGTTCAACTGCATGCCTAACAAAATAGCTATAACTTTCAAATCACCACATATTTTTTTATAATTTATTTTTTCAAGAACGTCTTTCATCAAATCGTATTTCTTTCAAATTAATACCGTAAACGATTAGTATTGAAGGATATTTATTACCGTTGTGTAGTAGAATCACTTATAACTATACTTGGACGAATCTATGAAAAGGCGCCAGTCCTCAGGTTTATGAACTTGTCCTAAGTGCAACATAAGCTCATCAATATTTGTACAATAAAACAAATTATTTTCTTCAATAAAGTACCGAGAAAGTTCTTTTTGTCGTCTTCGAAAGCCCAAAAGTTTTGTATTTTTTTGAAGTAAATTCCAACTTTGCAGTCTTGATCCTAACAGTTCAGCTTGATTTTTTGATAATTTTAAATCCGTAACTATGTCATTTAATTCACCTTGTGATACAAGATGTGGTTTATTGGAAGATAATTCAAAATCAAAATCATTGTTGTCTTTTTCAGTACTGCCTGATTCTTCATCGCTGCTTTCGAAACATACATTCACAGGTGGCTCAGGAAATGGAATAATTTCACTGTGAGGTACAGGCCTGATTGCAGATTGCAATGAAGGATGTTTTAGTATGTTGTGATTTCTAAGAAATCACAACATACTGATTTTACAGTTGGTGTGTGATTTCTTAGAAATTCCAGACACACTTATTAAACAAAAGTAACAGTCGTTTACATGATCCTTTGGTTCACGCCAAACCATAGGTACACCAAATGGCAAAGCCTTATGTGTACCTTCAGCCTTTCTCTTAAATATACAGAACAATTAGTGCATACTATATGAAGAGACCACGTCTTATCCTGATCACCACTTTTACTCTGAAAGTATGCTTTTTTACAAATGATATGCTTTTTTAATTAAAAGTGTAATGTTTTTCCTATTTGATTTTACGGTAAACTCACCCACCACATACATAACAAAGGGCATCCACATCATTTACACAATTTCAGGACAGTATGACACTGCACTGATAACAAACTTACGACAGTAATAAGACTCAACAAAATTAATTCATTCCTAAATCCATTACTTAATACAAACAACACAGCTGTATTTTCAGCTACATGTTTTTACCTGGACAGACATAATCTTGTCCGAGAAGGCTCACTATTCAGCATTAGATATGATGTCATAATATGTGACTACGATATGATTTAATTCTTTGTCTCGTATTATTGTTTATTTATAGCCTACAAATTATGTTAACAAAGTTAAACGATAAAAAATGAGCTAACAAAATAGAATATAGGAGCATAAAATGCTTTACGTTGAAAAATGAAAAAAATCCTTTATTGAAATTTAAAATTGGTGGCTGATAGAAAGATTCTGAGTTCATATTCGTTTTCAGCATCAAAAAACAGAATAAAATCATGTATCGCAGGTTAGGAAACAAAAATTATGTTTGTTAGTGTTGGATGTTTCCGTCAAGTTCGTTTTTTCTTCCGGAATATCGACTGTGAGACGTGAGTTTTATCTTTGTAGTCAAAGCGATACAATCTGTATGTATAATTTATTATACACTTATGCGAATTATTTTATTTGCTGTCTGCTACCTTTCCTATCTCCTAGTATATTTATTTTGACTTCTACATGTCCTAGAGCAAACAAAAATTTTAGTGTGTGTATATTGTATATTAAATTATTAATAGGTGTGCAAAATTGTGTGTTTTACAAACATTATATACACGAGTATATATATGTATATATATATATTTTTTTTTTATTATTTTTTTTTTTTAACATTTTTAGTGGCGATATTTTGAATGTGCTTGTAACCTCAAACCCGCTTATCGACCTGCCATACAATTAATCTGTTTGTAACATTTGTAACAAGGCTTTTTACAGATGCTACTATCTGTGATAACACTTATAGATGAGGCGTATTCATTATTCTACCGCAAAAAATATTGGATAAAAACAATTTTAAACAAATTTTTGATAATATATGTTTCACATGACTGACCCTATAAATGAATTTACCATGTAAATGTAAGAGAGAAACGTCATAAAATCAGAATTTATCACGGTGGGGCGTGCGATCTTTGAATAAAATTTAGTAAAATTAAAGGTAGTAAAAATTATAGACTTCATAATTTTGTTAGGTTAAAGATTTTATTGAAACTCCCCCTCCAAAAAAAAAAGACTAAAAATCCTAAAGGGGAGGGCAGTGTCACCACTTAAAATTAAGAACTGTATCTTAGATAATAATTATTAACTATTTTGTCGGTTCAGCTTCAGTATTGTCTTTCGTAGAAGTCCCTGAATTTTTTAATTGTTATAATCCTCGTTGTAGACGACGACGGGGATTATAAAACACCATTTAAAAAATGGCGTTTAATTTTTTCTAAGTATTAAGAGGTACCATACCATGATATTGTGAGAAAATAGAAGTAAATCGGTTTCCCATCGACATTTTCATCGAATATACTTTTGGATATTCGATATCCAAAGCACGCTAAACCCTCCGAAATGCAATCGATATTTTACGATAAAAAAATAAATTTTCAATCCTTTCGCCACATTTTGTTAGGACTGATATTATAATGAACATTATTTCTGTCAAAGAAATCAACCTTGATTAGTTTCATTTGTACCTCTGATACTTTGTATACTTTAATGAAGATTGGAATATGCAGTGTTGAGATAAATTAATTCATATATCTGTAGAAAACTGTGTTAAATGTAGGTGGTTCCTAAGTGAGAATTTTTGAATACATTTTTTTCGTAATACGGATGAAGCCTCATAAAAAAAATAAGATTAGGTAATCAAATACGAATATGTAAGATAAATATTATCATAAAATCTGTTCAACCTGGTTTTTATTTCGCCTTTCGTAACAAAAAAAAAAAAAATCAAATTATCAAAAACGATTTTTAACTTAATCCGTGTAGAACTCAAGTGAACAATTTCAGTGTACTGCCTTTCACTATATTTATTTTAAAAAAAACTCGTAATATTTTACTACCACCAACAAATGCATTGTGTTATTTTCGTTTCTGTGTGTTACCTTTCTTACGTAATAGTTTATTCTGTTATGTTAAACAATTTGGCTTGTTAACTAGTTAAAAATTTTTGTTTGTTACTCATGAAGTAATTGGATTGTTTAGTAATGACGTAATACATTTTTAGTTAAGTTTTAATTTGTTATTCGAATAAAATTGAATTATATTTGTTTTTAACAACAAAGAATGACAAAGTCGTGGGTTTAAATTACTATATGGACTTCATTTTTATTATCCGTTTGTGTGAAAAAAAAATTTGAATATAAGGTCATATCTACATAGTTCAGACCGCTATGTCAATGTACTTCAACTTTCACACCAAATTTAGTCATGTACAAAATTTAATGTTATTATAATCGATAAATAAAGTTGTTTGCTATTTTTAACCTTTTCTTTTACGTAAAACAATACTTAAAATAATAAACGACCGAGTTTGAAAATATCTGCAATAAAATAAAAAAATATTTAATAATTCTTTCTTATTTTTTAATTTTGACTTTTAAGAGAACGCCCAAAAAATAAAAATAACACTTACTAACCATTTGCCAACTCTCAATTTGGCACAGATTTCAAAAGTTAAAAGAACTTAAAAAGTTTTTTTTTTAATTTTATTACATTTTATGTTCTATTCTACATAACAGTTTTATTCTACAATTTTATAAAACAAAAAAAAATTATATATGTATATATATAATTTAATATAATATATTATATTATATTAAAAATTATATATATATTAAATTATATTATATTATATTATATAATATATTAAATTATAGCAAAATTATATATGTATATATATAATTTAATATAATATATTATATATATATATATATTATATAATATATAATAATTTTATTCAACATTTTGATAGACCTACAAAATCCTTTCGTTAAAAAAGAGCCGCTCGTAAAAACACATCGAGTAAGATACCTGCGTTTTGGTTAAAATGAAAAGGGAAATGCAGAGAAACAACGGGAAAAGACTGCTAACGAGAGTTAACTAAGATCTTCTGGAATGCGGAAATTCTTTTTTTCTTCTTTATCATTTCTGTTTTTCGGAGTTTATTCTTCTATCCATTTTTTAAGTTCCTCCCTGTTCCTAGTGATTCTTTTAACTTCTTGCACTTCTTTTCCCCCTCTATCCAATATCCGCAAGTAGTCCTTTCACATTGTTTTTGAGCATCCTTTCCTTTTATGAGGTTTCCTCTGTTACTTGACGTGGTTTCCTGGGTTCCTTCATTCTTATCGCATGTTCATACCAGGCGAGCTATTTCTTTCCCTTTACAACCACCACCGGACTCGAATATTCAACTCTATTCGTCAAGCAACATTCCGTATTCTGTTTCTTCTTGTCTTCCCTTAATTATTTCTTTTCAGTAGCCGTTACTGAATTTTATCTTCGATAAAACTGAAAGTAAACTAAAGAAATAACCTAGTTTATTTATCTGTTGAGTATAATTTAAAACTTAACGTCCGTGTGAAATACGCAGAAAAAATCTAAAAGGATATACCCTATTAACTAAAGTGTTGAGTTTTATCCTGCTCTGATTTTACTATCTTTTAATAAAATTTATCTCCATAATGTTATCACAAAAATGTTTTCCGAAATTGGAAATGATGCCTCTGATTGGAAAAAAAGTTGAATGAAAGTCGCTTCAAATATATTCAGCGTCATTCGGTTAATTAAGACTAATTTTTTAATATCTAATATAAAGCGGTTCAACCGTTCTGTACTTACAGGACTACAAACGTAATTAAAGGTCATTATCAACTATAGTAATTTTAATTAGAGGTTTTAATGATTTAGATGTTCTTAAGCAGAATATATGCTTTCTATTGGGATTTCCTGAAATTACAATAGTCGCTTTTATATTTTAGTTGTATATAAAAACGCTGCTGAAAATCCCCAGTTTTTTGTATTTGTAAGTTTTTATTAATCAAGTAATATTTTTTTAATGTGTTTTTCTCCCCAATGTTTCCTGACGATAATTGTTTAATAATCAAAACGACCTTCTAGATTTCATGTAGATTGCAATTAAGGTATTTGTAAACTGTTTTTAAACTAATTTATTAATACGAAGAGCCAAACATTATGTCCCTTCTTTAAGTCCAACAGTTGAGTAATAAATTGAATTCATTTCTTTAAACGTCAAAACTATTTATGATTTTTTTCCCCCCAATATCAACGAAAACCAAAATTACGTTTGACAGAAATTTTCTTAGATTTTTCAAAGGGGTTAGTGGGTAATCCTGTTAAGAGTTATTTTCTGTATAATTTAATTTATGAGGATGCATTTCCGAGTTACAATAAAACAGATAAAAATGAAAGAAAATATTATTTTTAGCAAATTTTATGAGATTAAAAAAAAAAATTAATTTAGGATCTTCGTTCCCAATCATGTGAAAAAAGTTTCTTGTGATCAACATGCTTTGTTGATCCATTTTAATAATAGATGAAATGAAGAAAATTAAAACTGAACTTATTTTTTTAAATGTTATATTATTCATAATTTTGAAAGAATGTACCTTCAGAGTAACAGATAAAAAAATTACACCCGAATGAACACGGAGATATTCAATTAATTTAAATTAAAATAAAGAAAAATTGTTGTTTGGATAATTTTTATATCGATCAGCGTCAATTGACAGCCTGCTGCAACGTCTGTTTCATGAAATATAGAAGGTCGTTTTAATTATTAAACAATTATCGACAGGAAACATTGGGGAGGCAAACACATAAAAAAAAAATTAATTGATAAATAAAAACTTACAAATACAAAAACGGCATTTTCAGCAATGTTTTTATATACAAGTAAAATATAAGCGGAAAATTAATCAATAGTTAGATGAATGATCGCAAAATATCTTTATATAGATATATACACCTTTATGTGTATTAGATGCTAACCAACTTTTCCGTTAACAATAATAGTAAATTTATTCAGGCCCGTGTATATATTTGTTAATGGTAGACTTTTTGTTACAATCTATATTTCTGGTTTAGCGTTTTAATAATAATAATTTTTCATCAATTTTAATTGTTTAATAGTTATAAAAAGCCTAAAGGGGTTATTATGTAAATAAATAAATTTGATGTAGAATGATAATTTATATTTGAATTTTTATCGCCGTGTTTAATGTTTAAATAATTACAACTGGAACCGGTTTAAAATAATTTTGATACGTAGATTAATAGTCTGAACTTGATTTATAGCTAAATAAACGTTAATAAACATAAATACGGTGTATTAATTTATACAGTTATTTGCCAGAATTAAGTGTAACGTGAACTGATGTTGATACTTTTATAATACTACTGGTTACAATTACGGGCTGTTGCAAATATATTCGTTAAACTGATCGTTGCCTAATTAACGAAAAAACTTACAGTAATAAAAGTTGAAACAATTCGACTGATGTTATTGTTTTTTATATAAAATTATTATCGCAGCCTTTTATCTAAGCACCTGCATATTTATATTTTTTTCTTGATGAAATCACGCAGGTGCATAATGTTTCTAGATGTTTCGATAAACATCCGCTGTTTACCTTTATAAGTTTTATTTAAGTCGTCTTACCTTATGTTAATTTTTCCTGCTGTTACCATAATACATTTTTTGAAGATAAATATTGTAAAAGTGGTACCTCCGATTGTGGTTTATTTGTTTTCATATTCTTAAGTCATAAAATTTGAAAAAATCTTCGTTGAAAAATTCTATGTATATATAATATTCTGTGGGAAACACACTTGTACATGTTCAGTACATGTTCTACAAGTCAAAATAAAAAAAAAAAATCATCGACAGGTCTAAAAATCTTCTTGTTTTAAAATTACGGCTTCCAAATGGTTTTTCTGAATTTGGATTACAAATTTGCCTTAATTTATAATAGATATTACAGTAATTTATTAGAAATATTTTGTGATAATGTATTACGTATTACAATATGCATTTTTGTAGACGCCATTTACGATGAAAATTTTATGATTTTAAAAGTAATTTTACGTAAAGGAATAAGAAAAAAATATTGTATTCCAGTACTATCCGACATTTATTTAAATAAATAACTTTCATATTTCAGTAGAAAGTCAATAAAAACTTTATATAAATGTCAAATTTTATTGAAAATGAAATAGGTCAAGAAATCATCATGATTATTATTAAATTAATAATAAGAATAAATTACTGTAGTTAATAAAAAAATCAATTATTATATAAAAACCCTTTTGTTGTGTTTGTAGGAAAATGAAACAAAAGAAATAAAGTTTTAAAATACTTATTTACTGAGTTTTATATAACAATAATTATTTCTTTAATAATAATGAAGATAGTTTTCTGTAATCTAATATAATTTTCTTCAAGTTAAATTACACTTAAAATCACAAAATTTGCCCCTTAATTGGCATCTACGGAAAGATTAATGTTAGACATTTAGACAAGGTTTTTCGGGAGAAAAGAAAACGTTTTCGTTCGTACTATGTTTGTGATTTTTTTCTTTATTTTCATTTGAATCATTTCCGTTTTGTCACAGGGCAGTATGTACGCGTGTGTTTTCTAGTGTATATATATATATATATATATAATTTTTTTCTGTAATATATCTTGAGAACGGTTCATCCTATAAGTATAAAATTGTGTCGTGGATTTGATTCTACTAAATTTTTGATTTATTCAAATTATAGAAGTAGGAAAGTTTTTATGTACACGGGGCAGTGTCCAGTCTTTATGAGGTGGGTTTAGTTTTAATTAAAATTTTATCTGTCCAAGTCTTTGTAGTTTATCAATTATAATACCTTTGAAACATTTTTGTAAAATGAATTCACAAAAAGAAACCCGTTCCTGAAAATTTAATTTTTATATATTTTAATTGAAACTTAATTTTTGTTCCTCTTCAACTAATTTACTTAATTTTATTTCTATTGATTTTCGCTTATAGGTAAGGTTTTCCGTTTTGTCAGAGTAGACACAGTTTTCAGATCTTATCTTCAAGTTTGAGTTTGTGACCTTTAATACTTTGAAGACCACTTGAAGATTCAGTTTTATGCTAAAAAGCAAAGATTGGCGATTTTTTGTCAGTCTCATTTTATGCGAGAAAGAAGATTTGGTAAAATTTCTTCGGTGTCAAAATGAGGTTGGTGTACTGATGACATGTTTGATTGACATGGCAGTTCGCTTACGATAGAGGTTGTGTTTATTGTTGTTTAAAGTTGCATGTGACAGGGCAATTCATGTTCGCAACAAAAAATAACTATTTTGAACTTAGACTGTTGTTGTTTTTAATTTTAGTGAAATTTAATCATGTTCGTTGCGTAATACATAAATATAGTTAGTTTGTTATTGTTTTGATCGGGCGTGAAATCATAGTTCGTTATGAGTGTCCTTTATGTTTCCTTTTATGAGATTTGTAGCGCCATTATGTATCCAAGCGCTATAAAATTGTGGACAGGTACTTGCTGGTATTCAGCGACCTTAGGCGTGGGAGCGAATGGCTGCCTAGACGAAGTAAATTATATTATGGATGTCATAAATATGTTTAGTTGTTGACTGGGTGCGCCTACCGATTTTAGCAAATAAATGACAATCGAGCGGTTGGGACATGTAAGCCGATGGTGAATGGCACCACGCTTAGTCCGCTCACGCTGTTACGTAAGTTCTAGGAGCTGTTAGGATACTGGTCGCTAAACTGTTCGCGGCTCAGTTGCCGTTTGTGGCACAGACATTTGGTCTTATGCTTTAGTGTGACGAATGGGGTGGTGGCGGGAGAAATGCCAAGCAAACCAATCACAGGATTGATTTCACCATCTTTTGCCTGTCATAAGAGAGCCGCTTGGCAGACTGTTCTCAGCCTTAGCTGGGGTTGCTCTCCGACTTGTTGTTTTGGTGAGATTGCTCTTAAAACTTGTAAAGGATCCTAGTGAGATCGGCAGTTATCAACCCATTAGCCTCTTGCCGGTTCTCGATAAGTCGCCTGGCAGCTGATGAGCTGTCTCTGCGGGGAGGTCCAGACTAACGAGCGAATAATGTTCGACTGTCCCTCTGTTGGTGGAGGGGGGCAGAAATCGGACCACCCTGGAACTTAGAAGTCAAGGGAAAAATTGGCCACCACACTCGGCGAGTCAATATGGTGTGAGCCGCATTGTCGGACTGTGTGGGAATTTCTTGTTGCAGTTGCGTTGTTCAACCGTTATCAGTAGTTTGTTAAGGGGAAAGACTCTTACCGCACTGCTGTAGGAAGAAACCTTCGAGAAATAGCTGGCCATCAGCCAATAACTCCAAGCGCGATAAATAGTGGACAGGTACTTTCTAACATTTAGTGACCTAGGCGTGGCAGCGAAATGCTGTCTTTGACAAAGTAAATTTTATATTTATGACAGTGATGTGTTGTAGTATAGACGGGGTGCGCCTACCCAATTTAGTTTAATATATGACAAGTGAACGGCTGCACACAAAAGCGAGTGGTGCATGGCACCACGCTTACTCCATTCACGCTATTAGGTTAGATCCAAGAACTAGTTAGGAGACCGGTCGCATAACCTTTCGACGCACAGTAGCCCTTCTTGGCATAGACATTTGGTTATATACTTTATGGCGACCGAATGGGGTGGTGGCGGGAGTAATGCCGGTAAACATATATCACAGGATTTATAAAAATTAAAAAGGGTTCAAAATAAAAAAAAAACAAAAAAACAGCAAATAACTCTTATTTAGATTAAAAAATTAATGCATGAAAACACATGGCTTTTACACCTTTTTTATATATGTAATTTCTGAGCTTTTCAACTTCGTACAAAACGTGCCTGTAAGATATGTCGTTGAAATATCTTACAGGCAGATTCCTGCCTGTAAGTAATTACACTGGCCGACTTACAGTTGGCCAGCGACTTTTATCTTTATTCTCATGACATTTTTTGTTTCGTTTTTATATAAATCTTTTTTAACTTTAAATGAATTCCTGCTTTAAAACTGTGGAAAGTAGTGCTATTTAGTTTTTTTTTCCATTTAGGTCTTAAGACATTTCTGAAGCCTTGTTGTGTTCTGGTCAAGTTAACTGCGTCTCTTATTTTTGTAGTGAGTGTACTTGCTACGTATTTGCATCGCCAAAAGAAAGATGCGTTGTGAATTAGAATCCAACATGCGAACTAGCCTGGCCTAGCCTCTGACTACATGTCACTTTCGCACGGAAGTCAATCGGCAGCTGTGCCGCGCCCACACAATAATTTCTACAATGATTAATATAATTATGTAATTAGTGAAAATAAAAATCGATTATATCTTTTAATAAATTCGTACGAAAATAATATTTCGTATTAAAACATCTTTCATTTTGAACAGTTTAAATATTTTCGTTATTATTATTGTTAAACTATTATCTTAACTTTTATTTTATGATTGATTCTCATTAATTCATCATTGAGATTTTGAAGCTTGTTCATGTGAATATGGAAATGAGATTTTGTAATGAATGAAAAATGTCATGCCTAACCGAGATTCGAACCCGGGAATCCTGCATTATAGGCCTTCTTTCTTTTCTTGTTTAGCCTCCGGGAATTACCTTTTAGATAATACTTCAGAGGATAAATGAGAATAATATGTATGGGTGTAAATGAAGTGTAGTCTTGTACATTCTCAGTTCGACCATTTCTGAGATGTGTGGTTAATTGAAACCCAACCACCAAAGAACACCGGTATCAACGATCTAGTATTCAAGTCCGTGTAAAAATGTCTGGCTTTACTAGGACTTGAACGCAGGAACTCTCGACTTGCAAATCAGCTGATTTGGGAAGACTCGTTCACCACTAGACCAACCCGGTGAGTCTGGATGAAAGACCAAAACGCTGTAAATACCCCGGAGATCGGCCAATTATAATTACATTGTAGATGTACGTTATCAGCTTTAATATACAGACAGAATCACTAGATTTTTAATGATAATGGCAAATTAATTACATATAAGCTAAAAATATCATACTGCGATAAATATTCATATCGCAGGAATAAAATAGGGGAAAAATATAATATATGAATCAAATTATACTTTCATCCGAAACATTCATCGATTTTTATTTTTTAACAATTCGTCACGAATATTATAGTTTATTGCCTAATAGCATAATTTTGAAACTCTTACTAATTGCGTGATTCTGGAGATTATAATTTCAAAAATAAATTACAAATAAATTTTTTTTATTTATACGAGCTTAGCATTTGGGTACCGGATTTTACGTATTACTAAGAAGGGAATAATTTTTTAAAATTGTAAAAATACATCAAATTTTAATTAATTTTGTCCCGAAATCGTGTACTAATTAATTTCCCAGCGACGGGATAAAAAACTACTGCACGTGTGTGTAAGATGAAGAAAAAATCCGGTTTGATATATAAAAAAAAAAAATTTATATTATCAAAGAAGTATTATATTCCTTTAATTTTCATAGCTTGAGATTTTCACTAAAATTCTTCGTTGGATAAAACAAAAAACAGTTTTAATAAAACGAAAAACGAGATAGGACCCCCTCGTTTCCTGCCTTAAGCTATGTTTTTTGAATTTATGTAAAAAAAAAAAATAATAAAAAGTTTATACCTTATTTCAACGGGAGAATTTCCTTTTTATTTCATTAATATTCTGTACGTATTCCATTTCGATGAAATACAATACGGGTAATGTATATGAGTTGCAATATGACTAATCTATGGGAGTATACAGCTAGCCGTGCATCATCGGTTTACAGTATTGTATTCGATTGGAATTAAAGCTACTGAGAATGTAGGCTCTTGATGATGTACGGTTTGTATAATTGGAAAACTGGCCTTAATCGTTATTGTTAGTATTTAATTTCCTGTTATTTCATCCTTTAGTGATTTATTACTTTCATCATTCGGTTGAATTTTTAAATTATTGAATGCAAATTATATGAAAAATGTCTTCGTAATACAAAAGGTTCCTGAAATCAAAAGCGCCAAAGAAACATTGCTGGTAAACGTATAGGTTATCAGTAGAAAACACAAGGCTGTTTATTTTTTGAATCGGGAGAAAATTGAAAGGTTATCTCTTACTCTCCTAATGTTCATTAAGAATAAAATGTGAATTGGAGAATTCATATTAAAGATGAATTGGAGAAAGATAAACGCGCTGTATGGTAAGAAATATATGGGAAGATTAAAAAAAAGTATAAATTAAGGTAATATCGGCGATGATGTTTGGCTTTGAAATAGTATAAAGACACAGTAAAAAGTAAAATTTTATACGCAGTTACGTATTATATAATTAAATATGAATTGCCTATTTTATATGAAGTTCATTTTTAAAAAACTCATATACCAGAAATTAGTTCAATCATTTTAAACTCTGTTTGTAACGTTGTGATAAAATAATTACTTTTTATTGAAAAACAATAACCAAAGGGGTATTAAATTATTTTAGTGACTATTGTTTAACAAAATTAATTTGAGCAATAAAAATGTGAAATTTTTATTTTTTTTTATTTGGGGGATTCCATAATCAAGAGTAAGCATTAGGGTAGTTATTTTTTAAGAAAATAATCTCTTAGTGAACCCGCCGGGTTAGTCTAGTGGTTAAACACGTCGTCGCAAGATCAGCTGATTTTCGAATTCCAGAATTCTAAGATTCGAGTCCTTTTAAAGGCAGTTTCTTTTATACGCATCTAAATGTTAGACTGTGGATAGCGTTGTTGTTTGGTGATTGGATGCACTACATCTGCAACCATCAGGGCTGATAAGCCGGTAGCAGTTACCTTTATTTTTCCTATTTAGCCACCGGGAATTCCCGTTCAGGTTACGTCAGATGATGAATAAGGATATGTATGAGTGTAAATGAAATATAGTCTTATACAGTCTCAGGTTGACCATTCCTGAGATGTGTGGTTAAATTGATACCCAATCACCAAAGAACATCGGTATCTACAATCTAATATTTAAATCTGTTTAAAAGTAACTGCCTTTACTAGTATTTGAACGCTAGAACTTTCGACTTCCAAATCAGCTGATTTGGGAAGACACGTTCACCACTACACCAACCCGATGGGTTCGGTAGCAGTTACTGGATTTCCCCCCCCCCCCCACACACACACACACACCCTTCCACTTACTCACTCACTCACTCAGACCCTGGTTGGTTGCCATAATTCGAAATAAATAAAATTGTAATTTACTAGGAATTGATGAACATTTTTGGCTAATTTTTTTTCCAAAAAACTACTAAAGAGTAAGTGCTATTAGAAATTAACATGTTTACATTTTAAATACAATGGGCAACTTACAAGATGGATTACAATTTTAAAAAAATTTTTTAAATTAAAAAAATATATTTTATTACTACAGTTCACTGGAGTGGGATGTGTAAACCATTATTATAGTGAATTGAAGCCGCATTGATATAGAAAATAGAAATGAAAAGAACTCATATTAACTCTTTTTTTTAAGCAAGATATAGCTAAAAAAATAAGAATATATAGTCATGTTTTGGCGGTAGAGGTGTGAGAATATTAAATACATTTTTTTGGTAATTTGTGATCTTGATAAAATAACTTCAACTTTTGTAATAAAGCTTTTTAGCTAAAGTGCTCCAGCAAAGATTTGAAATTTTATTTCGGCCATATCCTACCTTTTTTTCCAATTTTTGCAAAAATTTAATAAATTGTTTCCCTACGAAGGTGTCCCTGTCTGCCATGTGAAGAGAAAATTGGTCAACAGGGTCTAGAGTTATAAAACCAAAATATAGGGCATCATTCAACGTATGTAGATACGCACAAACGCACGTGTGACAAAAATATATTTTTCTGGCTTGGGAACATTGGAATACACATTTTTTCGTGGAATATTTACAGTCGATTTAAATCTATTTGTCCCCATAAGGCATTAAATTAAAAAAAATAATAATTTTTTTTATTGATTTATATATACCTTTTCCCTTATTGCTATAGCGGATATATTGGGATAGCTGGGAAAGTATTGTAAAAGTTTTTTTAGCCAGAAAGATGCACCCACCGGGTTGGTCTAGTGGTGAATGCGTCTTCCCAGATCAGCTGATTTGGAAATAAGAGAGTTTTAACTTTCAAGTCCTAGTAAAGGCAGTTAATTTTATACGAATTTGAATACTAGACCATGGATACCGGTACTCTTTGGTAGTCGGGTTTCAATTAATCACACATCTCAGGAATGGTCGAACTGAGACTGTACATGACTACACTTCATTTACACTCATACATATCATTCTCATTCATCTTCTTCTGCGGGAGTAATTCCCGCAGAACAGGATATGAAAGAAGTCAGAAATGTGCAGAATTGAAAGCCGAAATGTTTGGGTTGGGGGAGCGAAAGAATGAAATATGTTGAAATCAATTATCTGGAAGTAGGAAGTAGCAGGATGAAGAAAAATTCTAGATTTTATTAGAATTTTAATATTTTTAATTTTCTTATGTTTAACAAAAATGATTGTAGACTGTGGAGAGGTTGTAGATTTGAAAAGACTGAAGACGATGAAGGTTTGCAACGTTAAAAAATTAATACTATCTGACTTATTAATTTATTAGCGTCTACCGAACGAGTTGTACTGATTTTATTTAGTTTTATTTAATATTTAGAAAGCTTTCCTGAGACCAAATTCTTTAACTTTCTTGTTAAGCTGTAAAATCAATATCGTTACCATTTCATGTTACGGATAAACTATGATGTTGCATTCTAATGCAGGATTAAAATGCAACATCTTCCTATATTTTCACTAGAATAAAAAAAAAATCTTTTAAAGATAACTAAGAATTTAAAAATCATAGCTTGTATAAATTGAACAGCCAAGCTTAGCCAAATTATGTCTATATATTTCTTGTTTTTATTGAATATCTTGTTTCATATGCGCGAAAAGTAATTCTTCATATAGTTTTATTTTTTAGAAATCTTTAATTCATTTTTTTCTTGTGTTAAGAAAAGCCTTTAAAATTCTATAAAATCTTGTGTTGCAATTTAATTTTTAAATAATTTTGTTTTTCTTTAGCTTTTACCGTTTTTTAGTATCATAAATATGTTAACCTATTTGAAAATTTATCGTTGTTAAATGGTAAAATACGTTTACTGTCTACTGGTACTTTCTTATTAACTATACTGCGTTATTAAAATAATGTATTTCCTTTCATTATTTATGTATTCTTAGTATTCGATCTCTTTTATCCAGTTTTATAAATTATTCATGTTTTTATTTATACATCTACTCATTTCCTAATACCATATATTCATCATTCATGTTTTTTATTTATGAATGTAGATTACGGTGAACTACTTATTTTAATTGCTTTCACTATTGCATTATATTTTTTCTAATAAATTTGTAAGAAAATAATTCGCTACTTTGTAATAACAAAAAATTCAAGGTGGTCTTATTTTAATTAATTTTATTTCATAACTCAATGTCTTCTTAAGGAAAACTGAAGGAAAATACAATTTTTTAGCTGCTTGTTAATTTTTTCGAAATTTTCAAAAACAATTTTAAAAATATGAAATTTTAGTCAGTCGGTTGATCAAGCGCCGCATATCTTATACAATATATGCAGTTTATACTATTACGCAATTGTTTGGTACTTTTACCTCTCCGTTCCCTTTAAACTTCTGATAAAGATATAGAGATTGGTATGATAGTCGCAATTTTAAATCTATGTTTAATTTCATTTAAATTTTACTTTTGTTTTTATTTTGGGTATATTGTCATATTTTCTATTTATCATAACTTAAATGAAAAGTAAAAATAATAACAATGTGTGAAAGAAATAAAATAAAAAACTGCTGTGGACACCACATGACTTCCCTGTACGCCGTATTAAATTACATTTACAGATTTTTTTTAAAATGAAAAGTACATAATAAATTTTATTTCAGTAATAGCTTCTGATATTTTTTTCTTTTTTTTGTTGTTAATGAATCATTATTTATTATAATCTTTTTTTTACAATGAGAGGTTAATAATTTTTTATAAATCAATATATTTAAATTTAAAAAAAAAGTTAAAAAAGAGATGAAGTCTGATTCGAACCGATTTTATTTGGTTATAACTTAAATTTTATTTGGTTATAACTCTGGAACCAATGAAAATAAGTACCACTTATGATACATCGTTGAAAGCTCTCAATGAGGGCTTATTACTGCGGTTAAGAAAAACTCCAAAATTCAATTTTTTTTGGATTTTGTTTTTTTTTTGACATATTGGGTCTAATCGTTTGCAATCAAAAGGGGAGGTGTACAACTAGATATTACAACAGTCATAAATCCAGAATTTCAACACCTTACGGCTAATCGTTTTTGAGTTATGCGAGATACACACATACGTACATACAAACGTCACCGTGAAACTAAAAGGATTCAGGTTTATTTTGATCAACAGGCCAAAATGGATATTTCCATTGAAATATGAAAACCGAAATTTTTCGCGATCTCAATACTTCCTTTACTTCGTACAACTAATTAAACAAATAATTAAAATCTAAATATATAAAGAAAAATGGTTGTGTGTCCGTTTGTCTTTTATAGAGATCTACAGTTTTATTCCGATCGTGATGAAAATGTGCACACTAATAGTTCCAAACATAAGTATCTATTTTCATTTTGAAAAACTATCCTCACCCACTTTTCACTCGCTCAGTGTAGCCTCTAATCAACCTCAAATTTTGCGATTAAATTTACAATAATATAGCCAGAAAATGTAATCGTTACTATGAAAATTAATGTTTATTGAAAAAATGAGTTTCGAATAGGACTGTTCCAACTGGAAAAATTGGAAAAAGAGCGTTGGAAAGTTAATAATTTTGGAAATTTTGCATTGGAACTTTTAGATTGCAACTTTTGATTTTGCATCCTCCAAATCAATCGAAATGCCACCAATGAAAGGAAGGGGTCGGTCAGATAACTCCTGTAGTCAAAGAAAAAACCATCCGTGCATCGGGAACTCTTAAACAACGAGAGCTTTATCTACAGCAGGAGCGTATCAGACCACCAAGAACGAGCGTAAGTACATCAAGAATGAGGGAAACGTTGGAGGAAAGAAAGCTTCGCCTGCACTAGGACCGCGTCAGAGCTTCTACGTGAAGGGCAATGGAAATATCGCAGTAAACAAACGATTGCAGGTTTCCATTCGGCAATCATTCGCTATGAGCATCAACAAGGTACAAGAAAGGCCACTTTGTGTGGCAGGCATTAATTATGAAAATCGCATGACTAATTATATGTAACTTGCTTAAGAGTTGGCAAGCCGAGAAATCGAGCTTGTAATTAAGTAAAACCTCATACATAATAACAAACATGTTAAAACGAGGAAATGAGATTAGAGAAAAAATACGATATCCTGAGAACAAATTAAATCTAAGACAGTTTAGTTTAGAAGTGACTTACTGATCGTTACATTAAGTGTCCGTTCGGTTAGTGTAAATCTTTTTCTCATTAATGGCTGTCTATTTTTTATTTCGTAATAATTAGTTTGTATGTATTTTTTGTAGAAATATTTCTAAGTGAAGGATAATACAGATGAAAGAATAAGTCTTTCTTTTTCTTGTTAAGCCTTCGATAATTACCTTTTAGATAATACTTTAGAGGATAAATGAGGATGATACGTTTGAGTGTAAAAGAACTGTAATCTTGTACAGTCTCAGTTCGACCATTCCGGAGATGTGTGGTTAATTGAAACCCAACCACCAAAGAACACCGGTATCCACGATCTAGTATTCAAATCCGTGTAAAAATAACTGAATTTACTAGGACTTGAAGGCTAGATCTCTCGTTTTCCAAATCAGCTGATTTGGGAAGACGCGTTCACCACTAGACCAACCCGTCGGGTTTAGTAATGTAAGTCGTCTAACAGCGGTTTAAACGCTATAAGGAGGGATGTAAGTTCCCCTTATCCGGTTGGACAAAGATTTTGTACGTAGTAGTCTGCACAGTACCTAATTCTTTCAAGTCGTTTGGGAATGATGACGAAATAATCAAAACGGGTGAAAGTGAAGATGATGAATCCAAAGTGAAACTCGTGTCTATACAAGATGCAAAAAGTTCATTGACGGTCTTCAGCAGTATTTCATGTAAGCAAGAAGGTAGCAAGGAAACTCGCTAGCGGAACTACGAGTCGGTGCCAAATTTGTTGAACGCCAGATAATGAAAGGGCAAAACATAAGAAATTTTTCAAGAAGTTTATCAAGTAGGAGCCATTAAAGTACATATTTTTGTATTTCACAGACGACAAAATGTAATCATTATTTTGACTTGTATCTGTTCTGTTTAAGCTTTTTTTTTATTAATAATGTTAGACTACAATAACAGTTTCTAATTTTGTAATTTAATAATGTTTTTTTATATTACTTTAATATTGTGTAGAAATGATGAGTTAAATGGTATTTAATAATTTGTATGTACTGTACTATATTTGTGTATACATCTCATTTTTCGTTTATGTCGCTTGATAGGGCCAGCTGTTAAATAGGATTATATGGTCCCGGTCCCGGTCCCGGTCCCGACTTGGTCCGATTATCCGGAATCCACTGTAGTTTTAAATTTTGTTTTACTAGATTCATTCGGGTCTATGACGGATACGTTCGGTAGTAGTCGAGATAATAACAAAATTTAAGCTACATTTCTCTAAGGTTTTGAAGACAAATTTCAGTAATGGAATAAAATTAACTGAAAAGTATTTGGGAAATAGACTAAGAACTACTCAATCTTTTGCTGTTATTATGAATGGAATCGTTAGATTTCAAACTCATCAGCTAAAATACATAGCGACTAGTAAAGATGCTCGTTTAGGTTCTTAAATAATCATTATTATTGTATAAAAAGAGAATTTGTAAATTAAATACAAAAAAAAGTAATGCGTGTAAATTGCTTGTGTAAAATATAAAGAGGCTGAACATGAACAAAATTATACAATCTCGTTGTGTTCACTCCAAATTGAATTGTCGCACGAGGTGCGGCAATAAAGTAATGAGACTGATGTGAAAAATAATGTTGCTTACCGTTTTAGTCATGTTTAGTGTTGTCTCCTACAAAGTAGTTCCCCTCTGATTGCACACACTTATTCCAGCGCTTCTGCCATTGATGGTAACATTTCTGGAACTCATCTTCTGCAATATCCTCCAAGACCCTCATCACAGCTTTTTGGACATCTTGTGTTGTTTGAAAATGGTGTCCCTTGATCGCCATTTTGACTCTTAGAAATAGAAAAAAGTCGCACGGAGCGATATCTGGTGAATAAGGTGGCTGTGGTAGTACTGAAATTTGTTTTGAGGTTAAAAATTGCTGTACTGACAGACCAGTATGGGATGGCGCATTATCGTGATGCAGAATCCAATTATCAGCAATGTCGGCACGGACACGAAGAACTCGTTTACGAAGTCTTTCTAAAAATTCTTTGTAGAAATATCGGTTAACTGTTTGTCCAGGAGGCACCCACTCTTTATGAACAATTCCCTTGGAATCGAAGAAGCACACAAGCGTGCATTTCACTTTTGACTTTGACATGCGAGATTTGTTTGGTCTGGGTGATCCCTTTGAGCACCATTGCGAACTTTGGCGTTTTGTCTCTGGATCGTATTGAAAAAACCAACCTTCATCACCAGTGATAACACGGCTCAAAAAATCTGGTTTGATTTCCGTTTGCTCTAACAGATCGGCTGCCACATTTTTCCGTGTTTCTCGCTGTTGTGTGAGATTTTTGGGGACCATTTTTGCACAAATCTTTCTCATACCAAGATCTTCAGTTAATATTAGACGAACCGTTTCTCGATTGATGTTGAGTTCTTCTGCAATCATTTTCACGGATAATCTTCGATCATCGTAAGATTTCACGCACCCTGGTCAAGTTGACATCTGTCCGTGAGGTTGATGGTCGTCCACTGCGGTCTTCATCTTCAACATTCGTTCTGCCTTCACTAAAATTTTTATGCCACCAAAACCTTGAGTTCTTGACATAACCTCCTCTCCAAAAACCTTCTAAAGTTTACTATAAGTTGTCGCGTTTTCACCCGATTTAACCCAAAAATAAATGGCATACCGTTGCGTAATATTTCGCGGTTTCATTTCTGTGACGAGAGACACAAACACGTGTTCACTTATTACAGCACAACTCACGATTGAGCAGTTGCATCAATGTGCCGCTTGGACTAGAAGTAGCTTATAGACCAAGGTCAAAGATGTGCCTACGCAAAGGTGTGCCTACGCAAGCTGCAGGGTTGCCACATCTTACAAAGAAATATCAGTCTCATTACTTTATTGTCGCACCTCGTATACTCCATTCTAAGCACAATTCTTACCTGGACGGCAATCACCTTTGTTTTCCTTTTATAAAAAGGGGAATGGCCGTTAATTTTTAATTAAAAAAAAATTAAAATAGAAAGTTTCGTGAAAGTTTTTTTTTTATTTCATTAATTTACTAGTATTTTCACGTTAAAAAATTATTTTTATTTCCTAATGACTGTTTAATTATTGAAATCCACATTCGATTGTATATTTGAATGTTTTTAGTACGATTCTTGAGCCTTATCATTGATATCTCATTTTCTTTATTATTTCAAAGTTATCACTGTTTCTTAGTTTAGGATATTAAATTTTTAACTATTAAAAATTGATAAATTATTATTTTTTTAATGTTGAGGTTGTCCAACCTGTTATTAAATAAAAGAGCTCTAAAAAATAATAAATAAATAAATACGCGTTCATATTGTGGGACAGTTTCGCAGATGACAATCGTTATAGGCATAATAACCTCTACATAAAATTTTTCGGTTCGCAATGATATGAAAGACGAGCTGTTTTATGGCTGTCTTTGTATTATTTCTCTAACATGGAATGTTACAACAAAAGACAATTCTTCGTAGAACATTGACATTTGATGTGTGGACGCGTTAAAAATATATGAAGTCGCTTTTCAGAACATCGTGTTTCAAAATTCTTTTTAATTATGTATACTTATATTTTAATAACAAAGTTGTGTTTCTAGAAATTAAAATAGTATCGGTTTATTTACATTTTTATGTCAGTAATTCTTTAGGGCTAAATAATCTTATTTATCAGAGCTAACTACGCTACTCAGATATTATTAAAAATTCAGTTTGAAAAGTGAGACTGGTTTAACGTTTTGTAGAAACTGTTTAAAATTAAATATAGTTAATTTTTTTTTCAAGTAATATAAAAACAGAAAAGGAAAAATTCAAGGTCATGCGTCGCTACCGGGCAAAGTGCGGCGGCGTGCGTGAACCCCCGTGCGATTCTAGACGTGTCGAAGCGAGTTGGTTTACGAGCCCGTTAGCGTGTGTGGAGCCGTGTCATTTTCCTGTTTTTATAATACTGTTTACCTTTTGTGTTTTGTGCTCGCCGCCTCAAAGTGTTACATTAGAACAGGATTAAAAGAAATCATTCAGATTAACTACACCTATTTTTAGAACCTCCTGGTAATAACTATTTCACGTGTGTCAGTAGACAAAATTTTCTTGCCGATGCTGACATACAGATTCTTTACTATTTGACGCATGAATTTTATGCCATTAAAAAAACCAGAGTCCAGTTAAATTAAAAGTAGCTTTAAACAAAGAGACTTTCTTTCATTGGCATGTTACATTTAAATGAATTTAGCGTAATCTAACCGAAAAATCAACAGGAGTAAATTTTATGTTCTTAAAATAATATTTTGTTATTATTATTATTAATGTAAAGTAATTTTTATATCGTGTTTAAGTGTTTATTTAAACAGTTGAACGTTTTGGAGGTCGTAACACACGAATAGGGAACGAGATTATTTAGTTCTAAGCCGTAACTCAGTAATTTTAGCTGGAGTACGTATTTATTAGTCACGCTCAATTTAGCCTGGTTTAAAGCTCTTCGTAGCCGGACTATTTGAAAATGTAGATAATGTAATAAAAATAATATTTTTGTAATTTATGAGACAGAATTCGTCGTTAAATCTTTTCACCTTTGTATTATTTTCCTAAAACATTTTCTAAAGCAATTTTTAAGTTGAAATTCTGTTTCTCGAAGACCTAAGATAGTAATACAAAAAATATATATAGTTATCCGTGTATCTGATTAGTGCTGACGGGGAGGCGCTTGCCCTCCATTGTATAGTGGTAACATCTACTACCGCTTTATGTCTGGTTTCAATTTTAAAAAAATCATTGACGGATTATTCTGTCGAGATAATATCCGCTTTGGTGTAGTTCTTTGGTTAGGGAAATTACTCTATGTATTTACCGCTGGTTCAAATAATAAATAAATATGGACATTTATCACTTCGTAATTAGATATGATCCTTTAATATTTGAATGAATAATATAAGATTATGTATTAGTGTATATAAATACCTTTTAATTATTTCATATATGATAAATTGCTAAGAATATATATATA
Source organism: Lycorma delicatula (assembly GCF_047948215.1). Lineage (NCBI taxonomy): Eukaryota > Metazoa > Arthropoda > Insecta > Hemiptera > Fulgoridae > Lycorma > Lycorma delicatula. The sequence goes on from NC_134457.1 coordinate 216,467,287, forward strand.
TATATAATATTATATTTTGTAAGTTTGTACCGTTGAATCCACGCAAGCTGATGGAAGAAGGTTGGAAGAAAACTGCCTGAATGTACCGCGGAGCCGGCTTATATATAGTCTGTACGGAGCCGCTGATTCGTCAGGAGCCGCGTGCATCCGAAAGGAGCTGTGTGTGTGTACAAATCCGAGTGCAGTCGACAGGAGCCGAGGGTGAACTGATAGGAAGACCTTTAAATTTTAAAGTCCTTAAATAAAATTTTAATAATTTAAATTCCACAGCCAACACAACACAGGCTCTTGACTTCGGCTACGTGGCCCCCCAACCTCTTACCGGACATACGTGTGTCTGGATGATTATTAATATTACATTTATGTAAATAATCCGCTTCTTACTACTTCAAACATCAAGGCGATCGCCGCTTCCAAACCGCGACTGCGTAATTTAACCCTGTTGTACATTCCTTACTTCCTTTTACCTTGCAAGCTTTCAAGAAAGAAGAGGAGAGAACGAGCTAAACTGCCACCAGCCGAAGACTGAAGAAAGAAGAAACCTGCACTCTCCCCCGGGTCGGCCATTTAGGGCCAAGGGACTTTTTAAGGTTAGTGGCGGGTAATTCGATTACTGCCTACTACGGAAAGTGCAGACCAAGGAAGAAAGAAGAGGTCGACGTAAGAAGAAAAAGAAGAAAGAATCAGCACAACGTGACTCACCGTCACGGAATAGAGTCTGGTAGAAGATCCCAGCAGATAAACAGCGTGAAGGGCAGCCACAAAAGAAGATGAAGATCTACAATCCTTTTACCAACCATCCTAAAAACCTACAAACTAATTCTGTCAGCACATGCGACTCTGGAGAAGGAGGAGCATAGCTCCCTCCAAATAACTAGGGCCCCGGTAGGCGTATTCCTGCAAGCCCATAAGATTCTAGTACCGAAAGGACTTCAGCGAACGGACTGAATGGGAATCACGCCAACAGCACGACGCTCAAAATCTTAGTTTCCCACGGTCAGACCCAGTAAATAATTTTCACGCTGGTCCACACGGATAGGAATGCAAATCACTAAATCCGTTTATAAATAAAACGTAAAAATGATAACCGCCATTAAATAACCCATGAAACCCGTCCGATAATAGAAAGATACAGCAGCAAGGGACATTGTCCAGGCTGTGTGATCTGTAGGGAGAAATATTGAAACTCCCGCCATTCTTTTGTTCCTTTCCCAAATAAAATTTTAATAAAATGCGCGCTGGCTCTGAATAATTCAGAAATGTAAAAACCTTCTAGTATTCTTGTAGTACTCGCTACACGAATAAGGAGTGTACCGTGTAAGGACTGGAATTAACAAAGCTATACTGGATATCTAGAGTTTTCATTAATATCGTACGAATTATTCATTAAAATATTTTAAATATTTGTAGGAAAATTAATCTTGTAGTTATCCTTCAACATTGAGTTGCGATCATATTTTTGAAGAAATAAATTAGCTCAGCTGAAAATGCAATGCCAAAAAAACAGCGCGTGTGTCTGACGAAAAGATCAGAAGAGTGATTTACGTATCCTGATTGAAGTCACTAAAAAAAGTTGTTAAATATAAATGCCGTGGAGTTCGTTATGGTAAACGTTTATAGTTTCGTTCAATGAAGCACATTGTAATATTTATTGAGGCACATTTATCTATTTAGACCCAGTCCGAACGGAAAAGTTTGTGGTGATAATGTTTATTTAAGTAAATTCTTGCTTTCCATTTGGACTGCCCTACACAATATATTATAACTTCATATTCAACAGTTTTTGTTTTATAAATAATTATTAATTTAATGTTATATTTATCATTGTTAATTCACTTTTATCCACTGTTGATAATTCTTTAACAGTTGAAATCCGAATTTAATTTCAGATTTTTTTTCTGTTTGTGAATGGTTTTTAAAGTTTTCTAATTAAGAATATACTTGAAGTTGTTGGAAATTAAAGTAACGAAACTCACAAATGTACAAGATTGATGTACAAGATTGTATGTCTAACTCAGATTTACTCTTGTAAACCAAGTTTTACATTAAAATTAAGTTATAATTAAGAAATCAAAACGTTAGCTTTGAAATGAACTCAGTATTTGTACTTAGAAAAAAACCTTAAACTAAGATGATTGTAACATATCCGTAAGAGGCCGTTCCATGAAAAAAGTCAGTTTTTCTGCTCTGTAATTAATATTCTATAATTTTTAAATAGTGTTTATCGTTATAAAATTTCTTTTTGATGTTCTTTGAACAAATATTTGCACAAATATTACTTTCCTTCTTTCCTATTCGATCTTGATAGAATGAATGCAAGATGTATTTTGCATATAAAATATTCATTATCGCTGAAGTGTTTAGCATTAATTGGACGGTTAATAACCCATTGTTGTAGGTATTTCGGTCGGTTCTGCATGTTATATAATTGTTAACGAAGGTTTGAAATAGTCTCGTAGGGAGATATTCATTTTCAAGTAAAAGCAATTTACTGTCGGAAATTATCTCTAATGACATTAAACTTTAGAATTGCATAAATTTAAAGGAAACTTATTTGCAAGCCGGTTAATGTTACTAAATTGTTTAAGGTCCTTCTCTTTAGAACCCGATCGATACATCATTCATTTATCGATGGAACGATGAAGAGGGGAAGTACCGGCTGGAAAATTAGTTTGCTCTCCTTTGTATATGGTATTCAATGATAGTGCTTTAACCTCAAGAAAAGGCTCCCTCCTCATGGTTACCGTAATTATAATTATTAATAGACATTTACCGTTCCTTCTAGCGTGTGTAATGTAATCATTTACAATAATTAAATAAAAACCCTATAGCTTTCACATATATATTCGTTTGTCGTGAGTGTAATTGAAATTATTTTTGAAGTAATAAAAGTGGATATTTAAGTAATTAAAAAGCAAACAGTGATGTTGCTTCATTTTCATGAAACTTAAAATTTAACACTTTTTCAAGGATAGTGTTTAAAAAATCAAAACGTGACATAAACGTTATTAAAAACTCAACAAATTATAATATTTTAATCTATTCGAACTCAATGTTAACTTAAAAAAATAACTTTTACCTCTTCAAAAAAATAAGTTAAAATGTGTTTCTACACTTTGTTTTTGAAAAAAATAAGTAAATAATGCTTTATCTAAATGGCTAAATCCTTGTTTCAGATATTCTGATAAAATTAGAAAAGTGTACCCACTCTGGTAACGTATCATTTAAAGAAAAAAATAAATTTGAACACAGAATATTAGAAATGTGTATAAAACGCCATCTTTTGCGATAAGTGTGATGCCGTCATAAAATATTTCACGATTGATATTTTGAAAATCTTCCAATATATTGAATTCTCCATTATATCTTATCAATGATTTTATGGATCTAGAATCTACTTTTTTTTGATCTAGTATGATAATCGGTCAAAAAACAGAGCACAGGTTTTTTTTACATTTCTCGACGTTTCGTGATCCAGCGAACCCAAAAAATAAAAAGAGTAATGTTCGTATGAACCTGTGTTGGGGTGTTAGAAATAACTTTTGACTGGGTAAACCGATTTTGATGAAATTTGGCACAAACTCTTGTATATTGGGCAGTTTATTGGTAAAAGTTAGGAATCAATATTTCCGGGTGGGGTAGGTAGTTTCTTTGGGGTCATTTTTTTCAAAATTTTGCAAATGTAACCCCACTTTGTATTAAATTCAATACATGCGTACACGTTATATTTTTATTTAAAAACAAATTGCCCCAAATTCTCCTCTTCTAGAAAAATAAAAAATATCAAAATTTATATTTACACTATTTTTGTTGTCTTCCTAAGCATAATAGTAGTACAAGAGGCAAAAAAAGGCGCAATATTGGGGATGGGGGAGCCGATAAAAGTTTAAAAATATCGATTTCTTGAATTTTTTAAAACTTTTTTACTCTTAATATTATTATTAAAACTCAAAATAATAATATTACAGTAAAATTTCATCGTGATTCAGCCCCACCTCCCAAAAAAGAAATGTTTGGTAACTTATTGGTTTACATTTTTTACTGGAAATTGTCTTAGTTTCTTCCATTTAACATAATAAACTTTTTTTGTCTTCAGTCATTTGACTGGTTTGATGCAGCTCTCCAAGATTCCCTATCTAGTTCTAGACGTTTCATTTCGGTATACCCCTTACATCCTACATCCCTAACAATTTGCTTTACATATTCCAAACGTTGCCTGCCTGCACAATTTTTTTCTTCTACCTGTCCCTCCAATATTAAAGTGACTATTCCAGGATGCCTTAATATGTGGCCTATAAGTCTGCGTCTTCTTTTAGTTACATTTTTCCAAATGCTTCTTTCGTCATCGATTTGCTCCGATCGTCCAAGTTTCACTTCCATAAAAACCTACGCTCCAAAAAAATACTTTCAAAAATGTTTTTCTGACGTTTAAATTAATTTTTGTTGTAAACAAATTATTTTTTTGACTGAAGGCTCGTTTCGCCTGTGCTATTCTACATTTTATATAGCTCCTGTTTCGTCCATCCTTAGTAATTCTATTTTCCAAATAACAAAATTTTTCTACCCCCATAATCTTTTCTCTTCCTATTTTTACATTCAGTGTTCCATCTTCGTTATTTCTAATACATTTTGTTACTTTCGTTTTCTTGTTTATTTTCATTCGGTAGTGCTTGCGTAGGACTACATCCATGCCGTTCATTGTTCCTTCTAAATCCTTTTTACTCTCAGCTAGAATTACTATATCATCAGCAAATCGTAGCATCTTTATCTTTTCATCTTGTACTGTTACCCCGAATCTAAATTGTTCTTTAACACCATTAACTGCTAGTTCTATGTAAAGATTAAACAGTAACGGGGATAGGCAACATTCTTCTTGGACTCCCTTTCTTATTACGGCTTCTTTCTTATGTTCTTCAATTACCACTGTCGCTGTTTGGTTCCTGTAAATGATAGCTATCGTTCTTCTATCTCTGTATTTGAATCCTAATTTTTTTTTTAAATACTGAATATCTTATTCCAATCTACATTATCGAATGCCTTTCTTAGACAACAAACATAGATAAATCAAAAAAAAAAATCTTGGCAGATGATTTTGGGGTTGGAGAGCAAAAAAACTAAAAAATCTTTTTTTAATTCGTCATGTATCATTATTTTTTTGTTATATAAGAATAAATAATTAATGCTAGCAAATTACAATATAAAAACTTTACTATCAGATTTTTTCCAAATTTTAATTTTCTTTGATTTTGGGAATAATACTTTTTCACTTTGAAGCAGATCAGCGTTGCTAATCAACAATTTTATATGTGGCATAATAGAAAAAGTTTAAAAATTCTTTTACTTGTTAAATAATTATCATCTTCCGTTGATGTTATTATCAATTTATAATAGTCAACGTCATTTTTAAATGCGAAAAGACTTGGAAATTTTTTTTTTTTTTTTTATAGGATATGTTTGTTTAAAAATTATGTTTCAGATAACTTTGATTGATGGTAAAAAATAAATTGTTATTTAAATTCAAAACATAGTGGATGTGTATATAAATTCCTTAATAATGTAGATTATCGATCTATTTAATTTGCTTGTTACGTTGAAAAATGTCAGTGGTTTACCTGTTTGTACTTGAAGCTGTCATTTAATGTTATTTTTGAAGTGATTGTGGTCATTTGGGGGTTGTTAGTTTGTTATCTGTTTTCAATTACAAAATGTAAACGGAAATTCCGTTTTAACGTGGGAGTAGAACAATCAGTTAGCTTTGTAAATTATTTTATGATTTCCGGATATATATCTATTCCGGTGTACAGAGCAAATTAGATGAATCGGTACGATTTTTATTGGTTGAAACAAGATTAATTCTTTTGTTTTTGAAAAAAAAAGTGTTTCAATATATATTAGTAAGGATGCTAGAATCGTGGACGTTAAATAATTTTTGGAATAAAAGCATAAATAAAAAACTAAAAAAAAAGTTAAAAATTATGTATGACAGAAAATTACAACTTTTTATATATAATGATATACGTATAATGTAATCGACTATGGAAAACTAATACTATGTAAACGTGTAGCTCTTGTGAACATCATTATGTTTAATGAAAGCAACTCTAATCGGCTTTTTGTATTTCAATGTTCTACATTTGCGATGGCCATACTAAGACTGATAAAACAGGTATCTTAAAATAAGAAATCAACAATATTTTATCAAACGTAGTCATAATCAGTAGATATAATAAAAATAAAAATAAAAATATTGATAATGAATAATTAAAATTCAGAGCTTAGAAAAAGTATAATAAAAACTCTTGAGCGTTTTCGGCTGTTCATGTCATAATCAAATATGAGGACCAAAATTAGTTAAAAAGCTACAACGACATTATTACTTTTGACAGTTTTTAAAATTTTAAACAATTTATACTTCTGCCGATGGCGAGAATTGCCGAAAGCGCTCAATAAAGTTTTTATTGTGATTTATTGATAAGAGGCTTTTGGAAAGAGTGGAGCTTTTTAATACTTTTATAAAATAATTAGTGTGCAACTTCTGCAATGAAAAAAAGAAAGAAAAAGGGCATGTGTACCGTGGCAGAACTTTATAGCGGAAGGTTTTTGCATTTGCATGTGTATTATTTATTACCGAAAAATGAAATAAATTTCGTTCAGTTGCCCACCTCCCGCCTGCGAAGGAGGCTTTAGAGCCTCGCGATGGATGCATGGTAGCAAGAATGGCACGCTACGACTAAGGGAAGGTCCTTGTATAGATTTACACAAGACTTGGTGGACGGTATGGCTCTCCTTCGTTTTTAAGGGCAACGGGAGCCCAAGTGCTCTCCAACCACGCGAACTTGAACCAATATTTGTTTCGGTTCCGCCTGGCAGCTGATGAGCTGTGCGTCTGCGGGGAGGTCCAGTCGAACGAACATATGATGTTCGATTGCCTAGCTCTTAGCTCTTGGGGGGGGGGGGGGAGCAGAACTCAGGTCACCCTGGAACTTAGAGGTCAAGGGGAAAATTGGCCACTCATAAGCGGCGAGTCAATGTAGCTTGAGCCGCGTTGTCTCGGACCGTGTGGGTGTTCCTTGATGCCGTTGCTTTGTTCAACCGCCATCAGTAGTTTAACTAAGGGAAAGAACCTACCTCGCTGCTGTGGGAAGCTAACAAGATTTATGGTTGGCCATCAGCCAATTAAAGCTGCAAGCAATTTAATATTGGTGGACAGATACTTGCTATCATTCAGCGACCTAGGTGTGGCAGCGAATTTCTGTCTAGCTCACGCTGTTAGGTAAGCTCTAGGACCTATTTAGGTTACTGGTCGCTAAACTGTTCGAGGCTCAGTTGCCGTTTGTGGCACAGACATTCGGTGTTATCCTTTAGGGCGACCGAATGGGGCGGTGGCGGGAAAAATGCCATGCAGATAAATCAAATCAATGCAATCATTACCGAAAAATGAACACAATCAATTTTTCAGCTAATTATCAATGCTTGTAACTTTGTAAGATTTACTTTAATTAATTTTATTTGGTCTAATATATCATCCTTTATTATATTTCATTTCGATCAATAAATTTCAGTAAAAAGTATTCAAGATTGTTTATTGTCTACTGTTATAGTCGAGTAGTAGCATCAACTTTCTTTCGTTTAGAAGTTTCTGAGTTCGCAATTTGAACACGATTGCCATTTTTTGTTTCATTCATTTGTTTTCCTCTTATAAACAGCTGTTAACCGAATTACCAAGTGTTCTGATTACTGTTATCAGTAAAGAACAAAAAAAATTGTTATTTTAAGGTAGATGTATTTCGTTTTAAAATATAAGAAGTAACTGCTGAAATTTATTAAATATCAGCGTATATATTTTTCATGTATTATGAAAGCTATTATTTTCATGTTTATTCATTTTTACTTCCTTATTCGAAGTAAAGGAAGTATTGTGATCGCGAAAAATTTCGGTTTTCAGATTTCAACGGAAATATCCATTTTCACCATCCCTGAATCCATTTTGACTAGTTTTGGCGTGACGTCTGTACGTACATATGTATCTCGAATAACTCAAAAACGATTTGCCGTAGGATGTTGAAATTTTGGATTTAAGACTGTTGTAACATCTAGTTGTGCACCACCTCCCCTTTTGATTGCAATCGATCCAAAACCTAAAAAATTTGGATTTTGGACTTTTTGTTAACTGCAGTAATAAGGCTTCATTGATAGTTTTTCAACAATATAATCATAAGTGGTACTTATTTTCATCGGTTCCAGAGTTATAGCCAAATAGAATTTTAATTAATAAAATATCTGGATCTTACAAGGGGAAGGCACATCGCCTCGAACGATGTCGGACTTCATCACCTTTTTTTTAACTTTTCTTTTTTTTAGTTTAAATTTATTGATTTATTAATAATTGTTAACCTCTTAATGTAAAAAAACGTTTTACGGTGAATAATAATTCAATAATAAAAAACGAAGAAAATATATGACAAAATTGTTTAATTTTTTAATGAAATAAAGTAAAACCGATGTGCCTGATCGGTTCAAATCCGACTTCATCTCCTTTTTTTTTAATGTTTTTTGATTTATTAATAATTATTAACTTCTGATTGTAAAAAAAATGTACGGTAATTAATTAAGTATTCAATAATAAAAATTTTTTTTAAATATGAAAAAAAATTCTTTATTAAAGAATTGGAGGATCGTATCTCACTTTCAAATGAAATAAGTTTAAATCAAGTGCAGGAAAAAATGTGTATATGTAATTTATTAGGCGTACAAGGAAGTTATTTTATTGGTATCCATATCTGATTTTTAATCTTGTTATTATTTTTATTAAAATATTTTTATAATTATTATATTTCAAGTAGGGTTAATATTTAATTTAATCCAGATGATTTATTACTGTAGTGTGTTTTTTTTTACAAAATAAAGTAATAATTGGATTATTATTTCTCTGTAATTTAATTTATTTTGGGACGCATTTTTAAAAAAATACCTTTTTTATAATTAATACTGAAACGTTTATATTTTAATTATACGTCTATAACATAATTATTACATTTTTATTGGAATTTTTTTTAACGACGTATGTAAAATAAATTGCATTTTATTTATTCGATTATAGTAATATTATTACTATTAAAAGTGTTCGGTATGTATATATATACACATATACATAGAGAGCGAGAGAGAGACAGTTTCTGTGTAGTCGTTTTATATATTCTTTAGAGGTTAGGATACTAGTAGGGCCTTTGTAACTTGTACTAACTCTTAACATCTATTCACTTAACTTTAGTGTACAGGTACAGTAAAGTTTATAATCAGTTTAGAGATTCGTAATTAAATTTACTACGAAAAGTTACACTGATGGCTATTCAGCGACTGACCTGCTTAGGTTACTAGTTTATTTTATTTGTGTAACCCTTTCTTATCGTTTTTTCTTCTATCGAAAAAGAAAATTTCTAAAATATTTCACTATAAAAACTTTATTTATTTTTTAAGCTTATACAAACACACATATACGCAACGTTTGGTATAATAGACTTTAAGTAAATATTATATAAGCTATTCGTATCGATAACTCAAAAAAGTAAAGTTAGGTTTAATTTGAAGGTTACATTCTACTATATATTTGATAAACAGAGTCGCCTTAACTTACAGCTATCGGTATCTAAAAAATGCGATGTTATTGTTTATTTGTTCCTGTAATTGTTTTTCTGTTTACATTATGTTACTTGACACCTCGATGATTGTCATTAGCTTCTGTTCGTATTACTTAAGTAACCGGAGTTATTTTCAATTTTATATTCTCCTACCTTATAAACGTTTTGCCTAGCTAATTTATAACGGTACTATTTAGGATTTGTTTAACAACTTAAGGTGACGTTCGTATGAGGAATATTTGGCGATCTCCGTGTCGTAGCGGTAGCGTCTCGGCCTGTTATTTGGAGGTCCCGGGTCCGAATCCCGGTCAGGTATGGGATTTTTTTATACGCTATAAAATTTCTATTTCGTATTCCCATGCTTAGAGCTTATATAGTGAATTAATCGTCCAAAAAAAAAAAAAAAATTAGTTTAATGTAATATAAGTAATTTATACATAAAAGTGATTAATAATAATATCGTTTTATTAATTAGCGCAGTATTATTTTTTTTTATGGTTAGTGGAGCCTTACCCTTCATCAAATAGATAAAAAAATATTTTGTAGGAAGCTCCTTTGATCGTCCGGTTGGAATTTTTTTCTAAATAAGTGGAAAACATTTTAAATAATTGCCTTGTCTCGTAGATAACATTATATAACTGGCAACTTAAAAGGAGAAATTTCTAATATTTTATGCAAGTTACGAATTTTTCGGCAGTTTTCTTAGTTTAAATTTTAGTAATATAATGAAATTTTAACTAAAAATGGTTGGGAAATAAAATATGATCACCGTTGATGTTCTTTGCCTATGTATTATTTATCTATTTTTATCTATATATTGCCAACAAATATAGCAATAAAGCGTTTACATTCTAAAATTTAATATATTAATAATATATTTGATGTAATTAATGCTTGTTTTTTTAAGGAAAAAAAATTATAATTAGAAATCTGCGATAACTATTAAAAGATCGCATGTTCATCTTGACCCCGAGGGGAAGATACTCACAATGTAACGGGTCCGACCGTCACGCCACCTTTTCCGAACCTAACCTATAGGGGCTTTACCGGACATCATCTTCAATAACTTCAAGGCATAGACATATTTCAGTCTGACCGCTGTCAAGATGCCACCGATGTGAATGTCGCTTGTGGCATTCGAATGCCATAAGCGACAATCACATCGGTGTACTTCGCCTAAAATGGACACTATCTCTAAACTGATGCCATTTATCGGTCTCAAACGAGTTTGCACGACCTACTCGAGAGAAGAATGAGCTCAACTCATAACACCGACGAGAACTAGATACACATGAAACCACAATAATAAAACTGTAATCAAAATAACAAAGTAATAAATCTAGACATAAAACTTACAATTAGAAGACACTAATATGAAAATAAGAATAACCAAAGCATTCAAAGACAAAAATAACACTACTAAACACGAAATAATAAACAACAAAACACAATAACAAAATTAACTAAACCCAAACAAGAAGACACTTAGCCAAATAAAGTGATAAAAAATACAACAAAATAACAAAACTGTAAAAGTATTATTACAAGAGAACAACAGCCATAAAAATATCAAAAGTAGGACAATCGCGAAGCAAGAAGCAGGGACAGCAACTTAGACAGCACAAACAAAAACAACACGATCAGTACGATAACATACATTAACAAAAACAAAAACATAAAAACGTAACGAAACATAATTATGTACAGAACATAAACGTAAAAGAACTTCAAACTGTCCGTACAGTCACCTAGATCTAGGTATCAGTCTTGTTACATAACACCTGCTGCGCACGCCTAAATGCGGGACATTAATCTGATCTACAGTCATGAGATGCAGGCATCCAACACGGGAACAATTAACACAATTAGGACCACCTGCTTTCCTAATTGGACATTCCTTTGCATAATGTCCCTCCTTGCTGCAGTAGAACACAGCTCCTTGACCTTACACGCTTTGGTCACATGCCTTAATCCGCAGCATCGGAAGCACCGATTCACTCTAATGTAATCCTTAATCTTGCAAGACCCATACTCCACAGATAACCTACCTTTCCCGAGAAAAACAGCACGTAACTGCTCAACTATGTAATGCACATTACTGTTGTCCCTGTCCCTGCACGAAAAACTACTTGAAAAAAAATTTTTAAATCATCCTCTGAGTATTTTGTATTCTGAGTCCGAACCAGTGCTCTCCGAAATCCCCCGGGACGTCGTAAACAATCATACGGGGTCTCAGGACTAGTGGCCACTGTCTTTACCGAATATTCATTAATCTTCTCATCGCCTTTGATAGCTATTTCGCTCAGTCTCACTGTCATCCGTTACAATTCTGACACCTTTCGAATTTTTACCTTCAAACTGAGAATTCGCAAGCCTTCCTTCCTGGCCTCTAAGTTCTTTATTACCTGGCCTTTAAAGGCCGAGGTAGTATAACCTGGAGGTTTATCAATTTTATATTACTTTAGGCCTAAACTTTACAACATCAGAGGCAAGATTTTCTTCACAGGTGGCGGTGAAGCAGACACTCGTTCACCCATCCGGGCTCTGAAATCCTCGATATGTCCCTGAAAGAAGTAAAAAAAAAATTGTCATATTTCATCATCTCTAAGAATTAATATGCCGTAAATTTGTTAATTAGAGACGTAAGCTTCTAACGGCATAAATTTACAAGTGACAGCGTGTTTAGATTTAATATAAAAATTTGAATATAATCTTGTATATAATAATACCGCATTTAAAAGAGCTTTTGCTTTAGGTGTTGCTCTGCATTTAAATTTTGTTTTTCAGTAATTTTACGTAATATATAACGTCTTTATTTTTGATACTGCTTTTAGTAATGTTTTCTTCAATCTTTTTACAAGTAATTTGAAAAAAAAATACTCAGAATATTAATTTTCTACCCGTTAAATGTACGTTAATTAAAGGCAGTTTATTTAGTTTGTAAGCAAAATTAAAATTTTGATTATTTTCGACTCTTCTTTCCCTATGTAAATAACTAAGAGGATTTCATTATCTCTTCCTTTCATAGCTTAAATTACATCAGGTTGTGATTCTAGAATCCTCTTCCGCTTTCACTTTTTCTCTCTTTAGCAAACGATTTTTAATTTCAGCTTATTTAAAAAAAAATAAAAGAGACTGAATTTAATACAGTTTTTATTTTTTTTCTCATCACTGAATAATACTAAACTAATCTAATTCTAATAAAATTATATCTTGTATTAGAGAAATATTTTAAAATATTATTTATGTGCTCAAATAGAAAGATTTATATTTAGTGAACTGATAAAAAAAATTCTAATGCGATCTGTTGTGTGGATTCAATATTTTATAAATTTATGATATAATAAAGTGTAATCCGCATACTTTGTAGATAACTATATTTAATAAATATTTTATTCAATATGTAAGCCTAAATTACTAGCGTATTTTCCTTTGATTGAAGGAGGTTTCGAAGCGTATTACTAATTTACCAGATAGAATCCCAGTACATAAAAAAAATATAATTTTACAAACCTTTCATTCCCCAATTGTTGCGTCAAAGGTAAGTTTTTTTCAGGAGTAATCAGGAAAGAGAGTTTATTCTTTTAGTTAAGTAAAAGTTTTATAATGTTTTAAAAAATTATGTAGAATTGTTATTTCATGTAGTGTTATTTCATTTTATGTAGAATTGTTAATCCACTACGAATGTGCTCATTAGAAAGAAAAAACTAAAGCGATGTTGTATATGTCTCTTAAAAGGTTTATTAACTTATTATAGAGTAAGAGATAACTTACAATTTTCATAAATCATAAGTATTTTATATTATATAATATAAAATTTTATTTTATATTATTTTTATTTTTTATTTTTTCAGTTGTCTTGTTTACAATATAGCTGACCCATAGTGAAATGTATCTTTATAAAAATTTTCATTTATTAATTACTAGCATCCCCTGACGCGACTTCACCCGCGCTGTATGCATATAAAAATTCAAAAATTGGAAATAGTTTTTTTGTAACAATACTTGCTCTCAGAGTTATCGATATTTTATATCTCTTAAAAGTTGAACTCAATTTTGAGCCGAGCATATTCGTTACTCTTCAAGTCTTTAAAAACCCTTAGGCGTAGATTCACATCGTCTACGATCATAAATTCTCTAAATTCTTCCTATCTGTTATTTCACCGACCTAGGCATTATGAAAATATTAATACCAAACAGAAAGTCGAATTTGAATTTATGCCGATTAAATGTACGGCTTACTCTCCGTAGTTTAGGATATAAAACTGAGTGCTACTTTACTCGGGTGAGGATGAGTTCTCGCGGATATAAACCCACCGGTTTGGTCTAGTGCTGAACGCGTCTTACAAAATCAGCTGATTTGGAAGTCGAGATTTCAAGTCCTAGTAAAGGTAAAATACTTTTATACGGATTTGAATACTAGATCGTGGTTACCGATGTTCTTTGGTGTTTGAATTTCAATTAACCACACATCTCGGGAATGGTCGACCTGAGACTGTACAAGATTACACTTACACATATCATCCTCATTCATCCCCTGAAGTAATACCTGAACGGTAATTCTCGGAGGCTAATCAGGAAAAAATGCAAACCAGAGAAAAGAAAATATTAAAAGATAGTATTGAAAAAAAATGTGTTTAATAGAACGTAGACGTCATACTTAATTAAAAAAAAAAACACAAATAGAAAAACTGCATATTGAATTATCTGTCTATCTTTATCTTTTTATCTACATATTGAATAATTAGGAACTCATTTACTGGTAAATAGGCAGTGTACAATAATCCAGTTAATGTATTTGCATTTAGTTATATCAAGTTGCGTCATAGTGCTGCAACTATGATGCTCTGATAAATAATACTATAAAAAATATATTACGTACGTAAATACATATTAATAAGTACGCAAAAAAAAACATTTTTAATTTTATTATTTAATGTTTATGTTAAAAGAAAGCTTTAAAATTAATTTTAAATAAATTGTTCCGAAGACCTTCTAGATAGATCTTCAGGTAATTTATTGAAGAAAAAAAGCGTAAATTATTTTTTTTGTAGGCTAAAGCATAATGCTGCGTGTACGAAAGGTGTTAAGATGCTTTGGTTTGACAAAAGTTAATTTTGTTTTAGGAATAAATTAATATATTTTGTTAGCAAAAAATAAAAGAGAATTTTGGTTTTTAAAAAAAATATCGGGTAGGAATTGTGTTTAGCAGAACCAAACAAAAATTTGAGAGCCTATTTTTATGTGCTGAAAAGTTGTTTTTCAAGTAGCCATTATATTAAGACGGGAGTATACATTGGAAAAATTATGATTTAATAATAAAATAAAGCTCAGCCATTGATTAATCACTTCAAAGAGAAATAATACGGTTTTATCTTATTGCAAACTATATAAATTCATCTCACAAAAATTGCTTATCATACAAGACACCAAAAATTTCTCTCTTAGCAGCAAAAGAAATATTATTTTTCATTAATGACAATGTTAACTACGCGATTAGCTCTGAACCTGAAAAATACAATACAACAGCTTTATCTTGATCTAAACTTAGATTTGGTAAAATGCATTTATCGATAACTTTACTCGTTTTCAATATATTAACAATTTAGGATAACAGAAATACAAAATAAATAAAATAAACCCATTATTCAGATCAGAATGTGAATTGTACGCTGTGCAGATCGTATCAGGAAAGATGTGCTGTTCCGCTTATAGTAAAAACGGAACCGCTCTAAAATCTCCTGGAAAGATCAAGGAAAATCGTTGGTAAACTTTAACCATTGCAGCAGCAGAAAATATAAAATAAATAAAAGAGAAGTATATGTTAGTTACGCTTGTTATTTATAATACTAACAAATCACAGTATGAAATAAAGTAATTCAAATATGTGAAAATAGTAAAATCGTATTTATGCTGCATATTAAACGATTATGCATAAAGTTCAGGTTTATATGATCGCTATTATTTAATAACTCATCGATTCAAAAAGTATGTAGAGAATTAAATTACGGGAAATACGCTGCAGAAAATTTTCATTACATCTAACCCATCTTCTTTTCTCTTGTTCACTATCATAGGTTAGGCGATGGATTATAGACGTCTTTCTTGTTCTAACTTTTCATTACTCATTACATCTAATTATGAAACTGTAATGGTTTAATAAATCATTTTGTAATTTAGCAACATATACAAACAAAGAAAGGATTAATTTATATTTATTTATAAGTTATAAATAATATTAATCAAATAAAAATGTTTTCTTTTAACGAAATTATACTCGGAACAAATTTCATAAAAATAAAAAAAATAATACATAAAAACAGATTATTATCTGTTTATTATAAACTTGCCGGTCAGGGGGCTTTGTCCCGTAGACCCCCCCCCCCTTGTTCAGTAAACTCGTTATTTTGAGAATATTAAGAATAAATAAAAATTAAAGTATGCTCAATTTATAAAAAGTATCAGTTTGTTCTAATTTCTTCAAAGCAACATTTTGGTCAGTACAGGACCCTACATTTTGAGTGGTCTGAAGAATGCGGGTTTCAAAATAGTCGGCCTCCATTTTAAAAACAGTTGTAGCTGGATACCCGATCTTTGTCGGGTGAAAATGTATTTTGCCCGGTTCTTAGCGTTAACAAACACCGCTAGGAGGTGAGTTTCTCATATGTTTTCTTTTGTAATTTTTAATTAAATATATTTTATATCTTTAGTCAGCTAACCGTAGGCAAGTGCGGCCAGTCGCATCGCACGTACAATAACAGTGGAAGCGGTTGTGATTATTTAGCCGCCGCGCCGTAAATCGTCGCACCCTTTAAAAAATATCAAAATTCAAAACTCAAAAATGTTTCTTCGATTTTATTTGAAGAGTATTAGCAAGCCCAAATCGAGGGAATATCTCGTTTAGTACAGTCGGAAATGGAGAAGATTTGCAATCATTCTTCTAGATACTTTTACTTTTCTTCACTCATTTCAAGGTTGAATTTTCGAAAAATCTAGAAATTGGTTTTTAGATTACACGTGAAAATTACACACACCAAAAATCAATTGATATCTTCAATGGATACAGAGAAATTAAAAAAAAAATTAATTTAATGTTACCTTATTTTAACTCCTTAAAATCGGAATTAAAAAAAAGTCCTGTCTTAGTGTGCACGTAACAGCGTAAGAAGAACGTGTATAAAAATTTTCATTAATTTATTTTCAGTATTTTTTTCTGGGGATTGATTATAAATCAGTCATGACATCTTGTTTAACGGTTACGGTGAAATTTTAAGCGAGTAATATTTTATCAGTTCACCCCCTCTGCATGATCTTCAGCTCATTATTTTTTAGTTTTTATTATTGTTTTTATTTAAAGTCATCAGTTAGTACAAAAGTTGATATAATTTTTAATAATTGGTTAAACCGTTTTTTATGAGACGTGAAGCAAAAAGAAACCGAAAGACCATTCATTCGTAAGTAATTTTATAAACGAGATTTTTAATTTCGTTGACAGATGATTTCAAAATACTGAAAATTATAATATACCGTGAGAAAGAGGGAATGTGTGAGTGGTTTATTTAATCGATAAAAATAATTTATCTCATATTAGTAAGATGAAGAAAGAAAAATTGTTGACTTGAAAAATTTATTGATCGAATTTTTTAATATAGATACATTATATATTCTAAAATGGATGTCTTATATTATTCTATTTTTTATATTTCTAAAGTAGAACAGCTATCTTATTCGCTGGGCGTTTTATTATTACTGGTCCTGTACTCAAGTAAAAGTAACTTTGATTCTTGTTCAAAATGTTACAGATTTTCTGACGCGTGAACACTTATACACGCAAACGCGTACACTTTAACATACACTAGTACGTTAAAGTGCACCAGTACTTGTATCTGTGAGGGTTTGTCTTTGTCATCCACTACACTTGTTATACAATGAGTCTATTGTGTACTCTGATTATCCATTCATCGCCGGTAGATTACTGTTCCGTTAATCATGGTCAGCAGTTTGTTGGCCGTCGGATAAACTGTGATAATACCTGTTTGATATTAAAGATAACAAAACCGCATCAAGCTCTTTTTATGAGATAACTCAACTTGCACCAAATTTCTTCATCCTTAAGCGGTATCTCATCTCTTCTCACTGCTATATAAAGAAACTTCTTTTTTATTTGTTCCTGATAATCGCGGAATCAATCATTTCGAAACTTTTAACTGTAAATTTCTTGACCCTCGGAATATTTACCACAACTTAAACCTCACCATTCTCATTACCATATAAATCACAAATAAAAAACAGAACGTATAAATAAATAACCTAGAAGATCTGCTAAATTTAATGTCATTGTCTACGTCCATAGATATTGTATGTATGCCAGTATATATTTCTTCAGAGTTATTTATGTGTTTACTAAATTTAATGTCTTTTAATATGGCTGCGACCCCTCCCTTTTTCTTGTTTAGCCTCCGAGAATTACTGTCAGGTATTACTTCAGAAGATGAAGATGATATGTATTAGTGTAAATGAAGTGTAGTCTTGTACAATCTCAGATCGATCATTTCTGACATGTGTGGTTAATTGAAACCCAACCACAAAAAAAACCGGTATCCACGATCTAGTATTCAAATCCGTTTAAAAATAACTCTCGTGACTAGGACTTGAACGCTAGAACTCTCGACTTCCAGATCAGCTGATTTTGCGAAGACGCGTTCACCACTAGACCAACCCGGTGGATTAATGGCGGCGACCCTGTCTTTCTTTTTCCTGTTTAGCCTCCGGGAATTACCGTCAGGTATTACCTGAGAGGATGAATGAGGATGATATGTATGAGTGTAAATGAAGGTGTAGTCTTGTTCAGTCTCAGTTTGACCATTCCTGAGATATGCCGTTAATTGAAACCCAACCGCCAAAGAACATCGGTATCCACGATATCGTATTCAAATCCATATAAAAGTAAATGCCTTTACTAGGAAGGACTTGAACGCTGGAACTCTCGACTTCTAAAGCAGCTGATTTGCGAAGACGCGTTCACCACTAGATCAACCCGATGGGTTTATAGCGGCGATCCGCAAAGAACTAATCCTAACGCGAGTAAAGTAGCACTCAGTAGATTTTTATATCCTAAACTAAGGAGTTTCATCAGGTTAAGCCTACATATAATCGGCATAAATTCAGCTTTCTGCTTGGTATTAATATTTTTCATAATGCCTAGGTCCGTGAGATAACGGATAGGTGGAAGAACTTCGAGAATTTATGATCGTAGACGATGTGAATCTACGCCTAAGCGTTTTTAAAGACTTGAAGAGTAACGAATATGCTCGGCTCAAAATTGAGTTCAACTTTTAAGAGATATAAAATATCGATAACTCTGAGAGCAAGTATTGTTACAAAAAAACTTCCAATTTTTGAATTTTTATATGCATACAGCGCGGGTGAAGTCGCGTCTGGGGATGCTAGTAATTAATAAATGAAATTTTTTTCAAAGATACAATTCAGTATTGGTCAGTTATATTGTAAATAACACAAATTTTATGTCTTCCAATTAAACATTAATAAATACTCTTATATTTTCCTAGAGAGTCATATTGATGTGTGTAAATCGATCTTAAGATGAACGTTAAAGTGTACTGTTTTGTGTAATATGTAATATCATTATTTTAAAAATTTAATCCAAAAACAGTTCATGATTTTTATGAAATTTAATTTAACTTTTATATGCATTTTAATCATCTGTGAATAGATATAAAAACAAATAATTATTTTCGATAAAAGGTTTTCTTGTGTTAAAACATTTAACTCGTATATTATCAAGTGCTGCGATTTTATAATTATTAGTTTGGGTGGTTTCATACGTACTGATATAATGTCTAGTTCTTAAGTCCTAAAAATTAATTATTTTAAAAATAATTAAAATCGATTTATTTGAAATTCTTCTTGATAATTTTATATAGATAGATATAGGTTTGGGCAAACGTCTGGGATATATACTTTATCCCGGATCCTAATTGAAATAGGAAGTTGTTTGACACGGCGTTGGAAAGCTTAAAGTTATGCTCAGGGTGTGCTGAAATTATATTAAAAATCCAGAATAATCCGAAAATTAACAAAACGTTATTTTTGTTAATTTTTCTTAAAGTAACCATATCACTTTTTTTTTAGTTTTTTAATCGTTCTCATTACTTTTGATAATAGTAATCTACGGTATTTTTTATTATAATTATCTCTTATTTTAATTGCAAATTGGCTTATAAGGAGTTGAATTTATTGCGTCTCTTTGTTTCATCATAAAAACTCACTCCAGCAAAATTTAAAAAGCTGTTTACTTAATCTCCTAATAAGATTAAATAAAACTTAGTCCTTACTTACCGGTGTTCAATAGACCATTAAAAATGTTTTTTTTTTAATAATAAAAATCGCTTTTTGTTTTCTTAATAGGTTTTTAAGTAAATTGTTTTTTAATAGCTTATTCTTTTTTTTTTAATTTGTTTTATAAAACTAAGTCCCCATGTACAAGTTTTTCAATAATCAATTGTAGCATACCAATACTTTCAACATTTAGGCGCTAACAATTCTTAAATTAAAAGTTACTGTAAGAGCTAAGAATTAGAGTAGCTTATCCAACAAAATTGCGAAAATTAGGGTTATACTTATTTTTTTCGCTCTCTCTAGCAATATTTCAAATCTAATCCTTTATCTGTGATCTATAATTTTTATATTGCCTATTTTACATTTTTGATCAACATAAAATGTTACCCTCTAAAAAAGTTATTTATTTCTAGAAAGCCGTTCTTTTCTGTTTCATAATTTTTAGAGTCTAATCACTAAAATACATAACTCTGTTCAAATAACACATGATTTTTCTAAACATTTGATTAAATTAAAAAAAAAAAATATCGTACGTAGGTACTTATTGAACATGCTGTACGCGAGGGACTTTTTTTTTACAGTTGCATCAATAATTACAGTCATTAGCGACTAAAGTAACACTATCATGTAGTGTTACATAAAACAACAAAAATAATAAAGAATAAACATAGACAAGTAACAACAACAACAAATACAAACAAACTACAACCGCAACAGACCTTAGACCTTGCAAGCCTTACAGATCTTCTGAGGTAAGCCTGGTGTGTCCAATCCTAAGCCGAGTTAAGATGACTTAGTCTCTTCCGTTGCTCGGTAAAAGAGATTTCTCGAGCACATTCTCCCGGATGTTATGTAATGCCGTGGGAGAACTCAGCAACCAGAACCTATTCCACTGAGCCCACAATACACGGACATGAAGTCTCTCTTACATGTAGATTGTACTCGGATGCCATTTATTGCAGCTCTCTTGGCAACCTCATCGTCGTTCGTTCCCGAGGATGCCACAATGGTCAGGGACCCATACCACTACCACAGTCTTATTTATCCTTGAAAGTATATCATGAATAATATTTTTTTTCTTTTCCTGTTTAGCCTCCGATAATTACCTTTCAGATAATACTTCAGAGGATGAATGAGGATGATATGTATGAGTGTAAATGAAGTTTAGTCTTGTACAATCTCAGTTCGACCATTCCTGAGATCTGTGGCTAATTGAAACACAACCACCAAAGAGCACCGGTATCCACAATCTAGTATTCAAATCTGTGTAAAAATAACTGACTACTAGGAGTTGAACGCTGGAACTCTCGTCTTACAAATCAGCTGATTTAGGAAGACGCGTTCACCACTAGACCAACCCGGTGGGTTATCATGAATAATCTGGACGATTGATTTAGAACGTTTGCAACTCAAGCTCTCAAGTACACTCCTAGAGTCGGTAATTACTAGGAAGCTGTCATCGCTACAGGTTTCGATAACTTTCAAGGCGGAGTAAATTGCATAAGCCTCGTAAAAGCACAGAGAAGAACAGGCATCAAGTTTATATAATATCTCGGTGTCAGGGAGTTCAATAGAACAGCCACATCCGTCGGCCGAGGCAGAGCCGTCTATGTAAATAAGAGTGTACCCATTTTACTTAACCGTGTTGTTAAATTGGTCTCTAGCAGACTGGAAACCTGGGTCCTGTTTACGACTTCCAGATTGTAAATATACGATCTATGGAGACGCGCGTAACCAAGGGGCGCCGCATCCTAATTCCTTTTCAAGGATCTTCGGGGGAGGTAGATCTAGTTCTTGGAGATAGCGAAGCAGCCTGAGGTTGAAATACTGAGGTAAAGACTTCCTTCCTTCAGGGAATAAGTTTTATAAAGCAAATTAAATATTAAAAAAAGAAACAAATTATTAATTAAAAATCAATTTATTTTAAGATAAATTTTTTATTTAGAAAACAAAAAGCCGTTTTTAAAATAAAAAAAAATTGTGGTTTACTGAACACTTTGTAGATAAGGATTACATTTTATTTAATCCAATTAAAATGTTAGGTAAATTGGTTTTAATAATTTTCTCGAGTTAGTTTTTGAAATGAAAGAAGGCACGATCCAATAACATCATGAATTCAAAAAAATTCAGTTGCATAAAAGTCAGTCTGTAATTAAAATAAAAAATAATTATTATAATAATAAATACATTTGTAATGAGGGCTACTAACCATTTAAAAAAATAGTGATGTGCTTATGTTTAGAAAAGTAAACAAAAATAACATTTTGTTAATTTTAAAATGTTCTGTATTCAGAATACATTTTCTTCAGTACACCCTGAGTGTAGCTTAAACGAAACGCTTTTCAACGCCGTGTATTTTTAGACTATGGCTAAATCACGTCGTATAAGAGATAAATTACATCGTACCCACGAATTAAGTTTAAAAGATATACAGAATATTATTATTTTTGGTTATTGATTTTTTCAAATTCATGCAAACTGTTTCAAACACTATCAGAATCGAGATGTAATTTTTTTTAGGTACAAAGAAATAAGATAAAATTTTATTATTTCATATTTTTTATAGGTATGTCATATTTCGATAGGGTAATGACGTAGTTGTTCTACTGAAAGTTATCTATATATTGTACGCATAAATGATTAAAAATGCTTTTTATTTTCATTTTATCTTGATAATAATAGATACTTTAAATAATAATGTACATGATATATTTTGAAATACATTAATATATTTTAAATAATATATTTTATCTTGGATAATTTCATTCAAACTGAACCAATGATCCATTATCTTGAAGCCCGTTATTTGGTTGGTGTGCCTTTTTAGTAGTCAATTTGTTTTTTTATTTGAAAATCCTTACCTACCGATTGATGTTTTTTCTATATGTTGGGGGTGTTGAGGGAAGCTTAACTCCAGATTTTTAACATCCCCCTCCCCCAGATTTTTGAAATGCGTTTTTCTCTTAATCTATGCATTTTAGAGAAACGTTTTTCAAACAAAAAATGTAGAGGACATTCTCCTCTACAATTAATGTCTTTGAAGTTATGCCGTATAATTTGAAATTGATAATTAGAAATACTAGGTGGCGCTGAAGTTGTAAAAAACGTGTTTTTCCGTTTTTTTTTTCAACGGAAAAAATGTTTTTCGTCTGTATTGAATTTGGAAAAGTTGTTAATCTCAAAAAAACAGACAACTTTTATTTAAACAATTTTCTTGTATTACTTACCGTTTTGGAGCTGTAGCTTGTGAAAGTGTGAAAATGTTGTGAATTGGGCACGTGTTCGAAACCGGTCTAGTCGTTTACAACGTTTTTTATAACTTCAGCGCCACCTAGTATTTCAATTTCAAATTATACGGCATAACTTCAACGACATTAATTGTACAGGAGAATGTCCTCTACATTTTTTGTTTGAAAAACTTTTCTCTAAAATGCATAGATTCAGAGAAAAAAGCATTTCAAAAACTTTTTGAGTTTTTCAAAAATCTATGGGAGGGGGATGTTAAAAATCAGGAGTTAAGCTTCCCTCATCGCCCCTAACGCATGGACAAAAGATCAACCGGTAGGTAAGGATTTTCAAATACAGTCTATTTTGATGACAAATTGCCTGTACTATTTTCTTTTGCTTTTACTTGATTATGATCGGCAAAACATGTTTTACCGGATCTTTCAGAACGATCATATTCTAAACGGATATACCAATTTATACGACTGGAATCTTATCTACGTCTAATGTAAATATTTATCTTTTTGTCTCTCCTAATGTAACAGAACAAAACTTAATTTAATCTGGATACATTTTATCAAAAAAAAATTTTTTTTCCACCCCCAGAAAAATACAAATTTAAATTAATTTTCCTTAAAAATTGTCTTTTTAATTTCGAAAGAGAAACTAAATCTTTGGAAAATATCAATAAAATAAATATAAATATACTATTTATTAAATATACAATATCTTTTGTTAAATATTTTTTTTTTAAATTAAAAAACAATAAAACCGTAAATTAATTTTTCCATTAAATATACATTTTTTTAATTTATTAGTGTTCCTTCTCCGCATTTTTAAAGTACATTTTTTGCAATTTAATCGTTAGGAATGCATTTTCGTAAATGATTTTTTTTTTGGGGCACAAATCAAAGAAATATCTTGTATTATTTTAGTAAAACAATATTTTTGAAACGTTGACTACCCTTCCACGTAATAAGCACTGTTATCCAGAACAATATCGGATGTTATTTTTAAATTGCTTAAAAGAGATTACTAAATTACCTGAAATGGTTTTTTGTGAACCATTTTAAAAGTACTACTCCATGTCCATAGTATTCGGACATAAGTAACATATGGACATAAGTCTATGTCCATAGTAACTGGTGTTCATTTTGTATACATTTTCAACCGATAACATTAAAAATTGAACGTGTGTTGCGGGATGTAAATCGCTCCCGGATTATAGTCGAATGTATGTGTAATTTAACATGTTAATAATATTTTATGATTATTAAAAGGTTACCATCAAGTCATGATTTTGAGGAGAAGATGCAACGTTTTTTTTAAACTAAATAAATTAATGAATATCATTTGCATGATTATTACGTAATATGGTATATTTGCATGGTATACACCCACGCGCAAGAGAGAGAGAGAGAGAGAGAGAGAGAGAGAAAGATGTTGAAGATAATAAATTAGTTACGTGATAATGAACAGTTACTATATATCAGGATTTAAAACATTTGATGTCTTAGAAATTATAATTAATACAATATTACCAGGCGATTTTTAAATATTTTTAAATTATTTAGTCTATTATCGCGCAGTAAAGTTCTATTATACAGTAAAGTTCGGTTAATATGCTGATTACGTTAGACTCGTAATTCATAAATTATTTACTTTGAATATTTACATATATGTTAATATAGTTAATGATTTGTTTCTCTCTAAGTATATTAAACTAGTTAATGGAATTTGATATTAAATTACATTAATAAAATCTTTATAACAGTATTAGATTAAAAGATTATATCTAGGAAGGTGTGTCTGATGATTTCATTATGTAGGGAAAGGAGATGTTGGTGATGTCATGAAAATAATGGTAGAAGAGACATCTAAACCTAGAGTATTAACGCATCATAACAATAATAAAAGTTCTGTTCTGACAGGTAACCGGTACCTTACAGCCGACGTTAGAAGAATGCTAGGCACCCAACCAGGATGTTCGGCTTCTGGAATATTTTACTTAAATGTACAACGTTTAGAAAATGTATACGTAATCATGGAAAATATTAGAAAAGGTCAATATAACAACATAACTAAACAACCCGTTGAGGTTTTAGATGTTTTTGAAGAAAAAAAAAAATTTTTTATTCTTTGGACAGGTAAACATTCGTAAAGTATTCTATATATTAATTCGTATGCATATAACAAACGTTATATGAGATGACAAAAAACAATTTTTTTTATTTATCTTTTTTTTTATTCAGACACGTGTGAAATTGATATATCGCTCACCATATTAAAGAACTTTTAAAGGTTGAATAAACAATTTTTTACAATCATCATTAATCTTTGACTGTTTCAGTGCAGTTTATATCTTTCTATTCTGTCACAGTTTTATAACTTCAACATAACCCTTTATCTTTTTATATTTTGTATTCGCAATTACTTGTTTCATATATTCCAATATTTATCTGAACTTCCTTTTATAAAAAAAATCCGCTAACTCTAGATGCTGGAATATAAAATGGTCCTCGATTTCATTTTATTTTGTAAAATGATTTTTCATCTTGGTACAAAATTTTACCGATCTTCCTGACGTAAACGTATTAATAAAATAAATTTTAAATATATCAAAAAGAATATGAAATAATATGCATCGTGTATAATTTATTTCCATATTTCTGTTAAGGAAATGAAATCAGGAGCAGGTCTCTGTGATATATCAACCGTTTCAAAATTTTGCGATCGTTTAACTAATAGTAGATTCGAACAACTAAAAGGGCTTGAACAAAATTTTTCAAGAAAATTCCTTCAACTTTAGATGAAGAGGAAACCCTTGAAGTTAGAAGAGGAAACTGTGTTTGAAGTTTGACCGCCATGTTGGGGAAGTGGTTGCCCCATCGCTTCAACAGTTTTAGTTTTAGTTTGTTTGCTCTTTACCAGATATTTATCTTTAAACAAATAATATAAAAATGATTATCTTATATAAATGTTTACGTTTTGTATAATTTTTTTGTCGATTATCTTGATGCTTAATAACTCATTTTTTTTAAATCGAAGGTAGTCTTATTTGTACTCCCTTTTTCGTTTTTTACTTTATTACTGAAATTTATCTTGATAAAACTGAAAAAAAGTACTCTGACTTCATTTTAATTAAAACATTAAACTTGGGAAACAATAAAATTCTCAAAATATATGTACACACCACCTAATTACTAAACTTATAATTAGGGCATTATCGGCTATTTTACAGATAATCGTTCTTTCAACGTAACAAGCTATATTTAAAAAATTAAAAAAAGTTTATTAATTTATTTTGATAAGTTGAATAAAAGAAATGTAGGAAGTAATAATAATAACCGTTATAACGATAAAGATAAAGTGGTATTTAAAATAAAAAACACTTTTAAAATAACTACTACAAAAAAGTATGGTTGTGACGTAATACTATAGATAATTTAGATTAAATTTGGGATCACTGTTTTTACGAAACTATGAGATAATTATCATTTCCTAGCAAGAGCTTCTGTATATTGCTTGCCTGAGCTTTTTTATTTATTTTTTTTAACAGTATCAATTCATCGACGATGTAGTTATTGCAATTCTTTTTTTCATTACTGTGCATATTTATTTTTTATTCAGCTTATCAGACTGAATTTGTCATGTTTTTATACATATTTTCTTAATCGTCATTCTTCTCTGAAATATTACATTTTTGATCATGACCAATAATCGGTCAAATCGGGTGTGGACAATAGGTTATTTATTAAGACAGTTAATATGAAATACTTTTAGAATATATTGTTGCGCTTGTTATAGGGACGTAAATTCGATCTAACTAAATCATAATAAAAATTAAATACGTATATAAAAATTCAGATTTTGAAGAAAAAAATCTGATGTGGACAATACATGACTTTCTTGTACGCCTATTAAATTACATTTACACGTTTAAAAAAAATGAAAAGTACATAAAATATATTTCATTAAAAACTAATGACATTTTTTCATATTTTTTCTTTTTTTTATTGAATTATTATTCACCGTAAAACGTTTTTTACATTAAGAGGTTAATAATTATTAATAAATCAATAAATTAAAACTAAAAAAAAGAAAAGTTAAAAAAAAAGGTGATGAAGTCCGACATCGTTCGAGGCGATGTGCCTTCCCCTTGTAAGTGCAAATATTTCATTAATTTTATTTGGCTATAACTCTGAAACCAATTATTATGATGTAACCGTAAACAAAATGAAAATAAAAACGAAACACTAGAAGATTACTTAATTTTATAGCGATATTTATTATCAAGTAGACTGAAACAAATGCATAAATAAAAATAATGCGATTCTAAATTATAATTTTCAATTAATATTAAATAATCAGATGTTCCACAAAATCTGATGTGGACAAAACATGACTTCCTTGTCCGCCTATTAAATTATATATACGCATTTTTAAAAGTACTTAAAATTTTATTTCACTAAAACCGATGTGCCTTCCCCTTGTAAGTGCAAATATTTCATTAATTTTATTTGGCTATAACTCTGAAACCAATGAAAATAAGTACCACTTATTATATCGTTCAAAAGCTCTCAATGAGAGCTTATTACTGCAGTTAAGAAAAAGTTAAATATCCAATTCTTTTTGGATTTGGGGTTTGTTGGTACACTTTTGGTTCAGTTGATTGCAATCAAAAGGGGAGATGCACAACTAGATGTTACAACAGTCCTAAATCCAAAATTTCAGCATCCTACGGCTAATTGTTTTTTATTTATGTGAGATATGTACATATGTACGTACAGACGTCACGCAGAAACTCGTGAAAATGGATTCAGGTAGGTCAAAATGGATATTTTCGTTGAAATCTGGAAACCGAGATTTTTCGCGATCACAATACTTCCTTTACTTCGTTCAAGGAAGTAAAAAAACAAAACAGATTCAGTAATGAAAGGAAATCGTATCTATTAAAATGAAAAAGATTAAAGAGTAAAATTAGGCGATTCATGATTTTCATTTGTACATATCATTACTGTGAAGCGAGTTATTAAACTCCAAACTCATCGCCAACTCGTAGCTTTTTTCCCTCTGCCTCCCGGAACAGATCCCAATTAAGCATGAACACGGTTCCGGGAGGTACCTTTGCCTCTAGTCGCCAGACGAGGGAAATGCCAGGCCCGGTTATGCCGTTCCTGGCCTCCATCACCCAGCAACCGGGACTCGGTTCTTTGTGTTTCGTCTCTAACGGGGACATTTCCGGAGAGACGGCCCCGCCGGAATCATTCTTTTAGCTCAGGGGCTCGAGAGTCCCCGCACTTCATCATCACCCACCCGTCCAAACACGGGCGAACGGCAGCTCCGTACGGAGCTGTCCCTCACTCCCTCGCTACCTGATATTTCATTTGCAGTATTCCCGACACAAACCCCGTCAGATTGTCGAAGTCCACCGAACTGCGTAACACCATTCCAACGATGGTACCTACCTCGAGATGCCCAGTTACGGCAGTACAGTCGCGGCGTTCCTCGTCCCACCGCGGACACTGGAATATCACGTGTTCCGGCGTGTCTAACTCCCGACAGTAGGGGCAGAAGGGGTCTTCAGCTCTTCTTCGTCCACACAGGTATGAACGAAAAACCCTCATGGCCGGTCAGGAATTGTGTCAGCCAGAATCTCAGTTCGCCTAACTTCCTCTCGGCGCACGGCTCACTGTGCGTGATCAAACTCGTTGCTTGGAACACGAATTTATCACATAAATAACTAATCTAATTAACGTCGTTTAAAAAAATAAACAGTACGTAAAACAAAATCAAAATATGTTATGAATAATAATCTATACTATTTTCGTACTAAAATATTATTCAAATCACAGGTTGATATTTATTATAAAGGTTGTTTTTATAAACCTATTTCTAAATTTACCCTTGACTCGTAAATAATTAACCTGCAATACCTACTTTTAACCTTATTATTATTAGACGTCATAAAAGGTAAAGTCTAATGTTCCATTCATTAAAAATGAATAATTCATTAAAAAATTCCATACAGATTTAAATGTGCATATTACATTTAAAATAGTATATATATATATATATATATATATATATATATATAGCCTCAATAATGTACATTAAATATAATTATGAATTTAAGTCGTTATATATAATGAAATGTCTTTCTTGTTATTATAAATAAAAAAAATTGAAAGATTAGTCTTATTTTATGTACACGTATAAATAAATTTAATGAGGAGTTTAATATTATTGGCAGCTGTAACGCAATGATAAAATTATTTAAATTGTTATCATTACTGTTATGTGCAAACCTTCCAACCGCTTGCTTTTATATTTATAATCAGCAGCTAATTCATCAACTTGTATCTTAAAATTAAAAAAATGTACAGTAATTTATTCAGCTGTCGTTTCTGTATTCTCTTTGAATTACTTACATTTTTATTTTACGTTAAAAGATAAAGAGATTATTTTAATTTTATCGAACATTTCTACGTACTGAAGGTCATTAAAAAAACATTAATTAATGTCGTGTTAAATTAAATCATATATTTTTTAATTTACCACTGCATTAATTAATGTTTGTTTGTATTTTTTATATAAAATGTATTAATTAATGCGAATAATTCGCTATATCTATTTTTTTGTTAATGCGTATGCAGTTTTAAAGAACGTATTTGAGAATAAACGGTTAGTTATTTTTAAAAAAACGGAAATTTTTTACTTAGTTTAAAAAAATATCTGCAAATAAGTATTATTAATACTTTTTTGCTTCAAAATAAAAATTTCAATCGATTACAAGACCATAAATAAATATGATCACAAACAATCACCCGCAGAAAGGCTACTATCGAAACTCCCCAAAAATATTAATATTAATATGTAATTAATATTCCTATACAAAACATTTATTATAAGTTAAGTCAGAGAACAGTACCGCTGGTAGCTTAATACAAAACAAAAACAATCGTAAGGATTAATAAACAGAGAAACGATGAAACATTAGAGAAAAAAATAAAACTAATAATGATAACGAAAAAATAATAAAAGTAAAACTGAACGAATTGAAATTATGATACGTCGGGTAACAATAAACTGATGCAGCTCGTCACATAAAACTAACAAAGGTCCAACACGTGGAGTCGTTTTAGCCTTCTAATGTCTTCGCTATTGTATAGAAGGTTAACAGCTAAGTAATTTACGTGGTTGTTTAGCCGGAATTTATATTTTGTACAGAATGGTTGTACTTCTTCTACAACATACGGTAAATCCAGATATTAGTGTATCTTACTGTTTCTTACAAACCAAGGCGCTTCTGTTATGCTCTTCAGTAATTTGTTTTGAGAGCGCTCTTATCTTGACGTTGCTGCTACTTAAACCATAATTAAACGAGAAATAATTTGTTGAAAATTAATTTTAAAAAATACAACACAAGCAAGGAAAATTATTTAAGTTTCACGTGTAGATTGACTGAGCTGGTCTCTAAATTACATAAATATCGTTGTATCTTCAAATTATTCAAAATTAATTTTTAATAAACAAAGGCGGTATTTAGGTTGAAGATATAGGAACTATCTGGAGTGCTTTCGTAAATTTTTCAGTACCGGAAAATTTGATTATAACAAACCGCAAGAATATGGACCACAGATAGGCGTCTGGCTACATGACAAAGTTAGGAAAAATCCACATTCATTTCTATTTTTTTGATAAAAAGCAAAACACCTGTTAAGACACAGGTTTCATTGCTCCTTTTTTATTAAAAGGAGGGAGACACTTTAAATTTTATTAAAAGGACTTTTAAATTTTAAAAGTAAAATGTTCACTTTTTTGTTACTCTTATTATTTAAATTTGTCTAATGCTCTATTTTTAGTCAGTCTAGTATCAGCCATCAGAGACTCAGTATGTGTTTAACAGTCATGTACGAGTATAATTATTTTTTCTTCTCTTCCGGGCCGAATCCTGCAGTTAAGTATTATACAGCTCAGGGGAGTGTCCTTTTACTAGATCGTGGATACCGGTTTTCTTTGGTGGTTGGGTTTCAATTAACCATACATCTCAGAAATGGTCGAACTGAGAATGTACAAGACTACACTTCATTTACACCCATATATATCATCCTCATTCATCCTCTGAAGTATTATCTGAACGGTAGTTACCGGAGTGTCCTTTACTCTAACGGGCCTCCACGTCTCGGCCCGCCGGTCGGATCTCACTTTACACCCTCCTCAAACCCCCAGAGTAGGATCCACCAGCCCGGCTATGCCATTCCTGAGTCTCCACTCCGGGAGCTGGGATTCAGTCTTTTTCGCTCGGCGATGCGACAGTCCCCGTGTCTCATCGCTACCGCCCACTCGTGCAAGTACGTGCGAACGGCAGCTCCGCAGAGGGCTGTCCTTCATCCCCGAGCCCCCCGATCCTTCTCCTCGCCACGAACCCTGCAATGATATCAAAACTCTTGGGGATCCGCAACATGGTGGCGATAATGTTTTCCACGCTGTGCGGTCCATATAATTAATTAGTTAACGACTAATTAATTATACGGCCTGATTAATTAGTGATTAGTATAATTAAATTTATAATAAGTTCCATCTTTTTCACGTCAAATGTTTTTACTTTTTTGTGAATAAAATTTTTAGCGACTTATTTTGTTACCGTTTGACTACGATTACCCGAAAGAAAGGACCATTTTCGTTCGGTCTGATTTTTATAATTTAGGTTTTATTTTTTCTTGATTTGCTCATAAAAAAGATCAGTATAATTATATATCAAAAATTCATCCATTTTTTTTTTTTTAATAAAATATAAAAAAAATAAAAGTGAAGTGAAGGTTAGAAATCAAACCAAGTAATTTTTAAATTTCCAAAAATATTTATACATGCAACTTCCTAAGCGATTGGTTTTACTTATCTCTTTCGCGTATCGTTTGCTGCTCGATATTTTCGGAGCCATGTGTTTATATATTATTCTGGATCCTAGTCTCTAAATTTGGATCTGCCAGACGTAAACGTACGGGTGACTCAGAGCGCTTGTTCAGAATTGTAGGATATGTTTAGACAACAGGTGTTGTGTGTCCTTCGTCACACACCATTTAAGGAAGTGATAATATTTTTCATTAAGAAGAATGACAACAGTGAATACTTAATGTTAAAAAAAAAATGAGGCCAGACTAAGTTAAATTTTAATGTGACAGAACGAATTTTTATTTCTCCCAAAAACCAGTACTGGAACGGCGTTGGGGGCCCCAGTACATTCCTTGGAACTATGTACTAAAAATTACTTAATTGTAAAGAATTCGCTGTCATATTAACAATCGGTAGTATACCTGTGGCACAAACAATTTGAGCTTTTCTGCAGAACGAGATTTCCTAATATCATTTAGTTGTAGGTCTAATTTTACAAAGAAATTCTACCAAATATTAATACAGTGCAGTACTGAAATATGAAAAAACGAATTAAAATGATGCAAAGAAATTACAATCTTTAGAAGTTTGTAATACTAAAGGACAATATTGAAAATTATATGAGCGACGTCATATCTTAATAATTCACCTTATAATTACGGTAAAAAAGTTAGTTTTATTTACAATTCAAAATTTGTTACACGTACAATTTGGTATTTGTTACCTGCTGGAATTTCTTATCAGAAGCAAGATTTTTTTTTTATTACAATTTAATTTAACTCGGATTTATACTGTAATAAAAAACGGAAAAATCATTGAAAAATATAACAGTTATTTTTTCTTCTTGTCTTGCATAACCGATTTCGGTGTTTTTAGGTCAACGCTTTTTCAGTTATTTGGCTATTTAACATGCATTAGCAATCAGTTATTTATAAGATAGACAAAAAACTCGTATGCTTGCCTTGTTTTGTTTTCTTGCAAACGTTACTGTGAATTAACGGTACCAGAACAAAATATTTTATCCTCTTCGTTATGTAATAACATTATGTATGTCACCTGCGACTGTTTATTATATGTAATTTTTATTATTACTAAGCACATTTTTTGTTATTAGTGCGAGTGTGAACATATCATTTTTTTTTTTTTAATTTTTATAAAAATAATTTCTGACTGAAATATCTTTTAAAAATCTGATTCCTGGTTCTTTGGCAA
The DNA here is from genome assembly GCF_047948215.1 of Lycorma delicatula. Classification (NCBI taxonomy): domain Eukaryota; kingdom Metazoa; phylum Arthropoda; class Insecta; order Hemiptera; family Fulgoridae; genus Lycorma; species Lycorma delicatula. The sequence goes on from NC_134457.1 coordinate 216,500,616, forward strand.
GAACATTGGTAAAGATATGATAAAAAAATTATTAAGCAGTTAATATGAAATATTTTAAGAATTCTTTTTTCACGATTGAAATGGACGCAAATTCAAGTTACAGGTTTTAAAATTAATCAGTTTTTCTTTTTATCTATTATTTCATGGAATATCCGATATTGAAATAGTGTGTACTTGAAAATAAATACACCGCTTGTGTTATTTCTATTCGTATATTTGTGTGTTACTCATCTGTCTTCAATAATAAAATAAATGAATACTGTTTGTTTTAAAAATTCAATTCAAAAACTAAAATATATCAGCTGAAATGAAGTAGCCTGTCGGGTTAGTAAGGGAAATAAATATTAAATGAAAAACCCACCAGACTGTAAAACAATACTTTAAGCGTTTATATTTTGTCGGTCGAGTGTTGCTATTGTTGGTTTTTTCGTAATGTATATTCGTTTGTCATGTATTTTGACAGTACAACTGTCATTTGTTACAGATTGAACAAAATAAAAGAAGAAAAAAGTGTATTTGTTTAATGGAATAAATCCACATTTTTATTTCGTTATAAAACTTAATCGAAATGATATGTCATCCGCGTTACGTATCGTGATAAAATGTCTTTCTATATTTTTGTTACTATTCATGTATGTAGCCTAACGATTATTTGCTTAAACGTAAGGAACCGCTGAGAAGTATTCTTTTACTCTTGTTTTTATTGATGTTTGAGAAAGGTTTATAAATATTTGGTAATGAAAAATAAATAACGGCCGTACAAAATTACCAATATTTCCAGATAAAAAGGCTTCTTACCATTTTGTTTACAAAATCACAAAACAGTAAGAATTTGCAAAAATTTTAATGTACAATTAAAATTTACAGGATTATACAGCAGACTGAATAAAAATAAATAAATAAAAGCATCGTACTGACGACCACGCACTCCTCGTTCCGCAAGTGTTTTCAATGAAATACTTTTTCTTTTCTTCTTTCTTTTTCCTGTTTAGCCTCCGGTAACTACCTTTCAGATAATACTTCAGAGGATGAATGACGATGATATGTATGAGTGTAAATGAAGTGTGGTCTTGTACAGTCTCAGTTCGACCAATCCTGAGATGTGTGGTTAATTGAAACCCAACCACCAAAGAACACCGGTATCCACGATGTAGCATTCAAATCCTTGTAAAAATAACTGGCTTTACTAGGACTTGAACGCTGGAACTCTCGGCTTCCAAATCAGCTGATTTGGGAAGACGCGTTCACCACTAGACCAACCCGGTGGGATTTCAATAAAATACTGCCACCGAAAACCTACCGAGTGATGTATACGCAGTACGATTGTTAGCAGAATATAATTATTATTTAATAAATTAAAAAAAAACCTTATGTATTGGAATTTCATTTAAACTAGAGTTGTTGATATTCCAATTTTATGTTTATTATTTACTACTGTAAATAAAGTATTTGTATAGATAACTTACTTGATTTTTTGTGATTAATTTTAACACCAAACTTATCGCGCTATATATTTGCTGATGAATTTGAGAAACTTAATAACTTGTTTCAGAAGCCAAAATCAATCAGTGGTGTCTTTTGTTTTATTTGCGTTTCAAATTTTGGTTGACATGTACAGTTTGACGTAATTCAAATCTGTTTTTATAAATTTCAAGAAAAGGTTTCTTCAAACTTTAAATTTTGTATTTATTTTTGAATTTTCTGAATGAATTAACCACTATGAATTAAAAATTTTTTCTGTTATCTTTTTTTGCCAGTTTGGAAGATTATAGACCAGTCGGTTTCAAATTATTGCCATTATTTAATCAATAGATATCTTTGGAAAGTATTATTTTTTTTTTTAGTGTATGTTCGTTTTGATTAGCTGAATGAGATGTATACAGTAATTAACTAAATTCATATGATATATTAACCGTAATTACAAGGATGAGAAAAATTGTATTTGAAAAAAAAAGTTTAATACTGTAACTGTTGAAGAGAGGAAACTGTCAAATCACGTTACAACATAGCTTTGTAACTGCTACTGTGAACTGCATAACTTATAAAACGTTTAACCATTATAGGTAGATTTCATAAGAAGCTACCTATTGTAATGGGTACCAATAATTCGATTTGCGGAAAATTTTGACATATCTTCGTGTTTCACATCCCCCCAGCGTAAGTTAAAAAATGTATAGATACATTTATATATATATATATATATATATATATATCACTTTCTTTTGGACACGATAACTGCCGTAATTTTACACCAATCACTTTCAAATTGATACGTAAAATATTACGATTCAAAATCTCAGTCGAGTTCGTTAATGGGCAAAATCGGACCATGGAAGTGTAAATTGGGGGGCCATTTTCGTAAAAACAAACTATCGCTACAACTTTCTTATTAACTAAAATATCGAATTCGTTTAAAGTTCCTACTATTCTTTGGATAAGTGCCTAAAACTTATTTAACTAAAGTTTTTTGATATTACCAACCGTTGTCCAAGGGTTGTCCAAGGGTGTAAAAAATCCGTTTCGAAGACAAAAAAAATCATACCTCCCTTAATAGACACAGTATCGAATCGGTTTAAAGTGGTGCGATATTAGTCCTCTAAACATTATCTAAAACATTTGTCTAAAACAGTTTTTGATGTGATCTCTTACGGCAAGGGATACCCAAATTGTTGTTGACATTGTAAGATGGGGCTTGTCGTATGCTAAATATGTGAAATTTGTTCACTTGCAATCATTGTCGTATTGAGTAAATTTGAAATTTTTCTTAACATTTAGGTGGAACTCTTTTTTATTCCCTACTTAGAGGTTAATTTTTTTTTTTTACGTCCGGGACCACCGTTAGGTATATAACTTCAGAGGATGAGACGAATGACAATTTTGTGCCGTGTGAAAATGCCATGCTTGACCGGGATTCGAACCCGGGACCTCCGGATGATAGACCAAGACGCTACCACTCGCGCCACGGAGGCCGGCTTTTTATCTCTTACTTAGCACCGGTAAAATCTACCTCCGCCTTTCGGCGTGCAAAAAAGAATTTTTTTTTACAAATATCATTTTATCCACGTCATAAAACGGTTGGGTTTTCATCACTGTACACGGTTTATTATTCAGATTATCAAAATAAAACTACCGATTTTAGAAATTATTTTAAATAACTATTCCTTACTGAAATAGCAGTTACTCAAATAAACGGTGGACAGTTGGTTGAAAATCAACTGACCGAAAATCAAGACCGACGAGGACAATAGGAATAGATTTGTTATTAAAATTTTTTTTTTTACTTTTACATGGTTATAGATTCGGGTAAGAAATAACATAAAATATATAGTTTCATTTAATTTTCCCGAAGTTTTAATTTTCAAGAAGAATCTGTTTAAGAGAAATTTTGTATATCTATAAAAAAGTGATGTAAGATAAAGTTATGTAATAGAAAAAAGTAAAAACAAATTTATATTTCAATTTTATATCTCGTTACCGAAACGAGTCGCTAAGGTTTATCTTATTGTCAAACATAAAGGAACTAATACAATTCAATTTTATTTTATTGTAAATCGCCTAAATAAGCTGTCAAAATCTCTTATGTATACCGCATTTAATTATTTAAAAATGTTTTTAATTCGTGTGTTATTTTTAGTTTAAGAAATTAAATATCAATTTTATTTATCTGTAAAAGAATGAGTTTTTTTTTCATTAAAGTCAAATAAAATCTCATATTTAGTTTCAGCAAATGCTATGAATCTACTAAATAAACACTGTATAACAGTATTGCATATCGATGTATGAAATTCCTTTTGATGTTATGTTTGTTTTCGTTTTTTATTTGGCTATGCGCCATGGAAAGGTATTATTTTTTCCCCTGTTCTGTTTATGCATCTTTATAATAAATTCAAGGCCGTTTCGGAAATCGTTACTCTATAACCTGTTTCAAATTACGTCTTTTATGTAAGAAGAATTTAAATATAGTCGTGATATTATTTGTACGTTTATTTTGAACGGATAAGGAAACACACAACCATTAAAATTCATTTAAAAATAAAAAGTTAAAACAACATCTTTATCGACTAACTATGTACATTTTATTAAATAAATTTTATCGTTTATTAAAAATATATAAAAATTTACATACATGTATAGAAGCGACTTTTTTCAAAGCAAGGCCTTCCTTTTTTAAATAAAAACAATCTGAAAATAACGAACAAACTTTATTACTTAAAAGCTATATTTCTTTAATATTTTTTTACATAGCTGCCATCAACTTCATCACATATTTCTTCGCGTTTCTTCGTTCCCTATTCAAGAAATTCCGCCGCCATAGACTTAATTTCCTCGTCATCACCTTTGTGATGCAAACCACTGTTTAAAGCGAAGAACAAATAATCGCTGGGAGCTAAGTCGGAGCCGCAGGACGGATGATTGAAGATATTCCAACGAAATTTTCCAATCGCCTCACAGTTTAATTTGCTGTGTGTGGCTGGGTGATGTCATACAAAAACAGAATCCTGCGGGATAGCATCTCACATCTTTTTTTTTTCTAATAGCTGTTCTAAGATTTTTTAATGTTTCGCAATACATATAGGATTCACAGAAGTTCCATGATCAATAAATTCGACAAGCAAGTTACCGTTTTTGACCCCCCCCCCAAAAAAAAAAAGCTATAAACTTCTGTACCGAACATTCTAGTTTGAACTTCTTCGGGCTTCGGTCAGCAGAATTCAGATTCTGCGATGGCGGAATTCGCTAGCCCGAATTCCGCCATCGCATCTTCAGTTAATTTGGCTCGACCGAACAAGACTTTCATATTTCATCTCCGGTAACAGTGTGATCAAACAATAAATAACCTTCATATTCGTAACGCTGCAAAGATTCATGCGTTGCAGTAACATGTTTTTCCTTGTGTGTATCGATTCAGCATCCATCCGGAACACAATTTTTATAGTCCAATTTTTCAGTCCAGTGATCGTGAAACATCAAAAACAACTGCGATACGGTGAGGCGGCAGTTTTCTTGAACTTTTTAGTTAAATTCAAACAAATCATCCTTTAACACCGACGGGTAGCCGCTAAATTCTTCATAATTAACGTTCATTCGTCCGTCTCGAAAGGAACCATCACTGTCTTACTGTAACATCACTCGTAATATTTGGTCCGTAAAGTCACAAATTTTCTTTTGAATTTCAGCGTAGAGTTGTTTTTTGTTAGCAAAAATCGAATTCATTTCGTACTTCACATTCGGTGGAATTAGAAAACTATTTATAAATGGATGAATATAATTGAACTACACGTTTGCTGCTAAGTTGACTGATAATTGAAATAAATGAGGTACGCAATCGCCATCTATTTACATCGCGTATACAGGAGGTAAATTCAAAACCCTTTTTCCTATTTAGCCTCCGGGAATTACAGTCTGTAATACCTGATGTCACTGATTGCCTACAAATATAAAATCCTTTTCTGTCTAATATCATGTTTTTCAACTAAAATTTTCTTTTCATTTTGTTTTACGTCACGTAAAACATAAAAATTTCAAAATTCTTAAACTAGTTTCACTGCCGTTAAAATTAATTTTAATTTTCAATTCTTTATGTTGATTGTTAACTGTTGACAGCTCCCCTATCGTTGAGAGAAATTCATTCACAGTTTGTGTCAACCATACCTTTATCAAAACCATCTAATCTGATAACCAGTTTTGAACGTTTCTTTTTCCTTTTCGGGGTGAGTTTGAAAATTCTGGTCTCGGATCGAAACCCACCGGGCTGGTCTAGTGGTGAACGCGTCTTCCCAAATCAGCTGATTTGGAAGTCGAGAGTTCCAGCGTTCAATTCCTAGTAAAGCCAGCTATTTTTACAAGGACTTGAATACTAGATCGTGGATACCGGTGTTCTTTGGTGGTCGGGTTTCAATTAACCATACATCTCAGGTACGGTCGAACTGAGAATGTACAAGACTACACTTCATTCACACTCATACATATCATCCTCATTCATCCTCTGAAGTATTATCTAAACCGTAGTTACCGGAGGCTAAACAGGAAAAAGAAAAGTTAAAGGTCTCTCGGATCGAAGAAGTTCTATTTTTACTTTACTTAAGGCTATGAACATGAGTCCTGGAAATGCCACAGGCAGTTGCAGTTCTCTCTTCACACATCTTCCTTTTCCTGTTTAGCCTCCGGGTATTACCGTTCAGGTATTACTCCACAGAATAAATGATATGATATGTATGAGTAAGTTAAGTGTAGTCTTGTACAGTCTCAGGTCGACTATTCACGATCTAGTATTCAAATCCGTATATAAGTATCTGCTTTTACTAGGACTTGAACGCTGGAACTCTCGACTTCCAAAACAGCTGATTTGCGAAGACGCGTTCACCACTAGACCAACCCGGTAGTTTTGATAAATTAAAAAACTGACCTTACTTAAAAACACGCCTCGTACAGACAAATTATTTACAGTGTGTACAAAAAATCTGTCAAAAATAATTTTTAAATGAACGAGCGCAATACAGATTAAATATATCATTTGAATACTACATGTCTGGTACAACAGTATTCATGACGAGGAACAATAAGTTTACAAGAGTCATTAATAAATTTTACAGTTCAAGGAGACGTTTTTTGATTAATGAAAAGATCGTGTGGAGGTAAAATTACCATCTAGTTGCATGCTAGTCCTTAAATTAACAACAAAATACATATTTTTAAAGCATTATCGCCTTTCTTCATACTGATGAACATAAATTTCATTTTATTTAAGGTATTTTGTTAACTTTTGTGTGTATGGGCATTTGTAGGTAAGCCTTTGGTCGAACTGTGTAATGAGATGATTGTGAGATAAAAAAACAAAAAAAACAAAGCCTAAGCAAGAAATCAGTCGATTCTTGATCCTTTAGCATATCAGTAATCAATATCTAATTCAAGAAAAAAATCATGTTTGTTTAATTTTTATTTTCTCTTTAGACTAATTCTTTTACTTATGTCGTCAGTAACTAATTCCAAATTCAATTTAAAAAAATTGAATGTTTTTCTTATTATCATTTTATTTTTTAACAACTCTGATATCATCCTCTATTATAATTCTTTTGTTTATTTGTGATTCCTTACATGATTTTTAAAAATATTTCTGGAAATACAAATTTCAAAAAATCAGTATTTAAAAATTAAAAAAAAAAAAAAATTATTTATTTTTGTTGAACGGGTAAGTTTGGTATGGAGACTAGTTTCTTTTTGACCAATGTGCTGTTTATTTTTTATAAAAATTGAAAAAGTAGGTTGATCAGTTTGTATTTAACTAATCTTTATTATTTTGAGGTAGGTAAAATTTGGTAAATAGTTAATAGGTAGGTGATCGTTGGTTACTATTAAATATTGTAAAAAAATAAAATTTAATCTCCTTCATCGTACTTCCTCCCAAAACCTATCAAAATTAGTTTTAAAATTTTAACATCTGAAGTTGTAACGTCATTTTAAATTGAATATACTTAAAAGATTGGTGTAGAAGTAATTCAATAATTAAAAATCATAACTTATATTGTTTGAAAATTATAACCGGCATATTAAATTAGAGATAAATTTGACTTTTGAAATTTTAGTTTGAATTTTATAATTTAGAAATCGTAACGGACAAAACAATTTTCCAGAAATAAAAACATGCTTTTCTCTTTTCCTGTTCTCACACGATCGTGTATATTAATTTTAAATACAGCTTAGGAACGTTTGTCATCACGGGCCAGTTTTTTTCGTTTGGTGGATGAAGATAAAAATAATTATACTTTTATATAGGCTGTATGTGACAGTTGTTTAAAAAAACTATTCTTTGTTTACTGTTTTAATTTTATCGAACGGAAAATAAGAAATAAAATAATTCTGTTTAATTCTTCCTCGAAGATTAAAATAATTTTAGGTAGATTTCACAAGAAAAGCTACTACCTATTTTAATGGGTACCATGATTCGACCTTCTGAAAATTTCGACACTTCTTCTCATTTTACATCCCTCAGACACCATAATTACTATCAGTTCAAAAGTTTATATATATATATTTCACTTTCTTGTGACCCGATAGCTGTTTCACTTTCTTGTGACCCGATAGCTGTCGTAATTTTGCTCCAATCACTTTCAAATTGATACATAAGAAGATGTAACGACCCAAAATCTCGTGGAGTTCGTTAATGGGAAAAATCAGACTATGTGGGTGGAAATGGGGGGCTTTATCGAGAAAAAAATTATCATTATAACTTTCTTAAGTAAAATATCGAATTCGTTTAAAGGTGCCTAAACTTATCCAAGTAAAATTTTTTGATATCACCAACCTTCGTTCCAGGGGTTGGAAAAAATGGTATTTCTAAGACAATAAATATCACACCTCCCTTAATAGGCAATATATCGAATCGGTTTAAAGTGGTCGTTAGTTCTCAAAACATTACTTAAAACTTTTGTCATTAACAATTTTTGTTATGACCAACCCTTACGGCAAGAGAAGACCAATCTGTTTCTGGAAATGTAAGATGGTGAGGTGTGACATGTGAAACTTTTTTTCACATGCAATCATTGAGTAAGCTTGAAATTTTTCTTAACTTTAAGGTGAAAATATTTTTTATCCCCTACTTGGGACCGGTGAAATCTACCACCGCCTTTCGGTGTGCCGAAAGGGATTTTTTTTTTAGTAATAAGTAATCTTATTTTTAAATCAGAATGTAGTGCTTGAAATGTAATTAAACTGTCCTTTGCAAACTTCTCTTGTAAGCTAGAAAATTGTGTTTAATTTACTGAAATTTTGACCCTTATTTACAACAATAATCGAGAAGTTGAATGGACGATGTTAATTAGCTAAAATTTATTTTTCATGAATAGTATAGTAAAATTTGAATCGACGATTAATCATTGTATATGGTATTCATTAAAGGAAAAATTTGAATTATGAAGTATCGTTATTTTCAATGAGAAACGATGTAAAAGTAAATTTAATTTTCACTTTTGAATGAACACCATTTCGATTTCAGTAATTTTGGTCTGCTGAAATACAACGTACCCTCAGTGAAAAAGGGAACGGGAAACCACTTCACTCCTCCCTTTTCATTGTAAGTCTGGTATGGATTGATTGTTATTCATTAGAATGGGTTTTTACGACCGATTTGACCCTTATGTTAGCTCACCTGCAACCTAATTTTGTAAGATGTTTAACGTACTTATACGATAAAGTATATAATTGTTAGTGAAATAAGAAAAGCTCAAAGACCTTGATATTTGTTTTTAAAACATTACGTAAAAGAATAAGTATTGTTGAATTCTTAAAAAATATTACTGCGTTCATTCCGTTATTTTTATTTCATCATAAAAAATAAGCAATTTGTGTTAAAAAGATCCATCCTCCTTTTAATAGTAATCTATTAAATAAACATAAGTTTTAAAACATTCAAATTACCGAGTTTAAACTTGTAGAATTTGTTATAGCTTTAAGAATGATGATAAATGAAGTGTTATAATTATTCCATAATTTAAATAATGTAAATAACGTTAAGTATTTTTTAATGTAAAATATATTTTGTTTGTCATTTTCTTATTTTTGGAATGTTGCCCTTTTTAACGTCCTTGCTCGACGTTTATTTTTGTGTTCGTTTATGTATTTTAATAACCTGTTATAAACTATTATCATAATACGTTTACCGTGATGATTAAAAATTTATTACCTAACTTTTTTCATTTAAATAAATAAATAATTATTAAAAGTGGAATGCTTGTAAATCTTTCTAAAATATTCCAAAGTAAAGGTAACAGATTTTAATTTATTGAAATGATTTATTTAATGTCTTGCCGAATACCAATATCAAAATATGTAACGATATACTATCCAAGTATTTTAAGTCAGCGGATGAAATACGAGTTAATTAACATAAAAGTTCATTTATGAAATATATGTAATACTGTTTTATATTCAAAATTTATTTAACTAATCATGTTACGATATTTTTATAAAGAGAATTTACTCACGCGCGAACGCGGACACACAGTTTTTTAACGCATATTTTAGAAACTTCAAAGTAATTTTTGATGAGATAAAAACAGTTTTAATTTAAAATTCAACGGTGCAAATATTGTCTTAAAGGTATGATATGAGCGTGGAAATTATGCGTAAGGTTACTAAAAAAGAATTTCTTTGTGGAAGAGTTTAAAAAATTATCAGTGATAATATATTTTTGGAGTCTTCAGTAAATTAAAAAAAAATTAAATTTTTGCATTTGCTTTGTTATTTTTTCGCATGGATAGTCAGATAATTTTTTTTTATGGTGAACGATTAATCTTTTTTTAATATTTGAAAATTATCGATTATATTTGTTTTAAAAACCTGCCAATGATGTTACTTGTATAAGAGTTTGCACAGGGCTTCAAATTTAATACTTCCCCGTAATGATAAATTTGAAAATTTATGTTTAATTTTGAACCTTACTTGTATTCTTATTTATTTATTCGTCAACTTATCATTAATGAAATCTTCTTAAAAAAAAAGCGGAGTAATTTTTAATAAATGTAAATAATAATAAAATAATTTTCTTTTTTAATTATCATTTCTCCGTGATGCAAAGTAGGGTATGTGCCCTCCTACGCCTTTTATTAGCATTTCTATTCAAAATGTAGAAAAATGAAAAAAAGGATTAAATTAATTTTTTTATATTTTTTTTTTTTGAGTTGAAAGGAATTAACTTTTTTTTTATACGAGTACTAGTAGTTTTTAAGAGTTTCCAGGTAAATGGTTCACCGAATCTTTATTTTATATGGGTGACAAAAATGTGTTTCCACTACCAATAATAATTTTTCAAGCTTCCCCGGTTAATTTTCACCAAAATACACCCTTTTCAATGTAGCAGTAATTCCGGTGTTGACGGGAAACAATTTCGTCCTCTTATCCTGTTTTCACGAACCGTAACTTACAGAAAATCGGTACATCAAGCTGAGGTAAAAAATAACGATTTACTTTTTGATTTGTTCTTGACAAAGCTTTTAAAGTAAAATAGTAATATATAATACATACTTTCACTTAAGGGATTTCAGCTCAATCGTACATTATATTATATGGTATTTTCTTATATCATAAATTTTATGATAAAAGTGCATCAGCTACCTCGCTGAGGTAGCTTATAGACTACTACCATCCTGATTATATAATAGAGATTATCTCTAAAGTAAATACCGTTTCACATTGTAAAAAGGTTTATTCTCAAAACTTTGTGAATAATTTTTATTTCTCTTAAATTACGTAACCTTAAACTACTTCTCTATATAATCGCCACATGAATTAAGACATTTATCGTAGCGATACACCAGCTTCAATATATCCTCGTCATATTTTTCTGCCGCCGGTCCATTTAACCACTGATTAACAGAATTTTTAAGTTCATCGTCACCCGTGAATTGCTTACCGCTCAAAAAATTTTCCAATTTCCCAAACAAATGGTAATCAGAAGGAGCTAAGTCCGGACTATACGGTGGCTGATCGTAAATTTCCCATTCAAATGTTCTCAGTAAATCACGAGTCGGACCCGCAACATTTGGACTTGCATTATCGCGCAGCAGGACGACGCCGTCGGTCAGCCGTCCACATTGTCGATTTTGAATGGGGAGTCGTAACTTACGTAGAGTTTCGCAGCAGGCTTCGGCATTTATAGTCGTTCCACGTGGCATGAAATCGATCGGCACTATGCCAAACCGACCCCAAAAGACTGTGGCCATCAGTTTATGTCCAAATGGCTGTGGCTTAACCTTTGTCGGTCTGATTGGTGATTGAGGATAACGCCATTCACTTGACTACCGTTTCTCTCTGGCGTGTAATACGAAATCCACGTTTTATCGCCGGTAACAATCGAATTAAGGAATTCATCACCTTATTTTGTATAGCGCATCAAAATTTCCAAAGCAGATCCCGTTCGGATTTTTTTGTGACGTTAAACGTGTGGCACCCAAAGTGGACAAACCTTTCTGAAGCCTAAATGGTCACGAACAATGTGACCGATAAGCTCTTAAAACATCAAGAAAAAGAAGGGCCAGGTCGGAAATCGTTGAGCGACAATCTTTTCTGATTTCATCGTCGACGAGTTTTAAGTCCTCGGTGATTATCGAGGGCCTCCCCGAACGTTTTTCTTCGTACTAATTAATTATTCTCTTATTTCTAAACCTTTTACCGAATGCAAATAAAGTGAAGTCTTGTACAGTCTCAGGTCGATCATTCCTGAGATATCCGATTAATTGAAACCCAACCACCAAAGAATACCGGTATCCACGATCTAGTATTGAAATCCGTATAAAAGTAACTGCCTTTAATAGGATTTGAATCTTAGAACTCTCGACTTCGACGTGAGCTGATTTGCGATGACGAGTTCACCACTAGACAACCCTGGGTTAAAAGTGGTGGCTGACGCCAGTTCTCACATTGGCGTCAGCTGATGTGGCTGTTGGAGATTTTTTTAACGAGGCAGATGCGTATTTAGAATACGATTGAAAGGTGTACGGAATTTAAATGTGTCTGATTTATGTAGTATATCAGTTTGTGTTTTTTTTTTACACTTTATTAAGCGTTTGTGCCCGTTTTGTTTATTTGTGGAATATCGACGTTGATGAATTTGTGATTTGTTAAGAGGTGAGTGACTGAAAAAAAGCCAAACGGCACTCTAGAACATTGTCAAATACATATAATAGTAACATAAAAAAAAAGAAACAAATTTATTAAATGAAAAAAAACGCAGTTCAAATCTCGCACACTTTTCGATACATTTAAATTTGTGTTTGCCTGATAAAAGAAAACTCAATATTAGCTGATATCAGTGTGAGAATAGCAGCACCAGTTACTGAGTATGTTCGCAAGGCCGAAAAAGTTTTGAAATAATTTTCTAAAAACGTTTTGCTGTAAAATTTGGGTTTATCATTGCAAAAGTTAATTTTTTTAAATTAATATTATCAATGAGTTATAGAAGAAAAAAAAGGATTTAAAAATTTCATTATTTACTAAAAGACCTGGTAAAAATACTAATACTAGTTTAATACCAATGCTGTGGTGGTAAAAATATGTTTTTACCTGAAATCAAACCCGGTCCTTTTTAGCTGGTTTTGGCTAGTGTAATGTACTCCTTCTCCGTAATGAAATTAGTAGAATCAGCAGAATTTTCATATCAAATTCAGGTTGTACTGTAACTTTGGTTATTCTAGCAGACAAATTTCATAAAAATATAAGCCTTATTTTTGGAAAAAATGAAACGAATTACTTGGGCGATGCTAGCTAGTGCACGACTAGTTAATAATTCACGTTTTATTACTTGAGTACTAAAACGTTACTACGTGTCTGGGTAATAAAATGATTATAGACTTTTTCATATTTCGTTAGGTAAAAAAAAAAAAAAAAACATTTCATCCTACCTACCTATAATCACCTATCAATTACTACCCTACAGGGAATATGATATAGGTTTCCCATTACTGCAGGTTTAATAAAAAGGCAATCTTTTTTTTAATAAAAAAATTCCTGTTTTGTGTTAAACGATTTCTCTTATGTAATTATAAGATGATGTATTTTTTAATACCGAAAACTTCGTTACCGATAGTCATTTTTTCTAACCCATCGGGTTAGTCTAATGGTGAACGCGTCTTCCTAAATCAGCTGATATGGAAGTCGAGAGTTCCAGCGTTCAAGTCCTAGTAAAGGCAGTTACTTTTATACGGTTTTGAATACTAGATCGTGGATACTGGTGTTCTTTGGTGGTTGGGTTTCAGTTAACCACACATCTCAGGAATGGTCGAACTGAGGCTGTACAAGACTACACTTCATTTACACTCATGCATATCATCCTCTGAAGTAATATCTGAACGGTAATTGCCGGAAGCTAAACAAGAAATAGAAAAGTCATTTTTTCTACGGTTTAATAATATTTTTCAGTTTATTGTTTGTTAAAATTACATCTTTTATCCATATTTTATATAATTAATAATGCCTTTTCTTTATTTATAAATCAAAATTTCTATGATTTTATGATTACCCCATGTGTGCTTAAAATTTAAGAACCGCTTGGATTGATCTGAATGATTCCTTTACTACTGACTTTATTAAAATTTAATAATTTTTGGAAGCAGGAATTTATCCAAACTCAATTACTAAGTGAATAAGATGCAAACAAAGGAGGTGTAGTATTTTACAACTTAGTTATTTAGAATCAATAATTTATTCACGTTCTGTGAAAGAATGCTAAGAAATTTCTGACAGTTACGAATAAGAAAAGAGGCAATCTTATTTTGATATTTAATTTATAAAAAATATTGTAACTTGAAATATTAACTCGTATAACTTATTCTTGAGATAAGAGCTACTTAAATATATATATACATATATATGTATTTATAATGTTTTTCGTTGGTAATGATTTCGATTAGCGCTCTATCTTTGTATTGCACATATAGTTGAAGATAATGTTAACAAATTATTTCCAAAATGCATTTATTTAAATATTGGACTAAAATTTCATTTGCTCAATTGCTTTTATGAAGTCACAATCAATATCCGCTGTATAACTGTAAATGCTTGGTCAAGAATTTACGGGAATTGTATGTACGTTAGACTTAAGTTTTATCGATTTATCGACACATAACCCAGTAACCCAAGGAAAGGTGATATTGTAGTAATTAACGAAGGCAAATTAATTCCAAAGTAAAGAAAATCAGTCAATTTTTCAACATGATGAGGTACTAACGCAATCATCTCCCTGTTAGAGAATTTCTAATCAGTTAATTTGATGAAAGATGAGTAGCTTGAAGGGAAAGAATTGAATGTTCAACTTTTTTATCTTTAAATTTTTTCCTTCGGGGTTATCTAGAGTGAAATTTTTGAAGAACGTGATAGAGCAAATAACTACCTATCACGAGAATCATATGTAATAACACGAAATGTATGCGTGCTGTGTAGGACAGCTTATCAACAATCCGTCTCTACTACTAATCTGAAAAATATGGATGCACACTTGAACATTTATTCTACTAGAGATTATTTATCCTATAATTTTTTTTTACTGCGCAGTGCAGGTGAGGAAGCGATTGATAGATTATACAAACTGGTGTGTAATATTTATGAAAATGGGGAATTTCCGTCAGATTTCAAGTCATGATACCAAAGAAAGCAGGGGCAGATAAATGTGAAGAATACAGAACAATTAGTTTAACTAGTCATGCATCAAAAATCTTAACTAGAATTCTATACAGAAGAATTGAGAGGAGAGTGGAAGAAGTGTTAGGAGAAGACCAATTTGGTTTCAGGAAAAGTATAGGGACAAGGGAAGCAATTTTAGGCCTCAGATTAATAGTAGAAGGAAGATTAAAGAAAAACAACCAACATACTTGGCGTTTATAGACCTAGAAAAGGCATTCGATAACGTAGACTGGATTAAAATGTTCAGCATTTTAAAAAAATTAGGGTTCAAATACAGAGATAGAAGAACAATTGCTAACATGTACAGGAACCAAACAGCAACAGTAACAATTGAAGAACATAAGAAAGAAGCCGTAATATGAAAGGGAGTCCGACAAGGATGTTCCCTATCACCGTTACTTTTTAATCTTTACATGGAACTAGCAGTTAATGATGTTAAAGAACAATTAAGATTCGCAGTAACAGTACAAGGTGAAAAGATAAAGATGCTACGATTTGCTGATGATATAGTAATTCTAGCCGAGAGTAAAAAGGATTTAGAAGAAACAATGAACGGCATAGATGAAGTCCTACGCAAGAACTATCGCATGAAAATAAACAAGAACAAAACAAAAGTAATGAAACGTAGTAGAAATAACAAAGATGGACCACTGAATGTGAAAATAGAAGGAGAAAAGATTATGGAGGTAGAAGAATTTTGTTATTTGGGAAGTAGAATTACTAAAGATGGACGAAGCAGGAGCGATATAAAATGCCGAATAGCACAAGCGAAACGAGCCTTCAGTAAGAAATTAAAACTTTCCATTGTCAAACATGAAGGTAGGTTAACTCTACGGTGTTGTTGTGTGTGTGAGCGCGCGCGCGCGCGCGAATAATTTTATAACTAACTGAAAAAACAAAAACATTATTTATTCATTTTAATCAACTTGCTAGTGTATTTTACATTATTATTGGGATTATTATTATAGCAGATTTTCTTACTGAGAATTAGGAAAATATGTTAAATTATTGATTTACTGCGTAAAGTTTCCATTAAAACTTCTAAAAGCTTATTAGAATCCTTTTTAAGTATTAATTGATCACAATGACTACGGGAAGATGAAAATTCTGTATAGGATGAGAGCTTATAAAATTTCACAGTAATGGATGTTTGTTAAAAAGATTAAGTTGACAAAAGTTTATTAATTTCTTGTTTGATTATTAATTACGCAAGAAACTTGTATTTTTTCAAAATAATGCATAATATTTAATAAAAATTCGATTACTAATTTTTGTTTGTTATTCTTGATTCATAATTAGGGATTTTTCCCCTCTTTTTTTAAATTAAAAAGTAAACTTGATATATATTCTGTTGAAATAGATTTTTTTTATAAATTTTAGTGGATTTTTTTAATATATATTTAATGGTTAAAAATAATAGTTCTATTTTTTTATTATAATTATTCATATTTAATATCGTGATTGTATTTAGTTTTATTAACCGCAATTGCAATTAAGAGCTAAGCATTCAAATTAGCATCTCTCTGTTATCATGTTATTCATATACTTCTCTATTCATTAGTTATAAAGGTTAAATGTTAAGGTTACTTAGGACAACTTTCTGACGAATTACATCTCCGGGGCTCCGTTAGGTATCGCTTTAGAGGATGAGATTAATGATAAGTAGCGTGTGAAAATGCCATGCCTGCCTGGGATTCGAACCCGGGAACTCCGGATGAAAGGCCGAGATGCTACCACTCGTACCATGGAGGCCGGCAGACGAATTATTTAGTTTAACGGTTCTTAAACTGTATTTTCGGGCGGTACCACGGCACTAAGAGATATTATAAGTTTATGAGTTACGTGAAATTATGTCAGTATTTTTTTCCTTCGTATTTATAAAACTTCTTGACCTCATATCAGACCTCTCTCACTGCTCAAGTTTCCAGGAACACGCTATCCGGAACCAATACTTTACAAGTCCCTAGCCTATAAAAGTACCCTCAAATTATCCGGAAATTTCTATGATTTCTTTTTTTAATGTAATTCTAAAAATATTATGAAAAAATGCGAAATTTAAAAAAAAAATGATCTTATATATATATTTGGTGCATTATTTGCAAATAAAAAGACTAGATAACTTCCCTCCCCAGAATAAAAAGAAAAAAAATTTTCAAATAATATACGATTTTTCGTGGTAAATAAAGGTAGAAATATATATACATTGTAATTTGTTGAATATTTGACAATGATATTATTATTATATAAAAAAGCGGGCAGAGTTGCATAACTTTCCCGATTTTTCCGGGCATGTCTGTAGACGAAAGTTATGTACGGATATATTTACGATACTTAATATCTTCCGGTAATTTTTAATGTTAAAATTGTGTTTTTTGTTAGAGGTAGTGATGAAACGTTAAGATCTGCAAAAAAAACGGACGTGCAAAATTTGACCGGATTAGCATATCTTATGTGATATACTGTACAGCTATATAGCTGGAAAGTATAAATGAAGATTGGTTTAGAAATAATATTTTTATTCAAAAAAAATCGTTGCCTTCTTTATTAAAAATTGTTTTATAACACTGAAAACTGTAAGAAATTTTCATTGCTTTGTTTTTTTTTTGTCTTCAGTCATTTGACTGGTTTGATGCAGCTCTCCAAGATTCCCTATCTAGTGCTAGTCGTTTCATTTCAGTATACCCTCTACATCCTACATCCCTAACAATTTGTTTTACATATTCCAAACGTGGCCTGCCTACACAATTTTTCCCTTCTACCTGTCCTTCGAATATTAAAGCGACTATTCCAGGATGCCTTAGTATGTGGCCTACAAGTCTGTCTCTTCTTTTAACTATATTTTTCCAAACGCTTCTATCTTCATCTATTTGCCGCAATACCTCTTCATTTGTCACTTTATCCACCCATCTGATTTTTAACATTCTCCTATAGCACCGCATTTTAAAAGCTTCTAATCTTTTCTTCTCAGATACTCCGATCGTCCAAGTTTCACTTCCATATAAAGCGACACTCCAAACATACACTTTCAAAAATCTTTTCCTGACATTTAAATTAATTTTTGATGTAAACAAATCATATTTCTTACTGAAGGCTCGTTTAGCTTGTGCTATTCGGCATTTTATATCGCTCCTGCTTCGTCCATCTTTAGTAATTCTACTTCCCAAATAACAAAATTCTTCTACCTCCATAATCTTTTCTCCTCTTATTTTCACATTCAGCGGTACATCTTTGTTATTTCTACTACATTTCATTACTTTCGTTTTGTTCTTGTTTATTTTCACGCGATATTTCTTGCGTAGGACTTCATCTATGCCGTTCATTGTTTCTTCTAAATCCTTTTTACGCTCGGCTAGAATTACTATATCATCAGCAAATCGTAGCATCTTTATCTTTTAACCTTGTACTGTTACTGCGAATCTAAATTGTTCTTTAAAATCATTAACTGCTAGTTCCATGTAAAAATTAAAAAGTAACGGAGATAAGGAACATCCTTGTCGGACTCCCTTTCTTATTACGGCCTCTTTCTTATGTTCTTCAATTGTTACTGTTGCTGTTTGGTTCCTGTACATGTTAGCAATTGTTCTTCTATCTCTGTATTTGAACCCTAATTTTTTTTAAATGCTGAACATTTTATTCCAGTCTACGTTATCGAATGTCTTTTCTAGGTCTATAAACGCCAAGTATGTTGGTTTGTTTTGTTTTTCTTTAATCATTTGCTTTGTTAGATATTTCGAATTTGGATTTCGTTTTTTATTACTCGAACAATATCTTCGAGTGGACATTAAATTTAAAGCAAAATTTATATAATTCTTACGATTTTTTTAGGACAATTTCCTTGTAAAAAAAAAAATAGTATTAATTTTTGTACACCCAACAGTTAATAGTTGGGGTAATAGCAATAAATAAAGGGAAAGTATTGTTGTACTCAAAAATGGGTACATCTACGGATTTTTTAATTTTTCAACGCTTTGAGATTCCCTGAATTCCAAAATCATATTAGAAGAAATGCTCTGTGCTCACCTCTGTGTGTTGTTAGCTACTATTTACCTTTAATTCTCTAAAACGGTTTAATTTATTAAAATGATGTTAGGTGCAACCATTGATATATTCCAAAAACGTTTGATAAACAGAAGAGTGAATGGGAGTATTAAGAGCTGATATCTCTAAGTTTTGGACTTTTTTACTATTTTAGTCGCGCGCATATCAAAAAATAAATCTTAGGAAGTTAAACTCGAAATAATACCACAGAACATTTTAACATTTTTGAAAGAGAAAATAAATTTACCCAACGGTTAACAGGGTTTTTTTAACCTTTCAACTTTTGACACTTTTAAACTCTTAATTTAAATTTTTCCGTTAATGAGGTGTTAGGATAGTGTAGTATGTAATACACATTACCTTTAAAAATAGAACATTTATTAGGACTCTTATTAATACAAGCTATCGATTTGAATTATATTTTATTTTTTTCTAAATGAGTTGTTATCAGGCTTGAAGACAGTCCGGATACCTTATCATTTAGATCATTGATTCTCAAACTTTTTCGCCCACCGCCTACATTTAGATCAATGCTTTTCTAGCGTACACAAAATTTTTAAACTTACCATCTCTTAAAAATAATAATTGCAATTGCTGTTTTTAAGATGCGCTCTTAAAAACAGGAATTGCAGTTACTGTTTCTAAACGTTGTTTTAAAGACAAAAGTGCCCTTTTGTCTTTAAAGTGGAATATTTCGTTTCAGAAAAATCGTAGAGACATACAAAAAAATAAATTAAAGCTAAATTGTTAAGCTTTTAAAATATTCTAATGCAGTTTACTGAAAGAATTTATTTCCTCCATGCGTTCGATCAAACAAGAAGAAAAACTTTCAAATTTTAAAAAATTTCTTATTACTGATTTTTTTTTTTAATTTGATGTATTTTAAAATCTGAAGTATACTATCAAAAAGTTGATTATCCAAACTCTAATTTTTTTTTTATTCGTCTCTAAGCCTCTTGATGGCAAAGTTAAAGTAGTTTAAATACAATCATTTTTTATCATAAGATTTTAGTTTGAAATATCAGGAAAACATAATTCTTGCCTTTTTTTATTGATCAGTCATCGCCTTTCTTTTTCCTGTTTAGCCTCCGGGAATTACCGTCCAGGTATTACTTCAAAGGATTAATGAGGATGATATGTATGAGTGTAAATGAAGTTTGTCTTGTACAGTCTCAGGAAGACCATTCCTGAGATGTGTGGTTAATTGAACCCCAACCACCAAAGAACACCGATATCCACGATTTAATATTCAAATCCGTATAAGTAGTAACTGCCTTTACTAGGAATTGAACGCTGGAACTCTAGACTTCGCGTTCACCACTAGACTAACCCGGTGGGTTTTAGCCATCGCCTTCCTGGACCGCCTGAACGGCTCCAATTTTCTGTGGGCCTTTTACCGTCCCCCTGAAGGCTTCGAGCGCCCAAAAGGGGCGTTCATTGAGATCGATTGATTTAGATTATGCCAACAATCTAACGCTTTTGTTAGAAGGCAAAAGTGAAGCAAGATGAATGAAATGTCATATTTCCATGGTAAATATTCCGGTTTATCCCAGCGGATTCTCTGTTTTATAAAGAATAATACTGGGTTAGAAGTATTTTATATAAACTGCTTTTAAGGTAGAGATGCAAAGAGGACGCCCATTCCTTCGTTAGATTATTACTATTTGTAATTCATTTCTAGTTAAGTTAAAAATACGACTACTGTATAAATGTATCATTTAAATCGTTCAATTCTTTTTCTCTTTTTTTCTAGATGATTTGTAAAGAAAAGGTCAGGTAAAATTATGTTAAATGTTCAATAAAGATGTGAATAATATCCATAAAACGTATTATTTTATTTATTTTTTGTTTGCATGAAAAACATAAAATGTGTTAAGGTTAATCGAAATTCCGGTAAGTCTGATTTCGTATTAGCATGGTTCTACCGTATTGAAAATGTATAGATAGAAGTAAAATAAAATGATTTGTATCTGACAAAAACCGTATGATAGCGAACAAAGGGAACTCTGTTATCGACCGTTACTGCCACTGTTATGTTGTATTATGCAAGTGAAGTTTTTCTATCTGAAGAAATTCTTCTCTTCTTCTTTTTTTTTTTACATTAAAAGGTCATGCCGATTAAAGAATTTAATATTACCCACCGTACAATTTACTTGAAGAAAGTAATTCTGTAGCTCTAGTTACTGAATAAAAAGCAACTGAATTGAACAAACTTTTACTATAATGGCAACATTAAACTAACCATTAGGAGACCCAGAGGAACGAAAATGAACTTTATTTAAAACTTTTGTATATAAAATAAGTAAAGAACTTCTTCCTCTAATGGAGTATAAAATTTTATTTTAACTACATGCATAACCTAATTTAGAATAGTGTGAATATATGCGTATATATATATATATATATATAAAAATAAGACTACCACTGTATTAAATTATACCTTTCATAAAATTTATAAAAAAAAGATACATTAAAAATAATAATAATAGTAATAATAAATTTATTCAGAACTCTTGTTAAAACTAGCCACGAAATTTTTTTTTAGGTAATTTTTATTTAATTATTACACCCAAGATTTCTCTTTTAACACAACATTCTTTTTGTAACAAAGATTAGAATAAAATAAAATTAAATTACAATAAAAGAATAAAATTAATTGACTGACCTTTTTTTGTATGATTACGAATCTGTATGATAAATTATTTCTGTTACATTTGTTACGTAAGATGGTTTCTACGTCATTTCTTTTTTTTTTTTAATTAACCTTTACAAAACGTAGCGTTGATGTTTACACATTGTGATGTTGAAATTTATTTATATTTGACGTAAACATAAATATTTATTTGTATGTAAGAAATAAGATTATAAAAAATAAAATAATCAAAGACAGATTAACAAGTTTTATTCTAACATCTATCTTCGTACAAAAAAAAAGGTACATTAATTTATTACTTTACTGTTTATCCCACCCTTTCTGTTGGTTCCAACCGATGAAAATTCTATTAGATACAATCAGATTTACTGTACTTGAAAGTAATGAAATTCATTTTAGTCACCATTTTCGGGCCGCTTTAACTCATCAGAATTGATTATTTGCATTTGAACGGACATTGTGTGCTAATTTTTAAACTGAGATATAAATGAAGACTTTCATTCGGTTAAAAATTAATTGAAAATCTCTTCGTTTTTGATGAATTTTCTTAGTAAGCCAGATATGAAATGGTTATTGTTTTTGAGAATAGACTTTTTCAGAAGTAAGTTATATTTTACGTCAGGTTGATTATGGTACCTAACTAGCAGTTAAAATGAATAGAAGTAAATAGCAGTAGAAATGACTCGTTATTAGTTTTAATTGATTATAATGCTGTTATAAAAAGAAACGTCATTTCAGTGCAGTAACCTCTAATAAAGGCATGAAGTCTGGTTGTTCATTACTACAAATTTCACTGATTTATTTCTGAAACTTAATATAGGAACAATTTATGAGAATTCATTAACTACTATCAACAGATAGAATTTAGTGAAAAATTATTTCAAATGATTCTGCAAATATGTTATAAAACTTGTGTTTAGTAACGAAATATTTTACATAAGATATTGAACTGTATTATAGGAGGTTTGACTTTACCCTTTTTAAGCCATTAGGCTTATTTATTATACCGCCTCTAAACAAGAAACAAAAGTTCTTTGATAAATTCACTGGCAACCAACCCCTTCTACTGAATCGCATTAAAAATTAACCAGCTGTATAGACCCCTCCACCCTCAGTCGGTTCTGATGTGTATCCAAAAATTTTAAACATCAGGAAAGAGAATAAGGGAAAAATACGGCTAGGGCTTTATCGGGGCGCAAGGCCGTTGGTTTAACGTGAAACGTTACAGACCTTGGATGAAGTTCCTCCCAGCTACAGACCGACCAACTTATCTCTAGAGTTAAATGGGAGAGCCACCATCGTATTTTTTTTTTTAACTAAACTGAAAGTTTCCAATGGAAAATTTTAGTTCTTTCATTTGGCTAACTCTACAGATGAATTGGTCGATCACAAACGCTGCAAGATAGACCAAACGGATTGTTTTCAAATATCTTTTTGAAGCGTTTGTCCGCTGCTAATGGTCCATCCATCAGCCCAGTGACGTCTTCGATAAATGTATGGGTGTTATGTTCACTCGTTATGTCCATTAGTTCGGGTACAGCAGTGGTGTAGGGTGGTCGCGCCATCGGCATCGTTCACTGAGCGCGCCGTGCCAGCTTTACAACGCTCCCGAAACAGTTTCGCTCGCTTGGCACCGGACATTAGGGTAGCTGTGCGTGGCCCATAACCTCCCCTTTCCAACAATATCGTAATTTATATTTCCGGGTGGCATATTGAATTTTTATACTTTTTTACATGTTTACTGTAATTTTTTACACGTAAATATCCAAAATACTCTTATTGCTACTCAAATCGATGTATCTCGACACACTCTCAACACAAACACACGAATCACGTCTAAGTCGTGAGCTACACTAAATGGAAATCAGCGCCAGTTTTGACCGTTCTGCCCCCTAACCGACTTACCGCTTGCCAGTGACGCAAATTCTAAAGTCGTATCGGCGAGCTGATCATGTAAATTATCAAATGACACCGCATTTACGTGTCTGTGTCTGAGTTTAATAATAGTTAGCGAGTTATTAAGGCAGGACGATGTAGACCTTTTCGTTACGCTACAAATTTCTGTTCTGGTGGTGCACGTATATTTCGGTGTGGTTTTAAACACGTGTCAAGTCAAAACTGTTGATATTGAAAGAACGATTCGCCTGTCGAAGAATCGGAGCAAGGACAAACAGCTCGACCCAGAATTTGCAGTAGCTCCAAGAACCTTTTGTGGCACCAGAATACTATTTCATTCACAACCTCTTGAGAGATCGGGCACCCTGATCGGAGCAAAATATCAACGATTAAACATAAGCTGTTCAGTCGATCAGCTAAATGTCAGTGGTGGGAAAAAGTTTTGCTTAACGTCATGGCACAGTTAGGGAAAAATCATACAAATAAAGTACCTGTCGTCGAAATTTTTCTGTTTCGTTTACGGATGTGTAGACTGTTTACTATTGGACTTGTGGAAGTTTTATTCGATAACACGTTAAATCTTTCTTTTATAGAATTCAAGGACATGGGCAGATTCTTATTATTATTAAATGTAATCCTATTATGTATTATATGTATCCTATTATTATTAAATGTAATAGATTAAATTATTATTAAATGTAATCCTATTAAAGTCACCAGCGTTAATGTTTGTGTAATATACGTAAATCTGATTAATTGGTTTTGAAAAAAAAATTAATATTAATCGGCTTTTATCATCGAATCAGTCGTTAACAATTTTTCATATAATTTACGCTGGAATCTTTACCTAATGCATACCCAAAATAAATTATAATTTTTAAGATTCTTATTTTAGTTTATTAGGAAATTCTTCTGGTGGTCTTCTTATGATTTAAGTTGATATTTTTCAAATAATTTTTATTATTTTTTATTGTTGTAATTCCTAAGTTGCTACCGTTATATTTTATTATATTGTATTCCAGATGTTATTCTGATATTCATGATATTTCTACTAAAATTTTCAAGCATATTAGTAGGAAAACAATATTGTTTAAAAAATAACACATATCCCTACATTTTAAGAAGTTATAGCTCATACTCCTTAGGAGTCTCTTAACATCGTTATGTTTAATTTTAAATAAATATTTTATAATCAAAAGTTTTTTTTTTTTTTTGCTAAAACGAGTCTTTCGTATGAGTAGCGTGTTTTTTTTGTAGACTACTATTTTCATTAAAAATAAAATATCCAAAATGTATAATAAAGTTTTTTTTTTTAAATCGCATTTAAAAGCTGTAATATACTTTTACGTTTGTTAAATTCGACTTTTTAACGTTTTCGAGAAATTAAGATTAATTAGGGTTTTCATAATTGTTTTTTTATTTATTCTTTTTATTTGGTTCCCTTCAAAAAGTAAAAATTTAAAGAAGAAAATAAAAATTATTTTTGTGAAATTCTATTTTGATATCGATTTTCTTATTTTATCTTGTAAAAGAAATATATTTAGGTATTTAATTAATGCGTGTAATTATAATATTTTTATAAAAGTTGAAATTTATTTAATGTAATGCAGAATAACTTTTCGTGTTATACGTAGTTGTTGCATGCGCTTTGGCACAATGACCGTGTGTAGGCGAACTTGTGAAGATGATATGAAATTATCTTTTACTTCAGAATGTTAAATATATAGGTGTATAGCAAATAATTATTAAATGTAATCCTATTAAAGTCACCACCCTTAATGTTTGTGTAATATACATACATCTGATTAATTGGTTTTGAAAAAATAATAATATTAATCACCTTTTATCAACGAATCTGTCATTAACAAATTAATTTCGCAGAAGTGTACGTGTAGGCGATAAGTATACAGGATTTTGACGTGTAGGTATAGGATATACAAAACGTTAGCCGTTAGGCGTACACTATTCATTTTTGTTATTTTATAGAATAATTATGTAATTGTTTTAAATATATATGTTATATTTAGTTGTATTAGAACCGGTTTATTTATTTTTAATGAGAAATTAAAATAAGAAAACCGTATTCTTAATCAATGATTTTACATAATTAATCGTTCGATAAAACAGATTAGTTCTCCTCCAGATACTGAAAAGCTATCGGAGACTATGCTAAGGTTCTCGCACGAAAACTCTCGACCATCCCGTGGACTCGTGGAGTTATCCAGCTGAATTATATAAACTTTCACCCCGATCTCCAATGTAGGTTATCCAAAAATCAAACGGTTAACAATTTTCCAAACTGAAATTAGGTATCTGTTAAATTTGGATGTAAACCGTCCAGTTACTTTAGCAACCAGAGGCTTCTGTTTATATTTTATTAACCCCTGCTGGCTCGCTGGAGCTGATGATGGATATCTATATCACTGTGTCTTTAATTTTTTACAAATGGTTTTGGCTGCAACGGATAGATCAGTTGTAATGTAGTATTTCGGACTTGTGATTTGTGATATCTTAGAAAAGTTTTTGAATATTGAAATATAAAAAATTATTTATAACTAATTTGTAACGTCGTTTCTTTTTTTTGAAAGCGCGTTTTCCTACTCTTATAAATGTGTGATGATTATTCTGTACTCGAACCCGGCTCGATGTACATTACTTCCATTTTATCGCATCTTTATGTATTAAACTTTCTTCTGTTTGTTATTAAGAATCATTTTGATTTATTTTTTTTGTTATAAATCAAGTTGGTATGTTTAAGGCGCTTCTCCAATCTTCTTCTGAAAATTGATCAATATTTCAATCTCAACATAATCTTACGTCCTGGTTCTTCAGTTATGCGTTACGTGTTTCTAACATCCTTTTTTATTCTCTTACACTTTGCTTATTTCTTTTATTCCGATTATATTTTTACAAAAAAAAATTGCTTTTTTAATCTTTATAACCTTGGGTTTACTTATTTAAATTTACATTTAAATTATTTGAATATACATTACTATCTAGTTATTTTGTATTCTATGTTTATATTTATGTATATTAATTTATATTTACTTTTTTTTCTGTTTCAGGTTTGTTATTTGTTTTCATCAGTAGGTAATGATTTAGTAATATTATTTGGCATTTTTTAACTAAGTTAGAGTAATGATATATAACAGCAGCAGCTTTTCTCTTCCGTTCTGATAAATAAAATTCACTTCAATTTATTTTACTTAGTCCACCCTGACTGTGTTCATACCATAACTTTAGACAAATCTTTCTTGTAGCGTGTTAGTAATTACTAGTTGCTTAATCGTATCACGTAACGGTATTTTTAACAATTTTTTAAAAGATTTTCTTTTTGAAGAAAGCAGCGCTTGTGTTCGACTCGCTTTTAAGTAGTTAAAGAAAAGTAATTTGTTGCAGTGTATATTAAATCTAATAAGGCATAATATCATACTCCCGTCTCAGATAGAATTATGAGATCTCGTTTCACGTTTCCTTTATGCTTCAGATTTCTGATATCCATTTTATCTTCGTGGTGTTTTGTAGAGGGATCATTTATGTGGAAGTTTCATTTATCTGGGGGCTTTGCTTCCGGAATACTTATTTGAAGATCGTCAAAACACAACGTGATAGTAAAAGGTGTTTATCGTGTAAGACCAGACCTTCTAATCTCTCCTCATTCTTTCAGTACATAGATGAATAACTCGAGCTTCTTTAAAGTAGCCTACTGTAATCTACTGAAAACGGTTTTTGCTGGTTTGTGTCAATCATCTGGTAGCGTTTTCTAATTTAATTCATCCATGAGATTAACCATAAAATTTTAATCGGTATTTAAATTACAGTACTTTCTTATAAAAATGGATAGTAGTGATGTTTTTGAACTTTTGATGTTTTCATACAGAATAGAATTTGTATCTCCTTAGCGATTAAAAATTTAACTGATAGTTTTTACTCTTGCACATTACTATCTTTTTTTCTAACGCTAATTAATTAAGAAAAACTATCTATGATGGTTTTTAAAAACTAGTAAATATTGCAACAATTTTCATAGTCTCATGCCTGAGATATTCGTACTTTATTGTATGGTGTAATAATCAACGCGAAGATAATTCTTAAAAAATTTCACCTGCTGTTTTGATAAAAATTAAACGTATTTTTATCCTAATAACGACTTATTAAAAACATAAAAGTAAATAGTAGTACGTTTATTTCGGAGGTCGATGATCTTTTTTTCTTCTTCTTTTTAGTACATCATTGGTTTATCCCCCCCCCCCCTCGCGAGGAGCTGGATTCGCAACTAAGCATTTACTGAGCTCCAGGGGGTGCCATCGCTTCAAACTACCTCATCGGAAACTAAAGTTCCCCCCAGGTAGCCGCAACCCGGTCTTTTAATTATACGCCATGCCTCTAATGAGGGACCCGAAGGAATCCCCCCACCGGGACTCCGGTCTTGATGCCACACCTCAAATGGGGAATCCCAAAGGGATCCCCCACCGGGACTACGGTCTTACTGTGCCTTCCCATGTTGAAGACACAATCAACGAGAGTGGGACACTTATACGGTCCACCCCTCCTGGACGGGGCTGCCCCAACCTTAGGCCCTCCATAAGTAAAGGCGATGGGACTCATATTTTGCTGGTACCAAATTTGTGACCAAATTTTGTACCAAATTTGTGCAATTTTTTTTTCCTTATTAATATTAATTACTGTTATAATCACGTCGTTCTATTTTATAAAATCTGTTATTTATAATTATAAAATATTGATTTCATTATTAGAAAGGAATTTTTTTTGAAATTATTTATATCGAAGGTCGCTTTAAATTGCTGTGGAATATAATTTTTAATAAAGCCAGGAAGACAAAGAATATAAAATCATTTCGTTAGCTTTTGATATTTGGTTTTTAGAGTTTGAACGATAAGAATTTATAAGATGTTAAGAATTATAAATTGCCGATCTCCATGGAAGAGTGGTACAATCTCTTAGTCTTTAATCCGGAGGTCGTGGGTTCAAGTGCCCGTCAGGCATTGCATTTTTCATACGCTACAAATTTTCA
The DNA here is from genome assembly GCF_047948215.1 of Lycorma delicatula. Taxonomy (NCBI): domain Eukaryota; kingdom Metazoa; phylum Arthropoda; class Insecta; order Hemiptera; family Fulgoridae; genus Lycorma; species Lycorma delicatula. The sequence goes on from NC_134457.1 coordinate 216,529,409, forward strand.
TCTTCATATTTCTACGTACAAACTTCTTTGTAAGGTTTTTGTGGTGAATTAATTCATCGGTCAAAAAATGAGACAAATCAAGGAGGTAAGGATTTCTAAATGAAATAATAAAGTTCAGAAGATAAAAACAGTACAGGAAGATGAATATTAGAAACGTTAGAAAATAACTAAGAATGTAACAAATATTAAAAAAAAAGAAAAGATTAATAGTAGAAAGAAATGGATAAAAAAATGCCGGGTCGATTTATAGACGATATGGACGATTTAGACGATTTGTAAATAATTTACAAACTAACATGTAGGTAAATTTATAAATCTTTATGCTGCCTTTCAAAAATTATCTTTAATCTGAGGTCATCATCTAATTAGAACGCCTTCTCCGTATAGCGTTCTGTTGTCTGCTATCCTATTCAGACTTTGAAAAGAATTTGATGTCGCTGATAAAGCTATATTATTTATTAGTTTTAGATTTAGTGCAGTGTTTTTTATTTATTGTCAGTCAAGGTTATTTTATAATTCTTTGTAAGTAAATTTTTTTTAATAACTATTTTTAACGTTGAATTATTAAAAAAGAATTCACTTAAAACATCCAATGCTTGCTTTTCGTCGGCGTGTCAACACTATGTGCTGAATTATAATTTTTTTTGTTTTTAACTCGCTTAAGGGTACTTCTTTTCTTCTTTCTTTCTATCCTTTTAGCCTCCGGTAACTACCGTTTAGATAATTCTAATCGCTTAAGGATACTGGTTATCACCATTTATACCTTGAATTATAAGAAGTTTGAAAAACCCGACCTCGCGCCAGCGAATGGTGCGTATTGGACACGGAAAATCACTGGATTTACACCGTCTGTATTGAACATTCATTCGCACGTGGTCGAGATTATTCATAAATTTCTCACTTGTTTAAACTGCCAATTTATGTTAACTAATTTTTTAGTGTTCTAATTGGATAAAAATAATTTATTTCTTCGTTTTATGAAAAAAAAAAAAACGGGTACGACCACAGCGTTGGCTTCCGTTCAGTCCAATTTTTTTTTATTGGAAAAAAAAATTAAATCTTATTTATAATTTGATTGCTTTCGAGCTAAATAACGACGATCCAGAAGCTCAAAGGAAATTTTTTTCATTTAATTCCGCGAATGCACCGCGGTAGGAATCCGGGTATTCGCCTATGAACATAAGGGTTGAAAAGATAATAATGAAATTAAAATATTTATGTAACGTACAGTTTATTGTAAAGGATATAAATAATCGCCTAAAAGTACTAATTTAAAATAAATTATTTATAAAATAAATCTATTATAAATTTATCCTCTTTCAGAAGTGATGGAAGTACATCCAAATTTAAAATTCCATCAAAACAGCCGGTTCAGTGAAACTATGACGAACATTTTGTTACAGTAACAAAATTTCTGACGCGCTAACATACGAAACCGAGTCAACAGTAATATACTGACACTCACCAGTAGAGATAGAAAAGCCGCTGTACTATCACGCACATGTGCCTGGTCAGTGGGTTGCATGTATGTACAGACCAATCGCCTGCAAGTGCTCAGCACTGATTGTTTTAATATATGTTTGTTTGATTGAATTTAATTTTAACGCTTAAATAATATTTGAGTTCGTATGTAATGGGGTGGATGAGAATAATCTAATGTTTCTTTCTGATTAAAAAGTTGTTAGTTTAATTTTAGTTAAATTATTAATTTCTAATATAATTTTTAATCTGATAAATGTTATGTTCTAATTCACCTATATTGTATGAAGGAAGTATTGATCGTGCAGATGTAATTACAGTTGTCTTTTACACCGTTGGAAGATTAATGACAGTATATCCGTGCTTGCACAGCATATTCTCCGTTGAATATATATTGTACTGTATATGTACTCCCTAGAGTCCGATACGCTAAGATTATTCAGTTTTTCATTTTACAGTTTCTTTTCCTTTCTTGTTGAAGACAAACGTAATGTATACTGGTATAGTGAATTTTTTTTGTTGATGTGAACACCACATCACTTCCTTGTACGCCTACTAAATTACATATATATATTTTTTTCTTAAACGAAAAGTACATAAAATTTTATTTCATTAATAACTTTTGATTTTTTTTATTGTTATTATTGAATTATTATTTATCGTAAATTTTTTTACAAAGGTTTTTTTTCTGTCTTCAGTCATTTGACTGGTTTGATGCAGCTCTCCAAGATTCCCTATCTAGTGCTAGTCGTTTCATTTCGGTATACCCCTACATCTCACATCCCTAACAATTTGTTTTACATATTCCAAACGTGGCCCGCCTACACAATTTTTCCCTTCTACCTGTCCTTCCAATATTAAAGCGACTATTCCAGGATGCCTTAGTATGTGGCCTATAAGTCTGTCTCTTCTTTTAACTATATTTTTCCAAATGCTTCTTTCTTCATCTATTTGCCGCAACACCTCTTCATTTGTCACTTTCTCCACCCATCTGATTTTTAACATTCTCCTATAGCACCGCATTTCAAAAGCTTCTAATCTTTTCTTCTCAGATACTCCGATCGTCGAAGTTTCACTTCCATGTAAAGCGACACTCCAAACGTATATTTTCAAAAATCTTTTCATAACATTTAAATTAATTTTTGATGTAAACAAATTATATTTCTGACTGAATGCTCGTTTCGCCGGTGCTATTCGGCATTTTATATCCCTCCTGCTTCGTCCATCTTTTGTAATTCTACTTCCAAAATAACAAAATTCTTCTACCTTCGTAATCTTTTCTCCTCCTCTTTTCACGTTCAGTGGTCCGTCTACATTATTTCTTCTACATTTCATTACTTTCGTTTTGTTCTTGTTTATTTTCATACGATAGTTCTTACGTAAGACTTCGTCTATGCCGTTCATTGTTCCTTCTAAATCCTTTTTACTCTCGGCTAGAATTACTATATCATCAGCAAATCGTAGCATCTTTATCTTTTCACCTTGTACTGCTACTCCGAATCTAAATTGTTCTTTACATTAACAGCTAGTTCTATGAAAAGATTAAAAAGTGACGGGGATAGGGAACATCCCTGTCGGACTCCCTTTCTTATTAGGGCTTCTTTCTTAACTTCTGCAATTATTACTGTTGCTGTTTGGTTCCTGTAAATGTTAGCAATTGTTCTTCTATCTCTGTATTTGAACCATAATATTTTTAAAATACTGAACATTTTATTCCATTCTACGTTATCGATTGCCTTTTCTAGGTCTATAAATGCCAAGTATGTTGGTTTGTTTTTCTTTAATCTTTCTTGTACTATTAATCTGAGGCCTAAAATTGCTTCCCTTGTCCCTATACTTTTCCTGAAACCAAATTGGTCTCCTAACACTTCTTAATCCAAGGCTAATAATTATTAATAAATCAGTATATTTAAATTTAAAAAAAATGAAGATGAAGTCCGATTCGAACCGATGTTTTTTCCCTTGTAAGATCCAAATATTTCATTAAATAAAATTTTATTTGGTTATAACTCTGGAACCAATGGAAATAAGTACCACTTTGATATATCGTTGAAAAGCTCTCAATGAGGGCTTATTACTATAGTTGAAAAAGTCCAAAATCCAGATTTGTTTGGATTTTCAGATTTTTTGGATACTTTTGGTCTAATCGATTGCAATCGAAAGGGAATATGCACAAAAAGATATTACAATAGTCCTAAATCCAAAATTTCAACATCCTACGGCTAATCGTTTTTGAATTACGCGAGATACATACGTACGTACGTACATACAGACGTCACGCCGAAACTATTGAAAATGGATTCAGGGATGGTGAAAATGGATATTTTCGCTGAAATCTGAAAACCGAAATTTTTCGCTGTCAAATACTTCCATTACTTTGTACAAGGAAGTAAAACGTCTTAAGCATACTAAATTTTATTTTTTTCCTTAAAAAGAGAAAACGCTTGGTACAGATTAATGGACTTATCCCGTAACATTTGATTTTTTGTAAAAAGTGTTATCAAACATTTTACTTATCAAGGGTTATCAGAAATTTAGAGAAAAATATAAAACAAAAAAAAATTATTTCAATATAAAGAAAAGTATTGATTTGTCAACTAAAATGTCATAATTATAAATAATACAAACACTTCCTTCTATCGAATAAATAGAATGCTTTTAATAGAATTTTATCAGTAGTATTTCATTTTACACATATTGTTTGTGTATTACTTTCATTGTTTACGGATTTGTCTTATTTTAAAAAAAGTTATGTTTATAATATATCAGAGATTTTTCTTAGTGTTTAATAAATTATCATATAATTATTTTTGGTGTAGTTTACGTTATTTATATGGGAAAATAAAAATTTATTTATGTTTTTTATCTTCAGTTGTGTTATTATATTGCATAAACTTTTATGTTTAATTCTTTAGGAATTTAATATTATTTCTCTATAATTAAACTTTATTTACGGATAATTTAATGTTCTACATTATGCATATAAATATGGATAACAAAAAAAAAAAAAAAAAACGTTAACAGATTTCAAGGAAATATAATACAACCGAGGGGCAACTACTGAAGGTGAAAGTTAAATAATGGAGGTAACTGAGGTAGACCGATGCGAGGCCAGTTGAGGCCACCCACTTAGAATCGATAAAGTGAACCTCACTCTCGCCTATACTGACATACTTTTGGCTGAAAAAGCGATGGTTGACGGCTGAATACAATTTACTTCGAAAATTTTCTGACTGCGATCATTTAAGTTCCTGGTTATCTTTTTGATACTAATTTATAACCGATTTAAATTCCATTTTGGTAAAGGGTAAATTGGATTTTTGGGGATAATATAAATTTACTGTGACCCATCTTCTCGTTAATCTTGTGGTTTTCTGTTAAGATGGTGTATTTGGATTTTACTAAGGTTTGGCTGACGGAAGAAAATACATGAGTTAGAGCTGTTATAATTTAAAAATCTATAAAACTTAAAAAATTAAAGACTTCTTTTTTAAGAACTCGTTAAAAAATCTTTAAAATATTTAAGAATAACAGTCTTTACGCCTTCATATTTTGATATATGCAATTTACGAGCTCTATAATTTTTAGCGATAAGATTTTCTATAATGTTTAGTTAAAATATGTAATACTTTTCATTACCCCCTTGTAAAATTTCAAGTCGTTCCTAATATTATTTCACGATTAGATTTTTTCTTTAGAAAAAATGTCCATATTCAATAATTGTATCAATTTTTTTTTTAACACAAATAACGTAAAATAGTACAAGCTTTGACTTATATTTCAAGTGTTTTGTTTCGTTTGCCCTTTTCACGTTCCTGATTCTATTTCTTTCGAATTATTACATTATACTATATATATTTCTTTGTTCTTTTTAAATTATTTTTCATATCGTATTACCCTGTGAGAAGGGAGGACGATTATCTCTTTGTTCTTTTTTTTAAATTTATGACTGCGATAATGGAATGGAAATTTTGTAGTTTATGAAAAATTCCGTGCTTGACCGTAATTATTTTTTCTCAGTTACAATTATAATTACAATCGACTCTTCTGTTGAGCCATAAGTAAATTTCCTGACAAAAGCAACGTGATAAGGGAGGCCTTAAGAAACTCCCAAAATAACTAATACTCGATAAATAGCTGCAAGTAAACATAAAGTCCATATGAAATTTTAAGCTCAGTGATAAATCACAAACCATTAATTTCAGTTTCATATAGTCCACAAAACAAACATTAATAACAAAGAATAAAACGAAAAAAAAATATAAAAAGAAAAAAAACAAGAATAAAAAGAAAGAGAAGTAACAAGAAATTAGATACGACACCACTAAACTTGACGGTGTTGGATTCCAGACTGTTACGCAGACCCGAGCACATGGGCACGCCCCAACCGTCGGACGTCTCTGCTGTTATCGAGTAGTGGTTTACATGATTCTCAAGCCTCTACAAATATTTGACATTGCGCTGTTGTGCAATCTCACGAACCTCGCTACTTTGTTTTGGAATCATTTTATAATTTCCACGTTACTAGTACTGGCCGTTCCCCACAATTCTACACCGTACGTCCAGATTGGGCGCAGGATACCCTTATAAATTAAGATATTGTTGGATAACGCGAGGCCTGAGTTCCTTTGTAGCAGCCAATGAAGTTCCCTGTACCTTGCGTTTAGCTGTTTCCTCTTCATCCTCACGTGACACTTCCAGGTCAAACGCCGATCCAGGTGAAGTCTCAGGTACCGCGTAGTCTCCGTTTGTAGGTTCAAAACACCATCGAAGTACACACCGGGACAGTCATACCTGCGCATGGCAAATGTGACGTTCCTCGACTTATCTTGATTAACCTCAATCCTCCATTTTTTCTGCCTCACGCAGACACGGTCTAGCGCCATTTGTAGGCTCTGCGAGGCTGAGCCAGGGTCTTCGTTAACAGCCAGGGCAGCAATGACCGTAATTTGAATTCGGAACTTTTCGGATTAAAGGCTGAGTTGCTACCACTCTTGCCGCTATAGTCGTCGTTCATATTAAAAATATTAAAATATTCTTACGAATAGGTGAATGATCTTATCGATATTTGAAGAAAATAAATTATCCAATAGTAGATATTTTCTTCAAACAGAAAAAACAAAGTTGTTTAAAACTCGTACAACGGATTATGATTAAAAAAAAAAGTATTCGATAAGAGGATTTCAAAAATATATACTGCAGTGTTTTGTAAAATATTATATTTTGTATGAAATTAGTTGTTTAATTTTTAAAGGTATATTTTTATTGTAAGTAATTATATACAATTTAAAAAAATAAATTAAAGTTTATATTAAAAAAATAATAAATATGAAAATTAATGAAAGAAAGAAATGTAAATTAAATACCTGCTTAAGTGTTTAGGTGAATATTTTGAAATTTATACTGAAAGAGAAAGGTGTAAATTTAAAACGATACGAGATTTTTATTTAACATTTTGAATTTTTATAAATACGGAATTAAAATACTTAAAATGATTGATTTTAACCCGAACAGTATTATAGATTGTATTTCTGAAGCTGTTGTAACAATTTCCGTAAACCAGACATCGTCTGAAATCTTACTGCTTTTCGTTCGTCGTTTTTCGAAGTAAACATTATTTGTTATGTCCTTTAATTTATGTTCTAAAATAATAATTTTTTTTTATATTTATTATAACATCACAGTAACTTTACAATCTGTTCAGTAAGATAATTGAACAATAAGGAAATAAGATCTACTCGAACTAACATTAAATAGCCACAGACCTAGTGGTTTGTGACTTAATAACGAAACAAAAGAACCAAATCTTGTTTCTCATCAGACAACCGGTTAGCATTCCAGATTGCTTGTCTGAAAGTTGTCCATTTTTTTCCGAACATGCGAACATCCTGTCCATCATATATCCTATCATTCGTTCAAATCTTTGAAACATATGGTCTACGATATGCATGAGAGCCCGTGAAAATTCTGGTTATCAGTAGTTTGAAGACCGTAGGAACCAATCATCTTAACTTGTTCCGCTTGGGTAGGACCTGAAGCATTCACCCTATTTTTGTATTCATTATCATTGTTATCAGAGGATCCACACATTGTAACTTTCTCAATAGGTAGGATCAGAAATATCCAGCCTATTAACAAAGTCAGTATGATTGTTATCGTTAATAGTATTACTATTACAAACATGAGAGTCATTGTCACTCGAGCCAGTTACACGTGCATCTCCTCCTTTGGCACGCGGAGTGTTAATGACAGTAGCATTAGTATTATTGACATTAGAAGCTAGTAGATGTAACTCTGGAAGATAGGGTGGGTTTAATAGATAAACCTCAGTCTTGTATTGTTAATAAATTTCACACCCTTTGTAACTCGCTGGGTGTTGGTCGCCGCAGTTAACGCAGGAAGCTGGGACCTTGGAGCCTTAGAACAGTTTATAATCCCATGATCTGCATCACATTTAAATAATTATATATAAAAAAATATTGAGTTCTCCAATTTTTCATTAAATTTTGGATTTTTTAAATCCGTACCAAAATAAAACAAAAACTAGTACCTATGTACAAATTACTAAACCGTGCCGATTTTATGAAGTCGAAATATTAAAAAAGAATTGAGAAAATGTTAATTTTTATTATTGAATGTAGTTTTTATGAAATTGATTTTTTAAATATTTAATTTTTTTTTTAGTTAATTTATTTTTAATTTTTCTATTGCTTTTTTATTTAAAATGTAGAAGAGACTTTCAAAAACACTATCTGAATGAAAAAAATGCCATTAGAAATAAATACGAAGGCCTGGTCGTTTTAATACAAATAAGAAAACCAGCGCAGGGAAACGATGAAAAAAGATTTTTTTACTGAGCGTGAGTTCTGACTACCTAAATGAGGTTAACTTTTTTATTCTATGTTTTCCTGTTTATTTTCTTGGAAGTTTAGGTTAAAGAATTGTGAATATCAGAATGAATGCTGTTCTATATCATTACCCTGTAACGGTCCAATACTAAGCATTGATTACAAAGAATTAAACATGCATCACATAGAATAATACGGTAATGTTATTTTATATTGTGAATTGTAAGATAATTCAAATTGTACATCGTTCATCAACAATGTTACATTTTCGTTTAAAAATATGTACTGCTTAATCGGTCTTAAAAAAATAAAACTTAATCATAATAGGATCATTTAGTTAATAGGTTTATAATGAGTTTATCCTTAATAAACACTTATTAAGGATAATAAGAGTTCATTATCCTTATTGTAATGAACTCTTAAAACTCCAGTTATAAGAGTTCATTATTATGAACTATTATAAGTTCATAATAGAACTTAAAAACTATCATTTTTAAGTTCTATTTTTAATAGAACTTAAAAATCGAAGTACTGTGAGATATTACATTGTCTATTTCTGTTATTGTTGACTTTTAATGCCCTAACTTAAAAAGTACAAAACGTTTGATAAAATAATCTCACCGTATTACGGACACTCATGATCCATAATTAAGCACTCAAAGTATTTTCCTAAATCTCATATAAAAGGTTTTTCATTTAATCCTGATTGTAAGCGGCTCTAAAAAAGACATGCGAGCTTTGTTGAATTATACTTAACTTTTCTAGAATTTTACTTTTGAATTTGTGTATCTCATGATAAATTCGGAATGGATTTTAGTGAAATATCTCATAATAATGCCCCCTAAATCTTAATAGTTTTGACGTGGAAGAGGGAATACATTGAACACCGTACTGAAAAATAACAGCTCACACGTTTTGCCGGTTTAAGATTTTTTGCACGTCTTCTTTTACGAACATTTTAGTGGAAAAATAAGAAAGGGAAATTTATCTGTAAATATTATGTTTAAATTTTTATTAAATTTACTCGGTTTGAATTATTTATTAGCGGTATATTTTTGTCACTGATGTCAATTAACGATCTTCTGTCAGGATCGAGTGACATGATCGAAACAATTATTTTATTATCGTATCGGCTAAAAACAGAAGTTATAATTACCGGAAGTTAAACGTATACAGGAATAAATAAATATATTCTACCTTTTAATCAGAACGTAATATTTTTAAATTATATCGCATAACAATGCTCATGTGATGTTTTTTAAGATGAAATTTGAAAGCATTAAGAGTGGATTTAAAAATTAAAAAGAAATGTTTGAAAATATTTTTGTGGGGTGTAAAGCTTTATGGTGGTAGATCATGAATATAGGAGAAAAAGACGGTAGACTTATACAGAGCGACATTTGAAATGTGGTATTATGAAGGATGTTGAAATGTAGGTTGGGTTGTTAAAATTTGAAGTGAAAGTCTTAAACCAACAGGAGAGGAGAGAAATTAGTGACAGACTCTTTCTGTCACTAATTAAGCCTAGTTCATCTCTACGAACTAGGCTTTGGACCGAGTATAACACATTATTGGCGTTGAATTTTTATAGATTTATAGTTTATATAATCGGATACTTTGATCCTCAAAAGTATTTTCACAGAAGATTAGTTGAAAAATTTGAGGTAAAAAGTAATATAATCTCTAATTCCCGAGCCTTTAGTTACGCTCTTTAGTTGTCTTATCTTCTTTATTTGTATATTATTTTTATGTAGACCCAGTTATTTCTTATTTTCCTTTTCTTGTTAACAGCGCCCGTCCTTACAAGTAACGGTATTTTTTAAACCTAACATTATTAGAAACTATTTCCATCAGCTTCTTGGTCCATGTAAAATTTCACAGATTATTGTGATGGCAAAACGGGGTAAAGAACCGACAAATGTAATGTCTTACAGGTCTATCAGCCTGCTTTATGTGTTCTCTAAGGTGCTTGAAAAGAATGAAGCAATTCGTGAGCGATCAAATTCCGACTCACCAATCTGGGTTTAAGGAGCAACATGCTGCTGTGAAGCAGGCAAACAGGATTATTAACGTTATAAATCATGCTCTAGAGGAGGAATAGTACTGTTCAGCAGTTTCCTCGATGTTAGTCAGGCTTTTGACAACGTTTGGCATGTAGTGTTGCTCTATAAACTGAAAAAGGTTTTACCGCATGTTTTCTACGTAGTACTGAAATCTTACTTAGAGTACAGGTGTTTTCAGGTTAAATATGGAGAGGTTTTGGCGGATTTGTTCCGTATACCATCAGGGGTACCTGAAGGAAGCGTTCTCGGACCCATCTTGTGTGTTCTATTTACGGTTGCATGACAATTACGGCAGATACCACAGTTGCAACATTTGCTGACGATACTGAATTCTTGCTATCCACGAAAATTCGACTATTGCGTCTCGTTTTATTCAAGATTATGTCACTCTCCTCGAATCGTGACTTACGTGTTGGAAAAGAAATATAAACGAAACGAAATTAAAGCACGTCAGGTTCACCCTTCGTAAGGAACACTGTCTTTCCGTTTCTGTTTTCAATGTTCCGAGTCCGAGATCTCCGGACTAAATATTTGGGTTTTTATCTTGACCGACGACTTACTTGGGCGAAATATATCAAATCTAAGCGGAAGCAGTTGGATCTCAAATTTAAAAGCGTGTACTGGCTGATAGGGCATAGATATCGGCTTTCAGAAGAAAGTAAACTATTGGTTTATAAATCAGTTTTGAAGCCTATTTGGACTTAAGAGCTTGAATTGTGGGGTACAGCGTGCAACTCTAGTATTGACATACTTGAACGCTACCAGCCAAAAAACATTGCGAAAAATGCTAAACATTCTCTGGTACATAAGCAACAGCCTCATATATAGTTATATTAAGTAGCGAATCGTTCGGCAGGAAATCTCTTCGATCAGCCTACGGCATCAAAATCGTGTGGATCGGCTCCCGAATTATTTGGCGGTCATTTTATTGGATAACAAGATCAGTAGTTTTTCAAGATTGCTAAGGAACAATATTCTCTGTCCGGCTGTACGGAGTGCTCTTCTATTTCGTTTCGTTAAGTCACCAGCCGCTGGGTCTGTGACTACTTAATGTCAGTTCGAATACAGATCTTATTTACTTATTGTTCAAGTTATCTTGCTGAACAGATTGTAAAAACGTTGCTGTGTCGATTTAATAAAAAAAAAATGTTAATGTCAAAATGTTGTATTTACTTATCTTTGATTTAATTTTGTATAAAAAAATTATTTTGTAATTAAAAAAATGAATTCTATTCTTGACCATTAAACTTCATCATATCTGGATAGGATACCGATACGTTCCAACGATCCGATTTCACTTTTTTTCCAGTCGAAGAAAGAAAAAAATTAGTGTCGGATAGCATAAATTTTTTTAAATTTCTTTTATACAGACAACCGTACTGAAATAAAGAGAAAATAATTTTTTATTCCGGGAGCTGTCTATAAGGAAGAATTCTCAAAATACGTTCAGGTATGACGGTTCTAAAAAGAATAAATTCCATACTATTTGTTTCTTAAAAGGGAAAATAACTTAAAAATTAAATTATTAAAACTCTTCAGTTTTATTTGTTTTTTCAGAAATGTTGGTTAACATTTCAAGCATGCACTGAAGTTATACTGTGTTAATAGTGCGTCTAAGTGTTAGGAGCTACATTTGATGAATTTTGAGCAGTTACGTACTTTATTGATTTTCTTCAATATATATGTTATGAAAATAATCTTTTCCTATTATATTTTTCTTTATGAATTTATAATTATTAATCATTTTTCCATTTGCCCTTTGATTGATTTGAACATATCTCTATTTTTACTTTTCCGTATGTTACAATAGGTTGTATAAAAAAGCAAAATGTTAATTTTGGTGAAAAAAGTAATTTCTTTAAAATCACTAATTGTTGCTTTGAGGTTCACATATGTAAAAAAAAACACACTTAAAATCTTGGTCAAAAAATCTTGGTTAAAAACTGATAAAAAAATCGGAAAGTGAATGGGAAGTTAGATTAAAGAGATGCTAAATGTCTGATAAAGTTGTACATTAAAAGATTTACTCATAATGTAAGAAATAACTTTTACCTTTTTTATTTTTTTCCTGTTTAGCTTCCGGAAATTACCGTTCAGGTATTACTTCAGAGGATGAATGAAGATGATATTATGAGTGTAAATGTAATAAAAGTCTTGTACAGTCTCAGGTAGATCATTCCTGAGATGTGTGGTTAATTGAAACTCAACCACCAAAGAACACCAGTATCCACGATCTACTATTAAAATCCGTATAAAAGTATAATGAGTCTACCTTTACTAGGATTTGAACGCTGGAACTCTTCACTTCCAAATCAGCTGATTTGCGAATACGCGTTCACCACTAGACCAATCCGGTGGGTCAATAACATTTAACCTTTCTTTCTTTTTCCTGTTTAGCCTCCGTTAATTACCTTTCAGATAATACTTCACAGGATGAATGAGGATGATATGTATGAGTATAAATGAAGTGTAGTCTTGTATAGTCTCAGTTTGACCATTTATGAGATGTGTGGTTAATTGAAACCCAACCACCAAAGAACACCGGTATCCACGATCTAGTATTAAAATCCGTGTAAAAATTACTGACTTTACTAAGACAATAACATTTAAGCTAGATTTTAAAAATAAAACTATTACGTATCTTAAGAGAGTTTTAAATAAATAAATTACAAGTTTTATTGAGGGAAAGGATCAGGTTTGATTTAAATAAAAAAATATGGTGATATTTTAATATCGACATATTGTTTTGCGTTTATAATAATTAGTTTAAGTTTAATGCATGAATTGGGAGCTTGGCCAGGATTAGAAACTGGGACCTTCCGAATGAATGATTGTTTATACCGTACATCTTTAAGTTTTGCTTTATATTAATAAATCTTAATATTAATAATGTTAACAAATAATCTTAATATCTTTGCATTAATAAATATTAATTTAATCTTGGTTACATTTTATTGTATTTATTCTGTAAAATTCTTTGTATCGGAAGATTTAAATTATCATAGGTAGTTAGATACATTTGATCCAAGAACCAAGTTCTTCTAATAATTATTATTAGAGGCATTTTTTTCAGATTCCTCGTAAAATTTCATATTCTTGAAATTATATTTGATCAAAATTTTTATTATATAATTAGCCCGTCCAGGGCGAGCGAATTGAGCCCTTCCCTTCTAGCCAAGGGGCGCCGTCCCCTGGACTCTGCTGTGTTTTTATCTTCATGGTTGCGAGAATAATACTGATAAAATCACCAAACGAACTCATTTAAAAGGCGCTTTTGTATTTTTTAGAAAATCTTTGAATCTATAATGGTATCCATTCAACAGTGCTTCAAGAATACCTTCGGCAATTTATGAATCGGAGGTAAATGAATTTTTCCTGATGCACAACATATCCCCGTTTTGGTTCCTATTTCCGTTTCCGAGCATGACAATATGGACACCTCTGTCATGGCGTCAGTATATCCACGATCGGCGTAATTAATCTGTACATTCTAGATAAAGCCGCTTCTATCCTTATGCGACTACGGTATTTCTACAATGACATCAGTATGAACTCGTGATGATTTACAACTCGCGATGTAAATTTACTGCAACTTATGTCTGAGCGCTCACGATCAGCAGCTAATCGAGAATCACGCACTTGAGCTGTTTTAGAGGACCGAGATACTCTCATTTTTGTAGCAGACTTTGAATAATAAGAAAGGTTATTTCTCTTTCTTGAAGGCATATTTTTTTAACTTTTGAAAATCCAGTATCGATAGTCAAACAATCATAACCCGTAAAAGTTCGATAAAGTGCTGCTAATTTAAGCCGGTTATAAAATAATAATTTTTCAATAATCATATAATAAAATATTTAAAAGTATGTAGATCCGAAGTCAGAGATCTTTTGCTTTTATCTTGGTAATATAATGAAGTAAAAGGGTTATTTATTTATTTTTTAATGAATATATTTAATATCTTAACCTTCGTGAGGAATATCGTGAAAATTCTAATTGGAGACAATGAGCATGCTTTTAATGTATAAATGTGCAAGTTTTATTAAAATCTGTCCAATAGTTTTTGCATGATTCGCGCATAGGGACTACCCAAATTATCATTCTTTCATCACTTTTCTGTTTAGCCTCCGGAACCATCGTAAGGTATTACTTTAGAGAATGAATGAGGATGACAAGTATGAATATAAATGAAGTGTAGTCTTATAATCTCAGGTCGACCGTTCCTGGTAACGGCAGATTAATTAATCACATGTTGCAGAGTGAAGATGCCTGGGAGAGGGTTGATTCAGCTATTAAGAAAATATTAACGCAGAAAAATGAGGACGAGAGGAGATCGGGGTTCTGATCGGGAAGGGCGGATAGCCCCAGTGGCGAGGACTGGCATGCTGAGGTATGCCAGTTTCGATGAGCCACTGCGGACCAAGGGTTTTCTTGATAGGAAAGATCAAAGAAAAGACCCAATCGTCACGTCAAAACAATCATGGTATGGCGTGGCGATATATATAGATAGGCATATCAATAGACTCAAAAGAACTGACCGGTGGGCCGACCTTCCATGCCGGACATACAGCTGGTAGGTGGGAAGTCCCATTGTCTACAACAGGCACTCTCCTGGGTGCCGCAATACCAACCAGTCGGACCGGCCCAGGGGAGGAGAGTCAAAAAAAAAAACGTCGACCGTTCCTGAGACGTGTGGTTAATTGAAACCCAACCACCAAAGAACAATGATATACACTGATATTCAAATCCGATTAAAATTAACTGTCTTTACTAGGATTTAAATTTAGAAATTCGACTTCGAAATCTGCTGATTGTTTACTAGTTGAACAAATTGCAACGTACGTATTAGCGAAGAAAAATAATTTAATAATTGCTTCGACTATTTAAAAAAGAAATAAATAAATTATTATTGATAAAGTGATCCAGTCCCTCAATAAGATTTGGAATTATTTATTTAAACTCTCTTAAGATGTATAATAGTTTTGTTTATAAAATCTTGGTTAAATGTTATTATTTACATTACGAGTAAAACTTTTATTGAACAACTTCACTGGACATTTAACATCATTTTAATATCTTCCCATTCTCTTTCGGTTTTTATTAATAAGTTTTACAATGTTCAATCTCTAAATAGGGAAGCTAACATATTAAATTTCAAAATTATACCATACATAGTTTTCTAACCAAGATTTTAAGTTTGTTTTTGGACTTATGTGAACCTCAAAGAAACAATTAGTGATTTTAAAGAAATCATTTTTTTTACCCAAATTAACATTTTTGCTCTTTTATATTACTTATTGTAACATCCGGAAAAGTAAAAATAGAGAAATGTTCAAATCAATCAAAGGGCAAATGGAAAAATGATTAATAATAATAAATTCATGAAGAAAAAAATAATAGAAAAATAATATTTTCGTAACATATATATTGAAGAAAATCGATGAAGTACGCAACTGCTCAAAATTCATCAAGTGTAACTCCTAACGCTTCGACGCACTATTAACACAGTATAAGTTCAGTACATGCCTGAAATGTTAACCAACATTTCTGACAAAACAAATAAAACAAACTGAACAGTATTAATAGTTTCCCTTTAATAAATCACTAGTATGGTATTTATTCTTTTTAGAACCGTCATACCTGAATGTATTTTGAGAATTCTTTGTTATAGACCGTTCCCGGAAAGTGATTAGGATTAAGAAACATCAAGACGTAGATATTAAAAAAAAACTTGGGTAAACCCCAAGTTTTTTTTTTCTTTCTAGCAACCCTTTTTTGTATGACATATACCGGTTCCGTAAAATGCGAAAAGAGTGCATATGCAGACGGTACAAGTTTATTTGTTTTAAACCTGACAATAGCTGCTACAACTCAATAAAGTACTACATAGACAGCTAATGAAAGACAACTTTTTTTCGTTTAACGGCATATACATTTAAGATATAAAACATAAAGTAAATACAAGTTAATGAACCAAAAGGTATTATTACTCTTTCTACTGTTTTTCAGTTTTGGCTGAATTTCAAAATTCAGCAGCAAAAAAACCCTGTGAACTACTTACGGACAACGTTCCCTTCTCTCAAAAACGTTTTGTACTCAAGGGTTTTACGATATCACCACAAAGACCTACCACCGTTCAGCTAGCTATAATCTCCTATTCAGCCACCCCAATCTCTAGAGAAAATCGATTTTTTAACCCCCTTAGCGATTTAAACCGACGTCATCAATCATAATGATGGTAAGATTATAAGGCGCGAAATTAATTGTAACCATCAAAAACATTTTTCTTTTTTTCGAACTACACAATAATTTTTATTATAACTACGTTATTTTAATTTTAGATTTTTTTTTGATTTTTTTATGAATTCGAAAATTTAAAAATTAATATTGCTGATCACAGCTATTTTATAATGCTAATGCTAGAAAAATTCAGTTCAATTTAATTACCGTGTATTATAGATATTTTTAATCAATTTTAATAAAGAAGAAATTTTTAATTCGACCCTTATATTTTATATGAAAAATAATTTTGCATCCACCATTTACTTTTTATTTTATTTTATTACTGCAACCTAATTTTCCGTATTCTAATTGTGTTGATAGAAATCAAAATATCAATGCACGATTTAAAATAAAAATGGAAAACGAAATTGTACATTTTTTTTAGAATTATTTCTTTAAAGGGTTTCTTATAAGAACAATATATATCGCCTTCAAAATTTATACAACCTAACTTATATACAAATATAAGTTACATCAATAAAAAAAGGAATTTAATTGTTTTAGCATATATCACTAACAATGCTCTTATTATTATTCTAATCAGTCATCACTTCAGATATTATGCCAAAGTAACACAGAACCATAGAAACGCTAACGGAATGGGGAGGGCCATTTGATCCTCATATCAAATTTTTCAATAATACTAAAAAAAAAACTGTGTGCTGTACAGTTATAAAAATCAAAATTTCATTTTTTTAGGCAGAAGAGAGTATTCGAATATTAATTGAAAATAGAAAAAAAAGTGGCTTTCAAATAAGGGTGGGCATTTTATGACCTTCTCTTAATATTTTCCGGTTAGTTCTAAAAATAATTAGCAGTAAACTTTAGATTGTAGAATTATAAACACATTAGAGTATTCCAGACAGCTTTAGTGAATATCGATAGCAATGGACTATGTCGTTTATCTGCATTCCTTTGCTTACTTTTTAAAGAAGCAGGTTTCACGACGTAGTGTTTCACGAAAACAGCTTTTTAATATGGGCTTAGCACATTCTCAGTAAAAAAAAAAATAAAACTTAAATAAAATAAAATACCTCCAAAATTAAACCAGTTTGCAAAAAATGCACATAAATTATTAGTTTTGCAACTTTTATTTGAATATGGTCTTTTATTAAGTCGGCATCAAATTAAGTAGTAGTTATTTTTAAATTTGAGCAGATTTAAAGTCAAAATATTTAAGAAGGATTGATTATTTATTAAAATTCTAAATAATAAAATTATTTATTAATTAAAATTTAAGTTTATAATTTAATTACAAATAAATGCAATTAATAATGTTTTTTATTGAAAAATAATATTGTATTATTAAAAACTTCCAAATTTATAAAAGAGCAACGCCGAATTCGATTGCACTTGTGCATCGTGAAGCTTTAAATATTAAAAAACTAAAAATAATTAATAATAGTTACATTAACTATCCGTTTTCTGACTGAATTTTTACTAATAATTGTCTTTCTTAACATTTCTTAAAGAAACTATATTTAAGCTTATTATGACATTTATTGTTTGACTAACTTTTTGGAAAACCTGCCAAGTTTCAAAACAAAATAATCTTATTCTAACTGTAGAAACCCGTAGAAAACTGTAGAATATTTTTAATTAAAATTTGCTAATCTACTTAAATTCATTCATTTATTTAAAGCTCACTCTTGTTTTTCTCTGTCGATATTCCCGCCCCTGTGAGCCGAATTTAATGTAACTAAGCATAAGCACCTCATGCTTAGTTAAAAGGGCACAGCCGGCCGGCAGTCCCGGCCAGACAGCCGGGACTCGGTCTTTCTTGCTTGCCGTGCCTGAAGTGAGGGGATCCCAAACCGGGATTCCGGTATTACTTTCCCCCCTAACGGCACTGCAAGAGAGTCCCCACCATATCATCGAAGATGAGACGCCGAAGCCTCCAACCCCTCCCGAATGAGGCTGACCTTCTGACCACAGCTCAGCTGTGTAAACATTAATAGCGTTAGTGCAGTTGGGTCCATCTTACATCTTCGACCTCTGGATGCATGTCCGTGCGATCTACATGTCAAACAGCGAGAATCCTGTTTTCAGTCCCTCCTCATGTGCCGGCCATACCGCAGGCAATAGCAATCACCACTTCGGTCTGGGCCAAGACAAAACTTGTGCCTATACCCTGTACCCCAACACCGAAAGCAAAGCTCATCTGAGGCACGTCGGGTCACTGTGTAGGATACCCAGCCAATGCGGATGCGCCTGTCAGATAGTAGCTTCTTCGCAAGAAGAGGTGGCACAGCCAAAGTGACCACCTGTTTTCTCCTATAGGCCGGCCGCATAGACAGAATTTCCACGAACACTGACTCCCTGATGATCTTACGAAGTTCCTTCATGAACTCATCCCTCGTTGTAAGTACGTCTAAATCCTTGACGAAGACGAGTCCTGCCATCCTTTCGAGTTAATCCACCCTTTCGACCTTCTCCAAAATATCTCTGCTGAGTTGTTATGTAACACCACTGTCAGCAAGCACTCGGAGATGCAAGTCTTCTCCCTGACCCCACCTTCCGGACAGAACTCCCTTCTCCCCTGGACCCAACATATCTTTGCGCCTCATATTAATTTTAAGTAAAAGCCGCATTAACCTTGATCGATTTACGTGCAAATCGATTTCAATAAAACTTTATAGAATGAAATATCGTAATTGAATGTCATCTATGAATAACTTAAAGCAGCT